>NW_027131164.1:14800000-16000000 GCF_026122565.2 Emydura macquarii macquarii
TAATATCCTTCATGATAGCAAAGATTGCAGCCTCCATCTTACCAGCCTGAGTTGCAAAGACCTCCCCTGCTTCTTTCGTTTGTGAAACTCCATCGTGTTCTGCTTTTTCTGGGATGTGTAAGGGAACCACTTTTGTGACTCAGAACTGAGCTCATCTCCCAGCCCATCTCCCTCTTCCACCTCTCCCTCTCCTTGTTAGCTGCCTGGGACAGCCTGTGTCATGTCTTTGCCAACACCCAGATTCCAAACCCATACCAATCCCGGCTCCACAGATGAGTCCATGTTGAAATAGGGCTCTGTGCTCATACGTTGCTGGTACATTAGCAGATTTCCTGCTCTTATCTCAGTCCTTCTGATATCTCACCTGCACTGCTGTCCAATCCTCTCGATCCTGTAATCAGCTAGCAGCTTCTTACACCTTCTTACCATTTGATGTTCTTTGTACTGTTATAATTGTGGATTTCACTCATTTCAATCCAAAGCTGCCCCAAGTTTCCGGTGTGTGCATACAGCCAACTGGCTGCCCACAGATACCTAGGCTTATTAGGGGTAATTTTTCTGCTGTTTCAAACAATGAAGATGGGCAAGCCTGGAGAAACTACAAGCACTGGACCCATGGATGCTGAGCAGATTGATATGAAGATAGACCACTTCTAGTGAGGGATCAGAGGACAGGCAGATGGCAAGGTATTACTCAGGAACAGGAAGACGTAGGCTTGTGGGAATTGTATTGGAGGACCGCAATATGATGATCATTGTGGATGCCCATGGCTGCATTAATTTTTTGGTAGCAAGTGATAAAAACTATCTCATGTTCCGCCCTAGAATTCAGACTGTGGCTGCTGCCTTGCCGTGTGACACTGACTGATAGCAGCCTGTGGATGAAGGAGGAAAGGGAGGGAGCAAACCAGGGTTGGGCACAAGATTAGCATGCAGTGAAGACAAAGCCAGAGTCGCAGATCATTCCCTAATCTGCTTCAGGGGCAATGTAGCTATGTGTTGCCCCTTAGTGAGGGCAGATTGTTGAATCACAATCTTACCCAAAATTCTTGAAGAAAAAATTTTTTAATGTGAAATGTACCAACATTTAGACCCCTAAACACTCAGATTGAAAGGAGAATTTACACTGAAGACATCGATTAGTGTAGACTTCTTTTAACCAGACATGTTTTTATTTCACATAATGGTAATTAAAAAAAAATAGAGATTTGAGAAACCCGAGCAGATTAGTTAAAGAGCGTTTTAGGATTACAAAAGCACTTCTAGCTGCATCAACCAGATGCCATATCAAACACTGCCATTTGGATTAATTAACTGAGGTCAGGACACCAGGAATATTAAAACTGCTAGTTAAAACCACCCATTCATCCCTTTGTATTTTGTTATTAAAATCCTGGCCAATTAGAAAAACAGTGTAATAAGTAAAAAAGCACAGTGAATCACTCAAAAGTATTACTTTTAGTATTTAGTATTACTAAAGATTCATGTAAATGTTAATCATGGCAGCAATGAAGAGATTTAAAAAATGTTGCATGAAAGTGTACACTGTTTCAAACATCTTTCACATATATCAATGGCGCTGTCACTCGTTACAGAGCATGGCGAATACGCCGATGAGTTATTTGGTGGCCGCTGAGTCCAATGAACGACTGACAGTCCTGCCCATAGGTAGGGCACACCCATGCACTTGCAATATTCTGAATCTGAGCAGCAGATTCTTTGCTTCTCCAACACTGGTCATCACAAAACTTGATCCAGTCCACCTTTCAATGCCTTGCTGACTCCACCAACCAGAGAGACATTCTGCACTCCTTTCCCAATCATCCACAAAGATTCCAAAGGTTACTAAGTCATCTTTGCCAGGATCCTGAAATCTGCACAGTGGTCTGTCTCTCTTTCTAGACCCTTGGCAAGCTTCAGTGGAGAGCACACTCTTTGGGGTCCTATAATCGGCATTCCCTTGACATGTCCAAGCCACTTGAGTTTTTTCTTACTAATCAGTATTCCAAGCATGATTTACACATATATGGTACATGTACTTTCATAGAATCACAGAATATTAGGGTTGGAAGGGAACTGGGGAGGTCATCTAGTTCAACCCCCTGCTCAAAGCAGAATCAACCCCAACTAAATCATACCAGCCAGGGCTTTGTTAAGCCGGGCCTTAAAAACTTCTAAAGATGCAGATTCCACCACCTCCCTAGTTAACCCATTCCAGTGCTTCACCACCCTCCTAGTGAAAAGCTTTTTCCTAATATCCAAATTAGACCTCTCCAACTGCAACTTGAGACCATTGCTCCTAGTTCTGTCATCTACCGCCATTGAGAACAGCCTAGCTCCATCCTCCCTGGAACCCCCCTTCAGGTAGTTGAAGGCCGCTATCAAATCCCCTCTCATTCTTCTCTTTTGCAGACTAAACAAGCCTAGTTCCCTAAGCCTCTCCTCATAAGTCATGTGCTCCAGCCGCCTAATCATTTTTCTGGCCCTCCACTGGACTCTCTCCAATCTGTCCACATCCTTCCTGTAGTTGGGGGGCCCAAAACTGAATACAATACTCCAAATGTAGCCTCACCAATGCTGAATAAAAGTGAATAATCACTTCCCTCGATTTGCTGGCAATGCTCCTACTAATGCAGCGCAATATGCTGTTAGCCTTCTTGGCAATAAGGGCACACTGTTGACTCATATCCAGCTTCTTATCCACTGTAACCCCAGTACTTTTCTGCTGACCTGCTACCTAGCCCCCAGTCTGTAGCACTGCATGGGATTCTTCTGGCCTAAGTGTAGGATTATGCACTTGTCCTTGTTGAACCTCATCAGATTTCACATATATGGTATGTAGAATGCATATACATAAATACTGTATATTAAAAGATCAATATTAATTGCTTTAACAGAAATGCTGCAAATCAAGTATTTTAGCAAAAAGATCACTATGACAGGATATAATTGATTTTAAAGCACTATCCTGGTTAAGAAACACAGATATAATATGCTTCAGGCTTTAGTAAAAGAGCAATTCTGTCTTTCTAATAGAGATATGTAATTACTTTAATAAGACTGTAAAACTATTTTATGAAAGTAGCTTTTAAATTACTTTCTTTCACTCTACCAGAGATTGAAATCCCTTTACTGAGTACAATGTGAATGCATTTCTCATCATATTAATACTGTTCTAACACTTCCTGATATAAAATCTAGGGTAGAAATGCTATATTTATTTTAATCTGGGTGGCCAGTCATGTGATTTAGCCAAAAATGAAAACATTTAAATACAGATTAAGGGCTATATGATAATTCACAGTGATGTACATGAACCTTATCTGTGTATATGTATAGTGTGTAATACATACTGGTTCTGTTGCAAGCTGTTGGATCCAGGACCAAGGTTTTCTTATGGATCTCCAGATCAGAAGATAATTGCCAACCTTAGAGGTAAATCCTCAGTTTAAGGGGTTAAAGGGCAAAGATCAGAGATGCCAAATACCTCCTCTTCTTTAACTTTCAAGTTCCAGCCAGAAGCCTGACCAAGCTTAATTCAGAGAGAGCCTCCTTCAAAACTGGATAAGGAAAAGATATTGGGAAAACACCCGCAGTTGTCACTGGAAATAGCTGCACCCTGACATCTTTTGTTTTGGTTTTGATTTTAATGACAATTCCCGGAAGACACTCTAGGGCCACTACTCGGATAGAAGAGTGGAATGGTAGAGGAGCTCTGGAGGCGTGAAAACTGGAACTTCTAATGAGCAGTGAAGTTGGTACCTTACTTGGATCCATATATTTTTAACAATGAATTATCCTGTTTTAAAAAAACAAAACAGGGAGATGACTGAGGATGGGTTTCTTTTTGTTCTTTAGCTGGAAACTACAGAGGGGGTCAGGCAAAGTGCTGGGCAGTAAGTTCTGCAAGAAAGCAGACAGAAAGACAGGTCAGCTCTAGGGATAATACTATCTTTTATATTCTTATAAAGTATAAAAAGAAAACAGGACTTTGTCTTTTTTCACCATCGTCACATGACAGCCCGTCCCACCCCATCCGCTGCTGCTCTGGTAGGTGCTAGTGCTCCAGCTGGAACTATTGACATCCCCAACTCCTTAAGGAACTGTATTTTGAAACTATCAGCAACAGTGACAATTCTAAGAAACATTAATGATATCCGTACTTTCACTGGTGACCAGCTGCAAAGAAAAATGTTTTACAGGGAAAAATTCAGACAGTATACAATTGTCCAACATACAATATTAGGAACCTTTGAAGCTGCAGAAGGCTATGGATCCTTTCTTTTTTCAAAGAATGACCTAACTGGAGGAAAGATCAATCAACAGTGGAAACTCTTAAACGATCTGACAATCTTACACCAAAGCTGAGAGTTGTCAACTCACGAGGGAAGAAGAGCTTCCTAGTCATTTCTATTGGTGTGGTCTTGGCTGGCAGTCAAGTCCAGCATTTTGCAAACAGAGATAAAACACATTAGTGTGTAGAAACAGATCAATCTCTCCATTGTGCCTGTCAGTTTTGGTTTTTCAATTGAAATTAAAAAAAGTAAGCAACATTCAGTAAAGGCATCAAGGAGATGTCATTAAGACCCACATCTAGCATGTTAACTTTGACACATCTTTATAGCTGACTCTATGATCTTGTTTCAAGGGGCTCACATTGGGTGATGGGGACCATAAAAGTGCTTAGAGGTGTGTCACCATCATCGCCTGAAGTAACATTCCCTTGATGAAAATGGTACTTCAAGGAGTGCTGTCATGGTACCAGGTTGGCACGGCACTGGGGATGATGTTACAGAACACCTGGTTTGGGGATACACAGAAGTGTTATTCCAAGCCTGAGCCTAACTAGTTTAAGAAGAAACCCCAGCACCTCTTCTAATGGGAAACCAGTAGGGATGGAAAAACTAATTTGGATAACATAAAACCAATGTTCTCACTTTCCCCTCCATTTTCAAATGAACTTTTTTTTAGCTTCTGCAATATTCTTAAATTAATGTTTTTCTTTGCAGCTTCAGAAATCATGTCCTCAGATGCGTATCATCTTAATGACTCAAGGGGTTTAGTTGGTTTAGAAAAGTGTTGGAGAACACAAACTTTAGATTTTTATCTGAAACGAATCCCACAATGTCTGAAGTCACTAGCATTCAGTCTAAAGAAAGCATATAGTTCTCCATAATACTGACAGCTGAATTTTGACAAAGGCATTGTGTACAGGTATTTTGATGGTAAAGCACATGGGGATTACGCCTCTATATCAGCAGAACAATCACAGATGAATAAAAGACAAAAGGTACTGAAGGAGGGGAAAATCTCTATCTCTGCTTTCACTCGTAGCAGTTCATAGACGACAATGAGATGTAGATAGCAACTTCATTATCAGACACATGAAAATGTGCCTTTCAAATTGCATGTTTTTCAAGATATTCAGTTCAAACAAAATTAGAATTATTATTAATTAAGAGCATGTGAATAAATTTGAATATATTACTGGTTTTTTCGTCTTCGCTGTTTATTATCTTCATAGTCTTATTTTAGGGAATTTCATGGCTGTGCAGCAATCCTATTTGGTGGGTTATCTTGGTGGAAGAAGAGGCAGCAGAAGAATTAGAAAAGGAAGATGCTCAGTTAATTAGAAGGGTATTAGTTCCTGCTCCTAATTAAAATCAAACTAAAATAAGAATTTGACAGGGGCATTTGGCCAAAAAGAAAGCACTAGCTACCTTTTAACTTTTGGGGAACTGAACAAGGAGGAAAAAAGAGAGAGAGCTTGAAAGGCATTTTTAGGACATTTTATAATAGCTTTTATCTTGTTATTCAATTAATTCTTTTTGACAGTTCTTCTGAGACAGATTTTTTTTCCTCTCATAGCTTTACTCATACATTTCGTTGTTTTCCATGTAGTCTAGGTCAGCTGGGATTCTTTCTCTTTACTCTCTTTACATTTTTATTTTTACTTTTTACAATGCTTATTGTGGTTGGATTTTTGTTGATTTTATTGGCTTATCTCATGCCAGAATGAAAGGGCTGAACTGGGGCTTGTCCTGCAGGACAGCTCCTGCGAAAGTACTTGTGCTAGGAAATCTCTACAAGCACCCTATAATGAAGATCCTTCCACATCATCCTGTCTTGGAAGCACTCAAAACCTCGATGCTTGGCAAAAGCTGCATGACCTTTCTCAAACCTGGTGAATCCCTACAGATCCACAGGAGGTGAAAGCAATGCACGTAAGGGCACTGTGCCTCTGAATGAAATTTGCCCTCCAGTGCCATCCTTTCTCCAGAAGTACAGATTCAAGTCACATTATCTTTTCTATAGATACTCAATGGGACTAGATAGAAGACAATGTGTATCTCCCCTAATCACAAGCCAATGCTGCTTCAACACCTATAAACAATGCAACTTTAGCTTTTGGGGATGTCCTTATATAATTTTGTTTAGTGTTATAAGGTTTTTATATACAGTGGTGATACATGTTAACTGCCTCTCAAGAGATCCCAGGCAATTTTTTTAATATAATCAAATGTAAGGTTCTTTTATTACAAAAGTAGGGAGAAATAGAAATATTTTTGGATCTATAAAGATTTCAGGAGACACCCGACTGCTAGGGAATGGCAACTGAATAGTCTTGCTGTATTTAATGAAAATACTTTAAAACTATAATAACTTCCTATGATGGGTTGTTTACCCCATACCAGCCCCTGAGGGGGTTAAGGTGGCTAGGTGGGCCAATTAACTGCCTGAGATACACCTGGAGGAGGAGCCAGGGAGCAATGAGGACTAATTAAAAGATGAAGATCACCTGGACAGGAACAGGTGGGGCTTGTATGAAATCAGCTAGCTGAGGGCCAAAAGGGGCTGCAGGGGGGTGATCTGCAGTTACTCTTTCTGAGGCTAAGGAGAGAAGGGAGCTTGGCCTGGAGGGAAGGGCATATCTAGAGGAGGGTGGTGTAGGAATCTGATGGAGGCAATGTAGGAAGCAGTCCAGGGAAACAGCAGCAAGGTGTTGGACAGTGCTGTGGTTGCAGGGTCCCTGGGCTGAAACCTGGAGAAAAGAGTGGGTCCAGGTTCCCCTGCCTGCCACTGGGGAAGTGGCACCATTGGGACAGTGAATTGGAAGACTGCCTGGGATGTGTGGTACAGAAAGACTTTGATACACAAACCTTTCTGGAAGGGGAAAACTACAGTGACCTGGCTGGAGGGCCAAGAAACAAGGAGGGAGCCATTGAGTCCCGGGAAAGAGACAACCAGTTAGATAGAGTAAGCATTTGCAGGAAGGAGCATCAGACTGGCAGAGCTAATTCCCAGCTGCAGTCACAAGAAGGCGCTCCAGTGGTTAGTAGAGCATCTCATGGCACTTCTATTAATAAATAGTAATATGTAGCAAAATAACTGCATATTATAAAATTATGCTCACTGTATAAAACCAATAAAATACATTAAAATGGCATCTGGCACAATCTATAGTTTTTGTCTGTAATTTTCTTAGCTAAGTGGTTACTGCAAATGCTATAGATCTTCTTATATGGGAACATAGCAACTGCCATACTGAGTCAGAGCCATGGTCCATCCAGGCTTCTATCCTGTCTTTGACAGGGGCCAGCACCAGATGCATCAGAGGAAGGTGCAAGAGAACACATGATAATCAGATGTGAGATAATCCGCACCCCAGATATGTTTCATCCTAATCCCAGTAGTTAGTGTTTTAAACCCGGAAGGACAAGGTTATATATCCCTTACAAATCTTTTGTCAGCATTAATTACAACTCTGGATATTCCTGTTCATATAAATGTCCAGTGTCTGACATTTGATAATATCTTGGCCTCAAGTACATTCTATGGCAATGAGTTCCATAGTCTAGTTATGCCTTGGGTGAAATAAGATTTGCACAGCGCTGAAAGAAGCCAGGCCATCTCTTTATCTGTTAGTTTAAGCCAGTGGTTTTCAAACTTTTTGAGCTGAGCCCCCCTCTTTGAGTTATAATTTTGGGTTGCACCTCTCCCAACCCTGACAAAAGGAGGTGACTCGGGGGTGGAGGTGGCGCTTCCTCCCAAGCTGCACTGGGCTGAAGCCTGCGTTATCTGGTGTTGTTGCTCATCCTCTCTGAGTGTTCCTCTGCACCCCTGGGGATGTGTGCCCCACAGTTTGAAAAGCTCTGGTTTAAGCACTAACCCAACAATGTATGTGAATGGTCCCTTTCCATTTGCTGAAGTGGGGTTCTAGTTTATATCCTTTTTAAAAAAAATAAAGGCTTCCCACCTCCACCCTCACCCTCCAGGGTGACCAGATAGCACATGTGAAAAATTGGGACACTTTCTTTTTCAGGGGGGAGGAAGGTAAGTTGCCTGTGTAAGACAAAGCCCCTAATATCATGATGGTACCAATAATATCGCGACATCTGGTTACCCTCCCCTCTTCCCCCATAGTGAAAATAAATACAATCCTGGGAGACAGGATGAAATTTCTCCCCTGTGCAGAAAATGGAACTGAAATTGATTGAAATTCTAGTTTCAGTAACAAGTTTCCAAAATATGAGAATCGTCCTAGAACCACTCAGTCATTGAAGTGACCATTCTGAAGTAACCTTTGAATGTACATTAACTATTATAGCTGTATGACATTTGTATCAAATATAAGAATTTCAAATCAGGGATTTTGATATTGCCTAGCTCAGTCAGAAACAAATTGTTGGCACTGACAACTGTCTGGTAGCAGACAGCTGGAAAATCATAAAGAGATTATCGAGGGCATTTTACTGGCAAGTGGAAGCTTTTACTTCAGTTAAACTCATCTGTGGTCAGTTCTATGAACAGCTGGACCTCAGAGTGTGACTCATTGTCTGATACTTGATTCAAAGGTAGGAAAATGCCAGTAGGTAAGCCCACTTTTACAGATACTGCATACAAACTCTTCCAAATCAGTTTACCTCATCTCTGGTTTTCTGTGTCAAAAAATAAATGCTCTGTGTATTTCAGAGTGGTTTTGAAGTAAGGAACATATACTTCCAGCCTGGAAACGATGTTACTAATTTCAGCACTGCCGATGTTGTCATTATTTTCTCTGTTCAGGTCATCTTTGGAACGTAAATTTTATTTCTTCAACAAACAAAAGCCTGTGATAGATTGGGGGAGTGGGGGCGGAGTGGGGACTACTATAAAAACCAAAATTAAAAAAATACTTTCACAGCTTTCCCATTATTAGTTCGGGGAAAACATAATAAAGCCACAGCTGGCAGGCACTTATTTTTTTCTTAGCATTTAATAATAGAATTAATTGGTAAGTGGAAAGCTTTCAACCCTTTTTTCTGCTGTACATTGCCCTCTGCTATCATGATAAATGGATGTTAGAATCCAAGCTAATTGTAATTTCTTAAGTAAAGAAGAAATATACTTGAATCATCAAAAATCAACTTTTATTGTTTTTGTTTTGCTTTAATAGTGGCATAAAGTTTTAAAGTTGTATATCAATAATCTCTGGAAAAGGTGTAGTTACCAGGAGAAATTCACGCCCCTGATGCATCAATTCTCAGTTGTACCCCTCCAACATACACCCAGGCATTTGATTGTTTCATTATGGCAACACTCCCTTGAATGACATTTCAGCAAGTCTTGAGGTGTGAATGACACTTTTTGTCACTGTTCTACAGAGCTAAAGTTAGCAGCATTTAGAATGATGAACAGCAGTTTCAACTGAGTTGTCTACAGTAGTTCATGCAGATTAATCCATCCTTATTAGAGACATTTATCATCTAGTCACTGTGCTTTTACAACAGTATTCTAATGCTGGGATGGGTGAATTTATTCTGATAAAATGAGAATTGGTCTTAATTTCTGGCCAGATCTCTAACTGGACCAAAACCAAATGTTCATCCATCAATTTTTGGATGTAGATCTGAGCTCCTGTGCTTTCCTGCTAGCTTCTCAACATAAAAAATCAGCAGGTGCTCAGATACAATGGTGATGGGCATGGTCTAAGAACCTGAATAGAACAGAACTGATTATTTTGGAATTTTCCCAGCCCCCTCAATCTGCATGTTTCTTCCTACTGGCAAAAACCTAGTGGTGGTGTGCTCTGCTGGACTTCCAAAAAACATAACTTCAGCAAAATTGGCTGATATGTAGGAGTAACGTCTTAAAATGCAGGATAAACTTTGTATTTGCCAGATGAATCCAGGCAAACAGTCCTTTAGCTGGTAAAACAATTCACAGAAAATGTCTTGCTTCAACAGGTTTGATTTCTCTGTCTCATTACACTTCTGCCTGAAGACAATTTTTATCATATAACATTATTTATGAATCATTGCAATGCACAGAATATTTTAAAGCAGCATCTAGCAAATTGTCCCCTTGCTTTCTGTTCAGCTGCAGAGGAGAATGTCTGTAAATATACTATATACTGTTTTCTGAATTAGCTAATCTCAACCCCCAATCCTATTTCAGTTTATCGACTTGTCACCCCAAACTGATGTTATGAAACTACACAGCCTGAGAAGATGACTGACTTGAGATGTTTAGGGCTAGATTTTCTAAAGCACCTAAGTGATTTAGGAGCACAAGTTCCATCGACTGACCCATAACTTTTTCCTGTCTGTGAACCATGACAGACTTGTCACCCTATCCCCAGAAAGTGTTGTGGTAGAATAGGTAGCACCCCAGTTCTGCTGTTATTATCACATAAACTAATAGATTTCTGCCTGGTACAATTCAAGAACTATTTACCATTCACATTTCGTCAGCTGCAGTCAAGGAGTGAAAATGTCATAAGGAGGCTGTGAGGAGTTAAGACAAGGACCCAAGTAAGGAGCAAGTCTGGAATGTTATTGGTCATCGCAGTCATAGGTTAAATAGCTTGTGATGATAACTAATAATAGCGAGCTCATACATAACCGTTTTCATCAGCAGATCTCACCATGTTTTACAAAGGAGGTCAGTCAATATCATCCCATGTTTTACAGAGGGGTTAACTGTGACACACAGTAGTGAAGTAGCTTGCTCAAGGTCACTTAGCAGGTTTGTAGCAGAGCGAGGAGTAGAAGCCAACTTTTCTGAGTCACAATCTACTGCTTGATGCACATCACCACACTGCCTTCCACTGGCCTACCCTAGAATTCTAATGGAACCCCCTTATACTGAAGTGGTATTTTTATTTGGGGGGGGGGAGGGGTTAATAGTATGTAACCTTTCACTATAACAGAAGAGGATTTGCCTGGCAAACTCTTCATTCCCCTTCACCATGGGAATGTACACAAGAACTCCCTTCATCTCCTGTAACCTTAGTGGCACTAGACAACCTCAGGAAGTCTATAGCTTCACTTTAGGTAGTTTTTGGAAGCTAATAGCACTCAAATGGAGTCTAGTTGTGTCAACACATCACAAAGTAGCAGGAGTATCAGCAGCGCTTGAGCCTTGGTGTACCTCCTGATCAGCTGGTTAGCTTGAGTTTAAAGCACTACCATAGTTCAGTTAGATGCAGCACTCTATAACTCAAGTAAACTTTACAGTGAAGGCTGGTCTCTTAGACTGCCATAGCTCATCAGTGATAGTCTAGATCAACTAAATGGGCCTGCCTGAGCCCCACTTGTTCTGAAATATTCTAAATGCAATGAGGCCTTTAGTGACTCATACTACTATTGTATCTAACTATGCAGGATGAGGTTACTTAGGTCTCTCAAGGACCATTTCTTGCATTACACAGCAATTTTTTTCTGGTTAAATGGCTGAAATATTGCAAAACTGGCAAAGAGAAATTATGCTTATCTTCTTGTGTTTTTATTTTATTTTGCATTGCTTCCGACATAAACTAATGTGACTGATGTAATCTGGCCTGATATTTCTCAGTGTGAGGTACTGAGCATGCATATAAAGTTAGATTACACTTTGCAGTTTATCTGAATAAATGTGTGAATGTTACCCTTCTCAACTGGTTTAAGCAGACACTGGTGTTGGCATGAGAATTTCCACATTAGCATTCTTTCAATAACCTTGGCTTTTTATTATTTTGTTTGTTTTGCTTTTGCCTCCCATTATTTCTAGCAAAATCTCTGGCTTCCACTTAGTGAGAGGCAACCTAGTGAAATGGGTAGAATTGGTACAGACCATGCGGTGCTGGCGAGGAATGCGACATGTGTCTTGGCTATTGGCTGAAATGTAAAAAATAAAAAAAATATTTGGTGGGATCCTGGATAGTATGTAGTGCACCCTACTCCATTAATACATTGTTACATTGAAGGCTCAGATGTGCTTTCAGTAACCACTGACATTTTATCTGAAATAAGGATGAGAAATTTCACTTACCACAAAGCAGAGCATTAAAAAGGCTCCTTATCTATGGGACCAGAATAGGGATATTAGTAACACTGCCTGCTTCTTTTTAAAACCCTATTAGTGTCAGGTAATATGTTTCTCCAGTGGTGCTTGACATTCACTAGGCTACAAAAATATTGAGACTGAACTTTCCTAGGGAATATTTTAACAATTACACAAAGAACTGTCACCAACTAAAGAAAATGTAGCCTTTGATTGGCAATACAATACATATTAGCTTTGTTCCTAAAATTGCTTTCAGAATATAGGCATTAGCAGAGTGCTCTATTCCTAAGGTGGGTGCGTGCACATACAAGGTCATTCACTAAAAGTTAAACTTATATTTTTGTCTGAATTTAGCAGTTCTGAAGCATGAGCGTTGACATGTTCTACAGGTCAAAATCTGGTGTTTATTTTCATACTACATATCATACAATGGTGAAGGGATAGCAGTCTCACACTGCTGTATGAATATATACTAACCTCTTGCATGAAATAGTATTTTTATTTACATAGCTTTTTAAGTCTGAAAGGCATATACAACTGTTGTTCTGTGCTAAACAGATTGCCCTCAAAGCTTGCAATCTAAAACGCACAAGCCAGTGTGATACAAAACAGAACAAACACAATATGATATCTGATCATTATAACTGGAACGCCTTGTGAAATAGTCATGTCTTCAAAGGGACAACAGGGAGACACCTTGGAATACCATACTTTAAACAGAAGGCTGTTCCAAGCATAAGGATAGAATGCTTCATGTCAGGAATGGGGGAAGGAGACAGAAAAGAAACTGAGGTAGAATGTAAATAATGGGACAAAGTGTAGGACATGATGGAGAAGGTTTAACTGGGTGGAGTTCTAAAGAGTTTTGATAGTGACAAGCAAAGTTTGATTTTAATGCTGGAGAATGGAGAAAACCACACATATTAAAAAATGGAAGGTAATACATGATCAGAGTGTCAGGAAGGATGAATGATCTTTACAGCAGCATTTTGGATGGCCTGAAGTAGGGGAGGCTGGTGACTGAGTAGGAAGTTGTAATGGTCAATATGACTTACTTAAAATGTTACAAATAATCCACATTTAATTATTACATAATTATTACACAATTATTACATAATAATACACATCCCAATTAAGGCAGAGGAGAAGGTAGGAGTTTAGTATCTCTGCTAACTGAATCATCTAAAAAAGACAGTATGTGTTTGAGGTAATATACTATAATGCATTGATTTCCCTGCCAGTTTCATAGCACTGGGTATTTCATTTAAGAATTAGCATACTCATCAGATAAGAATTTTTTTTTTTAAACAGGGAAAATGTTGTGATATGTGTCCCTTACAAAGAGATACCTTAGTGTTCTGTGCATAAGAACCTGGTGTTGCAGCTTTTTCTGTTGATGAAACACTAACGCCACTTTTCAGTGCATGAAAAGACTTTACTGAAGAATTGTCTTCTTGAGACTCCACAGTGAATCCTGAATATAAATGTGAAAACGATGATGATGATGAACTGTACCAAGTGGTAGAAATACCCACTGAGTGCTTGGAAACTAACTTCCTTCTCTTTTCTTTCCCTGGACGAGTTCTCATTTTCTGATTGTCTCTGAGGTCAGAAGTCTCCAAGCCAGCCAAAGTCAAGGTCTCAAAGGACTTATTGGCCTTCTAAAACAGTGATTTGTCACTATGTTCCCTGGATGTTTGCATCATGTATCTTGTAGTTTTAACTCTTCCATGCCTAGTTGCAATGGGTGATGTTTGGTCCCAGAATAATATCTTTGGAACAGTCTACCAAGTAAAATGGATCAAAAAAGAGGGAAGGAATTGGGAAAATTGTCCATTAAGAATGAATGAGAAAAACAATCAGCATAAAAGTTGCTGGTGTGTTTAATGGCTGTAAGGCATGAAAATGTATTTTTAAGTAACCAGAGGTAAATGGATGGTGCAATTAAAACCTGCAGCTGGGCTGTGTCACTGACATGGTCAGCCATGGTTTTTTAACTGCATTTTAAGGGACTTGTGCCATGTGCAGTTAACCTATATCAGAGGATCTGATCCTTAAAATTGCAAAAGGAATTTTGAAATTTCACTACTGATAGCTGCAGGAAGTCACAACGTTACACATAGATTCTTATTTTTTTGTGGTTTTGTTTTGAACTTTTCAGTTCAAGTTGTTTATCTATGTCTGTCAAGTACCAGTTACCACGATAAATAGATGGTCACCCCCAATGTTATGTTGGGGGTTATAAGGAAAGGTGAGCATGCCCCCATGCTTGCTGTGCAGAAGAATAGAGGATTACACTAATCTTATTTACAGCCTCTTTTGTTCTCACTCAGTCTCTGAAATGCAAATTAGAGAGGCATGTATATAATCAACCGGTGAAATTTTAAGACATGACATACTCGACATTGCCTGCATTTATGCCAGCACTAGCACAGAATCCCTTCACCCATCACACACAAACTCCTTTGTTACATACCCCTCTTCAACAGTGATTTTGTTGTTTTTATTCTTCCAATGTCAGAGACGCAATGTTGCCTGTCCCAGACTCAGCGATAAATTAAAAGTGACTGTCCTAGATCATAAAGGCTCCCCTTTGTTATGAGTGCTCTGTGGTTGGTTCTAACTAGAACAGTGAATTACTTAAGGAAATAAGAGGAGTTAGGTGGCTTGTAATTATCTGTCCATTGTATGAGTCTCAGAAAACTCCCAGTGGTAGAAATTTTCAAACCTTTCCTTCTAATATCCAGTTTTATATTTAAACTCTTTCAAAATATTATCAATAATCTCCATCTCTTCCCCCAAAGAAAAAAATCTTTAGCATGAATAAAATCAGATGCTTGCTGCTGAAAATTACAGTTTCGCTTAGGATTGTACAGAGCAACATCTCAGCCATCTCATTCTGAAGATTATGAAAAGCACCTTTCATTTGAGGATCTCAGATTGCTTTACAAACACTGACTGAGGCTCCCAATACATGTGTGAGTTAGGTAAGTGATATCTCCCTTTTTACAGACAGAGGAGCTATGTCACAGAGAAGTTCACATGATTTGCTCAAGGCCATGTAGGGAGTACGTGGCAGGAAGACCCCAATATTTCCAAGCCCACTTTACCAGATATCTTGGGATAAATAAGATTTGGTATCCTGGGATTTTTCAAACCAGAGAGCTCATCTGAGCTTTTGTAGTCTATAGTAAAGTAACCATAAATATTGCACATTGAGTACCACAAGGAAATAAAATCAGTTCCATTCCACCTACTGTTATATAACAGCTGATCGTTCTTCACAAAGGAATAGGCAATCTGTATTCTTACTTTTTTAGTGTGAAATCGACTTATCCCTTATTGCATTTTCCTAAGTTCCAAATGAGCTCTATCATAAATAACGTCGGTTGATAGGAACAGAACAAGTCATCTAAACTTTACTATACTGCCAAACAACTGCTTGGGATGATTCAGTTTCTATTTTTAAGACCACCTACAATATTAGCCATCATCCCTCTTTCTATCTCCATATGAGATTTGGAAAATCTTTTTCTGAAGAAAAGGACAATGCTCTCACACAATCCTGATGACTGTACCTAGAAGCAGACGCTTCAGCATGCTCATACATTACTTTGACAACAGATGAACCCTATTGTTTTCACTCTAATGTTGAAATTGGTTTTCCTTTTAAAATGATCTCCTTTAGGTGCTGAAAAGAGTCCATCAGTATAATGCTGATTGGCTTGATTTTTATCTGCATAAGAAAATGTAACACAATAGGTCATCTTTCAGCACAACCATTATTACATCAGGTGCTGCAAAGTCCAGGAAGTTACCAGTTCCCTAAACCCATAATATTACAAGCTGCTTTTGGTACTCAGAGATTAGCTTTACTACACATATGATTGTGAATTTGTTAAAAGTGAAAGGCCTCTACTAGAGGGTAAATCTCTAAATATTTGGTTTAGATGATTACAGAAAAATTTATCAGGAACTCCTTTAATATGTAGATCAAATTAGAAATATCATAAGAAGAGATGGTCTTGTGAGATTTGCAATATTGTCCTGGTATTTCAACCGATCAGCTACTGCTTATCAAAACCTGGAAGTTTAGAAGTATGTGAAAATTCAAAATACAAAGCAGGGAAAAGAAAGGTTTGAAAATGCATAACAACGCACTGAGGCCTGTGTCCCAAACCAAAAAAAATCCCCATATCTCTTAGAAGGTGAGAACCGTATGTTTGGGTATATTCTCCATCTTCTCAGTTAAATCAGAAATGGAGAAAAATAAATAAATAAAGCCTTCCAGCTCTGTTGGCTTTCATCATTTCAGATCTTTCCCTTAATAATGCAGAGTAAACTAATTATCTAATTAAGTTAACAGGTGTCAGTCATTCAAACATAAAGAGCTGCTAGATAGGCCAGAACTGGGGAATTCTTTTCTTTAAGTGTCTGCATTTAATTTTAAACATAATGGCATTAAAACAAGTGATTCAGGTCTTTAAGGCATCACAGCTCAGATCAGTACTTAAGGCATTCACCTGTGAGGCAATTAGGCTTTTGCTTTATATAACAGTATTTTGGCAAGTTTCCTGAAGAATCCTCTCTGTGTGGCTTCTTACATCTTGAAGGGCTATACTAAGGCCTTGTCTATACTAGAAAGTTTTGTCACCGCAAGTTACAGTGGTGATCAAACAGTGTTGTAATTACAGCGCTTGTGCCTCTCCACACGGCACTCATTGTGTCACTGAAGCGCATCCATAGTTGGTGCTCTAGAATTGACAATGAGAGCGGTGCATTGTGGGCAGCTAACCTATTGTGCAACTTGCCACCTTGTGCTGCTCGGAGTTGTGGGAAGGCAGAGAGGATCACAGTGCATCTTGGGTGCGGGGGTCAACTTCGCATGATCAGTGATTTCCATCCCATCATTTCATGGGTTTCCGATTACGTTTCATGACATTTTTCAATGGCCCCCGTTTCTTGTGCGCCTGTCATCTCTGTCTGAAAGGATGGATCCTGCACTGCTCTCCATTGTTATTGTCAGTGTTCTGAACACATCATGGCTGCTCATGCAGTATATCATGAGCTCCCAATGGAAATAGGAATCCGAGACGTGTGACTTGCTGTGTGCCATGCAAATAAACAATGCCAGATTACTGTTTGCATTCATGGAGCATCTGCACATGATGCACCGCTGTTTTTGGGTGTGTGAAACAAGCACTGAGTGTGGGATCACCTCGTGATGCAGGTCTGGGAAGATGAGCAGTGGCTGTGGAACTTTTGAATGTGCAAAGCCACCTTCACGGAACTCTGTGCAGAGCATGGCCCTGCCCTGCAGTGTAGGGACACCAGAATGACAGGTGCCCTCTCAATGGAAAAGTGCATAGTGATCATCATGAGGAAGCTGGTAACTCCAGACTCCTACCGGTTGGTTGCTAATCAGGTTGGAGTCTACCTGGAAGCTATGTTATTGTGAGTGTGCAGGGCCATTAATCGCATTCGTCTATGAAGAACTGTGAGTCTTGGAAATGTGCGTGAAATAGCTGATGGCTTTGCAGTCATAGGATTCCCTAACTGTGGCAGGATGATAGATGGCATGCATATCCCAAATTTAGCCTTGGACCATCTTACGACAGCATACGTCAATAGAAAGAGGTACTTCTCTATGGTACTTCAGGTGCTTGTGGATCACCATGAGCATTTCTCTAACATCAACGCGGGTTGGTCAGGGAAGGTGCATGATGCATACACCTTCCAGAACACTGGCCTGTACAGAAATCTTCAAGATTCCAGTGGGGGATGTTGAAATGCCCAAAGAGATCCTGGGAGACCCAGCCTACCCCTTACTGCCATGGCTCATGAAGCCTTATATGGGCAACCTGGATAGCAGCAAAGAGTGCTTCAATAACAGGTTGAGCAGGTGCCAAATGAACATTGAATGTGTGTTTGGCAGATTAAAAAGTCACTGGCAATGCCTTTATGGCAGGCTGGACCTAAATGAGGAAAATATACCCATGGTTATCACCACCTGCTGTGTGCTCCATATTTGTGAAGCTAAGGGTGAAAAGTTTCCCCCTGGGTGGAGCGTAGAGGTGGATCACCTTGCGGCTGAATATGAACAACCAGATGTCAGGGCTATTAGAGGGGCACAACGGACAGGGCAGTGGGGAGCGGGGAGAGCATTCGAATCAGGAAGGCCTTGAGGAACTATTTTGGTAATGAGTACAAATAAAGTTTCTTTGTAAACAGCACTGTGCCATGCTATGACTGCTATCCAGCTTGCACTGTGTATCAATGTGAGGTGCAACCATTGTGTGGAAGAGACCAGTAAAGATTGCTTATTCTTCATAGAAGATGTCTTTATTATATTTAATATATATAGTGAGGGGTAGTGTGAGCTATGACAGGTGGGTGTAAGTCCAGCTATCATTCTGCAAGCTGTCTGAAGGGGTGGAGTGAATGGGATACTAAGAAGTGCCAGGCATTTGGCAGAAATGTGTGGGTGGGGTTTGGGAAGGGCATGGAAAGCAGTTCTGTATTGTCTGCAAGCGGGGGGAGGGATGAGCATGCATGAATTCAATCTGCAGCATTATGAGTAACTTTTGCAGCTCCGTTTACTCCCCCATAGCTTTTATCATGCACTTGTGACCTGCTATCACTCGCTCCTGGTTTTCCCTCCTCTCCTGCCCATTAACTTTTTGATTTTCGGTCACACTGTGTCTCCATGTCCTTTTTTCTATTTTTTTTCCCCATCTCAAAGGACTGGAGGAGTTCTTGGAACATCTCTTCTTTGCTTGTTTTCTTCTCAGCCACAATCGGCAGGCATGGGGGAGTGTCCCCTCAAGGGCACATCTATAGAAGCACAATAAATAATGAACAGAAGCATTACTGTGAGTGCAATAACAGCACTGAGGCATTACTGTAAAATACACCTCTTTCTCACTGTCCCCTGGCAAACGCACAGCTCGACCATCAACCAGGGCATGATGAGTTGTACCCATCATGAGGCACATGGAGGCACTTGAGGGAGCACTGAAGCTGGGGGAAAGGTTCTGTGTGGTTGTTTGGGGTACCGCCACAGGTAGATAGGGACAAAATTTCAAATTGTACCATGATTTTCCACAGACGGGGGCCATAGAAGCTGATACATCACTCCTGAGAGTAAGCAGGGATGCTAGGTTGCATATCCTCCATGC
Source organism: Emydura macquarii macquarii (assembly GCF_026122565.2). Taxonomy (NCBI): domain Eukaryota; kingdom Metazoa; phylum Chordata; order Testudines; family Chelidae; genus Emydura; species Emydura macquarii. Next base: position 14,819,485 of record NW_027131164.1, read on the forward strand.
GAGCAGCTTCAAACTGGTTCCCTATGCTGCTTGCTTGTGTGCTGCTTTGGTCCCTGCATAAGTGATGGGTGAGTAGCATGGGAAATTTTCCTATAACAGGGGAAGAAACACAGCAGCTCTGCCGAGGAATCTCTGGCAGAGGATTGGCGAGTACTTCCAGGAAAGTTTCCTAGAGATCTCTCTGGAGGATTCCTGTGAAATCTCTTTTACGTCACGCTGCCTAGCTGAACAGAGGAATGGGAAGCACATGCAAAGACAGCTACTCTTGTGCATTTCTATCCTTCAACCAGCTGTACAATACAACAAAGCAAAGGACAGCTGGACAAGTTGTGGACAAGTTGGAGAGAGTCCAGCAGAGGGCAACAAAAATGATTAGGGGGCTGGAGCACAAGACTTATGAGGAAAGAGTGAGGGAACTAGGCTTGTTTAGTTTGCAAAAGAAAAGAATGAGGGGGGATTTGATAGCAGCTTTTCTCCTCCTCTCCCTCCCCCTCCCACCTCCAAGATGCTGGGTTCTTCAAAACCCAGCTCTTTTCTTCTATCAGTTTTAGGAAAATGACATTTTAGCAGTGGAAGAGTTAACTAAGTTTATGACTATAGCAAGTGTAAATGAAGGTTAGATCTTTTAGATCTTAAGCCAACTATTGGGGGCTAGGGAGGGGAAGAAAAATAAAAGACTTTCCCTGAGAACAAGGTTATTCTACAGGTACCTGATCACTACCAACCTGATTGCCTTCTATGAAGAAGTGACTGGCTCTGTGGATGTGGGAAAAGCGGTGGACATGATATACCTTGACTTTAGCAAAGCTTTTGATACAGTCTCCCACAGTATTCTTATCAGTAAGTTAAAGAAGTTTGGGTTGGATGAATGAACTATAAAATGGATAGAAAGCTGGCTAGATTGTCAGGATCAATGGGTAGTGATCGATGGCTCGATGTTTAGCTGGCAGCCAGTAATAAGCGGGGTGCCCCAGGGGTCAGTCCTGGGGCTGGTTTTGTTCAACATCTTCATTAATGATCTGGAGGATGGGGTAGATTTCACCCTCAGCAAGTTTGCAGATGACACAAAGCTAGGGGGAGTGGTAGATACCCTAGAAGGTAGGGATAGGATACAGAGTGACCTAGACACATTGGAGGATTAGACCAAAAGAAATCTGATGAGGTTCAGCAAGGACAAGTGCAGAGTCCTGCACTTAGGACAGAAGAATCCCATGCACAGCTACAGACTAGGGACCGACAGGCGAGGCAGCACAACTGCAGAAAAGGACCTGGGATTACAATGGACAAGAAGCTGGATATGAGTCAGCAGTGTGCCCTTATTGCCAAGAAGGCTAACAGGATATTGGGCTGCATTGCCAGCAGATCACGGGAAGTGATTATTCCCCTCTATTCGGCATTGGTGAGGCCGCATTTGGAGTATTGTGTCCAGTTTTGGGCCCCCCACTGCAAAAAGGAGGTGGACAAGTTGGAGAGAGTCCAGCGGAGGGCAACAAAAATGATTAGGGGGCTGGAGCACAAGACTTATGAGGAAAGAGTGAGGGAACTAGGCTTGTTTAGTTTGCAAAAGAAAAGAGTGAGGGGGGATTTGATAGCAGCTTTTAACTACCTGAAAGGGGTTCCAGGGAGGATGGAGCTAAGCTGTTTTCAATGGTAGTAGATGAGAGAATAAGGAGCAATTGTCTCAAGTTGCAGTGGGGGAGGTCTAGGTTGGATATTAGGAAAACGTTTTTCACTAGGAGGGTGGTGAAGCACTGGAATGGGTTACCTAGGGAGGTGGTGGAATCTCCATCTTAAGAGGTTTTTAAGATGCAGCTTAACAAAGCCCTGACTGGGATAATTTAGTTGAGGTTAGTCCTGCTTTGAGCAGGGGTTTGGACTATATGACCTCCTGAGGTCCCTTCCAACTCTAATATTCTATGATTCTATGATTCTCATGTAACTGAGCAACATCAGCTCAGAAAAAATTACTTACTCAAGCTCCCCTTTTCTGTATCATGCACACCAGATTGTAGGGTTGGGACTAGCTTGAACCCTCCTAGGTCAAGAAGAGATCCTGGCTCCCCATGTCATCAAATGACCCAGTCCCCTGCTCCGCATCATCCTCCAAGTCAACCTCCTCATCTGTGACTTTTTCACTGGAGTTGAGTCTCGTGTTTGCTGCCTCTGAGCCTGGGGGTCTCTTCGAGGTGGAGGTGGAGTTGCTGCTGAGGATGGCTTCCAGCTCCATATAAAAGCAGCAGGTCTTTGACTCTGCATCAGAGCGATGCTTTGACTCGCTAGCATTTAGTACCCCTCCTGCAGCTCCTTGATTTTCACATGGCACTGCAGCATGTCCCATTCATAGCCCTTCTACGCCATTAAACTAGGAATTTGACTCTAGGTATCGAAGTTCCTTCGGCTGGAGTGCAGCTGGGACTGTACAGCCTCCTCTCCCCAAATGACAATCAGATCGAGATTGTGCTCCAACTGGGAGATCGCTTGGTGCGTGGAACTGCCATGGTCAGCTGGGAAGATGAGATGTGGGCTCTCCACGCTGACCATGCAGAAAGTGGAATTTCAAAAATTCCCAGGGATTTAAAGGGGAAGGGGTAGATGGCTGCAGGGCAGCGTAGTTCAAACTGATGGCCAGAGTGGTCAGGATGGATATTGTGGGACACTTCCGGGACACCACCACATAACTGAGCATGGTGTCTACACGGAAGCTTTGTCACTAAAAGTTTGGTGCAAAAAGCTCTACGGCTTTCAACAAGGTGGTTTTATTTCATCGCAAAATCAGGGGAGTTGGGTTGGCAGACCAAGGGGGATTACATCACCACTGTTTTGGTACAAAGAGCTGACTTTTGTTGACAGAAGTCTCTGGTGTAGACCAAGCCAAAAAAGATGTCTATAGTTTACAAAGAATCTCACAAGCTGTTTGTTTGTGGCTGGAGAGAGACGAACAGGCCTAGCTGTAGAATGTGGTTATGATTAGCGTTTATAAGATGTCAGCTTGTCTATTGTCTTCTGTAAAAATATTATCATATTCTACAGTAATGACCAAAAAGCATTGCAGGGACTTTTGTAAGCTTTGAGCCATTAGTGTAAAATATTTAGATGCTTTTAAAAGCAGTGATGAAATGTGGCTATTTCTTATGAGGTCTTGGGATGATAGGTACACTTATTCCTGCCGCAGGGCACGGGGATAGACTAACTGACCTCTTGAGCCCTGCATTTCTATGACTGTCTCTCCATAACCCAGTTCATAATTCTGACCTTCTCTCATGCTTTTTTCTCTGACTATATATGAAAATTTTTCCAGTTCCATAAGTTCTTGAAAAGCCTGACAATATTATGACTCAACAGTAGTTCATCAGATTCAAAACTGACAAAAATAAGATCTGCGCCACATCAGCATAAATTAAGCCTATTTTTTTTTTTTGGGCAGAAAAACATGCAAACATTTTAACAAGCATTGATCCTGATATTTATACTCTTCTTTCAGAGTCAAAATATTTGAGTTTGTGGGTGTTTTTGGTGAAAAATAATTTTTTTTTTAATGGAAAGCAGATACTTTTTGTTGTTTTGATTTAAAATGTTCAACCATCCCTAGCCATAAACAGCCAAGAGGAGGAAAGAGATAAATGCTGTTCATCTGGTGGTAGATAATATTTCTGTACTGCTAGATATAAGTGTTGGGCCATCTAGTAGTGCTTTTGTCAGAATATCCAAATTGAAGGATTTATATACAAATTTTGTGTATTTTGCCATTATTTTCTACCTTCTGGTGTATAAGTTGAACAGTTGTTTGAGAAGTGAATGTGGTGACAGTCACACCAGGGCCGTATTATCCATTAGGCACAATAGGCACAGTGCCTAGGGCCTATGAAACTTTCAGGGCCTACGAAAAAGTTTTTTATATATAATTTTTTATTTTTATTTAAAAAACTATTTATGAATAGCTTAAAATCAAATTAGTTATTTCGGTCAGGGGGCCTATGAAGGAAAGTGTGCCTGGGGCCTACGAAGGTCTTAAAGGGGCCTTAAGTCACACTCAGGCAACACTGAACTAAAGAAAACTTTGACCATAATGGAAGCAGAAGCAGGACATATGTAATGTCTTGGGTACTTAGTTCAAAGCAGGGGAGCTGCCCTGCAGAATGTGCTTTAAGTAAGCTGTTTGAGATGAATGTGGGCCTGGGAAGAACTGGTCAACCTGAGAAGTGCTAGGCCTGGTAACAGCAGCATTATACAAGTTACATTTAATTCTCCTGCTCTGAAGCACATTGAAGACTTGCACAATAAATAGAACTGAACATATTTTCAAAAGTGTTTGATTTTTTTTTTGCAAATTATTTGTGTTCAATCAGGGAGCAATAATAATGCAGTAATTAGTAAAAGATGTGTATGGAAATAAACAGAGAGCTAATAATAATTTTTCTAATTTAAATCTACAGTGATAAATGTTACTTTTAGACTAGAGCCTGAATAATCAAATGAAATGAAAATTAAGCTGCTCTCCCACTTAAAGTTTTAATGCCCAAATGCACCAAAAATGGCTTATGTCCTGTCTATGTGCAGGTGTCAGACTGCACATTGTTCGTTCATATCAACAAAAGCATGTCAGCATGCAAATTGGTTATGTGCTGGGATATAGGTAGGGCTATGGGGAGTGGAATGCACAGCTGAATAGAAGATGAGTAAAGAGAAAGCAGGTGTTGTTTGATGTTGACACCCACAGATAACTTAAAATCTGCCAACCAAAGAACTGCTTTTATAAACAAGCCATGAGGCTTTTTAAAGGAAGACTGGATTGTGTAGCAGCCAAATATTATTTTTATTTTATTAATTAGAAATTGAGTATTTTCCATTGCTTTCTCATAAACATATTTGTGAATCTAGGATGTCCTTAATTAAAGTTAATGAAACAATCAAAAAACATAAACAATAAACCATTTTGGGCAAAATGCCACCAACGTTTCACGTTTATCTCATGAAAATGACCAATAGTGAATGAAGTACTTCAACAATAATAGTATCCGAATACTTTGTCACATGTATAATTGTGCTCCAATGTGCATTTTCTGCACTTGAAGGGAAATTGTAACCATTTTTTCTTAGATGATAAGTTTGAAATTTCAAAAGACAAGAAACATCTCTCTGCTGGAGTGAACAGAGAATTGCTTTGGGCAGGGGTGCCTATTTTGTTATATTTGGGTGAATAATAGTACCCTGATCCTTCAGTAGGGCCTATAAAAGTTGCATTGCTATAATCCTGTTGGGAAGTCACAAAAGATATACATAACTTTTTGTTTCTTATTGAAGGTAGTATGCAGAATCAATTTAATAAAAAGATTACTCACCATCAACATAATGATGTATTATTAGTAAGACAAAAACAATACATTCTGTTCACTAAATTTTACAGGAAGAAATACAGTAAACCCAATGATCCGTTGTAGGATTTTTCTTTATGATGCCTGCTAATTGCAACATCTCTTCTCTATAGACCTAGAATTCTACGGGCCCATTCACCTTTCAACAGCATCAAGCATTATTACCCTCTGAGTCCACTGCAGACCAGCTGGCTGAAGAAATGCCTCAAACCTGAAAAATTAATGATTTTATAGCTATATTATTTCAAAGGTTGTCTTCAAGGACTATATATCTTTATCTTCCTTTCCAATCTATGGAAAGGCAGATTTAGGGTTATAATAAATTTTCCCAGCCCAAGGGAAAAGGCAGCATAAACCTGTATTATGTCACTCTAGGGTAATTCATGTGACGACAAACATAACAGCATTTTGCAGTCAAAATGTAACAGTAAGTGGTTTGTAACACAAATGAGTTGAATGGATTGTGTGTAATAAAATGCAACATTATGGAAAATAGCCCCTCATGCATTTCAGCAGAGGAAATGCCACATTTGATCAACGTAAACATAGATAACCCCCACCTCTGGTAATATCTTCCTCTGCCCTGTACCTGTACCCTATGTATGGAACATTCTCTCTGTACTTATTCAAATTCCTTCTGCAAACACATTGGCTCTTCAAAGCTTTTCAGTGATAATGCTAAATTGATAATCCAGATAACTGAGTTCTTAAAAGGAAGAGAAAACTGCATCACAGTGAGACAGTACCCTCAACATGTGGATCATTTCTTCTTGTAATTGTAATCCACACAGGGCCATATGTGGTCTAATAGACTGGAGCCAGAGACCAGGGTTCTATTCTTGAGTCTGCCACTGACTTGCTGAATGATTTAACTTCCTTGAGCGAGTCACCTAACTTCCTTCAGACCCAGTTTCCCTTTCTGTAAAATGGGAGTAAAAAGGTTCATATCTCTTTGTGGCACTTTTTGAGAACTATGCTATTATTATAAGGTGTAGTAGTAATCACAGCTGCCCCACCAAACCAAAATAATATTGTAATGATTGTAATACCTTCTTTCATTTAGCATTTTTCATCCCTAGATTTCAAAGTGCTTTGCAAAAGGAGGTAAAAATCATTATCCTCATTTTACAGATGAGAAAACAGAGACAGAGAGAGGTGAAGTGACTTGTCCCAAATCATACAGTGAATTAGTGGCTGATTTAAGACTAGCATTTATGTCTTCTGACTCCCAATCCAGTCCCCTATCCACTGGGTCCTGCTGCCAGAAAGGTAGTTTCAAAACCATTCATAATTTAAGATACTGTCTACATATCACAAATATGACATGGCATTTTTTTTTATCACTTTTCACTTACTATCCTAACCAAACCACAATTGGATGGCAAACTTTTAGTAGTGATTAACCCCAGGATTGCATTCATCAAGATATACTGCTCCTAGGACCTTGTTTTCCAGCGCCCTGAGAAAAAGGAGGGTGGAAGTTAAAAAAACTTAATCTAGTTAATTCCCTGCTACAGACACCCACCTATCCATAAAAACTAACCCCCTCTTCAAAAGCACCGTGACAGATTTTGCAATCCCATGCATTATCTTTGGGGACCATCTTTTATTACATACAGGTTTACGTGCCACTGGGGGCCAGGTATTGTAGAGGAACAGTTTGCCACAACTCCACCAGGAACTAAGAACAATGCAGGGTGATTAAGTTGAATCTCTCAGGTGATAAACCCCTCCAGAGAGGTCCCATCCCCTGGGGAGTCTTGCATTTACTGGTTCAAGCTGCGTTTTCCAAAGACCAACAGACAAAAAAGGGCTTTTGACATAAAAAGGCTGGGTTTAAACTGAAGCAGGGTCTTCTTTCTGATCCAGCAAATGGACAGGACCTTCTGTCCAAGGGGACACTAATCCTTGCAGAAGGGTTTGAAAGATTTTGGTCTACTAGGGCCCCATATGACTGCTGGATGACCTCTGGTAAGCTGTTAGCATGTGTATAGGAACCTTCATTGGTTTCTTTCATGTCTTCTCTGTAATGCTTTTACCTAAAGAATAAAGGTGGTTTCTTAGAAAGAGCTGTGTGGTGTGATCCAGAAACCTCTTTGGCGCCAAGTGGCAGAAGGCCTATGGGGTGTATAGTGTTTTACAGATACATGCATATGGATCTGATATATGCATAAATAATTCACTAAAGGGTGGCATGTAAGGTCAATTCCAAAGAAGCAGTAGGCCACTGGTTATGATGAGCATTGCAAAACGTATGTATGGATAATATTTAAGGAGTTGTGTGTCTATATAGGCAATTATATGCTTAAGGCAGGTAACCAGGAGGTGACCTGTCTCTGACATGTTTCTTTCAGGCATCGGGTAACAGACTGTCTTAACTCCTGGCCTGGGGGACAAAATACAAAATGAACGATGTGTGCCTATTTGTATACTGAGCTAGATGCTGATTAAGAAACTGTGAAATCTATGAGAAAGGCATATACAGGAAAAAAATGACCAGCAGGAGGAATCCTCCTTATGAATAAGGATCATGGATTGTTCTGATATATCTGGGGGTGCAAATAGGCACTCAGAGGATCTTCCACCAAGGAGGCAAGTTGATGGTGTGACTTGTCTCATGAATGGTTGATCATAGCCAAATCTAGCTGTAAAACACTGGAAGAGCTTTGGATGAGCATTGCTTTATAACCGTGTTCTTCATTGCAAGGCCCAGGAGCCAGTGGCGGCTCCCATCAATCCTAAGTGCAGTTCTCTGACTAATTGTTTATATTCCAATGTATTTTATTTTTAACATTAGACTGTGTAGCAAGCCTATCAAAGTCTGCTGTCTTTACATGTCACATTGACCACATGGTACGATGTGCGCCAATAAGTACATATAAGTATATCCTTGTATAATAACTGTAATATTACCATAGCAACCAACGGGTTAATTTAGTAGTTGATGAGGCTTTCACACTGAAGTTTTTTTCCAAAGTGGCCCCTGCTTGAAAAATAGTGACGATCACTGCTCTATAAGATAGGAAAGTATGTAGTAAATAAGTCTAGGATCTAGAATGCGTGTTATGATTTTATTTTATTTATAACCATTTGTTTTCTATACTTCTCCTTGCAGTCCCTTGAATCTCTACACTTTGTTAAATAAAATTTCACTATAAATATATCTAAGTGTTGTGTATTAGGCAGAGTGGTGATCGGAGGTGTGACTTGTAAGCTGGGTACTGCTTCTTTGGAAGCAGTGAATCTGTGAATACTGCAAGAGGCCCGTGGACCAGGGTTGGACACTCCATGGAGATGCTCGGAGCGCTCAAGAGTTGGAGTGTGCTAACCTGTAGAGTAACAGGGGAACCTGCATGGGCCTGGAGGGGAGAGTTTGTGTTGTCAGTGGAGATGTGGAACTGACCCCTGGCAGGTACAGACAAGGCTTACCCATGCTAAGTGCAGGTAGTAGCAAGGATACCTCCAGGAAGTCTCACATATGGTAACTGGTAACTTCTTGCAATATACTGTTCATAGCCCTTGGGGAGAAAGCAAAGCACAGGCACTGGCCTTTATGCAGACAGGCTTCCTGGGGATATCACAGTGAAGTGCAGATGGACTGCAAGCTTAAATGCATGGCTGGAAAGGAGAGAGGCCTGAGTCTCCATCCCAAGAACGGTGATGGCTGGGAAGCCTAAAACCTTAAGTGGGTGAACTCAAGGAAGACTGGGGGATGGGAGTCAAAGGTGCAGTTAACTCTGAAACTGTGACAAGTACCATCTTATACCATCACGGTGGTCAAGACTTGACATTGATTTAACAGTTACATTCCTGGTGAGATAGACTGTATTCCTTTTTAATTTATCTCCGGTTCATTGGGGGACAGCAGGTGATCAAAATCACATTGGTGAGAAAGGTGTATTTTTAGAGAACAGATGAGAACACCATTTACATACATACAGGCGTTCTAGCTGTTGCTATTACACAGTCTTGAAAATAATGAATCCCAACAGCTGTACCACACTCACAAGTTGTAGTTACCTCCATTGTATACAAATACAGAGAGGTCTTAAGATGATTGACTGCATGAGTTCTTCATTTTCAAACAGTCTCATTTTTAAGCAAAGCTAGATCATAAATAGGCATGGCATAATGCAAGGAATGTTTTCCATATACAATCAAAATTAAAAGGAAGAGATTCTGCCCATCTTTGCTCACATTTATAGATTCCAAGGTCAAAAGGGACTATTGTGATCATCTAGTCAGACCAACTGTATAACACAGGCAACAGAACTTACCAAAAATATTTCCTAGAGCATATATTTTAGAAAAACAGCCAATCTTGATTTTAAAATTGTCAGTGATGGAGAATCCACCAGAACCCTTGGTAAATAGTTCTAATGGTTAATTACTCCCACTATTAAACATGTATGCCTTATCTGCAGACTGAATTTCTCTAGCTTCAACTTCTAGCCACTGGACTGTGTTACATGTTTTGCTGCTGGACTGATGAGCCATTATTCAATATGCATTCCCTGTTAGGTACTTGCAGACAGTAATCAAGTTACCCCTAACCTTCTCTTTGTTATGCTAAATAGATTGAGTTCCTTGAGTCTATCACTATCAGGAATAATTCTTTAATCATTCTTGTGGCTCTGAAATCTCTCCAGTTCATCAACATCCTTCTTGAATTGTGGACACCAGAAATGGACATAATTTTCCGACAGTGGTTGCACCATTGCCAAATACAGAGATAAAATAACCTCACCACTCCTACTTAAGATTCGTCTAATCTAAGGATTGCATTAGCCCTTTCCACCATAGCGTCACACTGAGAGCTTGTCTTCAGATGATTATTCACCATGATCCTCAAATCTTTTTCAGTGTCACTGCTTTCCAGAATAAAGTCCCCTATTCTGTAAGTATGGAGTGATGGGGGTGCATGACCCACACTGACAGGGAAGAGGCTTGGGAGGCTTTCTTTGTTAAGGTAGGCTTTCCCCTCTGGCCCTGCCAATCTTGCATGGTAAGGAGGAGGGTTTTAAAAGGAGGAAGCTGAAATACACAAGGAGGGAAGCCCTGAGAAGGGAGCAAATAGAGTGGCTCCTGAAACAGCAAGAGGAACCCTCATGCCAGGAACCCCCAGCTCTGCAAGGAGTCCAGCCAACCACAGAGGCAAACCCAGTAGGGAGGGACTGACTTGGCTACCCAGCCATAAGGACTCCAACAAAGCTGCTACCCAGACACCCCGATGTAAAGTGGTGTCTCGGAATTTTTTGGGGGGGGCATTTTTATTGACCCCAGCAGAGTCTTGGTTAGCGTTTACCTGAACTTTTGCTTTTCCTCCCACCCAGAAGCAAAGTAAGCAGGTCTACAAGGGAGAGGCCACCATCAGGAATAAGAGTCTGTGCCTGTACGAGACCAACCCCATGGTGGAAACTGGGCAGGGCAAGAAGTCCCAGCCCAGCTAGGGAGGTGCCCCCGGGAAACTTTTTACATATGACCTACATTCTTTGTTCCTAGATGTAGACATATACGTTTAGTCATATTAAAACACACAATGTTTGCTTGTGCCCAGCTTACCAAGTGATCCAGATTGCTCTGAATCAGTGATCTGTCCTCTTTATTATTTACCATTAAGAAGTTCCTCTGAAATCAGCGAATAGGCCTGATGAAAGCAGTATGAATAATGGAAGCAGAATATTGCCCAGTAAAGCAAGAGTTAGGTTTATTCCTTAAGTTCCAGACATGCAATGCAATATATGTAGAATAGTCAAATAATACACACAGATAAGTCAACATTCAACTGTATCTGAAGTCACTTTAGTCTATTTTTAATATATTGATTATGGCATTTTATGCTTGTATCTTTCTAACTGCAGTACAAGATCCTTCCAAGTAATTGTCTATAAATGATGGCCTTTTTTTTTAGAGTCCATTCTTTTGACTCCTACAGTTAAACATCCACTCTGGCGACATGATTTCATTGTTATGACTCAGAAATGAGGCCTAGAAGACAAAGAGAGGAAAAGAGGGGCGGGGAGAAAAGCAGAGGAAACAAAAGCAATAAAACAAAGAAAGTTCAGACCTCTGTGCCCCTACCACATCATTCATGTACCCTCTCCCCTACTCAGTGATGTAGGACTTTCCATTCCCTTTAGATATATATTTATACATTTATCAAACATGCACCTATTGCATAAGATTCCAGGTGGCTTCTCAATAGTTAAAGCATATATTAATACCAGAAGTTCATAACAAACTGCCAGCAATTGGCAGGAAACAGACGATCTCTGTATTAATTACAACTAACAAAACCATAAATTGAAAGAACTGTATTACACAATCCTTTAGACATGAGGCACCTTTTATCCAAAACCTTATTCAGACAAAATCTGGATAAATAGGCGTATCTTGCACCATGCCTTGTAGCTCAACCAACTTTGGTTCTCATAGAGCAACAAGGGGAATGAATTCCAGAGTCATTGATACATATATTCTCTGCTTTGGCTGAGAACTGCACAGCACAATTCGGAGAATGGGTGAAATGGTGGTTTGCAGACACTTTTGTGCCTCTCTTACCCTGGGCCATCTGTTCACTGGATGAAGTTAGAGCCAAAGGCTTTGTTAAGATGATTCAGCCCACATGGTGGATTTAATTATGGTTAGCTGAAATAGTGCTGAACATGATTGATCCTTATCGACACTTAAAGTACACCACATTTAGCATTGGTTCAGCTAATGTGATTGCTGCTAACAGTGTTTTGACTTGATTAATTTTTGTAGTGTAGACAACAAAGCTTAAAGGAATATGTGAGGGCTGTAATCTTGGTTCAGTTTCAGGGTCATTTCAGAAGCACCATTGCTTCTAGAATTTCAATCGGAAGTTGTGGCATTTAATGCATTTTTTCTGCCCCTGGTTGGTTTGGATGCTGGCTATGCCTTCTCTCAGATGTGGACCTATATATTTCCTTTGAATTTCTACTTCAGATGTTGAGGTGTAAAATTATTAAATATAAATAGGGCGCACACTGGACAGTTGACGTCTTTCATTCGTTTACATTAATCATAATTTTGTTAGGCTGTGTTTAAAAGAAAACCTTTTATTTCTTCCTCCTCCTTTTTAAGAGAAAGGGTAAAGAAAAGTTTATAGGTCCTGAAACCACAGCACCCCGAAATAATGGACATACATGGAGTACTCCCCTACTTTTGTCATCATTGTTACTGTTACTTTGGAAGTCTTCCTTGGTTGAATCTATCCCTTCTTCTTCTAAGAGATCATTAGAGTTAAAGCTAACTTCTCAGATTTTAAATTCTCAAGTTGATCAGTTTGACTCCAAACTGGATGCTGTGGTCCCTAAAACAATTTATTTGGAAGATGTTGTAATGTTACAAAGTATAACTAATGCACTTAAAATTATATTTGAAAGTTCTAAAACTCTGGAATAATGCTCTATTGAAAATTAGAGGTTTCTGAAAACTATATTAAACATTCTACTCTTAGAATAATAGAAAATATAGATGGCTTTTGTTTTTCTGTAAAGCTCCTGTTACTTTTTAGAAACAATATTGGGGTAAAACTTTAGTGCCATCATTGCAAAATACTAATGCTTTTTATTTTTTTGCTAGATCTTTTTTTTGTTTGTTTGTTCAATGTTTCTAATTTGCCTTTATGTCATAATTTCATTGCACCTTTGGATCGATAACTGATAAGGAGCAGGTAATGTGAAAGGTATGGAATCACCATCGTAGCCTGTCATATTTAGGAAAGAAAGCTCAGTATCTTTCTGGTTGTTGCATAAGCAGAAGAAAAGCTATTGTTAACAGAGGGTCTGGTTCTGCCACCCATATTCATGCTGAACAACACCTTATTTCATAAGTTGATATTTTTTCACAGCTTAACTTATGAATCATCAGAAATACAGTAGGCACTGCAGTATTTGGCTGTTGCATTGTGGTGCTTGAATGTTCATTTGAGCTTAAAGCTGCATTGGAAGAAACTGTCAAATTGTCAAATGCTGTATTATGCAACAAAACCTCTTACTGAAAATACAGCATATAGGTTCAAATAAATATAGCTATTAAAGACCTGATTCCGCGGTGACTTTGAGCACAGGACTTCCATTGAAATCAGTTTCACCTGTTTGCAAAGTCCTATGTACAGAAAGGATAGAGTCAGGCCTTTGAAAAACACTTTTGCTAGCATGAATGTTAGTTAAACCAACCAACCAGCCAACCAAAAAAGGAAGTAGCACAATAGTAGTGAGATTAAAGAGCACTATCTGTGTGATAACAAACTGAAAAAGCCCAGTAATACTGTACAATTATGTTTTAATATGTATTTCCTATGAGGAAAAATGTGTGAAGTGTAAGCTAAGGCTAGATCACATTCTACTTTAGGGATTAGTGAATGAACATTTGTAAAGTATAAATGTACCTCAGATAGATTTCATATGAAATGATGAATGTTTAAAACCCTGAATTATAGAAATGGGACTGTGTTTAATACCATGAGTTAGAGAAATGGCAAAGTGTGCTGAGTTTCATATATCTTCTTCACAAACGTGATAACAAAGCAGCACAGACCACACACTCTTTGTCTTTTCCTTAATGCTGCTAACATTCCTTACTAGGGATTATTTCCATTGACATCAGTGGATGTTGGATCAGACCTTAAAGGAGGGGAGATCAGTGCCTATGGAACACAGCCAAATTACAGGATGCATACAATTCACTTGGATAGCACACAAATAGAATAGTGGACACTACCCCATGCAAACATGCGAGGAGGTTTCTGGAAACCTTGCCCTCTACAGCTTTTGTGGCTGGTATAAGTAAAAGATTTTAAAGCCACAGCATCATTCCCAGACACTATAACATTTATCTCTTTTTAGAATCTAATTCTAACAGAAGAATCAGGAGAGGGGGTTATGGCATTAACCAAGTTCTGCTAATGTGGGTTTGTTCTGTTTGTTGGTTTTGGTTTATTATTTAATTCTGACATCTGTGGCACTCTGTATTTGCTAGAGTGAGATTCCTTTACAATAGCTGGCTGTCCTATTGAGCAAATAACTCCTGCTCTTTACTATGGAAATAATGGATTAATGTAAACAGGAAACTGCTATACATTAATATAAAGATTTGACTTCTAACTAGGACCATTATTGAAGTGAGAGACAATTTCTCCTCTGGCACTTTTGTTATTCTGTTGGACGGTTCCTCCAGTAATCTTCAGAGCCCATCTAATACCTTATCCTGCAACTCACTCTCACACAGACAATAAGTACTTATGCAAGTAGTTTAATTGAAGTCTACATCCTTACTCACTTCTTGAAGACAATGGGACTACTTTGAGTCTGTTTGAGTGATTGATTGGATCCAGGTGGGGCTAATTGCGGGGGCGGGGCTTTGAGGGGTAAGAGCAGGGGGGGGGCAACTGCCCCAGCCTTATAAAAGGCAGCCAGCTGCGAAGCAGCTGAGCGGCTAACAGAGGGGCGGCTAACAGAAGGAGAAGGAGGGAGTTTGCCTGGGAGTTCGCCTGCGGAGAGAGCCCACTGCAGGTGTTTGCCTTTCAGGCATTGCTGAGGAGGCTCTCAGAGCAGAGATATGGAGATGGAGCGATCTGTTGTTGTCACCTGCACTGGGTGTGCTATGTTTGTCTTCCTCCCCCAGGATAGAGATGACTTCATCTGTACCAAGTGCAGGCTGGTTGCCTTATTGGAAGAGAAGGTTAAAGGACTAGAGGCCCAAATGTCAACCCTGCGGTGCATTACAGAAAACAATGTCTTTCTCCATCAGGCACAGGCAGAGGGTAAGCAAGATTCAGAGAAGGCCGGGCAGGCGAAAATGAAGAACGGGGAAGGAAATTGGCAGCATGTGACCTCCCGAAGAAAGAGAACCCATGTGCCCACCATGCAGATAGAAGTAAGGAATCGTTTTCATCCTCTCTGCACAAGTACTACGGCGGAGAATGATTTGGAGGACCCTTCAGAGGGAATGGATCATCAGGAGACCCATTTGATCAGAAGGCAAGGGATGAATTCTCCTAGGGATGGGGGTTCCACGACCACCATTCCCAAGAGGAAGAGAAGGGTGATGGTGGTCGGGGACTCCCTCCTAAGGGGGACGGAGTCATCCATCTGCCGTCCGGACCGGGAAACTAGAGAAGTGTGCTGCTTGCCTGGAGCTAGGATTCGGGATGTGACAGAGAGACTGCCAAAACTTATCAAGTCCTCAGACCGCTACCCCTTCCTGCTTCTCCACGTGGGCACCAATGACACTGCCAAGAATGATCTTGAGCGGATCACTGCAGACTATGTGGCTCTGGGAAAAGAGATAAAGGAGTTTGAAGCGCAAGTGGTGTTCTCATCCATCCTCCCTGTTCAGGGAAAAGGCCCAGGTAGGGACCGTCGCATTGTGGAAGTAAATGCGTGGTTACGCAGCTGGTGTCGAAGAGAGGGCTTTGGATTCTTCGATCATGGGATGTTGTTTCAGGAAGAAGGACTACTAGGAAGAGACGGGATTCATCTAACGAAGACAGGGAAGAGTATCTTCGCAGACAGGCTGGCTAACCTAGTGAGGAGGGCTTTAAACTAGTTTTGACGGGGGACGGGGACCTAAGCCCGAAGGTTAGTGGGGAAGAGGGACACCGCAAGGAAGCAGAAGGAGGAGGGGGCAGCAGGGGAGGCCTCCCGATTCATACTGTGAAAGTAGGCCAGTCAGCTACTTATCTCAAGTGCCTGTACACAAATGCAAGAAGCCTGGGAAACAAGCAAGAGGAACTGGAAGTCCTGGCACAGTCAAGAAACTACGACATGATTGGAATAACTGAGACTTGGTGGAATAACTCTCACGATTGGAGCGCTGTCATGGATGGGTATAAACTGTTCAGGAAGGACAGGCAGGGGCGAAAGGGGGAGGAGTTGCACTGTATGTAAGAGAGCACTATGACTGCTCTGAGCTCCAGTATGAAACTGGAGATAAGTCAGTTGAGTGTCTCTGGGTTAAGCTTAGAAGCAAGAACAATAAGCGTGATGTCGTGGTGGGTGTCTGTTACAGACCACCAGACCAGGAGGATGAGGTAGATGAGGCTTTCTTTACTCAACTGGGGAAAGTTTCCAGTTCACAGGGCCTGATTCTCATGGGAGACTTCAATCACCCTGACATCTGCTGGAAGAGCAATACAGCAGAGCACAAACAATCCAGGAAGTTTTTGGAGAGTGTCGCTGACAATTTCCTGGTGCAAGTGCTGGACCAACCAACTAGGGGCCGTGCTTCTCTTGACCTGCTGCTCACAAACAGGGAAGATTTGGTAGGGAAAGTAGAAGTGGGTGGCAACCTAGGCAGCAGTGACCATGAGATGGTCGAGTTCAGGATCCTGATGAAAGGAAGAAAGGGGAACAGCAGGATACGGACCATGGACTTCAGAAAAGCGGACTTTGATTCCCTCAGGGAACTGATGGGCAGGATTCCCTGGGAGGCTAATATGAGGGGGAAAGGAACCCAAGAGAGCTGGCTGTATTTTAAGGAGACCTTATTGAGGGCACAAGAGCAAACCATCCCGATGTGCAGAAAGAATAGCAAATATGGTAGGCGTCCAGCTTGGCTTAACAAAGAAGTCTTTGGCGAACTTAAACGCAAAAAAGAAGCTTACAAGAAGTGGAAGCTTGGTCAGATGACTAGGGAGGAGTATATAAACACTGCTCGAACGTGCAGGAATGAAATGAGGAAGGCCAAAGCACAATTGGAGTTGCAGCTAGCAAGGGACGTGAAGGGGAACAAAAAGGGTTTCTACAGGCATGTTGCCAACAAGAGGAAGATTCGGGAAAGTGTAGGCCCCTTAAAGAAAGAGGGAGGCGACCTAGTGACGGAGGATGTGGAGAAAGCTGAGGTACTCAATGCCTTTTTTGCCTCTGTCTTCACAGACAAGATCAGCTCCCAGACTGCTGTACTGGGTGGCACAGAATGGGAAGGAGGCAAACATCCCGCAGTGCTGAAGGAACAGGTTCAAGACTATTTAGAAGGATTGGACATTCACAAGTCCATGGGGCCGGATGCAATGCACCCGAGGGTGCTGAGGGAGTTGGCTGAGGTGATTTCAGAGCCATTGGCTATTATCTTTGAAAGCTCGTGGCAACAGGGGGAGGTCCCTGAGGACTGGAAAAAAGCAAATATAGTGCCCATCTTCAAAAAAGGGAGGAAAGAGGATCCGGGGAACTACAGACCGGTCAGCCTCACCTCAATCCCTGGAAAGATCATGGAGCAGGTCCTTAAGGAATCCATTTTAAGGCACTTGGAAGAGAGGAAGGTGATCAGGAACAGTCAACACGGATTCACCAAGGGAAAGTCATGCCTGACCAACCTGATTGCTTTCTATGATGAGGTGACTGGCTCTGTGGATGTGGGGAAGGCGGTGGATGTGATATACCTTGACTTTAGCAAAGCTTTTGATACGGTTTCTCACAGTATTCTTAGCAGCAAGTTAAAGAAGTATGGGTTGGATGAATGGACTATAAAATGGATAGTGAACTGGCTAGAGCATAGGGCTCAACGAGTAGTGATCAATGGCTCCATGTCTAGCTGGCAACCGGTCACAAGCGGAGTTCCCCAGGGGTCGGTCCTGGGGCCGGTTTTGTTCAACATCTTTATTAATGATCTGGAGGATGGGGTAGATTGCACCCTCAGCAAGTTTGCGGACGACACTAAGCTGGGGGGAGTGGTAGATACCCTGGAAGGTAGGGATAGGATACAGAGTGACCTAAACAAACTGGAGGATTGGGCCAAAAGAAATCTAATGAGGTTCAACAAAGAAAAGTGCAGAGTCCTCCACTTAGGAAGAAAGAATCCCATGCACAGCTATAGACTGGGGACCGATGAGCTGGGCAGCAGCTCTGCAGAAAAGGACCTGGGGGTAACGGTGGTTAAAAAGCTGGATATGAGTCAGCAGTGTGCCCTGGTTGGCAAGAAGGCCAATGGCATATTGGGCTGCATTAGGAGGGGCATTGCTAGCAGGTCACGGGAAGTGATTATTCCCCTCTATTCGGCATTGGTGAGGCCGCATTTAGAATATTGTGTCCAGTTTTGGGCCCCCCAATACAAAAAGGATGTGGACAAGTTGGAAAGACTCCAGCAGAGGGCAACAAAAATGATTAGGGGGCTGGAGCACAGGACTTATGAGGAGAGGCTGAGGGAACTGGGCTTGTTTAGTCTGCAAAAGAGAAGAGTGAGGGGGGATTTGATAGCGGCCTTTAACTACCTGAAAGGGGGTTCTAGGGAGGATGGGGCTAGGCTGTTCTCGGTGGTGGCAGATGACAGAACAAGGAGCAACAGTCTCAAGTTGCAGGGAGGGAGGTCTAGGTTGGACATTAGGAAAAAGTTTTTTACTAGGAGGGTGGTGAAGCACTGGAATGGGTTACCTAGGGAGGTGGTGGAATCTCCATCCTTAGAGGTTTTTAAGCTGCGGCTTGACAAAGCCCTGGTTGGGATGATATAGCAGAGGTTAGTCCTGCTTTGAGCAGGGGGTTGGACTAGATGACCTCCTGAGGTCCCTTCCAACTCTAATATTCTATGATTCTATGATTCTACTTGCAAAAGTAAAGATTTGTCATGGGAGTGTGGGCTGCAAGCTCAGGTCCTCTTAATGCAGGTCTGTGAAGAGACAACCCATTTGCCTGCTCCGATATCTTAAACGTAGTGATATCTGGAGCCCACCCTTAGATTGGGCACAGCCATTGCTTAATTAAGGAATCAGGTCGTGGGCATCTGGACTAAGTGTACACAGAAAGTGGAAGTACGTTCCTTCCCTATGCATGCTCATTCTGAGGCATCAGCATCCTGTGAAATAGATAGGTGGCCTGGGATATGTTGATAGGTAACTTGAATAAGATTTTGATGCTATTACATATAGTATGCAAAACAAGGTGTTCTTCATACAAGCAGTTGCTTGTGTATGCAGCCAATATTTGCACACTCCACTTTGCATACACAGCTGAATATTTTGCATACACTATTATCTGGTACAAAAAAGACACAGTGCACTAATTAATCAGGTTAGAAGAATCATAGTAATTGTAGTTAGCTTTTAGGGCAGCTCAGTGTTAAATAACATTAGTCGGTTGAGCTCAGTTTCCCTTGTTCCCAAATTTAGAAGTTCCCTATGAACACAACACCCAGAAGCTGCCTGAATGTTTCAAGGATTTTGTGTTGTTCTGCCATGGCCCTGAAGTCACAAAGTTGAACTCTTTCATGGGCTGACACTCTTACTGGGTATTTCTGCACTGTAGGTAGCAGGTGAGAGTCTGTCTACCCGCACTGGGAACCACTCCTCCTAGCTGTGTAGACATATCCATCATTTTAGCTGTCCCTCTGTTAGGCTGGGGCTGAGGAGAATTTACAGAGAAAACTGAAAAGAGCAGGAAGAAAGTCTGCCTCTATAACAGGAAGAAACATTGACACTTCTGAATTACTCTGAACTAGGCTCAAATGCATACTATTATGATATTGCATGTTAGCTGTACTTTAGGGTAATACAATGAGTAATGTAGAAGTAAACTTGTCAGGGGAAAGATATACAGTAAGCTGGACTTGCCTTTTTAAGGCTAACTTGTAGTACTGTAAAGACCTGAATATTTGGAACTTTCTCAGAATTTTACACTTCGGTTGTTAATAGAGCCGGAACACTTTTGCTAGGTTAGCTCCTTAGCTTTTGCATACGTTCTCCTTGTCAGATGGGCAAATTACACATACTAACTAGGATACATATACTAACTAGAGCTTGATCCTGGACCTATTGAAATCATTGTTAATCCTCCTGTTGGCTTCAATGAGTGTAGGATAAGGCATGTAAGCCCAGATCCAGGAAAGAACATCAGTGCCTAAGTCCCAGTTTTGGTTCCACAGCTCTCCACAAAACCCCTGCTGAGCCCTGTAGGTGCCTCAGCACCTAAATATTCAAAGTAGAAGTTCTTTAGGCCTATGTTTCTGCCCTTGGGTGTGCACATTGGTGCCTCCCTCTATGTATCCGGACACCTATCTTCCTACATAGAGCCCCAGAAAGATTCACAAACCAGGAAAGATAGGCATTTGGCAGCCTAAGTCACATGCTGGGCCTGATCTGGTAGGTGTGCTCATAGGCTGCCTCACGGATTGGGTCCCATTCAAAATCCAGTTGGAGGAGGAGGTGCCGTGCACTTCTAGCCCAGTGATTAGAGCACTAGACTAGAGGACTAGGACTAGAGGACTAGATTTCTGGTGAAGACCGGGCAGCAGCAGAGTCTTCGTCACCCACGGTGGATGAACCCTTTGGGTCAATGGCAATAGTGGCCATATAGCTGAAGGTGAAGTACTAATAGTTAGGAAAATGGCTTCAATCCCCTGGGCCCCAAGGTGGTGAAGCATTTAGGGACATACGATCCAAGATGGCATGTGCCATAGGGGATTGTTGCAACAGACCTTTGCTGTCTAGACAAATTGATTGATGATGATGATGATGATGATGATTAGAGCACTTGCCTCGCTGCCAAAGGGGGAAGAAAGGATCTGAACAGGGGTCTCCTGCCTAACAGGAGATTGCCCTAACCACTGACCGATGGGATAGTCTGATGTGGAGCTCCCTCAGTCTCACAGATAGGTACTCTGACCTCTGGAATACAGAGTCATATTCTCTCTTTCACTGACTGACTGTTCTACTGTGGCTAGTGGATTGGACCCCTCAGATGAATTAGACAGCCAAACACCTATATTCCCCTTGGTTTGTGGCTCACCCTGGGGCTTGGGGGGAGATAGATGCTTGGGCACCTGCAGGGAAACAGCAGTGTGCATTTTCAGAGGCAGAAACATAGACTCCTAGGGAACTTTTACTGCTAAAACTTAGATGCTCAGTGAGTTTAGGTGCCCATAGGATTTCAGCAAGAGCTTTGTGCGTTGCAGTGGTCCTGAAACTGGGGTTTAGGAACCTGAAATGGAGTCTTGGAAGTCTAATTCCTCTTGTGCATTCAGGCCTTAGTAGGAGGGAATTTTAGTAGGGTAGTAGGATAAAGTTAGTAGGGTAAATTTCCCAGGCTTTTCACACGGTTAAAGTCACTGGGTATTGGTCAGTTAAATCTCCATTCAGTGCCTTGAGACCTGATCCTGTAAGATAAAAGAATGTACAGGTCCTCTTCATCACTGAGCATTTGGCCTCATAGTTCAGCCAAACTGAACTCAGCAGAAAAGGGAGTGCCCGTATCTAGCCAACTTAATTTTGAATAGCCTAGTTAATTAAAATATATCTGTGATCAGTTAATTAAAATAAGGAAATCTGAAACTAGATTTTTTTAGTAATTCATAAAATGTGGACTTTGCCAAAGTTTTGAAACCTAATTAAAGCTTATTAAAATTCAGACGTGAACTTACAGTTATTTGTGGCGTTGCAAGAGGGTGTTCAGTATCTCCCCCCACAACCTATCTGTGAGCTTTTTTTCATCTGACAAACAGTGGAAGAGGTGGAGATTTGTAGGGAAAACGTAAATGATCCCATTTGTTCATGAGCAAGAATGGCATATGCAGTGGAATCCCTCTTATAGAAACTTCTGATTTCCTGAAAGCCTAATAACCCATAGTTAAGTCAGGCTGTCTGTTGTGCAGCACTCACATGAACAGCTAACTTTCTGACGCATGCCGTGTATCCAAATACATTCTAAGGGCTTGACCCAACGCCCAGCCAATATGGCCATGTTACATTTGAATAAATGGAAGTGGGGATTCTTTTATATACCCAGGACAAATATGTTCTCTTTTTTCAAATATATACAGTACAAAAATCATAGTGGACACTTCACATAGCTTGACAAATGATATTAACGGTAATGCTGAAACAAAAAACCCCTGGCTAATGTGCGAAATTCTGCCTTTATACTGTAGATTCACCATGTCTCCAATTTACCTTATGGATCCTTTTATAGGTCCTTGGGCATCTGTTTGATGTGGTGTATCTTGCTGTTTAAGTTTGATCTTGGCATTGACGACTGTTTTACACACGAAACAACGGAAAGATTCAATCCTTACTGGTTTAAATGTTTAGCTCTGGGATTCCCATATATAAATGTTAAACCCTAAACATTGACTAGTTCACATACGTATGGTCGTGGGAAACCCCTGTTTCTATCCACAAATAGTATGGCCATAACTGATTTCTGTCAGATATATTCTTTTATTCCCAAAAATGTACACAGCTGAAAGTTCTGCTTATAGTAAAATTCAGTGCTGCCACATTGAATAGTGTGAGAAAAACAAAAACTAAAACCAGGGGGAAATGACAGGTACGGTCTACAGCATAAATACTTTGTTGACTAGGGATAGAGGAAAATCACACCAGTCAGTCTAAATAAGCCTTGTTAATTGCATCATATGGATATATAAAAGAGAAAACAGAGAGTGATAATATTCTCTTTATCAATGCCATCAGGAAACACTGGGACAACAGGAAACACTGGGACAAATGCTCTTTGCCTTCTTCACACAACTAGTCTCATCTGTTGAAATCTGGGAGACTAATTTGTGTAAGTACAACAGTCAGGATTTGACTCCATTTCTTCATAATTCAGCAGTTGAAAAAGAAAGCAATTGTAGATATTCAGAATGTATGCGTGCATATGTGCGTGCACACACACAGAGTAACTCATATTCTCTTTGTCTTAATTAATCTCTCTAGCTTCAGCATGTAGGACTACTGGCTTGAGGAAGGTGAGCAAAATTTCAATGTGTGTGTAACATACTAAAACATGCAATTTGCTCAGTTTATGTATTGAAAATCTGGCAAATAATACTCCTTTATATCTTCTGTAGAAACCATAAATTGTTCTTCAATAATTGGAGATGCAGATAAATTTGAATCAAGGAACGTCTTAACCTGATGATAATCTGAGGGATGGGGCAATACAATGTTCAATTCCATCTCAATCATTTGTGGGTTTTTTTCAGGAATGCTTCAGCATCTATTGAGATAAACTCTACATGAAGCAATTTCAGTCTCACTTTGAATTTAGGTTTGATGATGGCAGCTGTGGAAATGGGCAATTGCTGATCTAGATTCATAAACTTTTATTAATCCTCAGTAATTACTCTATATGGTGGTTATATTGCTAGGAATAAGGTACACTTTTTCCACATTAAGACATGGTGAGACACAACCATGAAGGAATTTTTTTTTAATTTCCTGTACCCTGACAATGCTATCGCCACAAAATTTTTCTTTTACTCCAAGTAATCTCCAACTTTTACTTTTTAATTGATTTTCTATAAATTCAGTTTTATGATTAAGAGCAACATTATCTCTAATTAAGGCAGTTGAAAGCTGCTTAACATTATCCAAGTCCTGATTTAATCCTCATGTTTTCCACTCACTATTTCAAGAGTCTGTTCAGTCAAGAATTTTTCTTTCAATGTGAAAATATGACATAAATCTCCAGTTTAGTAACAATACGGTCCTCCAATGCCTCAACAGCCTGCCAAATCCTGTGTAGTCACTTTTCTCATTAGTGTCTCCTCAGCTAAATAACACCCCTGTTCCATGGCAAGGGTATCCCAAGGTCCTGGCAGAGAAATACCTAACCACAGCCTGATCCCTGAAACATTAGTGGCATACCATAAATATATATCCATCAGCCTTTGGGACTCTATAACCATTTAAATGCATTAGCAATTTAGTTTTTTTTTCAGGTTTGCCTGCATTTGTGGTACATATAGTTAGGAAAGAAAATCTACTCCTCCAAAAAAAAAAATCAATGCAAAATAAGATCTTCACCTTTAAAAATGCTTGAAAGTGAACTCCTGCTCCATGATCCCCAACAACAGTGTCACACAACATCAGTGTCCTCCGGTTATGACAGAATGGTGACCATTGCTGTCATGCTATCATTGTTGGAGAGTGCCTAAACTGAAGACTTCCTCTTTTGGGCCTTGATCTGCATGATTTTTTCCTGAGAATCACTATTCAGCACACAATCAGGAGGCCAGAATACCTCCCCCTTCTACAATGCCACTAGGCCTACTGGGTCAAAGGGAACATGTGGTGTTTTCCATTACCAGCACAGCTGCCATGTCTTTCAGATAGTCTTTCTCATTCTATGGATTCTTACCTGGAGAGGAATGTAAGACAGTAGTGTGAACAGAATGTAATGCTACTTTCTGGGATTTTCTCAGGACATGACGTGTTAACTTGGTAAGGCTATGAAATACAATTAAGTGTTCTAGAAAAAACAGTTTGGATGAAGCTTTATGTGGTGCTATATAGAGCAAATAGATACTTTCATCCTGAATGACCTTTGTTTTTGATTAAAAGAACAACGACACAAAAATAAAACAAAGTAAAG
Organism: Emydura macquarii macquarii; assembly: GCF_026122565.2. Lineage (NCBI taxonomy): Eukaryota > Metazoa > Chordata > Testudines > Chelidae > Emydura > Emydura macquarii. The sequence goes on from NW_027131164.1 coordinate 14,844,185, forward strand.
TCTCCATGAGAGTCCAAAGCATGCGTTCCTAAGGAGGACACAAAATTGCTTCTTAACCCTACAGACAGCAAAGTCTTTAGAGGATTAAAAGTGAAGTTCATAGAAAACAAAGCGAATAACCAATATGTAGTGAAATCCTTCATACCTAGCAGAGGATTTAATTTCACTGTTATGTCATTTACAAAAAGAGTGCAAATTCCCATCAGTTTCATCATTTTTCTATCAAAACCAGGTGCTATAACAAACTAGCAACTAGGAGAGAACAAATTTTGAGGCAGAGAGAAGGAGACATTGGTACTGCAGACTTGTTATGGCCACACTTTTACATTTCTGGGTCAAACTTGTTAAAAATACATGCTCACTTGAATGCACAAAAATGGGACACGTCCAAATGAGCACCTATCTTTTTATCACACAGTTGCTATAACTGCACAAATAAATGCCTAATAATGTTTTTAAGTACCTGTGTGCATGCAGGTGTGCTCACCTGTGTATGAATGGTTATTGTAATGGTACACCCAAATGAAGGTGCATTATTGTGTGAATAATTTTTGCATAAGCAAGTATGCTACCTTTCAAAAAATGGGTTCTTAAGGTAACTACTTAGGACACATAAATATAATATCTACTTCCATGTACATATAGCATAACTTTATTATTTCCATGTAATATAAAAGCCTAATCCAAAACCCAGTGACAAGTGGGAAGACCCCACTGATTTTAGTGGGCTTTAGATCACACCCAAAATTTCTAACACTAACTAGAGACAAGAAAAGGTTTCCCTAAGAAACCTGTTTGCAGTGAAATGTGCTCTCTTTTTAATTCTAATGATTTCCAGCTATTTTTATGTACAGCAGTTAGTTTTCAGACTGATGAGAAGGAGTCTTATTTGTGCAGATGGGAAATGCTTATTATGCTAATAGTGTTCTGCATTGTTAGCGGAGATTATTAGACAGAGATGTTAGAAATGCCTCCAATGGAATTAAATAGGTGACAAGGTAAAACAAAGAGATAAATGACAACAGTGATTAGGAAATGGATTGTGCTGAATACAACAAGTGCAAGGGAAAAACAGAAAGAAACATGATTTCTTACAAGAAACCGTTTGATCAATAATGTCGTCTTTTTTAAACACAAAGTGTGGTTTAGATAAATGACAAACTCTGCCAGTTCATGGTCACTGATTCTAAATATGACAGTTAAATTACAGTGTAATATTTAAGCTGGAGAAAGTGTAAGGAAATGTCAAAATGGTCAGTGGGAAGGAAAACCAGAACACCTGAAATCAAGGAAACCACAGACAGCCTTGTGTTTTATATAATTAATATATTCAGCCAAATATATGTATGGCCAACTATGTACTTTTACATTTAATCCAATGAAATGTACCATCCATCTCCTCTGAAGTCCTAGTAAATCAAGAAAACCCAAACACTAGAGGCAGGTGTGCTGACTCAACATACTCTACCAGTTGTCAGAACAATATTTAAAAGTACTGCTCTTTAGGTACATTTGCTCTATACCTAGAACAAGTATTCCATCTGGAAAATGGGAATCAGAGCTATGGATTAAGGATCAACAAGTCTCGTTTTTTTGTTAGTGAAACACCAGGTCACAACATCATATCTATGCAGTGACACAAGTCAAAGCACATTTATATCGTACTAATAAATAATTGCCATTAGACATAGTAGAATTATTCATTGCAAATACATGATCCAAAAAATATGGTGCTTTTTCTGTGTTTGCAAGTTATTGGTGAACTGATCCTGATTTCTGCAAATGTATTAATTATTCCTAATTATTCACCAAAGGTAAAATCCTGCTCCACTGAAGTCAGTCGGAGTTCTGCCATTGACTTCAACATGGTCAGTATTTCACTCCAAATTTCCATCACAAGGGATGGTCACAAACTGTTCATTTTGACTGTTTGCCCTTTGAGGTGTGATTGATCATTCATTGAATTTTCGTGATTATCTTTTCTGCTCCCTGACTGGATGGCTGAAACTTCCTTGCAAAACAGAAGAGTGAAGAATAGCGAATAGCAAAAAAGCTACTGGTGAATGACTGATAGCGAATACTCTTGTTTGCATGCAGGTTTCCCTGCATTGTGCCAGGCTTCTCTTCCTCCAGATTTATCTTCTCTGAAGAGGGTATGTGTTAAAAAGGGTATTCTGAGGGCTTGAGGTTAACTAACACCGGTTTTCTTGATGAAGACCAGTTTTGGTGACACATTGGTGATAAGATCAGGGACATGGAGGGTTTATTAACCAGACATCTTGCATTGTTTGGTATGAGGGTCCAGATGTTGGCCTATATTGGCCTGGGTGAAGTAGCTGCTGATTTCCCAGGAATGGGCAGTACCTATCTATTAATCTTCATTCGAGGCATTAGCTGTTTATTTCCTCTTGTTATGACAAGTTAGGAAGGTGCAGGACTAACTGTGCTACTTAGTAATGGTGATCCATCTATTTATCTTGATTAGGTACTTATATGCCTGCTGATCCCCATATTATCATAGTATCTAAGCACATCACAGTCTTTAATGTAGTTATCCTCATAACACTCCTGTGAAGTCAGAAGTAGAACTGGTTGAAATTTGGGGATTTCGGATCACCATAGGTTTTTTGGTATTTTTTAATTTGCTTTTGTTCCAGTTCACCATGCCAAAAAAAAAAAATCTTTTTGTCCTAGTTTGGGACAAAAACAAGAGTTGAAATATTGGAACTTCCAGAGGGATAGACATTCTGATTTTTTTCCAACCAGTTCTTCTAGGTACAGGCTTGGTCACAGTGAGCCAAACACTTCTGACATCTGGGCTTCATTATTACATCTCAATAGATTTAGGAATGAAGCCACACACGCTGGAAAATGCCAGTTAGTACAAAAGATAGAAGTCCATCTTAAAAAACGGCTGGGAATATCTGTCTGAAACACCCTACTATTTTAGCAGGTGTTGACCTGGCTTGGAAAGGGCTAATTTGGTTCTGTTGGCTCAGGCAGGCAGGCAATTTATTGTCCCACCGGGATATAAAGGCAGTGGGAGTAACTCTCTAATGGGAGAGAAGACCTGCAGTGAAAGTTGAGTATCCCTGAGGGAGGAACCCCAGGAACAGTTAAGACTGGGAGAAGGTTTGAGCTAAATTTGATGTTTGCTTATTGTGTGTTTCTTTGTTAATAAAGCCCGCTAGGATGGGGGTAAGCTTGGACTTTAAATTTGGTGAGGATGTTCCTTGTGGAGCAAGGAGGGAAAGGTGACTGCTCACATTGTCTGCTCAATACCACAGGTCACTGTGAACATATAACCTTGACACTTCACTCTAGATTGGTTCCCCACATAATACAAAGTTCAGTTCAGGGTCTCTCACTGCCGATATTCAAAGCATTCTGAGTTTGGCCCTAGCTACCTGAGAGATTACCTCTCTCTTTGTGACATGGCCTCCCCTGACAACTATATTCCACCAGAACAATGAAGCTGTTGACCGATAAGGGAAGGTTTGTGAGAGCAAGAGGCTGAACTTTCACAGGAGCTGGACTTAGACTGTGGAACCCACTCCCACAAGAGATAAGAATAAGCATGGTACAAACCATTTTCAGAACTAAATGCCAAACGCATTTCTTCAATTTATTTTTTTCCTCAATAATCTCTACACTCACACCTCCTTCTAAACTAATCAAACTATTGCTTCTGCAGGCTAGACTTGAAGAAAAACGGGAGAGAAAGATTGTTAGTGTTGTTTTTATTTTAAATGCTCATATGCTACAGTGTTGAGGGCCATAAAATGGATTTAAAAAAAACTTGTTTATTATTATTCAGCTCTCTCTAATTATACTGCACCTCTTTAAACATTAAACAAAAACAAAAACAAAAAACAACCCAGAGACATATTTTGCAATATTTCAAATGCCAGGACTATAACATGCAAATCAGTAAAGGCCAATTCTGTTTTGATTGGTGGCTGAGTTACCTCTGATATCACAAATGCTCTATCATCCTACCTTTTCAAATTATATTGTAAATCAAATTAGGTTACTAAAGATTTGAAAGATTTTTTTCTCCTGGTTTTTTTCTCTGTGTTTCTCCAAGGAAACAGGCCCCCCTCTCCCACTTGTTCACACTTTCGGAAAGAAACCACACACATTCAGGAGGGCTCAAAGCAGTGGGACATTTTGTACTCTATATGATTTCAGTGAAGGCTTATTTTCCTTGCAGAATCTTTAACACAGGAAAAACTATTAAGAAGGCTATGCACACATCTCAGGCTTTTGATTGCACTAAGCAAATGAGTTCCTAGTATTAGAAAAGATTGATTGCCATTTTCACTGTGTATGTTTAAAATCAGTCTGGTATGCGTGTGTTTAAAGTAATAAGGTAGACATAAAAAAGTTAACATTTTATTAACAGAATGCCTAAGGATACCAGACTCACATAGTGATCTCACTGTAATTGACAGCTATTATTCTTCACTGAGGAGTGACAGCCCACCGCAAGAGCAAAGGATGGGCAAATCATAAAGTATCATCTTCCTCCTTGATTGAACAACTACAGGGGCTCAGAGTATGGACTCTTGTTCAGCTGCAAAGCTGTCTTTTTGTTTGTCTGAGGAAGTGTACCATTGAATAAGGAGGTGAAAGAGAGGCCATTTCTCTTTTTTTTTCCCCCAGTCTCAAAAGGTCAGGAGCTGGCTTCATCTGTCATGCTTAATCAGCTGATGAAAACTCTACTGACGCCTGAGGTTGTGGCTCCTCTATTTTAGGCATATATCTTAATAGGAGAATCATTCTGTAATGTGTTACTTCCTGAAATGTGGTGCTGCTCTTTTAGGAGTGAGCTTGAGGCTTCTGGTAGCATGGTATATCTGAAGCCCTCCCTGCGTGACACACTTTTGTCTAGTGATACGTGACAGTTTCCCAATTGCATGTGATAAGGCACGTGCAGTCGGACTCCAGTGAGGGGTTCTAAGGAATGGAATACATGTCCAGATTGGAATGCAAGGCAAATAATTACAACATCAATTAACGGGATTCTGCAGAGTGAAGAAAGAAGGTGGGAGTACATTTAAATTGCCAAAATCCTGTTTCTCTCCTTCTCACCCACCCCACCCTCGTTTTAAAATTCTAAATGTTAGATGAACAGTAAAAAACTGCAGTCTATGTATCTAGAAGAGAGAGAGAACATTATAGTTAAGGTTCACAAGAGAGAGCTGCAGTGGTTAGCCACATGGGTCTGAGAAAAAGGGGTTATCTTTGCAAAGGAGGCAGGGCAGAACCACTTACCTTGTCACATGATCAGGACATGGGCAGTTGTGGTCACAGCAGGAAATCAGTAGCCAGGAATCAGAGCCCAGGGCCAGAATCAGAGGTCTGGAGTTGGAGGTGAGGGTCAGGAATCAGAGCTGAGGGTTGGAGCTGGGTACCTGGAGTGAGCAAAGCAGGACTGGGAACAAGCAGTTGCTATCATAGCTGTGGGCAAATGCTTTGAGCAGCTACTAATATAATAGTTGCTGCTGCTGGGTTTAAGAGCCAGCCTGCTGACTCTTCGCACCCCTCAGCAGTGTAGCCAATCAGGCAACCTTTTACAGGCCAGCTGCCTGTTAGGTTGCTCAGAGACTGGCTCTGCTGCAAGTCTCAATTCCAGACAGGCCTGCTCCCTCTGCACTGGTCAGCACAGCTAGCAAGGCAAGGGAACAGACACTGCGTCCTCTAACTCTCTTGCTCCAAGGCTGCTGCAGCAGCAACCAGGCTCCCCAATTCCTTCCAGAGCTGTTGACAGCGTGGTGCAGTGTTCTGTATCTCTGCATCATCGCCAAGGTAAGGCTTTGCTATATGCCCTAATCTTGCGACCAGTCTCCAGACAAGAGCATGCACACAGTTTATTATCAGAGTGTATTATTATATTGAGGTCAGGCCCAACAGTCACCATGTAGCTAGAATAGTAGTAGTGAAAACGTGGTAGCACGGTCTTCAGCATGGGCCAGTAATCCAAGTGCATACCTAGGGCCCGTAGCAGAGTTGTTCTGGGGCGGCTAGCCTGTGCTGAAGCCCCTGCTGCTGCCTTTTTGCTACCTTGGTTACCTGTACTAGCTAGATTAAAGCTAGCATGGGCACGCCTACCTGAGCTACAATCACACCTTAATTTGCAGTGTAGATGCCCCCTAAGAGACTTTCCTGGCCCTGGAGATAGTTTATAGTTTAAAAAGACAAGCAACAGACAAAAGGAGAGTGGGATGCAATATACAAGCAAAGTGGTTAGGGTGATCATAGGTACTATTTTTCCCCCCCCAAGGTAAGCAACATATGAAACTTGGAGGAAAGGAAAACAATCAAAATCTACATATTTTATATAAACTGTATGTATTCACATAGATGCTCATTTTACATACGTTATGTACCTTTAAAAATCGCATCAACTCTGCCTACAGCTCCCTAATCTACCTGGCCAATTTTTTGTACATAACAGTGTAGAAGAGAGTCCTGGGAGATTTTAAGGCCAGGAGAGGAGTGGCCTATAGATCAGTTCAGACGGGATTCCATGCTCATGGGCAGCATGGAAGACCGCATGGAGATGTTTGTGATAGTAGTGGGTGGTTGTAGTACCCCTGGTAGCACAGAGGTGGTGGGGTGATGTAATGAGAACCAAGAATTGTCGGGACAGGTCCAGCTGTGAAGGACCTTGAAGGTAAAGGGCAAGAAGCTTGAATTTATGTGGTTGAAAAATGGGACTCAGAGCAGGATTTCAAAGAAGATCCAATAATGAAAAATAGGAAGATGATTTTAGTAGCTTAATTGTAAGTCGATTGGAGGTGGTTGGAATGGGTTACAGAGACACAAAGAAGAAGGAGGAGTAATTAAAATGGGAGATGAGGAGAGCCTGGGTAGGGTTTTCATGGTGTGAATAGAATGAAATAGTGACTCTTAGAAAAGTTAAAGAGAAAGATGTGCAAGATCTGGACATACCTGGGTATGTGGGGCAAAGGAGAGGGAACAGTCAAAAATGACTCCCAAATAACGGTGACTAAGTGACAGGGAGGCTAGTGGTGATGCAGAATACTGGTGTCTACAGACTAATCAATGGTACCAGAACAGTCATAAAGAATTGAGGAGAGCGAGAAGCATGCGGATTTTCAATCTGAGGGAGAATTAAAGGATTTTTATTCTATGCAGATCAGAAGAAGGATATTGTATATGTTAAGGTAGTGTACTAGACATTTTCTTCCGGGACCTGGAATCTGCAATTCAGGCTGAGTATGCTTCTTATTAAACAGCCAGATAAAATCCTTCCCCTCCCAAAAAAAGGAAGCAGTTAAATATTCTTACCCCCAAACCAAGGTAATCTACAGAGACAAAACTTCTCTTTTCTTGTTTGTGCACAAACTGCAAGAAACTTTCTACAGACAGAAGAAAAGGAAATGATACTTGAGGATTTAGGCGTGGTTTCATAAATGGAGGAGACCTGATATGGAACGTTTTGAATTCTGTTTACACTCTATATATTCAGAATCAGAGGAAACTGATTCTTTTACAGCTTTTTGTATAAGGCTTTTTGCCCCCTGCTCATTTGCAAAGCAAAATTGAGCTTTTAGTCTGGTAGATAATCTTACACTGTGAGTAAAAGCAGGAACTGAAATGCTGGGTAAAATGATTCTTTTCTTCTTGATTCTGAATTCATTATCTTTAAAAAAATAAATAAATAAAAAAAGAGAGAGAGAAAAAGTCTACAGTAACAACCCCAGATAAAGTTTGAAGAAATGTCTCAAAGGAGGCTGCACAAAGTTACGTTGCTTCTGTTTGTATTTATGTACACAGAGAATTGAATGAATCCAGTACCTGAAAGGGAAAGAATGCAATTGAGAGCGTCCAGAAGAACCCCCTCTCTTCCCTGTTCAACCTCAAAGATCTGAGAAGTGCTCCTGACTCTACCAAAAAGTACAAGGAAGCTCCTCAGATTAGAGCCCTGTCTGGGGCAGGAGGCAAGAATTCTCCCGTCCTCACAGGCTGTTGAGCACCCTCCTATATGTTCTTCTTGTGGGACAGGGTAAATCCAGGAGGAGGCATCTACTAGCAGATCTTTCAGCTCTGCCTGTGTATTGCCATGCTAGGAGACATTCTGGAGTTGAGGTCAAATCTACTCTAGATGTGATATCCCGATGTGGCCTTCTCAAAAACCCTGCCTGCACTTGCATGGCAGGTACACACAAGCAGTCCCCTAGTAGTCGAACCAGTATTTGCAGACATAGGAGCTGGATTTGGAATTTTATTTTCTATTGTACTTTTATTTGCAATTTGTTTTTTCTATGTATGTATGTATTAAAACTTTTTGGGGTTCTTTTTTAAAGCTAACTCTATGCCTGACTCTTCAGTCCCTGGCAGTTATGGATGTAGAGGCAGGGCCACTTCGAGCACTGGAGTTGGTTTAAAAAAAATTAAAATTTTGATTTTTAACGCCCCTAAACAAAGGGGGACATTTTTACAAAATGATGACTTTTTTTTTTTTTTTTTAACAGCTCCATCAATCAACCTCAACTTTCACTGATCTGCACAGGGCTCAGGATTTCTGTGCTGAGCACCTCATAGGACAAAAGTCCTTAACATTTTTAAAGTCCTCTTAAGATGCAAAATGCTACCCAATTATTATGTTATACTTTCTAATAGGCTCTATTTATGTGAACTCTCATCCGATTCGCTCAAAGGTGTATTTTGACACCATGTCACCCTCTAGTGAATAATTTCTGATCTACAAGCTACAGTACTGGCTTGAAAACCTGTGTCTGAGAGATTTATGTAACCAGTTCTCCCTCTAGTGGCTGCAGTCTGTAGGGAATATACACCTAATACCTCTAGTGTGAATGGTCCAGTTTACCACTAGTTAACACCATAAAAATGTGTGGATCAGCTAACTGGAAAATTATAATTAAATGTGCTGGCGTTGCAGGCACCCACATATGAAAGACTGTTCGATTTGTCCTGTATGGCTGGCTCCCCTGCCACTGGAGAACAGCAATCTGATTGGGCAAGTTTCCCTTTCCCAGCTACTGGAGCATGATGGCCCAGATGACTATATTGATGGCTGGCTTGCTGAGGGCTGATTTGTCTGCCTGCAGCAGCCTGTGGTTCCTTAGTTCCAGCTGTCTATTCAACCATGCTCTCTGTTCTCAGTAATCGCCATTTCAGAAACCAAATGAATGAGGGCGAGTGTAACTATCATTAGGAAAAATGATGACAATTAAATATAATTAATAAACACTCCTATTACAGGGCTTATGCATGCTGTGTGTCTAAACTGGACTGAGTCTGAAAAATTAGCACACCTCATTACCCAAATGAATTGGTTTTACCCAGCATAACTTCCACTATTAATATAGCTTAAAGAAATCTTCCATTTGCTCATGTGTATCTATTTCCAGTAAACTATATGCTTTTCAGTCAAAGAATATTAGAATGAACCTTGCTAATCATATCAGCCCAGATGGTTGGCTCTCTTCTTGCCAAGTGAAGTACTGTAGCCCCTTTAATGTGCTGTTACCATAAGCTTTGTTTTAATCAAGATCCATGAGCTACTTTCTACTCTTCTCTGTATCTTGGGTTCAATCCCAAGAGGTTCTGTCCACAGCTGAAGGTGCTTAGCACCTTGCAGGATCTGGCCCTTCATCCCAGTCTACTCACTGAATTACTGAACCATTTAATTGATCAATGTCCCCTTTTGACGCTGAAAGTGCTGATGGGTATATTTGTGTCAGTCTTAGCCAAATCTTGTGAAAGGTTTGATGCAGACATAGAACCCATTCAAAACAAACTCAGCCTTGATTTTTGTTTAGCCTGCATTCCTGAACCAGCTGTGATTTGTTAGAACCGTTTTGTGTTCATGAACTATCCAGCTAAAACTTTTGCAATTTTTTTTCCTCCCTCTGGATATTCACTAACTTGCAGGTTGCTGTTCAGCTGGTCTGCCAGTTCTGATCAGAGTCTGGTGATATGGGGCAAATCACAAAATACTATCTAATACATAAACTCAAATCTTGTCTATATTATTGTAGTAGCTAGAGGCCACAGCTGAGATTGGGGCCCATTTTTCTAAGTACAGTACAAACACATCATAAGAGACAGGCTCTGAAGAGCTTACGATCTAATAGACAGGACAGACACAGGGTGGAATGGGAAACAGGCAAGGTGACTTGCCCAAGGTCACATAGTCAGAAATAGAACCAACTCTCAGACTGCCCTGTTCACTAGGCCATACTACTTGGGTTGACAACAAGATCTGAAAATGAGAAAAATGGGGTAATTAGAATCTGAAGCTTTTCAAATTTGAGGGCCTGCTAACCCATGTGAACTGGTTCCAATGTTAAAAATGTGGAAACCTATTTCAGGCCAGCCTTGGGAATATTCACACAGTGTTAGTCATACTAGCTAGGGAGGTGTGCACATTGTAGGCACTGCCTGGTCTACTAGAAAGATGCAAAGAGTAGAGCTGTGTGAATAATGGATTTTTCAATTTGCTGGTAATTCTAGAAAAAAATCATTAAAACATTTGTTTGGAGTCAAATGAAACATTTCTTTTTAGCAAAAAGGAACCATTTCATATTGTTTTGGACCATTTTAAAATGTGTTAATTTTTTTTTAATTGAAGGAAATTTTGAAAGGAAAGATAATTTCAAATGAAAAAATCAAAATGTTTCATTTAAAAAACATCACAATTAAAAATTTATTTTTTTCTGAATTTTTTTAAAGGTTTGGAGGTTTTTTTGTTTTTTTTTTTACCAAAACAATTCAGCAAAAATTATACAAATTTGCAAAATGTTTTGAAAATATCAAATGTACATTTTTCAGTGAAAACATGTTTTGACCAAAACATTGCACCCAACTCTAGTGAAGAGTAACAGGGAAGGCTGAAAAAAACATTTACTGTGAAATTAAAGCTCCTGTGTTGTTGTGATGGATGGAGAAAGCATTGATCTAGAAAGCTTAAACAGAGTCTAGCTATTCTATGTCAGGTGAGCCCCACACTGGCCTTGCTCCTTAGAAATTCTGATATTAAAGAGCTTTTGTTTTTTTAGAAGAACTCTTGAGCAAACACTGCCAGCCAGAGTATGCAGTTATCCACTGTCATAGTGTGCTGCTTTCCCATTTTCAACAAGGAGTGTGTACAGAGCCTTAGTATCAGAGACACCTTTCTAGTGCCCTGCTCACCTATACTTCACTGGTTGCTTGCGTAGCACAGCCATTGAGGGAGCAGAGAGGACTGACGAGGAGGTGGTTTCACACTGCTTCAGTCCATGTAGTTAACCAAGGAAAAACAGATTACAGACCATTTAAGTGGATGTTGCACACTTCTCCACATACCATAGAGTTTAAGGGAAGGATTACGCCTCCTGTTGGACAATTCCTGTTGGAGCGTCTGCTGGGGTGGTCTGGCTTTGCATCAGCCCAAATGCCTGTGCCTAAATGGCATAATCTAGCCTTAAATAGGTAACAAACAATAGCAGTGGAGATGGTTGTGATACCTGAGTAAGAAAGCAGAATAAAGATAACAATTACCAGAAAATACATATTGACCAAAAAGGCTGCTTCAGTTTTGCTGCTGAAGATTTCAGGTTTGCAAAATAAAGCACTCAAAACGACAAGAGAAATAGCTTTCAAATATCTCAGATGTCGAAGACTTGATGTCTAGAAAGTATTAGGCTGACAGGAAGAGCCGGTAGGGAATGTTTAAAGTAGTGGAAACTGGATTGCGTTTCTGAAAGAAGCTGTTTTATTTGTTTTTAGTTTGCCTGTAGCTCTTGGTTTCCAACTGAAATGTTGGGGAAAAACCTGCTAACAAACGTATTCTCCCCATATACAGAGAAATATGGACTTATTGCATATTAGTTCCTTCTCACCGTCAGAGATTTAGCTCTCTCAGCCTCCTGTTGTGTTGCTGCTTCTGTTGCCCCCTGCTGCTCCTGACTCTGTTTTACTGCAGATTTGTGCGTTTTATGACACTTTAATGAAGTCTTCTTATTAAATGTTCAGGCACATTGTTCATGTGAGTCAAGAGCTCGAGAATAACCTGCATCAATGCCTAATGACTTCTAATATAGCACAGTGATAGTAAATGAGAGAACAGAGCAACTTTTCTGTTACAATTACTGACAACGTGCTCGCTCTTTTGATACGTTACAGAAATCTTGATAAAACATGCAGTCTGCCTTCACGTAATGCCATCACCCAACTTCCCCAGCTTTACAGTGTTTGGATGGGGAGACTGTAAATTATGATACATTTCCTGTGTATGCTAGGATCAGCTGAGTCTTCCACACCCCCTCAGAAATACAAAGTGTTATTTAATAGATGTGTTTACAAGGAAGAGATCAGCACTAACTAGGGACTAACTAGAATGTGGAAGGCAAATTCTCCTGTCAGTTACACACCTGCAACTACACTGAAAGCAATGGGAATTTCAGCCGTGTAACCAAGAGGAGAATTTGGCCTTGGGTCTTCACCTATAACTGACAGGTGTCATCACTTGTGACAAAGGAGCAACATGGCAGCATAAACAAGGGAGTAGATTGTTTAATACATTAATCATAATTCATGTAAGCCTCTCTTTAGATCATGTCCAAGCAAGAATGAATGACTAGGTCTTAGCTTTTTTTAAATTATTCCTTTTTTTAAAAAGTGTTTTGTTGAGACTTTATTATTACAAGGTGTGAAATGCCAAACAAAACAGGCATATTTTATTTTAGTCCCTTTTAATTATTGCTATTAATTAAAATGTATATTACAGTAGCACCCAATAGCCATAAATTGAACTGGGGCTCCAGTGCTCTAGAAGCTATTCCAAAACATTGGAATACAAGGTCCCTTCCATGAAGTGTTTAGACAGGTGTAAGAAACTGAATAGAATAGAATCTAAAGAAAGCTTCTTTTATATTGCACATAGGTGCCGTCACCTTTACTCAGCCTCTGTCTGGTGTGTCATCTGGAGTAGAGGTGTCATACCTAGACACCACTAAGTCCTATTTTGGTTATCAAATAAAATAAATATTTTCTACTTTTGGTCTTGATCTTGTGACTGGCTCCAGGCTGATTCAAGTGTCTCCCTGCATGAATCTGTTTGCACAATCAAGCCTTTGCAAAGCGCCTGTGCCTAAGTGCTATATATTAATTATGGGGAAACACATACAAAGTTCACGTCTCATGAGCGTCTCTCTCTTTAATCAAAATATGTCAGGTTTAAGGCAGCCATTGGCTCAGAGGGAGGAAAAGAGAAATAAACAAAATAAAAGATTAAAAAAAAATCCCTAAATCATGTTCACTCAAACAGATGAGTGAATGGTAAGGCCTTGCACCATGAACTAGAATTTGCTAAATCAAAGAGGAAGAAGAAGAAGAGGTATAGAGGAGCCATTTCACCCTCTTTGAGAGAGCACTGGAAAGAAGTCAATAACACCACCATGCTGCTGACAGACAGAGTATGCAGATAGTCTATGCCACTGACTACTATATTATTGGAAAATATATTTTCTTAATATATATTGAAAATCTCTAGCAGAAAATGAAATAAATGAAGTAAATAAAAAGGTGCTTGTGGGTGTGTACTTCAATAAAAAAAAATTGGAGAAGTTTTGGATTTCAAAAGGTTCATGACATGTTCTGGACCCATAACATCCCCCTCCCTACATTTCTACCTTTTCTCAGGGCTGGATTGTCACCTTGCAAACTGTTCTGAGTAAGGGGCAGTGCAGAGTTGCAGTGTTTCAGGAGCAGAGGAGGTAGCAAACTGATTCAGAAAGTCACAATTCAGCCCCTGCTTCACACTTGCTCAATAGGGGAAGTAAGCTGTGGCGGTCCTTTTCCTGGTGCAACTTACTTCTCATCTGCACTAGCTCAGCTGTGCTGGCCAGCCTATAGTTCAGGAAGAACCTCACCTCCTCTCTGTCTGCAGGGGGGTATGGAGTGGGCAGGCAGGGACAGGGGATGGATGGAATGGCTAGATAGTAGCTGATCTCATCCTAGCATTGTGACCCAAATTCCAGATAGGCCATGGAAGAGATGCACCTTATATCCCTTTACTCTCCTGAATATGCAAGTAGGTCAGCTAATGATTGAGCCCAATGAAAGTAAATGACAAGATTTTGGGTCTCCCTGGAAACCCTTTATTGTCTGCCAGCTTTCAGAAAATCAGATCAGAGACAGAAATCAATGTATACCTAAGGGAGAAACTTATTGCAATTGAGTGATTCATTGACAGAGGAAGAGAAGACCTCTAAATCTGGAATATATAAATGACAATATTTCTCCCCCCATCTCCATCTTCTTATTCATTGGTACAGTTTGATAGGCTGGTTACTGAGAGGTCTGTTCATATAGTACTTAGCAAACTTTGCATCAGCACTGCAAAAAGTCATTAAATCAAAGTGGAATAGCATTGTGTGCAGTTCATCCTCTGACATAGTTACATATTTCCTGAACAGGATGTCATCAAGATGCTCATTGTGATAGCAAATGAAATATTATAATACAGTTCAATACTTGCCAGCAATTGAAAAAATGCCTCCAGACACAGTAATCACCCACAATATCCTGTACAGGCAATAAAAAATTATGCCAAAACACTCCCCAAAAATGTTACTTTGGTATTGACACAAATTGCTTAACTATGGGACCTTGAGTAATATAACAACAGAATCCACAATATGCAGGCGGCAGATAAAGAACACCAGTGAGTTAACTCCTTTCTGACAACACATCTGTTATGTGGCACTCATAGCTGTATTCAAATTGTTGCACAGTGTTCTTGTTCAGGGGTGAAGAGTTCAAGAATATAATCAGAGAAAGTAGTTAACTTCCTAATAGATAAAATACTTGTCTGGCATCTGGACATGTTGGTGGAAGATTAACAAGCTGACTGAAAGGATGTTTGGCCAGATTTCTGAGATATCTACCCTTCTTGAGTAGCATCTCAATCCACAAGCAGTCTCCTTAAATCCTTTGGAGTTTAAGGGTATCCAAATGAAGCCCTTGATGGGTGACCAACATGGCAGGTTGTTCCCCTGAGACAGACAACCCAGTATAACACCTGCTTCATCTCTCGCACCCATGTCACTCTGGAGTAACTCCACTGAAGTCATTGATGCCTCACTGGTGTAAAATCAGTGTGAAAGGGGATTCAAGGCTATAGTTTCCTAATATCTGTATGATAATTCCACAAAGTCTGTCTGCTAGCATAAGAACAAAGATGGTAGCTGAAGCACAAGACCCTCATAAAGCACGAGACCTGCCCAGATTGCTTGTGATACTATACTGCCCTGTTAAAAATATAATGATGAGCAGCACTGAAACCTGCATAAAATAACCATATTCAATATAATATCCATCCAAATGAAATAATAAAAAGTGAAACAAAGAAGAATTCTTAAAGAAAGGGAGCATGGGCTATAGTTGATAGTCATTAAAACAGAAAACACCTACACAAAGGATTATCCTCAGCAGTTCTAGAGGACAGGATGCACAGGCAGATGCAGATGTCTAGGGGAAGTGATTTCTGTATCCTTGAGGTCACTGCAGCAAGTCTTTGATAACCCCCTGACCAGAGGCATCACATAGAACCTATAAATGCTGACTAAGTGAGTAAGAATACAGATAGTCATTAGAACAGGGTTCAAGGAAGGTGTGCGCTCTCTCTCTCTCTCAGTAAATATATTTTGACTATTACAGGCTTTGGATCAGGCCTAAAAGCTTTAAAAAAAACCTAAAAAGCCTGCTTAAAATCTGTCTGGAGAAGAGATGCCAACACTATGAAATAGGAGAAGAGACAAAAGAAAGACAAATGTGAAGTTAGAAAGATTTTCTTTAGATAAAAGGGCAGTCAAGTTTATACAATGATGTCTTATAAACAAAGCTTCTGCTTTGCTAGTTTTGCTTGTTTCCTTTGTGTTGCTGACTGGGGGAAATGAATTACATGCCATGCATTGTAGTCAAATCCTGATGAGAACCCACGTTAAACCCCCACATCAAAATCCTTTCAGCTTTTGGAGAATTGAGTCCTGCTCCGAAGGTGTAAAAGATGTTAACAATGTAGATGTTCAGTGAGGTAACGAGGGGGGTGAGTGGTGGTGCTGCTACTATATGCGAATGTGGGTGCATGTCACTTAGATGTGTCGGTTCAAAGAAGTGTGTGTGTGGGAGGGGATGTAGGAGGCATGTGACTTTTGTGACAGGAAAGGATTTTAAGATTGAGAAGAAAAATGCTGCTTTCTAACTAAATACAGTGCTATCTTTTGTACATTTGATTATTCTGAAGTTCACACGGAAAGATCTGCTCCATTTAGGATTCCCTGATAGGGAAAGTCAACACCTATTGTTGAGGGAGACTATACAGTACAATGTTGTAAATTGTCAGGAAGAGAACTGCCTTCTGGCTGACGTTGTATTGATTTTTACTGTTCAATTTCTCCCACCAACGTGCAGCTGCAAAACACAAATGTGCTGTGTGGCAGTATGCCACTCAAAGGAGCAGGAACTCTTTGTGCAACTGGGTGGGAGGCACATTGCAAAAGTGGAGATGATTTTTAGCAAACTCCAAATGCATTCTTTTAGCTTTTACACTAAAAAAATATGGTTTTGTTCAGCACTGAAGGAAATGTGCAAATCAGATAAAGTGCGTGACTGAGGACAAAAAAAGCCAATTCAATTAAGGGCAGAGGGCAAAGAGGGGGGTTGTCTTTGGTGGGTGTTTCTAATCAGATGGTCAGTTTGTCCTGAAGTGAAGATGTGAATATCAGCAAATGGTCTGGAGCTTTCCCCATGCCTAAGGAGATTTCTGAGAGCAATTGTGCCTGCGGGAAATACAACACCACACACAGCATTTAGGTGTACATGGGCGGGGGGCCCAGATTCACCATTGCTTAATAATGGTGCATATGCGCCAACCAGATCTGTTGTCCAGCATAGAAGTCATAGAACTGTGGTATTGGGAGGGAGCAGTCCAGGCATTCCATAGAGCACAGAGAGTGAAAATGGGCCCGGAGCCGCCAGGGATGCTGGTTGGATGTCTCAGGTTTCAGGATGGAGCAAGGTTGCTGGTGCACACACTTTTCCTTTTTTACCAACACAGCAGCCAAACACACTCTGGCCCTGAACAAAAAACTAAAAACTTTAAGCATTCTGGAATATATTCGAGGCATGGGCAATCAATATAGATAAAGAAAAGAGGACCCAGCAGCCATGCTCTGCTAGGTGTCACGTATGATTATTGCTTAGTGTTTGTTAGTTATGTGTGGCCTGGTTTTTTCAGATGTCAATTCTCATTGACTTTAGTGGTAGCTGAAAGTGCTTGGTACCACTGAAAATCAGGTCAGCAGTATGCTAGGCGATTAAGGAACATAGGACTTGCCATACTGGATCAGTTCCAAGGTCCATCTAATCCTGCATCCTCCCTCCAACAACAGTTGCTTCAGGGGAAGGTGCAAGAACATCACAGTATGAAAAAATGATATAATCTGTCCTGCATTAAGGTTTCATCCTACTTCCTGTTAGAGAATGAATTAAGCCTTAAAGCATTAGGTTTTTATCCATTCCAAAAGGGAATTAACTGTTATAACTCCGGTTATTTTTATTATCCCTAGAAATGTCCAATACCCCTTTGAATCTTATTATGGTCTTAGCCTCAACAGTTTACAGACATAAGAAAAGTCACTCTTCACAAAGAGTTTACAATCTGAAGCTGCAGTCAAGTGAATGTGTAAATTTACTCACGTGATTATCCCATTGAACTCAATAGCATTTCTCATGTGGGTAAATTTGCTTCATCAGTCTGTGGGATCAGGGCCTATATAGAGAACATACACACAAGATACAGATAGCAATGTTGGGAAATGATGCAACACAAAAATTTTATTAATCTCTTTCTCTTTTACTCCTGGTTTGTTTTCTTTCCTAACTCTGCCTCTTTGTCCCATTTATTTCTCTTTTCTTTCTATATTATTGAGATTGCTTAATGGTTTCCACTCTAGCTCCCTGTTTTCAGTTACTTTTGTTCTGAAATTATCACCTTTAAAGTTAAACTTTTGCATGCTTTGCATGCCTTGAAGGTCATTTCTTTTGAAAGACAAAGCACAAAGTGTCCAGCTATTTTTGAGCATGAAGAGAGTAGGGAAATAAATATCTTTCCAATTATAGTCACATGGCTGTGACTTTCTTAGAGCAGCCTCAGAGCCAAAATCGATTGGCACTCAAAGCATAAGTTTACAATGGAAATACCCCTTAGTTTCATGAAATTTCCAGCACAATTTTGCAGACACCAAGGCTAGATTCACAAACGGACTTCAGTGTTGTGATAGCTTGAATATCCCTGAAATTCACAAAGTCTGGGTTTGGCACAGAGGCTCCCTATACAATGAATGGGGAGAGGCTGGTGCTTTAGAATGGGATTTACAAAAAAAAAAAAAAGATAAGCAGGGAGCCACCTAAGCTAGCCAATGGGAGATGCCAAGGAGAAGGGGTAGTGCTAGGCTCTGCCCCTTTCATGGAGTTAGGTACCAATCTCTGTCTGGCATTCACAGCCAGGAAACCTCCCTATTTTGTAACTTTTTTTGTTTCATAACCTCCCTCATAACTTTTAGCGTAGTTGCTCACCCAGGATGTAGAGAACGCTGCTTCTAGTTCTCTGCCTCTGAGGGGAGCACCCTCCCCACTGGGCCATCACTGGCATCCTTTCTTCTGCGAGAGATGGTGGATATCGCAGCCTATGATGTAGAAGATTTGCAAAGTTTCATGTGATTAAATAGGCCAATCTCAAATTTGCATAATCTTTGGCTGTTATTGCAAATATACGTGTCTTGTTTGGGAGCCGCTTGTTTCCTACAAGCTCTTTTCTCTTCAAGCTATACGAGCCAGCTCCTGTCATGGACTTTGATGCCCTGATGGAGACAATGGAGCCACTTGTTACGATCACTTGCTAAGATTTCCCATTGGTCAGGATCAATTCCAAATTCCTTCATATCTCACTTGCATGTGTCTTTATAGCGAAGCTTGGGACATCCTGTTTTTCTTGTTTCCTCTGATAGCTCCCCTTATAGTATGTTCTCAGGTATGCATCCATCTTCCAACCTGCTCAGATGGCTCAGCCAATGCAGTCATCTTTGCTTGAGCAGGGCTATCACACTTGGTGCATTTGTCCTTTGAAGAACCTCTGTGTTGGTAACCTATCTTGCCATTTAATGTTAAGTGTATGGTGTAAGCAGCGTAAGTGGAAACTGTTTAACCTTTTCTCCTGATGAGCATAAGTTGTCCATGTTTCCCCACCATACATGAGTGTGCTGAGTACACAAGCTTGATACACTAGCATTTTGGTCTTGATAGTAAGCTTTAAGTTTTTCTATGCTCTTTAGTTAGTTTACTAAAGGTGATGGCAGCCTTTCCAATGCAAACATGTACTTCTTCATCCAGTAAGAGGTTAGTAGTCACTGTAGAACCTAAATAGCTGAACTTTTGGATACTTCTAACTGATTTTCATTTAAGGTGATTAAAGGATGTTGTGGAACCCCCTGTCCTAATACAACTGTTTTCTTAATGCTGATGGTGAAAGCAAATGCCTGACAAGCACTTGAAAGGTGGTCCGTGAGTTCTTGTAGTAGATCTTCCTTGTAGTCTATGCGGGCAGCATCATCAGTGAATAGAAGTTCCCTGATTAGCACCTTTTTTACTTTAGTCTTTGTCATAAGAGATTGAAGAGTTTCCAATCCAATCGTGTGTGGAGATACACTCCGTCTTTCATGTACTTAAACGCATAGTTCAGGAGTCCTGAGAAGAAGATTCCAAAGAGTGTAGGGGTAAGAACACATCCTTGCTTCATTCCGTTATTCATCACAAAGCTGTCCAAAGTAGACCCGTCAAACTGGACGTTTGCTCTCATGTTGTCGTGAAATGAACATATAAGACTTAACAAGGTTAATGGACATTCTATCTTTTCTAATATTGCAAATAGACCTGCTCTGCTGACTTTATCAAATGCTTTGGTTAGGTCCACAAAGGCAATGTACAATGGTCGGTTTTGCTCTCTGCACTTTTCTTAAAGTTGACGCAGAGAAAATATCATGTCTATAGCTGATCTACAAGCCCTGAATCCGCAGTGTGATTCAGGGTAGAGACAATTCACCAGCTCTGTAGGTACACTAAGATGACTTTTGTGAAAGCTTTTCCTGCTACACTTAGTAGCGAGATACCCCAGTAGTTGTTACAGTCACCTTTTTCACTTTTGTTTTTATACAGAGTGATGATGTTTGCGTCACACATCTCTTGTGGCACTCACTCTCTTTCCAGCATTTAAGTAGCAACTGATAGAGATATGGTAGTCAGCTTTCTTTCCCTCACTTAAGAATTTCTGCTGGGATGCCCTCTTTTCCAGGAGCCTTGCCACTTGACAGCAAATCAATGGGCTCTTCTACAGTGGGCTCCACATCTAGCTCTGGCTGACCTGTAGAGTTGAATTGATCGTGGATGTCATCATAACACTTTGTGGTGATCTTCTCCTGCAAAATATGAACTGGTAATACACATTTGGTTTGGGGCATAGAATTCAAGAAGCTGTTGGCTATTGTCATTCATCTTGCCAATGCCAAAATTTCTTAGGCAATCTGGCCATAAGTAATTATCTGAGTTGACTGTTGCACCAAAGTCACCAAGGAGAAAAAGTTGCTCTGTTGATTATATTCTTTTAACGACTTGATACAAAGAGTCGTAAAAGGTATCTTCTCCTCAGGGCTAGATTTGAGTGTTGGTGCGTAAGCACTAAGGATGTTCACAAAGCTGATAATCATTTGAAATTTAAGTGAGATAATGATTCTAATATTCCAACTTCTAAGATGGAAAGTTCTTAGTTTCTGATTTTTTCCAGGTGCAAGATTTCCATCTGCCTTTCAACTTTTGATCTAGCCCCACACTCCTCATGGGGCAGACAGACCATGGCAGGTCAGCACCTGACTGTCTAGGGGCTGCCAGGCTTTGTGGCGGGCAGTGGCTGACCAGTGGAAAACAATGGTTCCTCCCACCATCGAAGATGATCCTATATGCCAATCAAGTGAATTATGGGTAACTGCCACCTTCTGTGTTGTGTCCATGCTGCCAGCAAGGATGAAGTATCCTCTCCATGTAATATGGCAGCAATAGCCTGGGTAGTTAATATGGAGGTGCTGCTTTGCCCATGTGTCAGCGTCTTCCTCTCGGCTTCACGGATTTGGACCAAAGGAGGGACAGAAGTCGATACATTTGGAACCAGTTATGTTGCAGGAGCTGTCAGTGCAGAGGAGACCTTCCCTCTGCCTGCCTTCAGGGCTCCACTCCTAGACTGGTTATCAGCCAAGTCTGAAAGGCCTAATCTGTCTTGTGTGGATGCTGTTGGCAAATACACTAAGTGAATTTGCTCATCTGTCTTTTGATGGCATTTCCTCCATCGGGGTTCCACTACCCTCCTCAGATGCTCATCCACCTGAAGCCATTGGCACTTCCTGCGGGTTCTGGGTTAATTAACCGCCACCCAGAACTTGGTGTTCACTGGTACAAGTTGTACAGCTTATGGTCATAGCGGGAGCAGATTCTCAATTCTAACCTGACCTGACCTGACTGGGCTATGGGATATTCCCTACTGGGCTATAGGATATTCTGAGGTGGGGCTCTCTTATTCTCTCCTGTTGAAGCTGTTCCATTTTGGCTAAATAAAGCGCCATTGGGCCAGAAAGACAGTGAGAATGACTCCGTAGCCTGGTAGGTAGGACACTCACATAGGAGACGCAGGATCCAGTCCCGCTGCTCCACTGATCATCAGTGCCTATCTTCCAGGGGTTTGTGAGTTGTGCTGGGACTTAGGTATCCAGATGCTTAGAATGAGGCAGCAGTACATGTGCCCAGATGAAGGAACATAGGTACCTAGGGAAATTTTGCTGAAAAAATTAGGCCCCAAGTGAGTTGAGACATGCACAGGATAAGGCAGCAGCTGAGAGAAGCTTTTGTGAATATCAGTGGTGCCTAAATCCCTTTGTGCCAGTTAGGTGCCTAAGGCTTTGTGAATCTAGTCTCAAGAGCCTTATTCTCCACAGCCTTACACAGTGTGTAGCTTGTTATGCCTGTGCAGGGGGGAGATCAAAGTGAATGGAAAAAACCTACCAACAGGGTATCAGAAAGGCAGTGAAAAATCAAGCCCTGCACCTGTGGCAGATCAGCCATCAATAGCATATTCCCCCTTTCGATATGCACATGTAATGTTAATAAGACTGACACATTCACACTGAGAGGAAAGTATAACACATTGACTGAGCTCATTTTCCCCTTGATTTTCTCATCTGCTATCAGACCCTTTCTATCCTATGCTCTTCATGATTTCTCTTCACTGCTGTGTTGGTAGGAAGTTATTTTACACACGGCAGGCCTGCCCAGAATAATGACCATCTTGTGTGGTTCAGTTGTTCAGAAATCAAAGCTGTTGCATTAGCTTTCTTTCTGCTAAAAGGTTATAGGTCTAATAATTAGAGCGCCCCTTGATGAGCACATTGAAATCCAGTTTGCCTCCCTTAATGGCAGTGATAAGAATAAAATTATAGCTCTTTTGAGCAATCATCTTTGATATGATGTTAGCTCTGCATTGTGTAGAGTTAATGCACTGTTATTATTTCCTTGGACATTACTGGGACTGCTCTCATGGGCAAAGTGAGCAGGTTTTGGCCCTTATGCTACACTGTGAACTTCACTACCTTTAAAGAAGAAAACCTGAATGTATATATCACCCACACTAGAGGTTTTTATTCTCTTTATTTTAACATGTGATAGAGTTATTTCCTATAGGGCTTCCAGACAAACAGTTCAAAATGTGATTAAATGCCCTTCCTGAACACAGGTGCTTGCCTGAACTAGGGCTCAAAACTGTGAACGTGCTGGACAATGGAATCAGCTACATTAGTAATAGCGTTTAAAGATCCTATAATACAAACACACGTACAAAAATCTATTAACAAATTATTATAGAAAAATAGAGAGTTGAGGCTTGATCTCAGATTTGAGGTTGGGAGTGTCTTCATAGATTTCAATGGGCTTTAGATGAGATTCTTAAAACACTTGAACCCACCTTTTGCAGAAAATTTGTTCATTATTTTGGAAAGGTTCAATTCTCAATTAATTTTCCGTTGAAATCAGAATTCTAGGAATGAACAGCACATGAAGATAAAGAATTGACAGATACAGAAATCTCTCTTTCTACATTCTTCTACTATATCCATTACCATTGCTATCTGAATACTGAAATGCTTTACCGGTTTTAGGCCCTGAGCCAACAATGTGCATAGTGTGCATAGGTGCCTGACTGATTATATTGCTTGATTCATATTCAGAAATGCCCCCTAATACATTTGCGTGGAAAATCTTTACTTGTTAGTCTTTAACTTTGGAAACTCAGGGAGCTATGTACAATTTTTTGAATGGAAAAAGAAAGTGGTTCAAACATAACTACTCTGTGTTTTTAGATTATTGTATGTGAAGGTGAAATAACGTTGCCTGTATAACTTCTACTAATGTTGCCTGTATAACTTATACTAATTCCAGAAATCCCTGCAAATGACTTGTGAGTCTGAAGGGATTGTTCTGGCCAGAGATAAAGTGAAATAAGAATAATCTTAATTTATCTTTGGGCAGTTTTGGATGCATAACATTCAGTACTTTGAAGTGTCTAAACTAGTTTAATACATTATGGAAACAGGCCTCCTTATATATATAAATATATATATTTTGTGGTGTAATTATAATTCCATAGGTTCAAATTCCCTTTTTTTTGCAAGTTAAAACAATGAAAAGGAGCATATGTAAGTTTTTAAATGGAATCTCCTGGAAATAAAATCAGTTCTCTTCATCAATTTTATATTTTTTTCATATGTTTTGAACTTTATAAAAGGAACATCTTCCAAAATTATATTAATCAAAGTCCTGAGTAGAGAAAAATCTCCCAGAGAATGATGGTTTCATGTTACTGCTAAATTGCTTCCAGTGCATTAGATCAGTTCCTTGCATAACATTGCATTATTCTCTTTCTTGCGCTTGTTCCTCCACTGCCATTTCTAGTCCTGATTCTTCTTTATCTACTGGCATAATCTGACAGTTGTTGCCACCAGCTGAGGTAGTAACAACAACTCAGATCAGCCTGCAGTTAGGCAAGTTACTGGTGTAATGCTGCCCCTGGTTGGGTTGTTTGCATGGATTCAAAAGCATGAACATCTCCTGCTTACAGCTAAAGGACTTTGAGGAAGCAGCAGACCCATATTCCAGTGTATGTGGACAAACTGCTAGCGAGAGAAAGAGACCCATGTTGGGTTAATGTGATTTACATTTGGGTTAAATGGTTTTAAAGGCTGCCATTTCTCCCACCCATACAGGGTATCTGCCAAGGGACAGCAGGAACATTATTATTCCTCCCATGTGCTGGCCTGCTTTATATCAGGCATTTCAGGTAAGGTCTAAGCTGGAGTACTGTGTCCATTTCTGAGTTTCACCCGTTAGGAAAGATGTGGACAAATTGGGGAGAGTCCAGAGGAGAGCAACAAAAATGATAAAAGGTTTAGAAAACTATGAGAAAAGGTTAACTAAACTGGGCATGTTTAATCACAGGAGGTCAGACTAGATGGTCACAATAGTCTGTTCTGGCCTTGAAATCTATGAGTCTTGAGAAAAGAAAACTGAGAGGTGACCTGATAACAGTCTTCATATATGTTAAGGCCTATAATAAAGAGGAGTATGATCAATTGTTCTCCATGGCCACTGAAGATAGGACAAGCAGTAATGAGTTTAATCTGCAGCAATGGAGATTTAGATTAGATATTAGAAAAATCTTTCTCATTATAAGGGGTAGGCTTCCAAGGGAGGCTGTGGAATCCCCATCATTGGAGATTTTTAAGAACAGGTTTAACAAACATCTTCCAAGGATAGTCTACATTTACTTGGTCCTATCTCAATGCAGAAGGCTGAATTTGATGGTTTCTTGAGGTATGTTTTCCAGCCCTCCATTTTCACAATTCTATTCCTCCCAGGAGAACAGGACCAGACTCTCCACAGGAATCCAATTCATGCCTATACCTTGGCCGACAGGACCCAATTTAAGTAAGATTCTCCCCCTTTTCCTACCCTAGTGCTGAGACTAACACATTTAATATTGTCTGCCTTTGTGAGCCTGGGAAGCAAGAGACATGAAGCCTAAATTAGATTGCTCACAAAGCAGAAATTAGTGTAGGACTGGGTTTATGAACCTACTCTCTATTATTTTTATTTCTTACACTATCAACCTGTTTTGTTTTTTTTTCTTTTGCTCCATGGGGAAACAGTCATGGATGAGGGACTGGGGTTAGCTAACATGATTCATCCAAGTCTTGAGACTTGTCCAATTTTCTTTTAATCTAGTATATAACTGTTACTAAACACAAGTTCTGTGCTTTGGAAAGCTGACATCTGTGTCAATGCCACTCTGCAGACTAGCCAGCACAGAGAGTCTGAGCAATGAGACTTATGTGTTCAGTGCCCTCCCTGCCCCAACTGAAGGCTAGAGTGCATTACCTCTTAATTGACCCACCCTGTGTCTGTCTGCAAACTGAGACTCCTGGGCCCCCTCTTACGCACAGCTCTTCAAATTAGCAACTCACTGTAAGGCTGTCATATCAACTAAGGACATGCTGAGGTTTATTTAAAAATGGCTTCTACAGAACAGCAATTCTTTGCTGAGGTGCTCAGAGATTAGAGGGCCTGATTCTGATTTGCACTGAGGCCCTTTCCCACTGCTCTGGCACTGTAAAAGGGATTTAAAGTGGATGGAAATGAAAATACTATTCACTTTAAGGCCCCTTTATGGCCTGCTAGAGTGGTGTAAAGGGGCCTGAGGTCTTGTCTACACACAAAAATTGTACTGCTGTAACTATACCAGTATAGTTAAAGTGATACAACCCCCTACTATGGATGCACTAACTGAGGTACAAAGGTGCTTATATTGGTATAGCTTATTCTCATACAGGAAATGTAAATGAGAATCAGGCCTTGGAGTCTTTTGATTTTAATAGCGTTTGTGCCTGTGAGGAAATTACATTCTCCAGTTTTCTGAAGGTTGGTTTTGTTTTGAGTAAGGGATTTTGTGTTGTGGATAAGGTGGTGGTTTGTCAAATGAGAAGTGATTCTTAAAACAAAAGGGAAAGTCAGGAACTTCAGTGCGATCGGAAAAAAACGATCAGTAGTCTTTCCTCTTTCTTCTTCCCCTTGGAGCTTTGCCCTTTGAATAAGATGCTATATCTTTAGCCACTTCTCAACTAGTGGAACTGTTACCAAAAAAAATGTGACATGTCCTTCCATTTCTATGACATTTTTACATATATGATATAGTGTGAAATCTAACCTGTAAGACAAAATAACACTTTTGGAGCAAAATCAAATCTACTTAAATGTATATTTATTATATTTCAGGCCCAAGTCTGGTCATTCACCTGAGCAATGTGATATGCTTTTGAGAAGCTAGCAGCAACCTTTCCTCACAAATATAGCTGAGCCAGGATTAGTGCTGTCTTCCAAAAGGCGCACTAGGCCTTGGTCTACACTTACCTGGAGATTCAGCGGCAGTCAAAGGGTGTTACGCAAGCTACGCAGAGTAGCTTGCGTAACTCACGTCGACTGCTGTGCTTCCCTTTTTCACGGTGACTTCAGTGCGCTGTGCCGACGGGAACAGTGTCACTAAAATGAGTTAAACTAAAAGTGAGAAGCTTTTGACCTACAAAGTACTTATCCCCATACAGTACTCCTGCCAGAAGCTTGACTGTCAGGGCCATATTTCAATATGAACCAAGTATTTGTTAGAGTAAGAAACAACATGTATCATCACAAGTGCATAATCAATAGTAAGCTGTCTGGCAATATGTGATATACACATCTTTCAGTCAGTCCAACATGTATGAGAGAGGTTTGTGCCACTTCCTGGGTGTTTTGGGTCCATGCAACAATAAATGAACTGAGACTGCCCTTACTGGGTCTGATTCAGATATAGTTACCTATACTGAGTAGTGCCTTCATTTGCAAGTTGTCCCATTGAACTCAGTGTCACTACTCACCGATCAAGGTACTTTTAACATGAGTAAGAGCGATAGAATCCTTAGGGCTAGATACTGACTAAGATGGTGAGCCTGCAAGAGAGTAAGATGGTGAAAGGCTTGTTGATGGGAGCAGGATCGTACTGTGTTGGGATGGTGAGCTATGAGAGCACTGGCAGCCTTCACAGATTGAACACAGGAACATAGGAATTGCCACACTGGATCAGACTTATGGCCCATTTAGTATATTCCATCCCCAACAGAGACCAATGCCAGTGCAAGGCGCAAGAAGTCATGGTGGATAGGTGTGGTACTCTCTGCCTCCTATCAAAGTCTCGTCCTAATCCTGAAACATTAGATTTTATCTCTTCCAATATTTTTGTTACCATTAACTATTATAACTCTGGATATTCTTGTTACTCACATAAATGTCTAATCTCCCTTTGAATCTTGCTAATTTTCTACCACAGTGACATCCATGTGTTGTGTGCAAAGGTATTTTCAAAAGTATTTATCAATTTTGAATTTGCCACCTTTCAGTTTCATTGACTGGCATAATTTGGAGAAGCATCTGAACTTTTGGAAGGTTATAAAACAAATCAAACTTTAAACCTTTTGAGGTGTCTCCATCAGTAGAATTTGTCTGTAATGTTCCTATGTTAAGATACTACATGGTCTTATGTGCATTTTTTTGCTACAGAAGCATGGAGGAAACCAACAGCAAAACAGAACTGGTGCTAATGCTGGGGGTTAGTTTTCAGCATGCTCCACTATGTATGTTGGCATTGATGAGTGGCTTACTAACTGCATGATCCTGTGTATATTTTGGCACTTCAAGGACTGGTTTACTCCCGGCTCCTACTGTATGTGTATTTTGGCATGTTGGTTTAGTGCACGCTCCTAAACAGTATGTAGATTTGTAATGTTGACTCTGGGGTTTGCAGGTTTTTATTCCTTTCATAGTACTTGGACAGGATAAGAGTAATTGAAAAGGGAAAAGGATATTATTTTGTTAGCTTAATAATATCACAAGTCAGCAGGGAAACTGGGAAAATATAAAATATATCACTTTAGGCTGTACATCCAAAATCCAAACTAGTTGTGGTTTTAAGTTGTGTCACTGGAAAAGCAAAATACGACATCTGAGCTTTTGCAAAAAATCAAAGCTCAGCTGCCTGATCCTACCTCTAAAGTTCAGAGAAGAGAGAAGAGAGAGCCTTTATTAGCCATCCTTCTATCTGAAAGGACCACCCAAAGTGTCCTCACACATACCGGGGATGGGGAGAGGAGCCTAATTTGTCTCTGAGCTACACCAGTCACTCCAGTGAAGTCAATAAAGGTAAGCTTGTGTCAGAGCAGAGTCTGGCCCATGAAATACAATTCTGCTTAACTATCTTCACTAGGCAACTAATCTTTCTCTTCCCCGGTGGTGATTTAAGCCAAGCTTTACTCAATATCTTTTCAGTGAAAGTAGCTCTGGTGTCTTGCTTTTGCTCCAAAAATAAAGAAAATACATTGGATCAGATCACACATGGAGAGGTCCTCCATGCCTGAACCTCCATCCTTCACTGGGAAGAGAGGCTTGGGTGCTCCATGGACCATACAGCGAGCTTGCCCATGCAGGCCAGGGTTAGCATGGAAGAAGGGGTTAGAATTAGGGTGGACCAGAGGTGGGACAAGTGTAAAAACATCAACCCCACCACAGCCCACCGGCAGATACCTAAGAAATTCTGTTCTATTTTATATAGTCTTAGACAGTACACATCACCGTAGTGTGGGAGCACCTAGGTAACACAATGCCAGGCTCTTCAAAATTATTATATGAATTAGACAAACTCAAGGTGGTGAGAAACATTGCTTGCTATTTTGGGCTTCATATTCATGTAAGAGTGAAACAGGAATGATGGGTTAGTGGTTAAAGCCCAGTCACGTGATCTGGGTTCTATTCTCAGCTCTGTCACAGGCCTAATTTTTGACCTTTCAGGAAGTCACTTAACCTCTCTTTGTCCTTATGTATAAAGTCTATGACACTGGCTACCTGGCTTACAGGAGTGATGTAAATCTTAATGTGTTAATAGTTGTAAAATTATTTTAAATCTTTAGATGGAAGAAGCTATGGATGTGAGATACTATTAAGCAGTTTTACTGAAGTTTTAGGTCTAGGGTTGGCCAAACTGGCTGCGATAAAATAAGAACTCTCAAATTTTAACAATTCTTTTTAGAATTGAACTGAAAACCAAAACTTTCTTAATATTCTACAACATTATGCCATATGATTCTACACCAGTGGGTGAAATCCTGGCCTTGGACGTCAGTGAGTTCATTGGGGCCATATTTGCCCACAGGTTTTCAGCCATACCTTGGACCATCACTATTGAAATACTATGCCAAGAATATTCTCATGGAGTTTCCACTTGTGCCTGGAAGCCGATACGTTGAACTCTCATGAGAAGGTCTATGCTTGTGAGATTTCTAACCTAATTTGGAGACTGAGGAGGTTTAGATAGTTTGAATAAACATCCAAGCTTTTCAGTAGTTATCCCTGCTAAAATATTGCCCTGTCTTGTTTGGGGAAAACTGAGGAACAGATATAGTAAGTGATTTTCCTAAAGATAAACAACAGCCTAATGGTGGAGCTGGGGAACACACCCAGGCATTCTGAAGGAGGAAGTACTTTTTCACACAATGCACTGTCAACCTGTGTAACTCTTTGCCAGGGGATGTTGTGAGGGCCAAAGCTGCAACACAGTTAAAAAAAGAACTATACAAGTTCATGGAGGATAGGTCCATCAATGGCTATTAGCCACGATGGTCAGGGATGCAGCACCATGCTCTGAGTGTCCCTAGTCTCTGTTTTCCTGAAGCTGAGAGCGGAAGGCAGGAGATGGATCATTTGATGATGGCCTGTTCTGTTCATTCCCTCTTAAGCACCTGACACTGACCACTGTTGGAAGACATGATACTGGGCTAGATGGACCATTGGTCTGAACCAGTATGGCCATTCTTTTGTTCTCTTAGTTCCATGCCCTAATAATAGGACTATGCTGCTGCTCTCTTAGGAGGCTTCAATGGGAGGGAATAGTGGGGCTGATACAATGCTCACTAAAGTCAATAGAAAGCTTCCCACTGACTTCAGTGGGAGTGGGGTAGGGCTTAGTGGTCTCTTCCAGTGATATGTGCATACAGGAGCTCTGGCAGAACTAACTTGACTCTGCTAAGGTGACTAGGTTGGTCTGTTGGACAGACAGCTTGGTTTCAGTGAAAAGAGATGACAAAATTAAATGATGCTTGGTAACAGTTTCTACTACTTTTTTTTTTTCAAATTCAACAAATGTCTGCAGTTTTTCCCAAGCAAAGTTTATCCTTAAAAACTCTAATGTAAAGTATGTACAATTACCATACTGCTCCTTTCTCATTTGTACCAGCGAGTTCCGAGAAACTGAGCACATTGTTCATCATTAATTGTTCTCATATTTGCTGCAGAACATTTTAATAGATTGTGAGCATAACCTGACCTCAGCTTTCCTGAAAGTTATTAAAAATACCAGTTTTGTCAAGGAAAAAGATCTTTGAGGAATGCTATTCTCTTGGACCTTTTCAGTCCTGCATATGTCTCAGCTAAGCTTTCAGTAAATTTCCAATTACAATTTGTGAACGTCAAATATGCATGGGCAAAGATGAAGCATATTTAATGCAAGTGTTAGCTGGGACACTTCTATTGATACATATTTATTAAACAAGCTAAGATTTTCAAAAGCAACTAGTGCTTTAATTTTCAGTGTGCCATATTTTGGACACCCCAAAACCACTAATTGCTTTTGGCCACTTAGTTTTAAAAATCTTGGCTTTAAAATGTACCTTGTCGAAGTACTTTTAAAAAAAACTCTAGGAGATAACCAACAAATTCTCAAATTAGTGACCCCATCTCTTCCAGGGTGTGCAATTTTCACCTGCACTTTGAGAGTCTTGAAAATAGCTTGGTTTGAATTCAATTCTCAGAATGTCTGAAGAAGGTCCAGAGACTAAGGAAGGTTGTTGTAATTCAACCAAGCCATCTTGCCTGTTTCTACTGTCTGTTCAAGCATCTCTATTTTCTGGAACATTTGAATCTTGGCAGGAGTTCCTGTAATATCACTAATTTCATTTCTCTGCCCTGTCAAGGATATCCCCGTGGTAGACTTTGGCACTCAAACACATTTCAGTCACAAAACCCTGTATCAAGAGAGGACTGCAGGAACGGTTCCAAAAAATAGACAATGGCTGTCCCTGAAGATTCACAACACTTTAGCATTTTATTCTCCAAAATGTTCTTCCTAATATAAAAACACCTAGAAGGATATTATTGATTTGAAGACATATTTTACAAACAGTTTTATAGCAGGCTTCAAAAAGATATTAGCCTACATACAAGACATTTTCCTTTCATGCTATTTGAAAATCTAAGGCCAAATTTTGTTGTCAGTTACATTGATGTAAATCCAGAGTAAATCCATTGGCGTCAATGACATTAACTCAGATATATATAGATATAACAGAACAGAATGTAGCCCCTGGCATTTAACGTCTGCTGTCTTGCCCTGTATTTACTTTGCAGTCATCTGCCATTTATTGTTTCCCCCTTTTGTATACATTAGCTCTCTTTGTGGGAGTTTACCAAAACCAAAGTATTTCTTAATTCGCTGAGATTTATTTTGTTTTCTCAGACCAGAGTATAGCAAGTCACAGATCAATAAATTTCCCTTGGAAACTAATACCCAGCAACCTGGCATTTATACAGAAAAATTAAATAAATATTTTTAATAATAGTGAAACATTGTTGCCTTATCCTGAATGGTGGCCATAGATACAGTGTTTTTTGCCAGTCTGTTTTCCCAGAATACCCTCTCTCTAATAACAAAGTCTCGTCTTGTCTTGGATTTGTAGTTCTTGTAGATGCCCAAATCATTTTCTTTTTGGCAAACTTTGTTAAATTTATTTGACAACTAACCTTCTGTCTTTATAAACCTTAGAGCAGAAGAAACATGCATAGACTGGGTGGTTTTAATAAATGTATATACTGTTACTAATACTGTACCAGAGCCTTCTGACCTGGACATGAGTGTTTACATACCATTTGCATACACCCCACAAGGAAATAAATTTAGAATTCAGTGATATGAAGCTCAGTTTGATTCCTACT
Organism: Emydura macquarii macquarii; assembly: GCF_026122565.2. Taxonomy (NCBI): domain Eukaryota; kingdom Metazoa; phylum Chordata; order Testudines; family Chelidae; genus Emydura; species Emydura macquarii. The sequence goes on from NW_027131164.1 coordinate 14,876,438, forward strand.
GCAGATCCTTGATGAAAATTATACAATTTAATTAAAACATTAAAACAAAGGCCTGCCCAGGTCAGATGAGGCAACCATAGCATGAATACAATTTATGGCTTGCTCCAGTTTGATATCAGATTAACTCCTCTGAAATCAATGAAGTGACACTGCATAAAACAGGAGTAGTGTTGTTCAATGTGCAGATGGATGCTGACCATATTATAGAGACTAGGTGCTTTGGGTATATTTCTTTTAGTGTTTGGAGCAGGGGAGGTAGGAGTAGAATGTGAGTAGACCAGCCTGGTGGTGGTCACTATACTCACAAAATTTGCTGGTTCTTTTGCATTATTCCCAAAATACATTTTTGCTGTGGATTAAAAGAAATAGTCATGAAAAAACTGAAGAGGTGAGTGGAAAATTGAGAAAAAGGTAGGAAAGTATGCACTCTCTGAATGAATAAAAGAGCAGTGCCTTTGAAAATGTATGTAATGATTTAGGGCTAGATTGCAAAACAGCTTGAGTAAGAAGCAGTGTATAGCCACCTTGACCTAGGAGCCCGGCAGGGACTGGATTGTGATTCTGAGAATCACAGTTCAAACCCTACTTCTCCTTTACTCCGTGACGGAAGTAAGCTGCATTAGCACTTTTGCAGGCTCAGCTTGCTTCTCTCTCTGCACTGTTTTGTACTACTTGGGGGAGGAGGGAGACTGAGCCAAGGTTCTGCTCACTCTTTACCTACCTGCATGGGAGAGTAGCATGGCATGGCAATGTGGGTAGCCCATGCAAGTGCATATGGTGGTTCCTACACCCTCTTGTTATCTTTTCCTTGTGAATAACCAAGCTCACAACTGAGCCCTTAACCTCTGTAATACGTCACTTGTTCTATCCATCTTAAGCTTTTTTCCTCCCAGAAATATTTGGTTTTGCTAGTCAGAAAAATGAACATGAATCTTAGCCCAGATACAGCCCACCATCAAATGCCCATAGCATAACACAAGCCAAATCTGAATGTCAAGATCTGTGCACATTCCTAATAACAGCTCGACTGTTTCTACAGACATTAAGAACATAAATGAGTGAAGAGTAAAATAGAATAACTCCATTTTTGGTATTTCGGTTCCCATTTCAAAACACCCATTATCTACACCATATATCAAGGCATGAGATTGTAATAACTTGAAGTTTCAGGGGGCTACATATGATAAAATTCTTATCTAAGACTTACGACAAGATTCAAGAATGGATTGGACATGTATAGGAACAACAATAAGAGGTATCATAATTAATGATACATTTTGGATGGGATATTAAATCTCATGCTACAGGGTTTAAGCCAATCTCTAATTATTAGGGTACATCTACACTGCAATAAAAATATACATGACACTGAGACTCAGAGTCCAGGTCAGCTGACTTGGGCTTGTGGGGCTTGGGCTGCAGGGCTAAAAATTGCAGTGTAAACATTCAGGCTCAGGCTGGAACCTGGGCTCTGAAACAGCATGAGGGAGGTGGGTCTCAGAGCCTGGCCTTCAGCCTCAGTCCAAATGTCTGCATTGCAATTTTTTGCCCCAAATCCCAAACCCTGCAAGCCAAAGACAGCTGACCTGGGCCAGCTCCAGCTGTGTTGTAATTCTTTTATTGCTGTGTAGACATACCTCTAAAGACCTGGATGAGGCTTAATGTTGGGAGCAGATTATCCTACATCTACCGACTGCAGGGTTCTTACATCTTCCTCTGAAATATCTGAATGCTGGCCATGGTTAGATATGGGATACTGGACTAGATGGACCTCAGGTTTGATTCAGTGTGCCAATTTCTATATTCTTTTAAAGGAGCCACTATTAACATAGACTTTAGACTAGCCTCTCAATTTTGGATAGCCTCTCAATTGGCCAACTTCAAGCACTAAAAGAGAGGGTCATTCATCTTGTGCAGTAACTGAGGTTCTTTGAGATGTGTGTCCCCATGGGTGCTCCACCCTGGGTGTGGCAGCACATTTGCGTCTGGAGTCGAAGATCTTCAGTAGCAGTGCCCAGTGGACCACACATGCGCACCTCCCCCGTCTCACGCATCGCGTGGGTAGTATACATAGTGCTGTGCGGTCAGGCTGCCCTCAGTTCCTTCTCTGCCACAGAGTCATAAGTTAAGCTCCAAAGCAGAGGGGAGTGGGACAGGTAGCAGAGCACCCAGTGGGACACACATATCGAAGAACCTCAGTTACTGCACAAGGTGAGTAACCCTCCTCTTCTTCTTCTTTGAGTGATGTCCTCATGGATGCTCCAGTGTGAATGACTACAAAGGAGTGCTCCTACTTGAAAGGTTGGGGCTTCAGAAAAGCTGGTGCAGCAGTCAATAGTATTGTTTGTCTGAAGATCATGTCTTCCATGGAGTCTTACCTAATGGCATAATGTTGAGCAAAGGTATCTGAGGATGCCCATGTGGCTGCTGTACCTATATTGACATTGGGAACATTATTCAAAAAAAGCAATGGTTGCTAATACTGCATGTGTGGAGTGTGTTCTAATCGAGGTGGGAGCCTGTGCATTATGAAGTTCATCTGATATGCGGATGCATTGTGAAATCCCTTTGGAAAGACGTTGTTTTGATATCTCTCAGTAGTGGAGATGAAGAGATGTGACCTTCAGAATAGTCATGTCCTATCAAGGTAGAAAAATAAAGCAAGCCTGACGTCCAAAGTGTGAAGAGCTGCTTCTTGTGAGTTATTACGTGGTTTAGGGAAAAAAAAGAGGAAGATGTATGGGCTGTTTCAAATGGAACAAGGATATAATCTTTGGTAGGAATTTAGGATGTGGCTGAAGTGTGACTTTGTCTCTGTAAAATATTATGGCAGGTGAACCATAAGGGCTAAGATTTCTCCCACCCATTGGGCTGAAGTAATGACAACGAGGAAGGCTGTTTTCATAGCCAGGTGCAGGAGTGAACATGTTGCCATCGGCTCAAAGGGGGGTCTCATTAGTGACCGTAGGACTAAGGTGAGGTCCCAGATAGGAGTAGGGGCTCGTACATGTGGGTAGAGGTTCTGAATGCCTTTTAAGAAGTGTTTAACGAGCGGATGGGTGAATACAGAATATTGTCTATAGGGTGATGAAAGGTGGTGATAGCTGCTAAGTGCACTTTAACGGAGCTGTTAGATAGTCCACTGTGTTTGAGGTGGAGAAGGTAGTCTAGAATATAGGGCAGTGGGGCCTTAGTCACCTGAATATGTTTTGAGGCACACCAGTTTTGGAATCTGTTCCATTTCTGGGTGTATGTGCATCTGGTAGTGTCTTGCCTGCTATGTAACAGGATAAATTATACTTGGTCAGAGCAATCTGTCTCTGGACCGTGGAACCAAGAAGGAGCCATGCCTCTAGGTGGAGTGTTTGTGGATTGGGGTGACGGACATGCCCATTGTCCTATGATAGGATCCACAATGCCTGAGAGAGGTCCTACAGACATCCGTAGAAGGTAAGTGTACCACACTCGTTGGGCCCAAGTTGAGGCTATTAATATGATGTGAGATAGATCTTGTATAGGACCCTGAATAGGGAAAGGGAGGGAGTGTATAGAGCAGCATCCCAGTCCTGCTCTGGAGCAGAAATGTAGACAACAAGAGTACAGTGGGGTGGCAAATAAGTCTATCTTGGGGTGGCCCCGTAGGCGAAATATGGGACATAACGCTTTCATATCCAGTTCCCATTCATGCTGTTAGGGGAAGGTTTAGCTTAGCATATCGGTGGTGGTGTTGTTCTGTCCGGGTAGGTATGCGGCCGAAATGGAGATATTGTGGCAGATGCAAAAATTCCAGAGAATGGGACCTCGCTCCCCCCTGCAGAAGAGGTTGTCTGTCATTTTGTTCAACATCTTCATTAATGATCTGGAGGATGGGGTAGATTGCACCCTCAGCAAGTTTGTGGATGACACTAAGATGGGGGGAGTGGTAGATACCCTGGAAGGTAGGGATAGGATACAGAGTGACCTAAACAAACTGGAGGATTGGGCCAAAAGAAATCTGATGAGGTTCAACAAAGATAAGTGCAGAGTCCTCCACTTAGGAAGGAAGAATCCCATGCACAGCTATAGACTGGGGACTGACGAGCTAGGCAGCAGTTCTGCAGAAAAGGGCCTGGGGGTAACAGTGGAAAAAAAGCTGGATATGAGTCAGCAGTGTGCCCTGGTTGTCAAGAAGGCTAATAGCATATTGGGCTGCATTAAGAGGGGCATTGCCAGCAGGTTGCAGGAAGTGATTATTCCTCTCTATTCGGCATTGGTGAGGCCGCATTTAGAATATTGTGTCCAGTTTGGGGCCCCCCACTACAAAAAGGATGTGGACAAGTTGGAGAGACTCCAGCAGAGGGCAACAAAAATGATTAGGGGGCTGGAGCACAGGACTTATGAGGAGAGGCTAAGGGAACTGGGCTTGTTTAGTCTGCAAAAGAGAAGAATGAGAGGGGATTTGATAGCGGCCTTTAACTACCTGAAAGGGAGTTCCAGGGAGGATGGGGCTAGGCTGTTCTCGGTGGTGGCAGATGACAGAACAAGGAGCAGCGGTCTCAAGTTACAGGGGGAGGTCTAGGTTGGACATTAGGAAAAAGTTTTTCACTAGGAGGATGGTGAAGCACTGGAATGGGTTACCTAAGGAGGTGGTGGAATCTCCATCCTTAGAGGTTTTTAAGCTGAGGCTTGACAAAGCCCTGGCTGGGATGATATAGCTGAGGTTAGTCCTGCTTTGAGCAGGGGGTTGGACTAGATGACCTCCTGAGGTCCCTTCCAACTCTAATATTCTATGATGCTATGATTCCTCTTACTGTTTGGTGTTCAGGTAGTGGTAGGAAATATTGGCAAGCATTGTGAACAGCTCTTAGCTCTAAAAGGTTGATAAAGATTGGACTTGGTGGGTGTCCATCTGCCGTGAGTCCTGTGTTGTAGCATTTGGGCTCCCCAGCTGATGAGTGAGGCATTGGTGGTTAGAATCATAGCAGAGGATGGTTGAAGGAAGGGGACCTCTGTGCAAACATTGCTGGGGTTCATCCACCATAGTAAGGAGTCTTTGACTCGTCTTGGTACTGATAATGATTTCTGGATGTTTTGTGTGTGGGGAATGTATACTGTACGGAGCCAACCTTGGAGACAGCGCATATGCAGCCTGGCATGTCTTACTACTAATGTGGATGCTGCCATATGTCTGAGAAGCTTCAGACATGTGTGTGCTGGTACCCAAGGACATATGAGGACTTTGGCAATTAGGTTCTTTATATCTGTGAATCTGTGGGGTGGTAGAAAGGCTCTGACTTGTATGGAATCGAGTTGAGCTCCAATAAATTTCAGTGTTTGAATGCGTCTTACAGTGGATTTTTCTAAGTTGACGAGAAGGCCCACTGTTGAAGGTATTCATAGTTATGTGAACTGCTTGAAGAGCTTCGGCCTCTGATGGAGCTTTGAGGATGCAGTTGTCTAAGTATGGAAAAAATGGTAATTCCCATCTTCCTTAGGTAGGCTGCCACCTAAGAGAAAACCCGTGGTACTACTGACAGGCCAAAGGGTAGAACCTTGTACTGAAAATGGTTGTTGCTGACACTGAACCTTAGCATCTATGGACAGGATGTATGGAGATGTAGAAGTAGGCATCCTGTAGGTTGAGAGTTGAGAACCAATCTCCCAGTTCCAATGCTGGTATGATGATGGATAAGGTGACAATCCTGAACCATTGTAGTCTGACAAACTTGTTCAAATTGTGAAGGTCTAGGATAGGTACCACCCTCCGGATTTCTTCTGAACCAAAAAGTAGTGGGAGTAAAAACCTTGGCCTCTTTGTTGTGTGGGGACTAGTTCTATGGCTCCCAATTGAAGAAGGTGGTTCAGTTCCACCCTGAGAATCATCTCATGAGAGAAGTCCCTGAAGATGGACTGGGAGGGGGAGTGGCAGGATGGTAATGTTAGGAAGGGGATAGTCTCCTTGCAGCATAAACTGGAACAGAGGGGGTGTTCTCAGACCCTTGACCGCACCTTCAAAACTGTTGTTTGCTAGAAGGTATATGGGATGTAGCCCCTTGTGCACTGTATTGTCTACAGTTGCTGTGGTTATTGGAAGGGCGTTGGTGGTGGCATTGGTTATCAAATTGTCTGTGTGTGTAATACAGTTGAGGTTTGGATCGCTTCAGTTGTGGGGTGTATATGTCCAAAGATCTTAATGTGGCTGTGGAATCTTTCAGAGAATGTAAGGAGCTGTCCGTGTGCTCTGAAAAATGTTTTTGGTCTTCTAATGGTAGGTCCTCAACTGTCGTTTGTATCTCCTTTGGGAATCCGGATTGATGTAGCCAGGATGCATGTCTCATTACTACAGCTGTGGTGATTGATCTGGCAGCTGTATCAGCTGAGTCCAGAGAAGCCTGTAGGGTTGTGCGAGTTATAAGATGACCTTCTGAAATTAGAGGCAAAAATTGATCTTTTTTAGTCCATGGGAGGCCCTGACATAATTCCTCCAGTTTGGAATAATGCTTATAGTTGTATTTGGCCACAAGGGCCTCATAGTTGGAAATCCGAAACTGGAGTGTTGCAGAAGAGTAGGATTTTCTGCCAAATAGGTTGAATCTCTTTCAGTCTTTATCAGAGTTAGAAGATAGGGGTTGGTATGGACAATTCTTTTCATGCACAGCATTCACCACGAGAGAGTACGGTGAGAAAACAAACATTCTGCATTTTATGCTGGTATGTAATATTTTCTATCCGCCCGTTTGCATGTGGGGGGAATAGAAGGTGGAGTCTGCCATAAGAGATTGGCTGGTTCCCAGAGTGCCCCATTAATGGGTAGAGCAATTTTTGAAGTAGAAGAGTTGTGGAGGTTGTCTATAAGTTCATGTTTTTGTTCTCTGATCTCCTCCAATTGTATATTTGAGTCATCGGCAACCCTACAGAAAAGTTTTTGGAAGTGTTTAAAGTCATTGGCTGTAGTAGGGGAGGTGGCACAATGGCCTCATCTGGTGAGGATGATCAGAAATGTAATGTAGGTGAGGCCTCTTGGTCCTTTTCATCCTCCTGTTCTTCCTCTAGATCTTGTTCCTCTTGTGTTTGAGCCTGAGGAGGTCTAGAGACAGTCGAGGATGGGATGGATGGTGGTTGTTTTACCTGCTGCAGACGTGGAGGGTTACCAAACTGAGCTCTATACATGGCCCATGGATCCCAATAGGGCCACGTTGGTGGGAGAGAAATATGGGGCTGCATCCAAGGAGGACCCTGCCAAGATTGTGTTACTTGAGATGTTGCGGGACCAGCAGGTGGGATCAGTGGTAGTTAGCATGAAGTTGATGGTGCGATGGATTCTGCATCTGCCCTCTCTTCTTCTTCTACATCACTAGGAAGTGGAAGAGCAGTGTGTCTGCAGGTGAGAATGTCCCTTGGCTGGAATTAGGAGATGGTGAGAGAATGTATCATGAAGTGGTCAGCAGATGGCACTAATGGTCTGTTTGGAGGTGGTAGTGAGGCTGATGTTGGCGCCATTGCTATTATTGGAGCCGAGGTTTTCACTGGTGCCGGCGTCTTAATTGGTGCCAGGGTTTTTATTGGTGCCGAGGCTTTCGGTGGCACAGCTGCTTTCAGTGCTGAAGTTTGACGGCACTGAGGCTTTCGGTGCCGAAGGTCTTATCAGTGTCAAAGTCTTTGTGGCCGAAGATTTAGACAGTGCCGAGGTTTTTGATGGTGCTGATGTTGGTGCCGATGGTTTCTTTGGGGTCAGAAAAGTCACTGGACCCGGAGCTGGCACAGGAGGATGCACTTGAACAGCATAAGTAGAGGGTGATATTGGTGTTTGTAGCTCACATCTTGCACTAGAGACTGAGGGGACAGTTGTTTTCTCGCTGTTGTGACCCCATCAGAAGTCGTTGACACCACAAACTTAGCTAAGGACGGCATTCTGGAGGCTTGAGCCTCAGAGGCTGAAGAGGGACTGGTTCTCTTCATACTCTCAGCCCGGTCAGATGATGTCTTTCTCTTGGTCGGGCGTGAGGCAAGAGGGTCAGTGGAAGATCTTGCCGACCATGTGGATCTCTCAGGGGAGGACTGAGAGCCCGGGTCTGATGCTGGGCGGAGGGATTTTTCCATTAGAATTAGGTTTAGTTTAAGGTCCCTGTCCTTTCTCGCCCTTGGCTTGAGGCTGAGGCAGTGGGAGCACTTGTGGGGAATATGTCCCTCTCACAGGCAGCGTATACAATGTGTGTGGCTGTCCGTTAATGAAAAGGCGGGCCCACACAATAGGCACCTCTTAAACCCGGGGGAGCCGGGCATAGGGGTGAGGGATTAGCCTCCCTGTGGGGAAGGTAAGGCAAAATGAAAAGCTACTCTAAATGAAGAACTGTATAATAAAAATATAGTAGTTGGGAGAAAAATGTTGATGTTTTGGATTTTTTAGGAAGGAAAAAGGAATGGAGAGAAACAAAGAAGAGGAGAAGAAGAGAAGAAATAAGATTTAGCTATCTAATTTAAAGGTAAGTAAGTAATTTTCTGAGGAGAAAACAGGCTCTGCTAAAGTTCTGCTTCAGCCCATAGGCCAACTGAAGGCGGTCAAACCACATAGTGCTATTTATACTACCCGTGCGATGTGCGAGACAAGGAGGTGCGCATGTATGGTCCTCCAGGAACTCCTATTGAAGATCTCTGACTCCAGATGCAAAAACACTGTCGCACCCACAGTGAAGCACCCATGGGGACATCACTCAAAGAAGAGCTAGGTTAGGTATATCGTGTGGAACAATATACAATGCTGTACATAGAAATGGGAGAAGAGTAAATCTATGGGGAAAGTTTCTCTATAAAGCAAAATGGAAAAATGATATATTTTCATTAATTTTGAGAAATAAATTTTTTTAAAGTATTCTAACAGTTAAAAAAATTCAACATTGTTTTTTTTAATTGAATGACCTTTCTAGCTGCCTTGAATGGAAATTTTAATGAAAGTGATAGCAACGTTCACAAACTGTCTGTTAAAATTCACTAAAAAGGCAAATTTTCAAAAGAATATAACATTTGCAAAATGGAATGAAATTTTTGCTTTTCCACAAGTCTTTGTAACATGTACATTTTTTTAATACAGTAATAGAAAACTAAATATTTCACCAAGTCTTGGTGAATCGCAAGAAACTGAATAGAAGGCACTTAGCTTTGTGCAGGATTGCCTTTGTGACCGTGAACACATACCCTCCCTTGACTGTTTGATACTGTACATGATATTTCCATCTACACTGATATGTCCTGCACTAGGTTTTGCTGTCAATTACTCTCAAATGGGCTTACACAGGTATATAACTGAAAGCAGAATTTGGCCCTGGTTTGAGTTGCCTTATTTGGTAGAACAAAAGGAAATTGTACTGCTTGGAGGTCTTCGCTTATTCCAGCCTCTAGAGTCTGTAGTTCTTCAATCTTTTTAGTTAGGCCTGTACTTTTTCAGTAAAACAAGGTCTTGAAAGTAGTGCTGGCTTGGCAACTGACCACTTCCAGATAACAACTGACATCAGGACTAATTTGGTAATGTGCAGCATTAGAGAATGACATTTACTGTATCTCCTGGTGCAATTGATAAAAAGCATGCAGCCGCGGCAAGCTTTGCATGGTATTTGCAAAGTGTCAACTTGAAAGAGTCAGGCTGCTCTTATGTTGGCTCTCAGAGGCAATTGCTGCAGCCCATCAAATCAACCTTCATGTAGTATAAACAGGGAGATGTTCTCCCTCCATTCAGTGTTACTATTCTGTGTGGTTGCTAGTTATATCATATGTCAACACATTGTACAGATAATGAAAATAGGGAGTCTGAACTTGTACAGCAGATAAAGGTTTCCCCGGAGAAGCAAAATTACTGTGAACCTGTCAAGAGAAGATTAAGGATTTTGCAGAATAATCAAAGACAGGGAAAGTTAGCCCTTTTGATATGCCTGTTAGCCTTGGTACTGTATGGAATAATTTCAGCAGACTACTTCATTAATATGTAAATTATAATATTCTCAGTGAAAGGCTATTTTAGGTACAAAATTTTGGTGGCTCTCTCATGCCTTCCAGGTAGGTGAAGTGTAGCTATTGTGAAAATGATCTCAAAATTAGATATCTCACCAAGGACATTTTCATTTGGATTTGCTCAGTAGATCAGAATTTCTAAGATTTTTGTTTTAAATGATTAGTATTATCATATTCTCAAATGGGGCTATGTTTTCATTTCTCCCCTCATAGAAAAAGGTTGTTAAACAATGGAAGCTTTCCATCATAACAGGGTGTGCCTGTGCAATTTTACTTTCACCCGTTGACTTTCTGCCAAAATAAGCAAGATGCTTAGATCTCAACAACTCAGCAGTAATCTTAATTAAAAAATGCAGCTGTAATATATCATGGAGTTCAGAACAGAATACCTAGTTTTAGCATTCAACCGCTCTCCCAGTCAGTCTTCTGGTGAAACTAGCACAGGGATATCAATCAAACCCACTGATAGCAGAGGGTTAACAGTTCAACTCTTTCCACTCCAGAGGTCTAGAAATGGCATGCAGATGAAGAAATATCCTCACACACTCTTCTTGGTAACTACTGCCCTCACTAGGGTAAGGCCACCCTTCAAAACCCTGCTTAGATAGAGCACTAGTCCATCAGAACTCAATCTACTACCTCTCTCCTATGGGCCTTTTAGCAGCATTTTCATTACAGCTGTTCAAATATGATTTGGAAGTGAAATTTCAAAGTTGATTCCATTTCACAGAGTTTGAAATGGACCCATTTTCTGTTTTTTATAATATTTATCACAATATTTTTAAACAACCATTTTCATCAACTTCTTTTGCAGAGCCATGTTTGATGTATTATTTACTGAAAAATCAAATGATAACAAATTTCCAAAGTGATTTTTATAAACATTTCAGTAAAAATGTATTGAAGGAAAATATTGTTAAAAGGGAAAAATTTTGCTAATGTCAACAATTTTTTGTGAAATAATTTTGTTTCTGAACAAAGGCTTTTTTAGTTAAAAAAATGTCATGAAAAATTTCAGCTAGCTCTAATATTTATAATAAATGGTTGCCCATACTGGATTGTCATTGTAATTTATTAAAAGAACATTCTCAGACAAATAAGGTATGCTGTGAAGATTAACTCCATGGGCCAGGAAGGCGCTTGTGGTTGTAGGCTGTGCCTCAAACATGGTAGTAAGCCACCTTTGTAGCACAGTCATTCTCAGGTTACCAGACCCCCATCCAGTCTAGGTATCTATATCTAGGTAGAGATATAAAGGGTAACAAGAAAACATTCTACAAATACATTAAAATCAAGAGGCAGACCAAGGATAGGGTAGGTCCATTATTCAGTGACGGGGGAAAAACAATAACATAAAATGTGGTAATGTCAGAAGTGCTGAATTATTTTTTTTTCTGTTTTCACCAAAAACGTTGGTAGCAATTTGACATTTTACATAGTGAATGACAGTGAAAATGAGGTAGGATATGAGGCTAAAATAGGGAAAGGACAAGTTAAAAATTACTTAGATAAGTTAAATATCTTTAAGTCACCAGGGCCTGATGAAGTACATCCTAGAATACTTCAGGAGCTAACTGAGTAGCTATCTGAGCCATCAGCGATTATCTTCAAAAAGTCACAGACGAGGGGAAAGATTCCAGAGAACTGGAAAAGGGCAAATATAGTGCCAATCTATAAAAAGGGAAATAAATACAACCTGGGAATTTACAGACTAGTCAGCTTAATTTCATTACCTGGACAGATAATGGAGCAAATAATTAGTCAATCAATTTGTAAATACCTAGAAGTGCTAAGTAACAATCAGCATGGATTTGTCAAGAGCAAATCACGGGCTGCATGTCACTTCTATCTTTGTAGAGGCTGGGTGGGGGCACGGGTGCTTGGACTTTGGCCCTTGCCCCTGCTCTGTCCCTCCCCCAAAGCTCCACCCTCACTCCACCCCTGCTTTGCCCCAGGCCCTACTCCGCCCCCTCCCCCGAGGTCCCCCCATCCTCTACTCTCCCTGCACATGCGCACTCCTCCCTCTCTCACCAGTCCTCACACACACTCATTGTCATCCATCCTCCCTGGTGCGCTGGTACCTGGGGCTGCTCAGCGCCACCGGCATCTTCTTCTTGGTGGGGCCACTGCCGTTACCCGAAGTAGTCAGATCCTTTTTGCTGTGGCCATCCCTGAGGCAATGAGGGAAGCTGCTGCCTCCAGGACCAGACTGGCCATCCCTCCTCCTTCAGTGGGCCGGAACTGGCTGCCTACCCCTTCCCTGCAAGCATGCACAGTGTGGCTGATTAGCTGCATGCTGACCTCGTGCCCCTGCCACTTTGCAGCCTGCGGCCCCAGGGGCCAATTCAGCCACTGCGAGTACACAACTTCCTCCTCTCCCCCGGCCACATATGCGGGCAGCGCTCTCCCTGGACACTGGGGGGTCTCGGGGCAGGGGCCAAGTGGGAGTGGAGCCTGGGGTGGAGCAGGAGTGAGGTGGAGCAGGAGTGTCTGGCAGCAGCTGTTAGGGGAGGATTAGCCTCCCCAAGCCTATTATACCTACCATCCATGTGTAAAACCAATCTAATAGCTTTCTTTGACAGGTAACAAGACTTGTGAATAGGCAGAAGTGGTTGAGGTGGAACGTCTTGACTTTAGTAAGGCTTTTGATACTGTCTCACATGACCTTCTCATAAACAAACTAGGGAAATACAGCCTAGATGGAGCTACTGTAAGGTGGGTGCATAACTGGTTGGAAAACTGTTCCCAGAGAGTAGTTATCAGTGGTTCACAGTCAAGCTGAAAGGGTATGGCGAGTGGGGTCCCACAGGGATCAGTTCTGGGCCTGGGGGTCTCTTCAATATATTCATCAATGATTAAGATAATGACATAGAGAGTACACTTATAAAGTTTGTGGACAATACCAAGCTTGGAGGAATTGCAAGTGCTCTGGAGGATAGGATTAAAATTCAAAATGATCTGGATAAACTGGAGAAATGGTCTGAAGTAAATAGGATGAAATTCAGTAAGGACAAATGCAAAGTATTCCACTTTGGAAAGAACAATGAGTAGAACACATACAAAATGGGAAATGACTGCCTAAGAAGGAGTACTGTGGAAAGAGATCTGGGGGTCATAGTGGATCACAAGGTAAATATGAGTCAACAGTGTAACACTGTTGCAAAGAAAGCAAACGTTGTTCTGGGATGTATTAGAAGGAGTGTTGTAAGCAAGATGTGGGAAGTAATTCTTCTGCTCTACTCCATGCTGATTAGGCCTCAGCTGAAGTATTATGTCCAATTTTGGGCGCTACATTTCAGGAAAGATGTGGACAAATTGGAGAAAGTCTAAAGAAGAGCAACAAACATTATTAAAGGTCTAGAAAACATGACCTATGAGAGAAGATTGAAAAAATTGGGTTTGTTTAGTCTAGAGAAGAGAAGACTAAGGCCATGTACACACTGATGGTGGCAGATTCAATGCCATCAGATTGATCTATCTGAATCAACTGAAATGTAATTTGACTTAGAACACTGATTTGTTTTTGTTTTTTTTAATGATGTGTTATGGAAATAAAAAGTAAATTAACATTTGTTGTAATGTGATTGATCAAAAAACCATTATATTAAACTTATATAGCACTTCTATTAAAATTCAATATTCTGATTCTGCAAAACTTTGCTACCCCATGTAGTACTCATACTGCCAAGCGCAGATGCATTGAAGTCAATGGGATTATGTGCACTTTCTATACTCACTTTTAAGAATTTGTAGCAACAGGCCCTCAAAGTGATAATCACTGAAAATGTTCCATTTCTCCTTACACAGATAGTGACAATACAGTTTGCCTGAATTACTTTTATTTTAGATTAAGGGAAAATACAAAACAAGAACAAACAGAAATTGTGTCTATTCTGTAACATACTGTATGTACCTCTGCCTCACAAAATGGCTGTTGCCTCTGCTGACAGTAGCCTTCTAAAAATGTAAAGTTTCAGTACACTGAAAACTAAATTTTAATCATTTAAACACCTATGCACACCACACAGAGTATAAACTATCAGCCCAGTAACACAGCCAGGGAATAACCAAACAGGGGAAGAAACATCACTATCACAAACCACATGTCAATACTTCAGTGTCAATACTTTTTTTTTGGCCTAGGGCTCCACAGTACCTATGAATATCTAAAATACTTGTATTCTCTTGACTCATGCTTCTTACTTTGTGGGAGTTTGGGAGGAGAGAGAACAAAATGCCTCTCTTATCAGGTGAAATTCCATTGCTAATTCCTAATAAAGATTCAGCCAGTGAACACCTAGCTCAACTCTTACTTGCCCTTTAAAACACAAAAAATCAGCATTTTCAATTTTCTGAGCTCACAATTAATAAGTTCCCCAGCTGCCTTCTTTCACTAGGATACATTCAAGCACCTTTTCAAAGACCTGTAGTGTTATCTAATACCTTGACTTTAGCAAAGCTTTTGATACGGTCTCCCACAGTATTTTTATCAGCAAGTTAAAGAAGTATGGGATGAATGAATGGACTACAAGGTGGATAGAAAGCTGGCTAGATCATCAAGCTCATCAGGTAGTGATCAATGGCTTGATGTCTAGCTGGCAGCTGGTCACAAGCGGAGTGCCTCAGGGTTGGTGCTGGGGACAGTTTTATTCAACATCTTCATTAATGATCTGGAGGATGGGATGGATTGCACCCCTCATCAAGTTTGCAGATGACACTAAGCTGGGAGGAGTGGTAGATACGCAGGAGGGCAGGGATAGGATACAGGGTGACCTACACAAATTAGAGGCCAAAAGAAATCCGATGAGGTTCAACAAGGACAAGTGCAGAGTCCTGCACTTAGAAAAGCAGAATCCTATTCACTGCTACAGACTGGGGACCAACTGAGTAGGCAGCAGTTCTGCAGAAAAGGACCTGGGGTTTACAGTGGACAAGAAGCTGGATATGAGTCAACAGTGTGCCCTTATTGCCAAGAAGGCTAAGGCATATTGGGCTGTATTAGTAGGAGCATTCCCGGCAGATGGAGGGAAGTGATTATTCCCCTTTATTTGGCACTGGTGAGGCCGCATTTGGAGTATTGTGTCCAGTTTTGGGTCACCCACTACAAAAAGGAGGTGGACAAGTTGGAGATAGTCCAGCAGAGGGCAACAAAAATGATTAGGGGGCTGGAGCACAAGACTTATGAAGAGAGGCTGAAGGAACTAGGCTTGTTTAGTCTGAAAAAGAGAAGAATGAGGGGGGATCTGATAGCAACCTTTAACTACCTGAAAGGGGTTCCAGGGAGGATGGAGCTAGGCTGTTCTCAATGGTAGTAGATGACAGAACAAGGAGCAATGGTCTCAAGTTGCAGTGGGGGAGGTCTAGGTTGGATATTAGGAAAAAAGTTTTCACTAGGAGGGTGGTGAAGCACTGGAATGGGTTACCTAGGGAGGTGGTGGAATCTCCATCTTTAGAGGTTTTTAAGCTGTGGCTTGATAAAGCCCTAGCTGGGATGATTTAGCTGAGGTTAGTCCTGCTTTGAGCAGAGGGTTGGATTAGATGACCTCCTGAGGTCCCTTCCAACCCTAATCATCTATGATTCTATAATGCATCATGTTTTCCTGCCTCTATGTCCTGGAAAGTGAGCCAGATCGGTTTTCAGTTTGAACCTCTTCCCCTGAACAAGTCCATCATGATTTGGGAACCCACAACAAAGCCAAACTCCAGCTGAATCAGTAAAACTAAGGGCAAAAGGTGATCTGGAAGATAAGGTGACTGCAAATCTTATCCTCATAATTGTGCTGAAACAGCATGCCAGTCCCATTGCTTTTATGTACATATTTCTGGCAGCAAATTAAAGGAATATGTTGTTTTCTGCCACCATAGAGAGTCATCCAGTACTTCAGTTAGTGAGTGTATTATTTCTGAGATTTTACCATTGCCAATCCTGATTCCAGGCTGCTTGTATGGTCTATACAGAGACATTATCAAAATGGCTGATTTAATTCCATTCTTTATTGAAGACAATAAATGTTATTTGTCATAGTGAGAAGACTTCAGTTTTTAATTGTGAAATCTCAGGCAGATTAATTTTGGCTCAGAGGTTTCCCATATTCTTTGTTAGCAGCTATGGGGATGAAGGGTGCAGGGAGGGGAACCTTGTTTTTATTATTCTGTAATATTGTCCCATATTTACAGTTGCTCTAAGGTCATTTGCATTTATGGCATTTAGGTTGCAATTCAATTAGGCAACAGACACAGCAAGCAGTGCAATTTGGGTGGATGCTATTCGCACCTATCGTGGTGTTGCGAGGCATGCAGCCAGAGGCTGTGTGACTTGAGCTGCTCAAAAAGTCATTAATCCCCTCAGAAATGCAGTACCTGGAGAGTCTAGTAGCTATTATGCAATGGAAACTATAAAAGACTAAGGATAAAAGTCAGACCGTGTGTATTTACCGAATGCTATTGACGTAGCTATGACATCACTGACAGGCAGTCAGAAGACACCTTTTGTGCACACGGTTCTGATGCCAGCTGGCAATGACAGCAATACCACCCCAGCGGCTGGAAATTTTGGTAAAGTACCCATGAACATGATTCAAGTGGCATTGCTCTAATTGCCAGCTGCTTTCAGAACTCTGTACACAATAGGTGTTTTATGACTGCCTGTCGGTGCTGTCATAACTATGTCAGTGTTGTCTAATATATAAACAAGTGCCAACATTTTCCCTTCTTTCTATATGCTCACCCAATGTGAATAAAAAATATAGCAGGGAGGGGTGATATACATCCAGTTTCACTCAGGTAGGATCCCCCAGCTTGGAAGTGGGCTCACGTGCTTCTGCAACATCCCCTAACCTGGAACTTGCAGAAGCCCCTTTGCTGGTCCGGGACAGGTGTGGAGGTAGAGGATGGTGACTTGATGGGCCAGAGGAGGGGTAAGTTGGGTAGAAGGGGCAAGCATCACATCTGCTTTGGAGCTGTGGAGATTCCAAAGAAAAGAAAATATGCCCAACGCTGTATTATCTTCTGTGCAGCCACTTCCAGAATAGGATTCCTTCATAAGAGAGAGTCCCGGGCGCAACCATGGCCAAGGAAGTCCCTGACAGATCCACACATCTAGGGATCAGGAGGAAACTGCTGGGGGCACAGAGCTGCAGAAGAGGTGCTAGATTTTTACACATATGGCCCTTGCCTCTCTGGGATCTGTGTGGATCCCTGGAGATCTGCAGGGTTTTTTAGACAGGCCTCAGGGCCTGTTCTATAAGGAGGCAAACCCTGCCCACCACAGAATGATGTATGGGAAGCTTTGAGCCAGCTTCAGAGAGGGGGGGAAATGCAGCCCATGGGAATTTAAGGCAATTACTCCTACCTGCCTGGACTAATAGCTGAGAGAGCAGGATAATTAAAAGAGAATGGAGTAATTTTCCTGCTAGCTAGCTCAGGTCAGGTATTAGGGATTTGTGCAAATCTGATATTTAATTGAAAATCTACAGCTGCCTCTTTGCCAGAATTCATGAATTTGGCATATAGTCCCACAAAGTTTGTGGGTTTTAGCTAGCAAGTTCACTGCTGTTCAGCTGCTGGACTCACTCTGATATAACTGTTAGAGCACAGAATCTAAATGGGGAAAAAAGAAAACAGTAAGAAATACTAAACAAAAAATCTCTTTATATACAGGTATTAAGGTACAATCAGGGAGTCTTAAACACCGCAGGCAAGTTGTGCAGGATGTCAGATGATCACAATGGTCCCTTCTGGCCTTAAGGTCTATGAATCTATGTTTATTGCACAGGGAAATGATAATATGATGGTAAGAAGGGCTAGGATGATTTATCTTTAACCCCAATGTATTTGTCCTAGGGTGGAAACTTACAAATTCTATTCCAGCTCAGACCAGTGGTCTATATAGTGTAATATCTTGTCTCTGACTGTGTAGCGAGTACCAGATGCATCACAAAAAGGTGTGATGAACCCAGTAAGAAACAACTATGGGCTAACCTACCCATAACAGAAGTTTTTTCCTAATTTCCATCAGTTAGTGGTGGGCTTATACCCTGAAGCACGAGCTTTAAACCCAATTTTGAAATCCTATGTAATGTAACTATAAATATCCTCATTATGCATCTACATATCTAATCCTTTTGAACATTTTATTTAGCTTTTTCTCCTCAGTCATATCTGATGGCAATGAGTTCCACATGGTAATTATTTTGTATGAAGAAGCACTTCTTAGGTTTAAATGTGCTGCTTTTCAGTTTCATTGAATGTTCCTTTGTTCTTATAGTGTGAGAAATGATAAATAGACACCCCTAATTAACCTGGCTTATGCCTTTTCATTGTTTTGCATACCTCTGCAATTTCCCTGTGAAATGTTATCTGTTCTTCTTTGGGTGATTGTCCACATAGATTCCATTCTTGATGCATATGAACATCAGTCATAGGATTATTTTGGTCAGCAGCGTTTGTTAGGGATGAACCTGCACCCCAGTTGTCCTTGTGACCCTCACCCAAAAGCGGAATGGCAGAGTGGTTCTTTCTTACTACCCATTGCAGCAAGATGGAATCACTGCTTCTCTGGATACTGTGCTAGTGTTACTTAGTACTTTTTTAAAATTAGTTGGTTAGTTCTTATAGTTAGTTAGTTATTGCCCATTGTCTGTAAATAAAATTTTCGCTTAAGTTTCAATTAGACTAAACATTCATACCCTTCACCCTGGCACAGCAGCATAACAGAAGCTACATCTTTGGGATTGAAGACCGGTCCCTCATGTGATTATTCAATGCTGACTGATAGCAGGTACACCGATGCCTCATGAAGACACAGCAGGGACTTATTTCCCACTCATCCACCTTTCCATCCTTGGATAGCATAATGGGAGTCAGGAAGGGATTCCGGAGAAGATCGGAAGAGGCTAGGGATGCATAGGATACCTCCTTGTATCTCTTCTCCACCCAACATATCTTCCCCACTCGTTATTCATGTCCCTGCCAGCCAGTGCCCTACTGAATGCCCTGGAGCAGCAGCACTATAGAAAACCTGCATCATCTACTGTCTCTAGGACTAGATCTCCTCCCCAAAGAAGTGGTCGTGGCCACCCCAGCCAGTATCAGTAGTTCAGCCTCAGATTCCAGAAAGGCAAGAGGTGGAGAGTGAAGAAGAGCATCAGCTGCAAGGGGAAGAACAACTGGTCCTCGATAGGATCTCCTCATCTTCCCTGGATGAGACAGGGAACCCTTCTATGTCTGCCTCAGTAGATGACATCAGGGTTTTCCAGGAGCTCAATAGGCACATGGCAGTGTCCTTGAATGTACCACTGGCAGTGGTTCAGGAGAAACCACATACATTCTTAGTCATTTTACATTCTTCCACACCTGGCAGGTTTTCCAGGCTCATAAATGAGGGACTGCTGGAGGCCATGGAAGATCTATGGCACACACCAGTTTCTACCCCAGCCATACCCAAACAAGCTCATATGAGATACCAGGTCCCTTCTAGGAGATTTGAATATTTTTATTTCCATCCAGTACTAGCTCACTTGTAGTGGCTGCAATCCAGGAGAGGTCAAAACAACAAGGACCTCTTGCATTCACATTGAGAGAGGAGGACCCAAACAAATTAGACCTCTTTCAGCATACAATATACTCATCAGCCAGCCTCCATATGTGGGTGGCTAATTATCAGGCACTCCTCTTTAAGTATGACTATTTAAATTGGGATGTGTTGTCTGAGATTGTAAATTAGCTTCCAAAAGATCACTGAGAGGCAAGGTAGACCAGAATGAGAGAAGGATAATTGATTGCCTGCACTTTCTCACTGGCAATGCTAGATGTGTCTGATACCATGGCGTGTACTGTGGCCATGTCTGCGGCAATGAAGAGGTTGTCCTGTTTCGAGTCCTCGAGTATGCCCAGTGAGGTCCAAGCAACAATTGAGGATCTTCCCTTTGAGAGCAATTAATTTTTAAACTGTAAGATTGATGAGGCCCTCTATTCATTAAAGGATTCCAGGGTGATGTGTTGTCTGCATATTCCAGCCCCAAGGAAGAAGCAAGCGAGATCTCAGACTTCCTTCAGATAATATCCCTCTGCTTAATATTATCATCAGTCACAGCACTTTAGAGATGCCAAGGAAGAAATGGAGATTTCACCAGAGATGGCCCTCTGCCACTCCAGAGTCTGGGGTTTCCACCACGCCACAGTTTTGACATCAATGTCAAGAGCTGGATGGAATCATCTGATGATGTTTTTTTTCTATCCCCCACCCCTTCTTTGCAGCCATCTCTTTTGTATTTGGGAAGCATGGACTGGGATCACCTCTGACCATTAGGTCCTGGAGACTATGAAAAGGGGTATTACTATTCAGTTCCAGCACTTCCTCTCCCTTCCTCCCCCTTTCCCATCCATTTTTGGGGTCCCTTCTCATGCGAAATTGTTAAAGAAAGAAGTAGATTCTACAACTGGGAGCAGTAGAAGAGGTGCCTTTAGAGGTGGTTTTATTCCCATTACTGTCTTATCACAAAAGAGGAAAAGGGCTGGTAGCCTACCCTGGTCCTTCAATGTCCCAATAAATTCGTCTGCTATTTCAAGTTCAGGATGGTGACACTTGTTTCCATAATCACCTCATTAGAACCTCAAGATTTTTGTGTCTCTTGAACTACAGAATGCATATTTCCACATATCTTTTATTGGACCAACTTCTGTTGGTGAGAAAGACACGGCTTTAAGCCACACAGAGCTCTTCTTCAGGTCTAGGAAAAGTACTCTGGGTGTCACAGGTAAATACAAGGTGGAACAGATTGTTTAGCATAAATAGTTAGCACATATTCTAAGGGACCGTTCAAGGTGAAGTGGTCTGTTAACACTCCCATAGTCATAGGACAAAAGAGGGTTTAGTGGATTACAGATTGTTGCACCTTTCTGAAGGTCAGAGCACCTTGGAAGATCACCTCAATAGACAGGTCTCAGACAATTATAAGTGGTCTGTCAAAGTCTCAGTCCTGCAAAACATCTTATTCAAGTGGGGATTCCCGGAAATAGACCTGCGTGCCACCAACCAGAAAAAAAGTTTCAGACATTCTGCTCCACAAGAGGTTCCAACCCACGTGTCATATGAGCCCATCTAGCAGCAATATTTGCATATCATTCGGATATCAAGGGCCACCCTTTATTTTCCTACCCTGAGTGACAAGGTTTTTTAAAGGCCTTATTCATATTTTCCTCCCAGTTCAGGAGCTCCGCCCTTTTTGGGACCTCAATCTATCATTAGTAGTGTTGATAGGTCCCCCCTCTGAGCCCTTAGCACTCACCTATCAATGAAGACTGCTTTTTTAGTCTTTTTAGCTACTACATCAGCTTGAATGATAGGAAAGATTCAGCCCCTCAGGGCAGGTCCCCCTTATATATTGTTTCATAAGGACAGAGTTACTCTCCGGCTTCATCCTAAATTCCTGCCCAAGGTTGTTTCAGTGTTCCACGTGAACCAATTCATTCATCGCCCACTTTTCTTCCTCAAGCTTCCCTTAGTCTTGAGGGAAATTAAACTCCACACACTTGATGTAGTAAAGGCACCAATATTTTTATATTGGCAAGAGAAAACAATTCTGGGACACATCTATACTGTTTCTGGCCTTTGCAGAGAGGGTTATGGGTCAGGCAATATCCTCTAAGAGATTATCTAAACTGGTATCCAACTGTATAAAGAAAAGCTCAGAGTTAGCCAGGGATTAGATCCAGATAGCGATATTAGAACTCATTGCACTAAAGATCAGGCAGCCTCTGCTGTCTGTTTGAAGAATGTTCCTGTTCCTACTTGAGGAAGAGATGCACATGTGAAGTATAGAGCTGATTTGGCCAGATTTCAATTTTTGGTTGCTCATTGCAGTGAGAGTTTTGTGAGAAGCAGGGCTTGTAAAAGTATTTGCAATTTGAACTACCTGACAGTGGAATTAAATGGTGCAAAGGATTCATAATGCTTGGAGCCCTCTAAACACCTCCAATCACTGAAGTAAATGTCAGCTTTGCCACACTGGCTACAAATTTAAAACAAAAAATCTGTCAAAGCCAAATATTTTATTCAAGGTGTACAGCAGTGATCTCTGCATGAAACCTCTCATGCCTTTTCACAGCTTGCTCTTTTACAGGAGTAACAAAATTATTCCACACACTTCTTTACAGTTCTGAAAATGTTTGCCCAGGGAGGAGCAAGAGTCAGGACTCTGCCACTTACAACACCTCCAGGGCAGACATGCACACAGGTGTGCGTGGGTGGGGAGTTTATAACTAAGGAAGAAGAATACAGAATGAAAAGGTAAACCACACAAAGGGACTATGTTTGATCTTTGTACTAAAAATTCAAAGAGAGCAAGAGCTGTGAAAATTACTTGCTGTTCCACTTAACAACAGAATTGGTACAATCTTTTGCATAGTCCCATAGCTATTTTCTGTTTTCTTAAGGGCTATCACATAATTTTCACCTTATTAGCTACAAATGAGATTCTTCATACATAAATGTGAGCAGCCTAACTTTTCTGGTGCTCCTGCTAAGAAATCCTTTATTATGTTAAAATCTTCAATCAAAGGACTTGTCATTCTGCATGTGAGTTTTTATTCCCCAGTTCCACTGAACGATATGGCTTACTGTATATAATACACACAAGCTCATTTGTGTGAGTCTCATGATTAAAAATTCTGTTTATGTTTTGTTGCTTGTCAAGACATAATCAGCTTCCATGCTGGGTCTATCTGATAGCTTCAATAATCAGTCAGGTTTATGGGGAAAGCAGGAGTATAAATGTCATAAAAAGCATTTCATAGAGATGATTTTTGTAGCTGTGAACTCTGCTTTAATTCTGCTTCACCTATAATGTTAAAACTATGGGTTGCCATCAAATAAGTTTGTAGTAATGACCTAGATTCTATTAGCTAACTAGCTCCCCCTCTTGAAACTTTAAAAATCCTGACGGAAAACTGCACGAAGAATTGTAATGTAAGAGGTGAAAAGAAATCAAACTGTGCTATATTGCTTTTATATGTTTCTTAATAATGTTTTTTTACTGTATTTACATTTGTGCAGCACTCCCAGCACTGGGGAATTAGCTCTTTGATGATGTTGGTGCTGATTGCTAAACTGACCCTTTAAAAAAAAGAAAGAAAAAAAAAAAAGACAAGGTTTTGCAATGTCTGTTGGAGGAAAGTTGTGGCTGCAGAGGTCAATGCAGTGTCTTCGTCACCCAGTAAGGGAGCCGGCACCCCACATGGGTGGCTTTGGCCAGGAAAGAGCAGGACAAGGAGGACCAAGTGAAGTGCTGGTTCAGTGCTTTAGCTGCCTCTGCTGGGGACTCTAGCGGACCCCTTGGCAGAAATGAAAGCTGTCCTCTCAGTGGAAACACTATCCGCATCCGTGGGTGGTGAATCTCTTCTCAGGAACACAGGCCCAGTGAAACAGGAAGGTGCAATTTGAAGCCAGTGGCAGATAGAGTTGCTCATTACCTCCAAATATCAGGGCATTTCTCAGATGTCTAAATGTGGAATTAAGGGCCTAACGTCAGATACTGAAGGTGGAGAATGTTGGTCTATGTGTAACTTTGCATGCTCCATAGAGGACTACTGATCAAGTGCCTAAAGCTACACATGTGTAAGTATTTACTGGAATTGGGCCTATATGAATGATGGATAGGTATAGTTAAGGATATGATTTGGTCATGGAGCTCACAGATTCTATGACTTTCCAGGACATCTGTGACTTCTGGGCCAGGGCTGGAGCAGCTGTCAGCTTCGGGATGCCACCGAACAGCTTCCTGGGGTCCATCCCGAGGCCACTCAGCAGCTGATTGGCGGCTAGCCTGCTGGAGCAACTGCAAGCTCTGGCAGCTCTGTTTACCCGCCCTCCCCCACCATGGTATTTTTAATAAAAGTCAGGGACAGGTTGC
The DNA here is from genome assembly GCF_026122565.2 of Emydura macquarii macquarii. Classification (NCBI taxonomy): domain Eukaryota; kingdom Metazoa; phylum Chordata; order Testudines; family Chelidae; genus Emydura; species Emydura macquarii. Next base: position 14,900,329 of record NW_027131164.1, read on the forward strand.
TGCTTCCATGAATTTTTGTTTATTGCCTGCGACTTGTCCCTGACTTTTACTAAAAATACCCGTGACAGAATTGTAACCTTAGGTATAGTCAGGAATATCTGTGTTGGGCTGAAATTGCTGTTAGGCTCTGAAGCAGATTCCCTTCTCAGATATATAATTCCCTTTGCTATGTATGGCACATTATTATAATTAGTGGTACTATGGTAGCACCTAGAGGTTCCTCAGCTGAGAGCAGTGGCTGATGGGGCTAGGCACTGGATAGACACAAGTAAGAGACAGCCCCTACCAGGAAGAGCTCTTACTCTCAATATACAAAACAGACAAAGGGTGGGCCAAAGGAAGCATTATTACCCCTGTTTATAAATGGAGAACTGAGGGACAAAAAGATGAAGTTACTTGCCTGCTAAAGGTCACACAGGGAATCTGTGGCAGGTCATGGAACTGATTACAGATCTCCTGTATCCCAGTCCAGAGTCTTAACTATAAGACCATCATCTAAAACCGTGTTTCCCAACTGGTGTGCCGTGGGGCACTGGTGTGTCATCAGGCCTGAACAGGTGTGCCAGGGAATTTTGTGAAAAACTACTTGATGAGTTCTGAATTGGCTCATGAATATTCATGAGTTAATTTGGAGACCATATGGTGGTGTTTCTGAAAATAATTAAAGGTATCAAGGTGTGCCATGATAGAGAAAAGTTTGGGAACCACTGGTCTAAAATACTCTGGGCAAGATTTTCAAAAGTGCCTCCTGAATTTGAGTGCCTTAATATTTTGGGTGTCCAACTTGAGACTGATTTTCAGGGGGTAAGTGCTTATCACATTCTGAAAATCCAGCACTTTACCGTGCGTCTCAAGTTGGTCACCCAAAATGGAGCCAGCCAAAATCACTCGTCCCTTTTGAAAATCTTTGTCTTCACCTCTAATCACACACACACCTGTACAAAGGAGGAATTTATGAGATACACACACTGTGCATGTAAATCTGCCAGGATAGTCCAACTGCTTTGGAAGACTGAAAAAACAACCATGCCCAAATGACAAAAGGGATTTAAATATCTTATTCTCCACAGTGCACCACTGTCTAGCACAGTAATACCATATGCAAACATGAAAAACTTGGTTCTTTTAACTCAGAGATACTTTTTGTTTAAGAAAAACTAGTAAACCTTTTAACAATGTGCAATTTGCCCTAAACTCTAAATGGATCCTTGTAACAAATGGTAATCATCTAAAAGCCATGCAAAATTTTGAGGTATATGTTGCATTTATCATAATCATTTATCTTTTTTTAACCCTCTCATCTCCATATTTGCAACCAGGTTAGAAACAGAATGTAAAGATTCAGGTCCCCAGCTGATGAGTTCAGTGGAGCTACACCCATTTATTTACATCAACTGAGGCTCAGTCCTAAAATGCTTTCTATAAGAAAAATAAATGGCTTGGTGTATGCAGATTGTGTACATTAGGAACATGTCATAAAATGTGGTATCACTTTATATATGGTATGCTTGAGATGCTTTTATAAACTGTGCACAAAAACTGGCACACATTGAATGTCTGTGGCTGCATGCAATAGCATTTTTTAATGTTCATCATGATTCAAACAGGGGGTCCTTTAGGCAAAAAGTGACTGTCTGGCTTGGAGGTGATGCAGAGAAGGTCATTTACATTAAGTGAACTAGACTGGGCTCAGTAATAGTGAGCCATCCTCAAACTACTAATGACCATCTGGATTACAGATGCAGTAGCCAGATTGTCTGTTGTGTCCACCAAGTGAGTTGTCTTACCCTGGGAAAAAACTGTCATCTGTCTGTCTTGCCCTGTAGACACAAGCTTTCTTCCAACCTGTCCACATGGATTTACTGGTGGCAAGGTCATCCAGTTCTCTGGAACATCACTCACTTGCATTTTCTAGCTGGTTAACAGCTGCCAATGTGTTTGGAACAGAACAGGATGGCAAAGGGCTGGGAATAAAACTGCAGCACTGAAATATTTTAAATTTCTTTTTTGATGCACATTTACCAGTAGTTAAAGAAAACAATACCTATTTATTAGTTGAATAACAATTCTTTGTTAAATAGATGATGTGGGTTATAGGGTGTTTCTCTTCTCTGATCCCATGCTGTGAAACTCCTTCCCTTTTGTCTAGAAGAATAAGCAAATCACTGCAAGACCTAAAATCTTGTTTAAAAATGCACCCGTTTGATTTGGCATTTAATTAGCACATTTTTGTTTTGTTTTACTTGGTAGTCATGACTTTGCTTTGAGGTTTCCTCTTAGTTTTATTAATGTAATTGTGCTTCGTTTTGCAATGCTGGCCAGGAAGTGCACAATCTATTTGTTTTTTTATTTAGCATCACATTATTATTGGTGCAGCAGAGGAATGTAAATATTTTCCCAGTTGCAAAAGAAGCAGTTCATTCCTGGAGATTTTATACTGGCAAATTTTATACCTATACATTAAACAGACATTTCTAAAGCACATTTGCAAATGCTGACCTGAGGTTGAATATAATGCACCCTACTAATTATTTTCAGGACTTATTTGTTTTCTTGACTGGGCATGTAGAAAATGAAGCCCTGAAAAAGAACAGTGTCTGAATTAACGAGTTTGCCCTAGGAAACAATCCTTCCTAAAAGGTTCCACCCTGAAATCTCCAGGTAGACATCTCAGGGATTTATTTGTGATTGTCACAGGTGAAGTATTTTTGCTAATTAATTTTGCTAATGAGGTGATAAACAAATGAAGGGCGTCATCTACCTCTTTGACACTAGTTCAGACTTCATTAATGAAAGCTTGTCCATGGCAATCACGGGTAAATCCCAGACTGGAATTCTTTACCTATGCCAAGTATATGGTGCTCCGGCATTCTGCCTGAGACTTCAGAATGAAACCTTGGATGTTGCTGGTTGATTACCCTGGTTGTGTGTGTGTGTGTACCTAAGCTGTGCATAATTTTATGTATGTGTGCATGTGCTTAAGTACCTTACCGAACTGAGGTCATAGTAATGGGTAATAGAATGGATAGGGTAAACCACATGGGTAATAGAATAGAGGAGAAAGGGTTGATGAGAGGGAAATAAAGAGGGAGAGCAGACAAGGAAAAGAAGAGTAGAAGGAAGGATTTGTTGCTCATTGCCCACATTTCCTGGACTGTTAATGCTTAAATATGTAAATGTGTGCCCAGATACGTACACCTGCCCTTATATTTAGAGGTATTGAGTGTCATTGCCTCCTTTTATCTTCAGTATACATACAAAGACAAGACAGTGTATATACTGGAAAAATCCTTTGTGAGGTATATCAACTAAGATTTCTGGAAGAACTGAAAACTGTTGCCAAAACAGATGGGAAGCAGCCCCCAGAATGGCCTATGGCCCCAATATTGATTGGATAATGTATCCAGACAGTTTGTGGTGGCTGGTGGAAATCCTTGGAGTAAATGAGTTTTGAATTACGTATGAGGCTGACCTCATGGATTTTAAGAATTTGTGAACCTCTCAAACTATTTGGATTAACATAATCCCTGTATTTTGTGTTTGCAACCTTTTTTAATCTAGTACCTTAAACCCATGTTATTCTTTTAGGGCAATTAAATGAAAACAACAGCAACATATTTTTCTAGTTAAATTGAAATCTATGTTATGTATTCTGGAGAGAAGTGCATCCCTTGCTCACAAAGCTGGCATAAGAAGTTGTTCCACAGTTTATACTGTAACTATATTATATTTATGGTTTCACCTGAATTTCTTTTTCCATACCTCTTGGCTACTTTTTCACATGCTTTCTTCTCTGTTTTTTTAAATCCCTGACCCTTCTCTTCTCCTTCATTTTCTCATGCTTTCCAAAGAAAAAAACATGAACCCAATGAACATTCAGATAAAACGTTCAATTCCATGATGTTTGACTGAGTTCAAAATGGAGTTGGCCTTTCCTGGTTTCAACTATCCATGATGGCCAGAGTAGTGACTCTGCTGTGGTGTCCAGGAAGATGCCTTAGGCACTCTTTGAGCTGGCACTGTTTGAGCTATTGTAGCTGTAGCCCAAAAGGATGCAACAAATATAAAACGACCATATTTGATGGCCACAATTTTGAAATATATGCAAGTGCCTTAAACAGCTAGCCCAAATTCACAGGACATTTGCAGATGATTTTTATTCTGGGCCACAAAGCCATTGTTTTGCTTAGGAGCTGGTAATTACTGCTCAAATGTCTTGAGCTATAATTTAGCAAACACTATAGATTACAGGGATCTGGTTCTTTGAAATTCTCGTCAAAATACCTCAGATTCAATTGTACAGCCATTCGGGCAGAGACTTGGCCTTCTTCCTTGCCTGCAAACTGCCTAATGTGGGAGTGTTAGAGTTAGGGAGTTATTTTATTAAAATACAAATAATAATGTCTTGCTGAGGGAATATTTGGTAAGTATGTGAAGTCTGAAGTCAGAGTGCAACTGGTTCTTGGTCTTATATTTGACTATTGCTGTTCACATACAGTATAACAGCCATGCACAGGGGAGGAGAGTTAACATGATATTCAGTGAAGGTTGCATGGCGTGGGTGGATCACAGTTTCAGGAAGAGCCTGAGGTTATGGTTAACACAGTTCTTGCCAACTCTTCATTTTCAAATTTAGTGGCACACTATAAATCTGCTGTTGACAGAATGAAGTTTCACTGACACATGACATGGTGACTGTGAGGCCCATCCAAGCTCAAAATACAAGGCTGTCTTCAGGCATTTTACAAGAAAGCAAGACTAATTGCTTTTCAGCTGAAATTTTTGCTATATCTTCCCTATTTCTCAATATATTTTCATTCCTTTGACACATACTTTGGAAATCCTATTTCCTTTATTTTGTTTGCAGAAATTCAGACTCACTTTCCACACTATCAGTTAAGCAGACTCACTTCTCAAGTAATCTTAACTGCTTGCACCATATAAAACTAGACTAAATGAAGATGAAAAATACATTGTAGGTAACAATCCTATATTATCAGGTCAAGGGGCTACACAACTTAATAGGCTATTTCTAAAGTCTCTGATTCTTTAATATAAAGTGTCTTTAGTCATTCTTATTATTGCCAGGTATAGTACAAAGAGCGAGCCTGAGACCTGAGGCCTGGTATAAAAGGTATGTAAGGGCTAAGGCCCAAACAGAGTCAAGCCCTGCTAATATAAAGCAGAGTTAGCAAGAGCCAGGCCAAGTCAGGCCCTGCCCCGTTACAAAGCAGATGCTTGCTTGCAGGTTCATTATCCAATACATGAACTTGGCAAGAACAGGGCTGGTGTTGCAAAAACACAAGCACTCCTAGGCACTAAGTATTCATGTGAACACATTCCAGAAGGGTAGTACCAGAACACCCCAATACAAGGTTATGGTGTAAACACACTCCCCAAAGATGATACCAGAACACACTGACCCCTCTTAAAGATAAGGTCAGGATGACAGCATGATGGATAGAGATGTTTTGATCGAACCAAACAGGTACAAGGCTGTAACTAACCACACCAGAGGGGCAATATGTAACTTGTTTGTATCAGTGTATAAAGAGGGGATCACACAGGGGGTATCTTTGTCCAGCCGAGGGGGGAAGGGAAAGTTCCGCCATTCATTCAGCTGAGTCCATTGTAATGGGCATATATTTCTTAGTATCCCCATAGAGTCTGCCAGGTGCTATTACCATGTTTCATTGACAATAAACATGGCCGAGTGCCTTTGCTACGGAACCAAGTCTGCGGTCTTCTTGGCCAGTTCGATCGAGGTCTGCTGTGTCAGCTATCTGCACAGAGCTGGGATGGCACACAGTGAGAACACACACGCAGCCAACAACTGACAACACCAGGGAAAACAAATTCAGAAAGACTCACTTAGTTGTAACTCTGGACAAAGGACTTTATTACAACAGAAAAAAAGTACTATCCCTAAAGTAACTATTTCTCTTTATCTCTGATTCACTGTTGAGCTTCTGCCTCAGTCATTACTAAGCCACCTCCTGCCTGGTTTCTTGCTATAGATTTAAAGAAACAGTACCTGCACTCACAATTATCACCATAGAAACCTCACTGGTGTATCTTGTTCGGTCCATTAATTACATTGGTCATTGTACTAATTGAACTAATGTTTAATAAAGGGTAAAATAAATAATACAGTGCGAATGTGAATCCTATGCATGCAGCCAGTATATTCTGCATTATGAGCTTTTAATATCCCATGTATGTTGTGTTGGAAACATATAACCAATAAACAAAATGCTTGGTAGATGAGAAATTAGTTATTACTTTTAAATGTTGCACATTGAATTCCAGGTTTTTATGCAATGTACATAAAATGTATTGTATTATATATTATCATCAGACAAATGGGCTGCAGTGATTAAAAAAAGTATCTCTTTTAAAGCAGGACATAGAAATCTTCCTTGTACTATGGAACTTGAAAATGAAGCGCTGTATATATAAGCTAAACCACCAATGGTTTCAGTGATACTAAGAGCTATAGGATTGGACCATTTATATGGCCAGCCATAGTATTGCCTTTCTATGCTGGCTGTTTTCTCAAATTATTGTTCATTTGTATACCCTTGCCTTCATTTTAGGTGACATTCCCCCATGCAGAAGGTCACCATTTGATACACAGGCCTTGTGCTGACTCTTTGCACAGGGATGAATTTCACTCTTTGAATGCCTCTGGTAGGACATGAATGGAAAATCCACAGGAGCCAGAGCAATACAGGACTTTCAAATTCCCATGAGACAAGGAAATATGCTTGTTCTTTCTTTCTGTCTTTTCTTCTTGCTGTACTTTGTTAGATCTCTTTTGTTTTGCAGCGTAACAGGAGTAATGCCTGTGGAACTGGAGTATACTTATAATAAATGGCTTTTGAGATTTTCAAACACTTAGGCTTTTCTTTGGCATTTAATCGCCCCAAAAAGCCACTTATTGTAAGTTCTACACCTCTGCCAGGAACATTATCTCTTCATTATCCGACATTACAGGAAGTGGTTCTATCTTGAAGACATACATTTTTAATTAAAAATTTCACTTACGCTCAGCAGGCTAACATACACTTCATTGTCTACAAGCCTGTTTTTTAAAGCATAAAAGTCATGTTTTAAAGCAGGTACAGTACAGAAAGAAGCTTCGATTTAATCAGTTAATCATTACGGTTACACTGTTCATAATCACGTTATTTGCTTTTAATGTCAATGTGATTGATATTTCCAAAGGAAACTAGTGCATTAATTGTCTAATTGATCTACCATTAAATCTTAAATACTTGATAAGCTTTATGGATGTATGTGCTATCTGAAATTGAGCACTCGCTCCCTCCCCACAGAATCATAGAAATGCAGGTCTGGAAGGGACCTCAAGAAGTCACCAACTGCAGCCCCTCTGTTGAGGCAGGACCAAGTAAACCTAAACCATCCCTCACAGGTGTTTCACCATCCTGTTCTTAAAAACCTCCAATGACAGTGATTCTACAACCTCTCTTGGAAGCCTTAACTACCCTTATAGTTGGAGAGTTTTCCCTGATATCGAAGCTATCTCTTCCTTGCTGCAGATTAAGAACATTTCTTCTTGTCTTACCTTCAGTGGACATCATGAACAATTGATCATCATCACTCATCTTCAATTTGTGATCGTCCGAGTTCCCCAAATCCTTTTCAGCAGTACTACCATGTCAGTTCATTTTGTATAGGTCAGGGACTTGCAATAACACTTGCAGCCAAATTCTTCAGTCAGTTACATCAAGTTAAATCTGGAGTCACACCATTTATATCAATGTAAGTGTGTGCAGAGTTAGGCTCCTAATCATTAATATTTTCAACCAGAAAAGGTGCTCGCCCATTGGGGAATATTTTGGGGCCCACCTTACCCTTCACCTACCCCCTAAAAATACTAATTACATTATTTCCACAAACCAAAAAAATATACCAACACAACACATACTAATAAACCTGTTAAAAAGTCCACCTTAAATAAGATGAATGGTATTTTGGGGCTAATACTAAATCAGGGGCTCCTTGTCCTACTTCGGGCCCTAAGCATTTGCTTAGTGTGCTTATGGCTAGTGCCTCCACTGTTTACAATGACTTTGTGTTGTGTCAGGCTCTTGAGAAATCAAAATTCCAAAGCATTACTGTGGTTAAAACAGAAATTATGTGCCCAACTTGGTAGTAGTCAACACTCATTCCCATTTGATGTCTGAACAGGGGACTATATAAATACTAGTTGGTGACTTGATTCATGAATAGGCTATAACATTGCACAGCCTATCATCAAACAGTGCCACTAACAGGCAAACTTAATAGAGAAGCTAAGGACTGAATGGGTATTGAGAATTAAACACCGTCTTGCCCCTTATAGAACACAGTTTGAAGCACCTTAGTAGGGCAGGGCAGAAAAGTATGCTCTCTGGGTGCCAATGACCTATTTATTTTGTGCCTAGGTAGTGGACTTCAGCCTCCCAGACTTTCAATGTTTCACCTAAATTAATTCAAAGCAAATTAAGGTATGAATAGGTTGGAGGACAGAGCGCTGACAATCAAATATGTGTAGGTTAGTTACTGGTGGATTCAGTTACTAAGATGGAAAGATTTTGGGCAGGAAGAATGCAAATGAGAGAGATGTAATAGGACAAAGTAAAAATGAAATGTAATGAAAAGGTTGTGACAATTTGTGGAAAATCTGTCCGTATACAACTTAAGACTTCTGGTTGACATGAAATTGCTGTGTCTCAATGTGTAGTGAGTCAGCCATGAATTGACAAGGGCTGTGACAAATATCTGCCAAACCAGGGACAAAAATGTGTCATCACACCTTAATGGTTGCCTATTCAGGTGTGAACATCTTGGGACAATGGGTGCTGAAACCTTGGAGAACTAGTTCCTCCAACTTCTCTGCAAGGTGGGGGAAGTGCAGAGTGGAAAATCACTAAAAAAGACAAAGGTGACAAAGCAGAGGTTTAAAAAGGGCTCACAGGAGAAACAAAGCCTTGGTTTTTTGGAGAAAGAGGAAGCTTTGAGCAGGAATGAGGAAAAGAGGGGCATGCTTTCATAGCAGGGGACCATAACTACAGGACCAGTTAAGGCCAAATGAAACTGACCTGCAGGAAAGAGACTTCATGATTCGGAGAAGCCATGAACTGCAAAAAAAAAAAGGATCCTGGACACCCCCAGAGGACTCTCATGTAAGCCCAGAGAATGCCATAGAGTGGTGAGGAAACTGAAGCAGGGAAATGCACATAGGTGTGTTTATTATTTTGTGTAAATCTGCATATCTTTTCTTATCTAAGGAAAGAGAAACTGTATTTAGAATCCCTTAAAAAGCTAGTGTGTCTGTTTGCCTTTCTCTATCCCTGAAAAGGTGAACTGTAAATCCAGTGCCCATTATGATGAGCAGTGGGAAAGGTGTCTGAAGGGATCAGCACTGGTCCTGGGACCCAGGGAAGGTGGGCTGTGTCTTTCCATTTCCCTGATGGGGTAACAGAGTGCCTGTACCTAGCATAAGTGCCTGAGAGAAACACTTCTGCAGTGAACTGAGACCCAGAGAAGCTTAAAAACACAGGGACTCAATGTATGAGACCAAAAATGCTGCAGACTGTTGTGTGTCCAGCAGAAGGTGCACTATCTGGGCTATGTGTGACAGAGGAGAATAGCCATTTGAAGCAGTGGCAGAATAGGAGCAGAAGTGGAACAGTAACGGGTGTAGAAAAGGATGTAATGTGAGGAAAAGTTAGATGGCAGAAAAAGAAGATGGAGGTATGATAATATTATAGGGAAAGTGAGAAACAGGTCAACTTGGGCCTGATCCTGAGAGGCTGAGCATATCCTACTAGCTACTGAATGCTCAAAGTTGATTGAAAATGAAAGACAAGGCAACAGGTACAAAGAAAGTAAAAATGATATAGCAAAAGAGGGCTATAACTTAACTGACTTAAATATGGATATGTACTGGAAGTAGGGTACAGTTTTACTTCATATTGAAGACAAAAACAATGCATTTGGAGAGCTCTCTTTGTCTCTGTACCATGTTGCCCAGTTCTTTTGTTGCTATGGTTTTCTACCACCTGTCTGCTTTCAGATTGTTTACTTCTCTCAACACTGTGCTGTACTATTTAGATGGTTATCTCAGTATGATGCATTGCGTTACCTCTCTGGCTTCTCATTGTATTAACTAGAATTCTGTAAAAAGTGTCTATTAAACCATTGTGTGCCAGCTCATTTCTTAGATATTTTTTAAAGAATTATATAAATTGGATCAGGCTTTTAGAGTCAATCAAAATAATTGGTTATTTCATTATAAAACAAGTCTATTTTTTTCAGCAAATAGGACAAATGATGATCATGTGGGTAAGATTTAGCACACAAAAGACTATACAGCAAGCAGTGTTTGGATCTTGAATTGCGGTCTCCATTGTGATATACAAGAATCATCTGCATACAGGCACAAGGTTTGCTTTTCATTTATGACCACAATGACCAAAATTGCATTATAGTAAATACATTTTGATTTTACTATCTTTTAAATAACTGGCATAAGGCTTAATTTCACCAGTTTAGTTTCAAGTGATAAACGTTCGGATTAACTGTAAAGTCCAAGTAAATTTATAATTATTTTATTTTTACTTGTGTATTGGTGCTGCAAATTCTGAGCCAGACGTTTCGCTGGTGCAAAACAATATAAGCTACAGTGAAGTGAAGCTACTCCCATTTACACCTGCTGAAGATACCTCGCCCAATATTTTCAGTTCTTGGGTTACGCAGACATTTCAAATATTAAATATTCCTGGTAGCCCTGGAGAGGCAATATAATGAAGAAGGCTTGAGCTGGATTCTTGTGGAGTGGCATCAACTGAATTGCTTACTATTTTCCAATGAGTTGTATCAGTGCAAAGCTATTCAAAGCAATGGATCACTGATGGCTTAAATAAATGGAATTGTACAGGTGTAACCAAGGGCCTAATATGGCCTCCAGAACCCTTGTTAGTAGTGGTGATGGACAGAATCCAGACTGAATCTCAGAGCCCAGGCTGAGTTTGTCGAGATAATAGAAGAAATATCTTTTTACTTGTGAACTGAGTACATTTGATGTGCAAATCACTGAGACACGTGAAACCTAGCAACACCATTGTTACAGTCACTTTTAAGCATATAACTGCATTTTCAACCCTGAACCTGTATTATGCAATGACATCACAACCAGATTTCAGAAAGGAAGTTGCTGAGAGGAACAGGAAGTTAACGTGGGGCTAGCTAAGAAGAGAATTCCCTAAGAGAATGTGAAATCAAAACAGAATCGAGGCACCTGTGACGTCTGTGTGAATACTACTGCACCTATTAGTGATACAGTATATCCAGGTCATAAAGTTTTTGTCCATCCTTTAATATAGGAATCCCATTCCATTCCCAGCTTTCTTCATTCCTGGCCTTGAGTCTTGTGCATATTCATCCATCTGATTAAAAAAAGCGGTGTTAAGACCAAAAATATGCACATTGGCACACTTCTGGCATGCAGTAGTCCTGCCCATAATGAGAAAAAGTAGCTGTGCAGACACCAAGGGGAAGAGTCCTAGAACCAGACTGCTGACTTGAGCCAGAGGCAGGGGTGGTGCAGCCTGAAGCTGGAGTGGATGCAATCTGTCCCCAAGCTTCCCATTACACAGGGGGATGGTCAGGCTGCACTGTCCCTAGGATGGAGCAGTCTGCTTCCCTCTCACCATCTGGCTAGTTGCACAGATGGAAGTTCCCTGGTGCCTTTCCTTTTCTGGACACCTGCACTAGGTCTAGGAAGAAGCTGTCTCAGAGTGAACACATTGTCCTCATGTAGGTGATGATGGAGAAGGCAATGGAACAGCTGTAAAAATGGTGTTACACAGGGCATCAAATAGCAAACAATAGCAATTTTCCCTCACTTCCACTTCCCTTTTACCCCAAACATAGTAGGGATGCAAAGGTGAGTCATTCAGCAATGGGCTTGCCAGATGTGGCAAGAAGATGAAACATAGCTGAATGGCAGCCATGGAATGAAACTTGTCATGTGTACTGTTTCTGTCTAGCGTGCCTGACAGTTCACAGTGAACAGAGGTGAAAAAGTACCTCTGGCACAATCAAACTAGAGCAGTGGCTCCTCATAGCTAGCTGCCACATGGGGGAGGTAGCAAGTCAGAGCCATATTCCTCATAATAGGCACCTAGAAATGGTAAACTCTTTTACTAATTTGAGCAGTAGGTACTTTCATAGCGTAAGTCCCACATTTAGGGCCTGATGCTGCATGGTGCTGCTGAGTGTCCTCTAATCCCATTCAAGTCAGAGGATGCTCACAACCAAAGAGGACTGGGCCCTTACTGAGCTTGTTAGAGCTGAACTTTCAGGAAACTGTAAAGTCTGAATGATCCGTAACCACCCAACCACAAGTGCTAAACCCATGGGGACAGTTTAATGTGAGCTGCAGACTTTTTTTTTTAGGATTTAAATGTAACTTTTAAGAAAGGATCAAATCTCTCACAATTTAAACAGTTCTGAATGACTAGACACTGTGAGAAGCTACAGCTTTTTATTTCCTGTAGTAAAAATAGGGCAGGTTTACAAATAATTTTGCCATGAAGAATTCTTATTTAACTGTAACATAGTATTTAATTCTTTAAACCAGCGGTTCTCAACCGGTGGTATGCGTACCTCCGGTGGTACTTTGAAGAAGGCTGGGTGGTACGCGAGCCGTACTGCGCCACCGAATCCACCACCGAAAGTCCCCCCACCCATGCGAAACCCTGCCGCCGAAAAGGGGCAAGCAGTGGCAGGGTTTCGGCGGAGGGCATTGTTCCTCCCATGTAACTCTGCTGCCACCAAAAGTCGGCCCCCCCCCCCCCCCGCCGCCGTGGCGAAACCCCACCGCCGCCAAAAGTGGTACTTGACCTGACTGTACCTGACCTGAGTGGTACTCGGGAAAAAAAGGTTGAGAACCGCTGCTCTAAATGAAGTATGTACTATCAAATAACAATATCCTCCACTGCAGGAATTTGAATTTCTCTCACTGCATTATGCAGGTCAGACTAAATGATCACAATGGTCCTTTCAGGACTTAAATTCTCTACAAATGGTTGCATTCTGAGATTCAAATGCCCTTATTCCATTAAACAAATGAAAAGTATTTACTGCTTGTGCTTTGCACAGCACCAATACATATCGTGTGCAAGAATGATCTTAAAACTAATTCCTGGACTTTAATCATTTACAATCAGTAAATTGTTTGCATGTCACTAAATTTTATGTAACCAACAGAGATTATTTCAGGAAAGGTGATTGCAATTCTTAACTACTAACAGTAATAACTCTTGTAAATTAATTAATGACTTAATTGTTATCTCCATACAATCAAACCCTCAATCATTGTCCTTCCATAATAATCTACAAAGTCTTAATCAGGTGTTCCTGTTTATCTGAAAACCTTATGTGATACAGAATCCTTCTCCTGAAGTACAGAGAATAAGGACTTTAACTTTCATTACTCCCATTTGCTGCAATATTGTACAAAGGCTAGGGTTTAAGGTAGCCTCAAAACAATGTATGAGCAGTGCTGATTTATAAATTAAATAGTAATTTTGCTGTGCAACCCCCTGCTGGAGTTGTTCAGAAGACAGTTAAGGCTCAGCTGGAATCTAAAGTTTGAGATATGTGTATAAGAAGCACAATGTAAAATATCCCAACTCTGGAATCTATTGATTCTCCCTTGGTTTCTTTGTCTGAATGTCTGTCTCTTTCATTTGTCTCAAAGCCGTCACTGACAGCAGTATTCAGAGAATCTCTGGGATGGTCTTTTTCATTTCCTGCCATATCTGAGTCACTCATCCTTGCAACTTGCCTAGGTTATGCCTCTCAGGATTTCAGGTCTGCTTTATACTCAAAGTTTCTTCACAGGTCACATGTAATCATGAACTCGGTCTTGCATTGCACTTGTCCTTGGAACTCCATTCTCAAAATATCTGGCACCGTTCTGGTACCTCTACAAACAGCTAGCATCTCGCTCACTTATGGCTCTTATTAAAATGCATGGTTGGCTGACTTTCCTGACAGTTTCTGGCAATCAGGGAATCATTTGGAATATTTCCCTGAAAAGCTGATAGCCTTGAGTGCTCACAGATTCTCTTTTTTGTTTCTCTCAGAGTTTCTTTATGCCTTCAGATGGAGTTTGTCTACTCTGGAGCTCAACAGTTCTATGAAAATGATTGCCTACAGGCTGGTTCCTATTTTTTTGCTGCACACTTTTCTGCTCTCTGTTATCTATCTCTAGCCACACTTCAAGCCCTCCTAATTTTGTATACATGCTATGCCACTATTCTTCTCAGTCAGTCAAATTCCTTTGCTGGTTGCTTAGCACTTTGCAGCAGGTCCCAGCACTACCATTTAGTTCTCTACAGTTTACAGTCTCTCTCATTTCTTAAAGGACTAATGGTACATAAGCACTGAGCAGCAAAAGCCACCACTTCTACCAATGCAAGAGCAAGGGTCCCAAGAAGGTGTTGGACATGCAAGGTAGCTTATGTAAAAGGATCCATGTTACAACCATATGGGTTGCACAATACACATAGTACAATCAAAACAGATACCATTGATCACAAGTACAACCATTGCCCCCCCAAAAAATCAGTAAATCTCCCTGCCTTCTATTGTGCATGCTCTAGTGGCTGCCTGTATTTTGTATTTATATCATCTATGTCTGCTTGTACACTGCTTCTAATCCCATGGAACATGTGCAGTAACCTAGGGAGCATGCCACATTGTAGTCTGTCCTCTTGTTGTATTTGAAGCACCACTGTGCTAAATCTTGTGCAGATATATAGGAAGTACAATCCTTGTCCTGCAGAACGTACAATCTATGTGTGTGCACAGTGCTCACACACGGGCCTTGCTTATACTGGTGGCAGATGTAGGGTATGCATAACTATACACTACAGTGAAAAGCATGCTGCATCCACACTGAGATGTATAGCTACATGTGGCAGTGAAAGACTCTGGCAGCGGGGAGGCAGCGGGAAAGGCTCTGGCAGCTGCCTGTGGTGGGGAAAGGCTCTAGAAATCGGGAGCTTCTGGTGCTTTTTCCTGTTGCCTCTCCTCTGCCATAACCTTTTCCCACTGCCAGACCTTTTCTCTGCCGCAAGGAATGGGAAGCTGCAGGACAGTACACAGCTAAAAATGGAGGTATAGACAGGGGAGGCACTGCTTGGGCATGTAGAGAGCCTTGTAAGGTACATACCCTTGTGACGTACCCCTCTGCAATCTGGACTGTTATATCGCTGTGTCAGTCCAATCCCTCACTCCTGGAGCCCATCTTGCACTTGCCCTGCTGTGTGTACCACCCACTCCTAGGTCAGCTGATTTAGTCTTCTGCAAGCAAGCGGCTCCTACCTTAGTGAGTGAATGCTTTTGGCCAACCCCTTGTGGGATTCTGCAATGGAATGAGCCCCAGCCATATCCCTAGTCCCAGATGTAAGCCTAGGAACTGCTGTCCTACAGAGTTCAGTGTTGCCCAATGGACTCTGCAAGCTCATTGGTTAGTCAGTTTATCAAATAAATGTATATGCACCAGCTCTGAGACTCTAAGTATGGCCTCTACACATACTCAAATCACATGCACTGCTTTAGATAAATCAAAAAAATAAGTTTATTGAGCACAGAATTAATTTACGTGATTAAAAGCCAGGATAATATAAGTCCGATTTGATCAGGAAGAAATAAAAAGGCAAATCGCGTTCTAAGCTAAACTGAACAATTCAGTAGCCTTGCAGTCTTTGATGTTATCTTAGCACAGACTGGCTGACTCCTTCAGCCAAGCTCCCATCCTGTGGACCGTCTTTCAATTGCTTGATGTTGCTTCATAGATGGATTACAAGGGAGAGCTCCAGAGACCAAAATGCCTCTCATTTTAACAGATTTCCCTGCCTCCCCCTGGGGTCAGGTGATCGGCAATGTTTGGCATAGTTTCCTCCACTTGAGTCAAATGGTCATCACCTTATCAGATGCTCAGGCCAGTCCATTGTTCCTGTATGCATGCCTCAGTGAGGTGTGAACTCTCACTCTGCTTTGTGTTTGCCTGGATCTATTCAACTCATGTGAGAAAGGGAACTTGGGAATATTACATAGCAGAGCTTCATAACCATACATATGGCATTGCTAGAAACATGCTACCATAACAATAACGTTCAGTATGCCATGATCATTCCAAAAACACCTTACATGACATACTTTGCATTAGACAATACTCAGTTACACTATAAGGGTGAAATGAATGATACACAAATCACACCATAAGGGTGTACATGGGGTACAGAGTGTCACAACCCTAAACTTCTGACTTATCTTTGCTCGTCTAAACCATGCCTCACCATCTACTCTGCTAATTATACCCACTGCTAATTATACCCACTGCTAATTATATACACTGCTGGGCGAGCAGTGTATGCACTCTACATGCTGCTGTAAGTGTGGACATAGCCATTGTTGAATATGGTACACTACCACTTCCATTAATTAGTCTTATCTATCTTTGGTTGCATATCTCCTTCCTCCCCACCTCACCTCACCTCCACCCCTTCACACTGTCCACTAGACCAAAAGATCCTTACGCATCCAAAGAATGATTTATTTTATCTTTCAACTGCAGGATTCATTAGATAGGAAATGAAGTTAAAGGCACACTTCAAGTTATATGTTGTCGCATACATAATAATACTAAATTATATTCTTATTATTTTATGTTATTGTAGTAGCACCTCAGACCTTACCACCTGGACTATGCCCCCATTGTACAAACACATGAGAAAAAGATGGTTCCTGTCACCAAGAGCTTACAGTAGACATAGTTACTGTGCTTTGGTTTCCATCTCTTATAATAAATACACCCTTCTATCACTCAGCATAACATTTTTCAAGGATACTGAGTCTTAGAATGAAAGCAAACACTATCCTGTGTTTCATTTGCTCCCATCCATACTCAGTTCAGCTAGGGTTCAGATACTGAGAATACATGATTTAAAGATTATCCTTTGCCTTGTACACAGGTCACACATTATAGCAAATATTTGCTGGTAATGAGTAAATAAATTTGGTGGGGAGTATCTGTTATCAATCAAAAGAATTAGATATTAAAATTTTAAAAAAAGATGTCAGGTGAATGGGTAAAATATATGGTAATGCAAATCATTTAATGTAAAGCATTTTAAAATGTTTTTATTAACCATTTTAGATGTTTTTATAAAGTTTTATAAACCCCCATAATACCACTTTGAACATAATACCACTCTGAAAGCTACAAATATGTCAATGTAAAGGTGTAGGGCTGTCCCTCCTTGTCAGTCCATGAGGGAGGCCAAGCCCCCATGCTCTCGCATCTGTGCAGGCAGACTCAAAGAAGTTCCTTGGCATCCCAGGTAGCAGGCAGCTCTGTCAGCTCCTTGGCATCCCAGGCGGCAGGCAGCTCCTTGGCAACCCAAGCAACAGGCAACTCAGGTTCAAGTTCCGGCAGCAGGGGACAAATGTCCTTCTCCTCTGACAGCTTCCCCACAGCTGAGCTAGAAGGTCTTCCCTTTACACTTCACCTTCCTGCCCTGCCCCTCTGCTTCCAGTAGGGTGGGAGTAGATGCCCTAGCTCCACCCACCAGGGGATGGGGGCACGTGTCTTCCTGTCTATCTCAGCGGGAGACTATGCCCCCCACCTACAGTCAGTTCTTTTCATGGAATATTTCTGTATTAAAGGTGGGCAATCATTGAAATAACTGGCCTACTCAGCTGACTATATTATAACCTGCTTTACCAGCAGTACAGTGGGCATAACTTCTTAGATATGGCTGGGAAAAAAGAAGGGGAAGAAGGAAATATTTTCAAAAATATTTCTCCATTTTTTAAAAATTGAAATTTTGTCAAATATAAAAAATGTAAACATTCTGACCAGCATTATAAGTTGATTAAAAATAGGAAAACATTCCTGACAATATTGAAAAAAACTCCCTTTCCCCCCCCAAATGTCAAAATTCGAATATTTCATCGTTTGGTCAGCTCTATAACTGAGTTTGGCATTCTTTTATAGTATATTTCTAAGATGTAGTATTTCTTGAAATTATGTTAGCTACCACCAATCAATGTTGGTCAACAATATAGACTCATAGACTTTAAGGTGAGAAGGGCCCATCATGATTGTGATGAGAAAGGTGACCATTTATATCACTGTTATTATAACTGTTACATAATTTCCATAAATCTGTTACAAAGTATGTCATGGAAGGTATCAATGGAAAAGTTATGATTTGCTAAGTATGTTTATCTTGTTTATATATTGGTGTCATCTTTTTATCTGAAGTTATGAATATTAGTTATGTACTTGTATCTTAAACATGTGTTGTATTCCTGGGTGACAGCACCCTGCATATAAATTTACATCAGGGGTAGGCAGCTATGGTTTGACAACCCGTTAAGGACACTCCACTCTCACAAAGGCCCATTGAAGAATCTCATCCAGCCCAGTAGGTCTTCCTGCGGATGCCTTAGACAGCAAGGAGCCAATGGCCACCCCTTGTGATTCAGCAAAACATGTAGGTGCATGTAATACTCTCATGTGACTCTGGACTCCATCTTGGTTCAATAACTTTCCATACTGAGGGGCTGTAGGCTTTGTTTGGGACAGTACATTTCCATGAACGTGGCAAAGGATATAAAGACACCTGAGAAACTCCATTTTGCCTCTTTCCTGCTCTAATTCTCTGAACTATGGATTTACAACTAAAAAGGAACCGCTTGAATTATGAACTGTGGATCTTCCAATCTTTTGGAAGTTACCATAGACACTTTTGAAAGCCAGAGGTCTTTTTATAACTGCTACAAACCTGATATAAGGACTTTGCAATCATTTGTATGTATATGGTCTATTAACTATTTATAACTCTCTTCTTTTCTTTCATTAATAAATCTTTAGTTAGTTTACTAAGGATTGGCTGACAGCGTGATATTTGGGTAAGATCTGAGATACATATTAATCTGAGGATAAGTGACTGATCCTTTGTGATTAGTAAAAAACCTCACATATGGTGAATTTGACTTAAATGTCTGGATAAGAACCAAGGGCTGGAATGCCTAAAGTGGACTGTGTTTGGCTTCTGGTTTAACCAGTGTGGTATTGCAGAAGATCTTTTGTTACTGGCTTGGTGAATCTAATTATAAAATAAACAACCAGTTTTGGGGATTGTCTGCCCTATTTCTTGCAGTCTGCCCTAACTGTGGCATTCTCCGTGTGGTCCATTCCAGGCTCACAATGATCATCCAGTCTGATTTCCTGTACATTGATGTCATATGTGATGTCATTCTTGGAGTACCAATATATTTTGGAAGGGAGAAGGTAGTACCACTAATAAAGTTGAAACTCCAAGAGGACAGATGCTACCAATATGTCAGACAGTTCAGATATCCAGCAGATCCTCTCACTTGTCTAAACAACTAAGCCAGTATGTCCATCTCCCTTTTATGTTGTTTTTAAGTTGTGACAAAGATTAATAAATTCCATTGTTGCAGCCGTGTTGGTCTCAGGATATTGGAGAAAAGGTGGATGAGGTATTATCTTTTATTGGACCAACTTCTGTTGATGAAAGAGACTAACTTTTAAGTATACACAGAGCTCAGAACAAAAAGATCTCTGAGTAAGCTAAAAAGCTTGTTTCTTTCACCAACAGAAGCTGGTCCAATAAAAGTTACTACCTCACCCACCTTGTCTCTTTAAAGACTAATAAGGACTAGATCATATTTTCATGAAAAGTAGTACTTAGTTCCCCCTTTAGAAATCCTGTTATTTGGGAGGTCAGAGATTGTAATCTGTTCTTTAGAGTTATTGTAGCATTTTTTTAAAAATGTCTCATTTATTTGATAAAGCAGTTTTTCCTTCCAATGAAATCTATCTTATTTTTACCTCTTTTTATTGATCAGATATGTTTTATGTATAATATGGAAAACAGACTGTTACCAAAAACAAGAACAAAAGGCAAATCATTGCAAGATCTGAACTGCCAGAATTAGGCCATCACTTTACAAACTGGTAATTCTCTTTGACAGCCTCAGCTGTACCAATCATGGCATTCGGCAAATTAGCCAGGCCAAGAGCAAATAAAAAGAAGAAACAGGTGTGAAACCAACTTCCTGCCTCCCGGGATAAATACATTGTACACTGAAGGGCAATGCACCTGCACTATTGTTTCGGGCCGGGGGGTGGGGGGGGGGGAGAGGGAGGGAAAGCTTTTAAGTGCAAATACACTTGAGATTCGACAAAGAAAGGAGATTTCTCTATAATTTGAGTGTAAATGGACATTTTCTTTTATGGTAGCTTATAATATGTTAACTCTTTGAGGAGAGAGATTTAAAACTCAATTTGAATGTTCAACAAGCACTTGCTCTTAAATAGAAGATGCAATGTGGCTAGACAAAAAGCTATTTTCTGCCCTTGTCACAATAAATCTGTATGTGGATAAGAAATTTTATGCCAGCTATGGCCCTGATCCTGCAAAGATAACCTGGTGGCTGGAGCCCCATTGGTGGCAACTTTGACCACAGCTGTTTTTGAAGGATCACAGTGGAGACGGTCTACATTCCCTTTCTGTCTTATACATAAGGGATCCAGGAAATGGTTCTCTGAATTTATTTTTTCCTTCTTGTATGTTGATAAGTTCAGGGGAAAAAAATGCCACTTTTATTTGTGAGATGTGAAATAACCATTTTGGATGCAGCATATGGCCAGCTCGAATGTGCTTCTATGTTGAACATACATTCTTTAAAAAAAAATCAAGACTTTTTTAAATGATGGGCTAAAGTTACCATGATTTCCAGCCATTTATTTCTACCGTATATGGTATTGCATTTCATTGCTCTTATGCATGTAGTGAGGCAAATTGATTTGCAATGTGTAAGTACAAAAGAGTGCGAGCCCTTTCAAGAAAATATCTTTTTAATTCTGGTGTAATAATGTAAGCCTTTTGCATCATGGACCGTGTCATTGTTTGGTGCCTACCATACTCTTAAGTGCTTGAAACATCATTAATAAGAAATTAAATAATATTAGATAATGTCCTGGCTGCTATTTGTATTCCTGTGTTTATGCCCAATGAATTGGATGGAGAATACTGCTCAGCTAGGTTTCATTGACCCTGAGTTTAGTAGCATTAATGTTGTTTTTCTTTAGCTCCCTTTGGAGGGGGAAGGGAAGCGCTTTGGGCAGCAGAAGGACCTGAGTCCTCTCCCCACTACTGTCTTGTAGTTTCAAGTTGTGCTACATACTGAGGAAAATGGGTTACCATAAGTCTTTTTTTCCCTGTAAACTGCTACAATTTAAAAGCAGCATGGAATATTGTGTCCGGTACTCACGATTTCTCCCTGTTACTACTTTAGTCATTTGCTGCATTGAAGAGCTTTTCACCAGCTAAGCTGTTCGAGATGCTAAATGGATAGACAAGGAGGTTCTTTTTTCTTGATCCTCTTGCACTTTCAGATGAATAGGTTGTCCACCAGTTTCTGTCATTTATTTCGCTATTGTGCTGGTCTGTTCAGATTTCTGAATGTCTTATAGATGATTTTGGCTTCTTTCTGCATTGTTCTTCATGTTTCTCTAGGGCAACCTCTTTTTTCTCTTCCCAGGTGGTGTCCATATTATCATTTGATGTGGATATCATGTTGGTGGCATCCTTAAAGTATGTCCTAAATATGTCCATCATCATCTTACCACGTTCAAAACTTTGGTTTGGTTTGCTCATCTTAGAATTTCTGGTGTTGCAAGAAACTGTTTCCAATGAACTCTAAAGATCTTTCTCAAGCATTTACTTTACAATGAGTTATTGTATCAATTTCGGTTGTAGATTTCCAAGACTCTAGTTCATAAAGGAGGATGGACATGATGCCAGTGTTAAAAATTCATATTTTTGTCAGTGTCAATCATGATACTTTTCCAAATCTTTTCAAGTTTATGAAAATTGTTTGCTGCTTCTGATATCCATTGCTTTATATCCCGCATGGTGACACCTTCATTGCACATCTCACTGCCTATGTAGTTAAAATGACTTACTTCTAGTGTTTATATATTCTAATGGTTGTTTTAAGGACATGGGCAGCCATATTTTTTATCCTCCCTTTGTCTTCCAACTTGTTTTGCTGTTTCTGCCAAAAGCTAGGTCTTTTCTTCCATTAATCAATGTGTTGAACTAAGCTGGACAATGCCATCAGCAAAAACAAGGTCATCCAATTGTGCTTTATCATTTGTTCAGTGTTCTTCAGTTCTTCGCTTTCTATGGTTACTTTCCTCATGATTCCTCCAATGACCAGTGCAGATAATAGTGAGGACATAGTACATCCTTGCCTTATTCCAGTTGTCACTGCAAACCATTGGGTGATTCTGTACCCATCTCTAACTGCACATTCAGTATTATCGCATGATTCTAATTATTTTGTTGGTATTCCATAGTATGCTGTAATTTTCCAAGCCAAAGGGATGGGAACACAAATTACATAATTTGAATCTAACAAGATTCTATGGAAAAGAGATGGCATGCACCAGAGAGATTTTTTCCCTTTGTTCTAGGTGTGGTTCCAGACAATGGCAATAATTCATTCCTGTACCAATGCAGATCCTATCTTAGGAAATGATGGTGGGTTGCACACCTGCAATCCTACGGCGGAGCCTGTAGGGGGCCAGTTTGGCCTCTTATGTGGGTTACTGGAGCCCTAATTTGTACATCCCTGCCCAAGGGTGTTATAATCCTAATTTGCACATGCCCCATACACTGAAGTGGGTGGGAGGTAGAGGCACTGAAATAGTCTACTGACCTGGGGTATTCCTTAAGTGTTTGTGTGTGGGAGGTGCGGGGGGGGAGGGGGGGGGAGTTGCTAAGCAACCATGAATTAAGTCTAGTGTTTCCCAGAATATCTGGCAAGTATTCTATGGAAGATGCAGTGTACACTGCCATTTGACTGGCTATGACCCTGCTTCCTCCTTGGCCCTCTTGGTTAGACTAGCACCCACAAGAGCGCTATTTGTGAGCAGCCCATGTGCCTGAGTGCGAGCAAGGGCTGACATTGTAACTATCCCTTTACTCCCTGGGATGGGTATCAGATGCTCTGACTCCCCAAAGATTTTCCTAAGTAGGTAGGCATATAGATAGATGGATAGGCGGACTCCTGTGCCAGCCGTAAACTGTCCCAATGTTTGTGTTTGAGTAACATCATCTACTGTTTAGATGTTGCTGCTATTCTTTATCTGAAATCCCTTGATTTTTAGTGAACTTAGTCAGGGACGTGTCATTCTCTGATTTTATTCCAGGCTGAATGCAGATGAATCTGCTTAGAAAACCAAGCTTTTTTCATTTTTTTTTTCTTGAAACACAGGGCTTTTAGGTGAGTGTTTCCAGATGGGGGCTTGAGCCCTTTTATATAAAAGTCTGGAGGGAGGACAATGGAGCACTGTTATGTCACTTGAACTTGGCTCTTACCACTGTCTGGAACACCTTACAGAAAGATTGCATGTGCAGGACACAAAGAGAGCTGTTATCATGACAGAATAAAAATGTAGCCCCAGAACTCCGATTCTGTAGGTGACGGACCTGCTACAACAACCGCTGATGATAAATGCTGCCATTCTCATTTATGTTATGCAGAATAACAGAGAGAAATTTAAAAGACATCTATAGGACAGTACTATTACTTATGCAATTTTCTATAGCTAGAGAACTGAACTGCAAATAAAGTGACTGTTATCTTTGCTCCTTAAGTACTGGTCAGTTTGAGGCATACACATGCATGAAAAATTAGTGTTTGATTGCATACATCCTTTTTCTTTATTTATGCCTTTATTTTGTGTGGTGTAGGACTAAATGATTTACTGAAGTTTTATGAGTAAGCACCAACACTCATAATTTTAACATCTGTCACCGAGCAGAATTGATAACAGCAACTGCTATTATGGTATCTTCCTCCACTTAGCAGAAGGCCATCTGGGATTTGTGTTATATGAGGGGGAATAAGCATCTTTTCTATTGCTTCACTCCTTTATTTAAAGTATTGCTCAAAACGTATTTTTGAATAATAATAATAAGTAATAATAATACTATTAATAATAAAAAATAATAGGGTTTTTATGTAAAGCCATCTAAAAGAAAACATCTAGAATACCAAAGCTACCACTCTGAAGTTGAACACCTGGTCTTGTCATTTGGAGCTGAATTGGATTTACATGACATAGTATTTTTTCAAGCAGCGGTGGGTGAGGCAAATGGAAGATTGACATCCTTGGATGCAATGATCGATTTAATGCAAAATATCATCAAAGCAGTTTAATTTAGTAAAGAAATAATTATGTTTTCCTTTATCTCCTCTCAGCTTTGATTATTTATTACATTACTATTTGCCAGGTATGCTGTAACTTGAAGGCCCTGTTTTATATTATTATAGGCAGAACTGGCAGTCTCAAGTTTCCCAACCCTCTCCACTATATGGCCCTTTACCCAACTTTTTCCAAACTTTAACCATTTGGCTTGAAATTTTCTATTCTGGGATCATGACTCTGGCTTTTTTTTTTTTTTTTTTTAAATGGTTCAAACAAATGGTTCAGTTTCAAAATGGTTCAGGTTCTTGTTTCCAAGAACAGGTTATGGGGAAAATATGTTGTTTTGCCATGATTACATTTTTTTTACATCTGTTTTGTTGAGAAGCTCTAGTGCCCTCATATTTTGGAGCAGAGGCTTGAAATGTGGCCGCGGGTTACCTTTGTGTCAGAGTGTGCTTTTTTCTGTTTCCATGAAAAACTACTCAAATTTGGTCTCTGAAAAAAATCTCAGCTTGTTAAAGCTTTGCAGCTAAAATCTCTAAACCTCTGCAGATTCCATCTTTTCTTAGCATGTTCCAGTCTCTCATAGCTCCCCTGTACTGACCACACCGAAGATGTTCCAATCCAGGGCTACAGGGACTCAGCAGGATTTTCCCTAGAATTGCTGTTCCATTGCTGGTGCCCAGGCAGCCTGGCAGAGGACAGTGCCTCACTCAAATGCAGAAGGCACAAAACCTGGGGCAGGGAAAGAGGAGATTGGGACAAGCCTGGGTGAGATGGAGACAAACTATGGCACTGGGAGTTGTTGGAAAAATATTCCAAATGAGGTTCGTTTACCCTGCACCAGATAAAAAAGAGATCTAAGCAGGTATTTGGGCAGTCTCCAAGTTTTATTTCTGCAGAGGTCGGACACTTCCCAGCAAGTGGTCAGTGTGAGACCCCGAAGGCATGCTGTCTTGCATATTTATACAAACACAAACAAAGAAATTACATATGCATAAATTCTTAATGCTTATTGGTACACTCAAATTATTATTATTATTACTATTGGCTTTACACTTTCTACATCTTCTAACTATAAACATATGCATAACATAAAAGATAAGGGCAGAAGATTTCAACTTATCTATCAAAATTGTCTAGTCTATTTCCCAAGACTGAAGAGAAAGCAAAAATTATTTAAGGTTGACTCCTCATTTCTCCTGTTAATCTCTCTCTCTGACCTTGGCAGAGATAAGCACCATAAACAAAGAAAAGAGGAGGGGGTGGCTGATTTCAACAGAAAGCAGAATACTAAAAACAACTAAAATGGAGTAACTGTGGTCAAGCAAACAATTATTTTCCTTCAGAGTCATGGTAGAGGACATATTTGGATTGGTTGTGCAAGGACACCAGGAATGGGAATGGAGGTGAGACTGTAACTGGGAGGCGCGGGAGACTTGGATTCAGATGTGGAGTCTAGAGGGGAGAACTAGGACTGGCTGGACAGTGGCACTGGGACTGGAATGAGAAGCCTGAAAAATGGAGTTTGGGACTAGGATGGGAAGGCAGGACAGGGACAAGAACAGGTTGGAAAATGTGGGGAAGATGTTTTGGGGGAATAGGCAGAATGGTCTATGACCATTGATGTACTTCCCACCAAGCCTGAAATGGATCCCAGGATTCCTGAGACTGACCTCATACTTCCTTTGCTCTTAGCAAGTATCTATGAACCCTCTGGCAAAGTACGTCTCATTCCCTCTAGTGTTGATCTACAAAAAGTATGACAACCTGCTGCTGCTATCAGTTATTGTTAGTTCAAGCGGTAAAGGTCTTTTTAGGTGGATCTAACGGTTCCAACCCTGCTGATGAACCACATGGGTGTCAAGATGATGCTACCTGATAGAATTTTGTTTTTATCCATTTGCCTTTTTATAAGCCTGGGAAATCACATGCACAAAACTATATTAAAGAACATTTTTAAAATTGCAAAGTCAAGCACTCAGGAAATGCCAGAATTAAGGTTGCCTGTGCATAATTTGTTTCCTTGTGCATAATATTATCACACATTCTTTAATTACATGATCACATACTATTTTTTTACACAGGACCCCTGCCTCATTCAGTGCACAGGATGGACGTACTCTGGAGATAAATCAATGTTGTGTAGTGAAGAAGGCTGTTTTCTGTAGGATTGTGCATCATTTGCTGCAGAACTAGGAAGGTTTGTGGTGAATGAGATGGAATTGCAGGAAGAGAAAGGATGGTTTCATGGTTAAGATAGCTGAAAGTTGCCCTGAAGAATTGGATTGTATCCTTGCTTCTGCAAGAGAATTCCTATGTGATATTAGACAAGTCACTTAAACCAAACTTCTCACGGGTGGTCACTGTTCACATCACAGGTGGTGTGTTCTTCATTTTCTGGGTGCCTGACTTGAGACTCCAAGGACTGATTTGCAAAAGTGTCGAGCTGCAACTGAAGTCAATGAGATTTGTGCTTTGAACATATAAAATGTTACATCATGCTAAATACCGCAAAAAAAAAAAAAAAAAAATTAGGTCCTAGGCATCTCAACGTGTGCACCCAAAATTAATGGACTTTAAACCTTAATCTCTGTGCCTTAGTTTCCCAACTGTAAAATGGGGATAATACCATCCCTTCATCCCACAGGGGTATTGTGAAAATAAATCAATTAAAGTTTGTAAAGCAGTCAGATACTAGAGTGATGAATGCCATAGAAAAGTCAAAGAGGGACTCTGAAGGGACTTTACTGGCTGTCTCTTGCAGTTTCATTCTTTTTCCTTTTTCCATTTTCCATTTAAACGAGCGCAGAATTTTCATTGTGCCTCAGAATTCAGTGCTGTGTGTTGCAGGAAGCTGGTGCATTGCCGCAGAATGCAGTTCCAGCTTGCTGCAGAATATGTTGGGCTTTGTGTATAATATTTGCCCCATGGACCTTGCAAATTCAGTCCCTGGTATGGAAAAATTGCTTTGGATAGTGTTCCTACTTGTTCTGCATCAGAGCTACTGCATCCTCAACCTGTAGGGAACAGAACTGGTGATGGTTGATGGGTTTGTGAGAATAAGATCACTCTTTTCTTTGTGTTCCTGCTTTTTCATTTGGAGCGAGTGAGTATTGTTAAGATTCTTGGCATTACTTCTGACTTTGTCTTTCAATGGAAATCCATGGGCCAGATGTAGTATGATAGTAGTGTTTTTTCCAGCTGTGCAGTTTTTCCAAATTGTACTCATACCATTATCACAGTGCAAGAGCAATGTATGATTTTAATGTCTGGTCACTGTAATTCCCAGAGCCCACTGTAGCATTTTTCCAATAGGCCTGTGAAATCAGTTTTTGCTGTCTTCCCCCAGACGTAACTAACCTCTTCCACCATAATCACATTACAGGGAACAGGCTCAGCGAGATGATATAAGAGATTCTTTGAGTATATATTCCAGACTCTAAATGGCCTCTGTGTGTGGTTCTTTAGGTCTTTTCCAGTGTGCCTGTTGCAGAAGAGAAGCCCAACTGTTTGAGCTGGAGCTCTGCACATAGTTTCCAGTACTTTTTTTAAGTGAATATACGCGCACTTATTTCTAAAAATGTAGAGGAGAAGCTAGGCTTTTATTTATAAAAACTTTCTAGCACTTTTTTCTCAAAAAGATACTCTTGAAAACATAACCCAATGTAGCACTTCTTTTAGCAGTGTGTTCTCCGGCTGTAAACTATCTATCCAGTACCCCACCCTGGAAGTCCAGATGCCATAGGCCCCAAGGCCAGTGTGGAATACCCCCACAGTTCTGCAGTAGCTTAGGCACACCCTTTCCCAGAACTCCTCCCTAGTGGGTACTCTGGTTACAGTTTAACCCTTCAGGGACAGGTGATAGTTAAAGCAAAATAAGACAGACTTTGCAGAGGGATTTCTAAACCAAACATTCTTTATTTTTTCACAAAATGTGAGTGGGTTAGCTCCTGCCTCATGGTTAGAGTCTGTGGTGGCAGATCCACCTAATGGTAGGGGCAGGGGAACCTGGGTCCTTCCACTCCACTGGGTTCTGACCCAGGGACTGCCTTGGGCAACATGAGACATGTGTCCCTCCTGTGGGTCTGTTTCTACTGCTCTGTCCCTCCTCGTGGTGCACGCTGGCATGCAGTTGTCCCTTGCAGCCAGATCTATGGGCCTCTGCAGGGTAGGAAGTCTCGACTTCATGCAGCAATCCTCCTCCTGGGAGGACCTCCTGGTTTAGCAGCCCATGTAGGTGTCTCTCTCTCCAGCTGCCATCCTGATATGCTGAAGAGTCTCCCTTTTAATCTCCTCCTCCTACTGGACCATGCTCAGCAGCCTGCTGGGGTGAGGCTTGCTGGGCCCAAAGTTGTTCCTGCACTCCTCTCTCTCCAGTGTGGGGCTTATTCACCCCATCACACAGCGCAAGAGATGTACAGTTCCATTCAAAATAAGAAACGCCTGTATACCATTCCCTGCCTCAGTTTCCTCACCACTTTTGTGTGTTCTTTGGGGTTTGGTCAGTGTCTCATGATGAGTGGACTGGTGTCAAGATAAACTCTTTATTGGGAACAGAACCATGTACACAAATGAGGTAACAAATTTCCTATGATTCTGTGTAGCTGCAGCTTGTGACTGCCCTGTCCTGGACTTCTTTGTTTCTGCCTCAACAGGCAGAAGTCCATCATAAAAATCCAAAGGCTGCATATAGAGTATACAGGAAGTGTGGCATATCTATACTTCCTGGAGGATTTACTCTATAGCGCACTCGATAACTTTTTGATCCCTTTCTAAATTTCTTTACAGAACTAAAACACTATTAAATGAAGGCAACAAACGATTGTGAACACAAAAACTGATTGAACAGCTCTTCAGGTTGCTCTAATAGAACATTAACATGTCTCAATCACTCTCTTGGGGCATTTTAGCAGCCTTCCTGATATGCGGTATTGCAAACCTTCTTCAGACAAGTTGTGATGGAGTCCCACAGGAACAGTGCTCTGGAACCACTCAGGGCAAAGGCAGTCAGGACTCTGGTGCTCAGAGTCTACCCTGAGGTTCTGTTCGTACCCGTGCAAGTGCCTCCTGAATCCGGCTTCAGAGTGTTCAGCACCCCTGCTCCACCAGAGCTCCCAACAGGGAGTCCCCCCGGATGGTACCTTAGGGAGCCCTTACACACCCAAAGAAGCCATGCACTCCGCCTTGCAGTCAGAAGCGATTCGCAGTCAGTGTGGAAGTCAGAAGGGTTTATTAGTTCTTATAGAAGGACTTTGTTAGCAGATGAATCAGAAGTATAGCAGCGACCAACTAGGGATTCCCAGATCCCACATTCTCGGGTTCTGCTCCCTGCGACCCCTTCTGGAGGACTGCCTCTTCCAGCCAGCCACCTTTAGCCATGACCCCTTGCCTTTCCCCAGTCCTTTCTCTCTTTCCCGGGCAAGGTCTCCACCCCTGCTTGTTTCAACCTGCTGCAACCTGTTACAACCTGTTGCAGCTGGTTGATCCAGGTCAGAGAGGTCCTGACTATTGTCTGGGTAGGTGTGGTTGGGGAAGGCCCATCAGCCCTCTAGTGGTCTCTGCAATGATCACATACCTTGGTCCCATCATCCAAATACATGAATAACACATAGGGGAAACTGAAGCACACACAGCACTCATAGAAACCCCAAAGAATATCTCCACTTTGTCACTCGAGTCCTTGTCTATAATACACTGTTCAGTCTCATGGTCAATAATAGAGTCAGTTTCTGAATTGTTTTCCACTTGTATGTCTGCTCTGACTTCACTTTTCTCAGCCAAGTTGTTGGAAATCTTGAACAGATGCTTATGATTCCTTCTTAATATTTTGCCTTCAACTGTGATAACTGAGTATGAGTGAGGTGACTCCTCTGTGATCAGTGTAGGTTTGACGAGCCAGTGTCCACCTTGCAAAATTCTCACTGAGTCTTTGTTTTCTAATTGTGGAAGAGGACTTGCTCTTTTATTATAATATTTTGTCTCATTGTACTTTCCCAGTCTTTTCCTCATCATCACAGACTCCATAATTACGCTTTGTTTTTGTCCCATATCTGGTAATTGAGTATCTATATGGCTGTTACAGAAGGTTATTATTAAGGCTGTTATTCAGAAGGTGACTTTCCACATTGCAGTAGTGTAGCTCTGCAGGTGAGTAGTGCTAAATATAAATCTTCTCTTGCATCCAATGCTTTTTTGAGCAAGTACTTCACTATACGTCATCCACATTCAACTAATCCATTGGTTTGAGGATATCTCAGACTAGATATCTCATGATGAAAGCTGGACATTTTAGCATAGTCCAGGAATTCCCTATTCTTGAACTGTTGTCTGTTGTCAGGTATTACTGTCCTTGGAATCATGATGTGCAAATACAAATTTAATGTGCCTGACAACTGTTGCTGCTTTGCTATGTTCAAGGCAAATTGGTAAAGAAGTCCATTATAACTAAGTCATCATGTTTTTCCAAGTTGAACATGTCAATCCCAACTTAGTCCCATGGAACTGCAAGTTGTTTGTGCAGTATCATTGGTTCTTTTGGCTGGGAATCTCTGTACTTCTGACACATTTCACACATGTTCACCATTTCTTCGATGTCTCTATTCATCTTTGGCCAGAATACAACTTCTCTAATTCTCCTTTTTGAGTTGATTGTTCCCAGATGCCTTCATGTATTTATTCCAATATTTTCATTCTTATCACTGTGGGAACCACAATCTGTGTCCCCTTCCAGAGCACTCCTGAGATCACTGAAGGCTCTTTTTATAGTGGGAAGATGCAGGTGGGAAGTGTTGATGTTTTCCTCCTTTACTTATTGCTTGTATCACTGCTTGCAGCATTCCATCTTTAGTTGTTTCTGTCTCCACTTCACCCTATATGCCTGGAGATACAGTATGTAATGTTTTTATCATGTTCACATGTATGTTTATTGATCATTTGAGATCATCAGGCTGAGTATTGTCAGATGGAGCATATGCTCTTGTGAGTGTATCTGCCATAACTAAGTGGTGTCCAGGTTGGAACTCCAGAGTCACATCATATGTCTGTATGTTCAAAAGTAGTTGCAATATCCTTGGTGGTGTTTCTCCAAGTCCCTTTTGTGTATTGCAATAAGTGGTTTATGGTCAGTTTCAGCTTTGAAGCTATGACAGTAGAGAAGAGAATCACATCTTGTACATCCATATGCCAGACCTACTGTCTGTTTTCCAGTTTGTGTGTACACCTTCTCTGCGGCTGTCATAGCAATAGATGCATATGAAACTGACAACCAATCAGTTCTCATGGCATTGTAATAGTACTGCTCCCAACCCTCCTTGTGAGACATTTGCGAAAGTTTGATGCCTTTCAGTGGGTCAAAAAATTGCAGCACCAGAGATGATGTCAGAATGTGCTTTAAATCACTGAACTCTTTCATGCTCTGGCTGTCTTGCCCATTTGGTGACTTTGTGGAGGAGATGTCTTGAGTGAGTTGTGCGAGCTGTGTAGTTAAATATGAATTTGCTGACATAATTCAACATACCTAGCAGCCTTTGAATTTCCTGTCTATCTTCAGGGTCTCGGCATGTTTAATATTAATTGAATCTTTGATTCACGGGGCAAGATTCCCTTTGAGGTCAGCCTCTCTCCCAAATATGTTATTTCTGTTGTTTGAAATTGATGTTTGACCTTTTTCAGTTTAAGGTAATTAGATTTTAGTTTTCAGTACTCCACTCAGTTGTTCCTGCTGTTCAATGGCAGTGCTGCCCCTAAATTATTATGTCATCAATGTACACTTTCACAACATTCTAGAACCTGCCTCATTGTAGGGTGAAATACTTCTGGAACTGAACATATTCCAAAAGGCAATCTGAGGACACAGTATCTGTTAAATGGTGTATTGAAAGTGCAGCTCTTGGAGCTCTTAGTGTTCATGGGGATCTGCCAAAATCCTGTTGATGCAACTAATTTGCTGAAGAATTTGACTCCTGCCATCTCAGACAATATTTCACTTCTCGTGGGCAAGTGGAAATGATCTCTTTATGTTTTTGTTTAGCTCCTTAGGGTCCATACACAGCTGAAGTCCCCCTCCTTTTTCCTCTACAATTACTAAGGAGTGAACCCAATCTGTTGGTTCTTCTATTCTCGAAATGACACCATTTGCTGTCATGTTTAGCAGGTCATCTTCTAGCTTCTTCCTTCAGGCTTGTACTTTTCATGTAGCATGTTCCCCAGGTTTCACATCTTCTCTTAACTGTATTTTCTATGTTAGTGGGGAGCACCCCTTTCCTGTGAATGCGTCTTCATATGACGCTATCGCTATAATTGCATCTGGTTCCACGTTGTTTTTCTGTCTCTCTAAGGCACACATCCTCTTAATGAGACATGGTTTAGAACACATACTGGTTGCTGGCCTTTGTGTACCACCACCACGTCTTGTTTTATCATTTTCCCTGTGTACTGAAGTGTCTTTGTGCACTCTCCCAACCCTGGAATTGTTCTTCCATCATAGTCTTTCACAGGCACTTTAGACTCTTCCATTTGTATGTGCTCTTTACATCTCTGTATTTCAACTTCTGTTGTTACATTTACTTGTGCCCTGGTTTCTATCTTGTATGTCAAATGTGCCATTTGTGGACATTTTAATTAGCCAGTCTTTTTGAGTCTTTAACCATTATTGTGCTTAAAACCAGCTCCTTCTCTTCATTTGAGGAATCCCTTTCTGCACTAAATACATGCAGTTTCCTGCTTTCTCTGAACATTTTAACATAATGGTTGGGTTAATTATAGTTTCTACCTATTTTCCTGAATGCCCAGCATTTCATATACTTATGCTGATTGCCTTTTTGCTGTCATTGTTTCCTGCTTTCCATGTTTCTGTCTTTAACCAACTTAGTTTCTGTGACCTTTTCCCCTTGCTGATTTAGCTATAGTACTCATCGTCACGAGTTCTGTGCCTTTTTATTTGTGTTTCTATTTGTTCTGCTGCTTGGCATATACATATTGTCCTTTCTAGTGTCAGATCTCTCTCTCCTAGTAACTGTTCTTGGACTTTTTTATTGCTCCATCCCAGGACAATCTGGTCTTTAATAAGAGAAGTCTTTTAATATTCCATATTCATGATACTGACATTTTAGTTTTAAGGCTGCGACAAACTCCTCTGTTGTTTCCCTTTCATTATGTGCTCTCACCCTGAACATATAGCTCTCATAAATAACATTATTTCTAGGGATACAATTATCCTCAAGCATTTTCATTATTTCTGCAAAACCTTCCTCTCTCTCCCCACCATCGTCTGTATGGAATGCACTGTATACCTCTAGGGCTTCTGTGCCTGCCACTGTTAAGAGCAGAGCAATCTTTTCCTCTTCCTCCAGTTTATTTGCCCCTGTGGCTTCCATATGCAGTTCAAAGTACTGTTTGAACTTTTTCCCAGTATATCCAGCATTTCCACTGTTTCTCAGGGCTGATGTAGGGGTGTTACTTGAAGTTGCATAGGCTCTGTGGCAGCTATTACAACATTACCTCTCATTGGGTCTTCCAGCATGTTGGGCCTTCCACTCCTGGTACCATAAAATATCTGACAGATAAGCAAATTAATTTCAAGATAAACCCTTTATTATGAAGAGGACCTATATGCAGAAATGGATAACAAACTTTCTACTTCTCAGCGGGAGCTGCAGCCTGTGACTATCCAGTCCTAGGCTTCTTCATTGCAGGAAGTTTGTCACAGGAAACCAAAGACTGCATCTAGTGTATTGAGGAGGAGTTACTCTAGCACAGTGTCCTAGACCTCACAATAACAGAACGATGGAGGGGCTGCAGTTTGGGTAAAACCAGTTCTCTGCAGCTTGTCTGTGGAAGAGTGGAGAATGGAAAAAAAATAGGAGGAGGAACTAAGATGGAGGAGGAACTAACTTTTAAAACCACAAGCTGGGAGGTACAGAAAACATAGAAAGGAACATGATTTCTGAGAGTCAGGGAACCTTTTGACTGCCAGAGCAGCTGAAGCTGAAAGGAGCTGGCTGCATGAGTCAGAGAGCAGATTGAATGATCTGGAATTGAAGCCTGAGCTGGAGGAATGAAATCCAGGAGCTGACTTGGAACCCTTAGTGGCTGATGGTACTTAATGACCAACCTATTCAGAGGCAGACACCAAGGCACCAGTTGAGTCTCTGGACACAAGTAAGTCTTCCCTGCCAGAGGTGACCTTTATCTGTGGGAAGCTATCAAGACGTAGTATATTCTTCAGGAGCAAAATATAAACTTTTCCAGCCAATGCACTTGTCAAAGGTCTGTTTGCAAAGTGGTGTTGAGCTTCTTGCATTCCTGTTGGTGGTGCTTTTCGGTCTACTGCTATCATGAGTACAATATATACAAAAACTGACTAATTGGGTGATTCCTGGAACACAAAGGGAAGCAACAGTGTAGCTTGGGAATTATAGCTCTGGCATTCATTAGGCATATTGAGAGACAGGGGCTTTATGACCACTTCAGAAGCCTGTGAAACTGTTTGCTCTTACTGGTAGCCACAGTTACTACACGAATGGGACAGACAACTAAGACATTGGACAAACACCCCGCTGTTCTAGGCATTGTACAAATGCAGAACAAAAAGCAAACCCCTGCCCCAAATAATTTACAATCTAAGTACAAAGAAGAGACATCAGATGGATACAGACAAAGGGACAGACCATGTCAGCATGATGGGCTGTGGTCTCAGCACACCTGCAGCCTCGCCATGGTCGTGTTTTTTGTAGACATCCTGGTAAAGGAGAGTTTTAAGGAGGGATTTGAAGTAGGACAATGTGGTAGCTAGATAATTTTTCCAATCTGGTTGAGAAATTTGGGCCAGTATATCTGACTGCACGACTCCTTCATGAAATATTTTTGAGTCAGTCATTGACCAAATGTGGAGGTTTAGGAGAAAGCAGGGCAATTAGGCCCATTCCTTACAATTTTCCTCCAGGTTGGTGGGATAGCATCATCTTTGCTGAACTGCTTAACAACACAATAGCTGACAAAGTTGGGGGGAGGGATTTTAATCATCCTCCCATGTGATTAGCATTTTCAAGTGGAGCTGAGTTAGTTGAAGCAGATGGTTTATCTTTTCTGGTAGTGCTTCTAGTTGGACAAATGAGACTTATATCATTTCTACAGCTTACTCTCTCTTGCGGTGCTTACGAAGTCGTTCCAGATTTTACGCACTGTGTTTTGACTTATTTAATGCAGACGTACTTTCCCCGCAGTAAACATGATTACCCAAATACTTTAACTAGAGAGCTTCTGCTTTTCTCTCTGGTATAATTAGTCACACTACACTCACATTGCATTTAGGGGAAAAAACACACATGGAGCATCTTGCAAATGTGCCTATATTCCCATACAGCTGCCTTCTTCACTTTATTCTTTTCGACTGCTTATAATACAAAATTGCTGCAGCTGGGCAGCAAAATGAGCAAAGTTCCTAAGACGCCCCTCTTTTCTTTCATTTGCAGAATCCACCCATTCAGGTATTGAGGGACAGCCCCTGATTAGCAATAGCTTAACATGGGGCTAAGTTTTCTTGGATTCTAGCATTGAATTACTTGGCAGGATATCTATTAGGTTTGAATTTCAAAGCCAAAAGAGTGATCTGAGATCACATACTGGCAGTTCCACAGTGGTAATTTCCATGTTAAAAGAATACTTATCACCAGCACCACAGCGAAAGAGGCAGCTTTACACAGAAAGGGCCTCTTGTGAAATTAATTTGGTGTTTGGTTTATTAAGGAGCAGTTTCCAAATGCATTTTTTTCCCTGTAAAGAGGACTCTCTTCCTAATTTTCCTGATTTTTTTTGTAGTGTCCAAAGACCAGCAGTTAAATGTTCACAACATTCTACTGAGAGTCATTTCATTATGCAGCCATCACACCTTTCATGCCTGCCCACTAAAAATGAGTAGGCAGAAATGATCTTTGTTGACTCAGTGGGAGCTTGGCTTGATCTGTTCGGATTCACTG
Organism: Emydura macquarii macquarii; assembly: GCF_026122565.2. Taxonomy (NCBI): domain Eukaryota; kingdom Metazoa; phylum Chordata; order Testudines; family Chelidae; genus Emydura; species Emydura macquarii. The sequence goes on from NW_027131164.1 coordinate 14,936,647, forward strand.
AGTTCAGTGGTAGTTTAGTCTGTGAGAGGATTGCAGAATTGGACTCTATCTGATTTCAAGGAATGCCCCATGCTACAGTGTAATGTAGGGGTGTGATGAAGTGGAGATATTCTTGGGGTTTTCTCTGAGTGCTGTGTGTGTGCCTCAGTTTCCCCCATATGTTACTTATGTAGTTCGGTTATGGAACCTGGGTATGTGATCATTGCAGGGACCACTAGAGGGTGGATGGACCTTCACCAGCTACACATACACAGACAAGAGCTAGGACCTCTGTGCCCTGGGTCAATCAGCTGCAACAGGTTCTAACAGGTTGAGGCAGGTGGGGACTAGGAGGGGTAGACACCTTGCCGGGAAGGAGATAAAGGACTGGGAAGAAGCAAGGGGAGGGCTCTGGGGGAATGGCTGGCTGGAAGGACCAGTCCCCTGTAAGGGAGCTCGGGGGAGCCGGGCCCGAGAATGTGGGTTCTGAGGCCCCTTAGTTGGTTGCTGCTGTAATTTTTTATTTATCTGCTAACAAAGTCTTCCTACACTGTGATCCTGAGAACTAATAAACCCTTCTGATTTCCACACTGGCTGTGAATCACTTCTGACTGCAAGGCGGGGTGCACGGCCCGTTTGGGGGCATGTAGGAGCTCCCCAGGGTCTCATCCAGGGGGAGCTCAGGCGGAGCAGGGGTGCTGAACGCTCGGAGAACACACTCAAGATGCAGCTGCACTGGTGAGTGGAGACCCAGGGGGCAAACTCCTCCTGCTGTGTTATCTCAGACAAATCACTTCCCCTCTCACTTTTCATGTGCCTTGTCCATTTAGACTGTGATCTCTTCAGGGCAGGGGCTTTCTCTTACTATGTGTTTACACAGCCTAGTGTAGTGCAATCCCAATCTTAAATTTGGACCTTTGGGCCCTGCTAAAATATAAACAAAATCTTTTGTTAACATGAGAAAAAAAATATCATGTTCTGCTTCGATTCATATTTGCAAACTCCCTCCTCTGGACAAAGGGGCAATGGGGGAAGAAACCTTCATGAAGTTCCTTTCATGGATCTCCTCACAGATTGTTCCATTGAGAATGGAGAAAGGAACACAAGGTCGGCAGCCAGTCACAGATTGGTGGCATCATAATGTCATGACAGGTAAATAAAAACCTCATGTAAAACATGGGAGCTACCCCAGAATTGACTCCAAAATCATTTCACTGCTGCTGACACCACCAATGACTTCCAAGCAGAGATGACTCGTGCCTGCCGATAGTGGGGAAGGAAAAGTGAGGGCAGCTGGCTTCAGCAGTGTTATTGAGCATGTTCAGTCCATGTGAGCATGCTCAGTACAAGCCCAGCAGCCAATCAGGGGGGAGGACGTGACCCGCCTGCCCCCCGCCCCCACACTTTGCCTCTACTTCCAAGGATCACCAAGACTTTACAAACATTAATAAATTAGGCTTCATAGTAACAGATAAACCACATTGGGAGACCCAGAGAATGGAGTATCTTCTCCCCTAATGTCATGCTGAGGCAAGTCATTCTATGCAGTGGGGGCAGGGTAGAAGAAAGAGCAATAATGGGAATAAGATTAGGGAATGAGAAGGATGAGGGATAAGAAATGAGATTTGAATGTAGGCAATAGCAGAATTCAGGACATTGAAGGTGTGATGCTGGTAAATCAAGGCCAAGGCCATGGCCATAGGCATTAGCTAAGAACTGACCAACTCGTAGCTGGAAACCAAACCAGCTCACCTATGTGATAGTTGTATTCAAAATAGGTATTAGTCTTATAAGAGTGTATTTAAACTCTATACAATGTTTGTAAATTGTTGCATGCATTAATCTCACTTGTAATGTGTATATTTCATGCTACAAGTAAAACATAAGTTTGTAAAAATTCCTGCTCTGAACTTGTGAACTCAGACAGGAAGAGTGTCTTCTCCTTCCCATCCAGGAGGACTATCAAAAATTAAGTGGGCCAGGGTAGGACAAGAACTTTGATCATTACTCCGCCCACCCATGGAGAAGTTCATGCAGAAGGCCTCATCCCATTGGTTTCAATGCTGGAATAGGGAAATAAAAATAGCTAACTGCTAGCTTTCATCTCTTTCTGTTTGGACTCTCCTAAGGGCTGGAGATAAGAAACAAATAGCTGAGATCCCCAAAGTCAACCTAGGATAAGCCCTAAAAAGACATTCATGCTGACAAATTACTACATTTCTGTCACCTTTTGAATCATAGACTGAAACTCATTTGTGCATATATGCTTACTTGCTTTTATCTGTAAATAACTTTTATTACTTTTTCCTAGTTAATAAACCTATAATTAGTTTATTACAGGATTGACTACAGATAATGTCATTGGTGTGAGATCTAAGGTACAAATTGATCTAGGGTGACTAGTCCAGCTTTCCTGGGTGGCAAGATAGACTGGAGATCCCCAAGGGACTGTCTGTTACTCCATGGTAAGGCTGTTACAGGGATCTAGGAGTTCATATTTATTATTGGGGAGGGTGAAATCTAATTGTAGAACATATCACCGATTTGGGGTGTCTGCCCTGAAGTTGGCAGTCTCACTCCTGAGCCACCCTAGACAGTATGACAGAAGGCAAAGATAAGACATTTAAACATGCTGTGGGAGGCAAGGAAAAAAAAACAGTGGGAGAAATGAGCAAGCCCCATGGACCCGGAGGAGGTTCCTGTACCACTTGACTTTGGGGAAGGTGTTTGCAAGTTGGTCAACCATTCTCTTGTGATTTGAACCCAGTAATTATTTTACAAATCTGATGTTATTTTTTTAAAACAAAGATATTCTGTACCTAAAGAGAATCCTGTGGCATAAATTAATACTAATTTTAAAATTACACATTTATTTATTTTTTATTTAGAAGAGCACACAGAAGCTAGACTAGCACAAGTAACATACTGTGGTGATTTTTTTCCTTCTACAGTCTCTCTGTATCTGTGTTTCCTCTGCACCATTTTCTCCCTCTTTTTCCTTTATATTTTTTTTCCTAATCTGTTCTCTTTTCACAGTTTCCCTAAAGAGAACGCAAACCTAGCAAACATTGTTTGAACTTTCAATTCCACCATGGTAGAGTGATTTCAAAATGAGGCAAAATGAGTCTGTCTGTCGCTGCATGTAAACAAGTTGAGTAACTTCATTATTTTCAGGCTTTTCCCCTACAGCAGAATAATTCACACTACTTCGGGGAAATGACACCTGCTAATTAACCACAAGCAGACGAAGCACTTTATCAGCCATTGTAAGTCATTTTTCTCTTCCAATTTTTAAAAATATTTTTACTTTGGTGTCAAGATGTTTCCATGAATCATCCCGCTGAGAAAATTATCACACAGGAATTATCACTCAACCATAAGCACTGTTACGTTTCATAGTGTTTAAGGCCAGAAGGGACCATTAGTTCATACAATCTGACCTCCTGTAGGCCATTAAATTACAGATACCCCATAGGCTGTAGTCTTTAGTTAGATTAAAGCACTTTAGTCTTCAAGAGGCACACAACAGGAGAAGTGATGGTGCCACTAATGCCTGAGGTCCCTACAATTTATTAAGTGAGATATAGCTAGATAATCCCAGCGGATGAACCACACCCTATGCTGTGCACGAAGGTAAAAACCCCTCAAGGTCCCTGCCAATCTGAACTGGAGGAAAATTCCTTATCCACCTCATTTAGTCAATCAGTACAACCCTGAGCATGTGAGCAAGACACACCAGCCAGGCATCTAGACCGAGGATTCTCTGTACCATCTCAGATCAGTGGTCCAGCCTATCAGCATCTTCAACTGTGACCAAACTCTGTTACTTCAGAGGAAGGTGCAAAAAAGTAAAAACAATATATCTGGATAATTGTGCATCAAGGGAAAGCATTCCTTCCTGACACCTGAAGGCAAGTGGCTGAAGTCCTGTAGCATGAGATTTTACTGTAGTCATTGTCTTAGTGCAGAGCTGCAAGTGTGAGCATGTTGAGGGCAATTCAGGCAATCCTGTTCTCTCCAGGGAACATGAAGTAAGAGGATGAACATGGGAATTCATAGATCCACAAATTCCAAGGCTAGAAGGGACCCCCACAACCATCCAGTTCCTCCTCCCCCACACATACTGGCAGTGGAATTTCTTCCAAAAGCTGTATGAAAGCGTATATTTTAGAAAAATGTCAAATCTCATCTTAAAGACTCCAAGTGATGGTGAGTTCATCGCCTTTGCTGGTAAACTTTTCCATTGTTTAATTACCCGCATAGCAAGAATATTGCATATTTAATTTGTCTAACTTCAACTTTCAACCATTGCATCTTGGTATGGCTTAGTCAGCAAGATTGAAAAACCCTCACTATCTTTCCATGGGTAAGTACGAGACACAGTGATCATCACCTCTCGACTTTCTTTTCGTTAAGCTGAATAAACTGAGTTCCTTAAGCCTCACATTATCAGGCTTGTTTTCTATCCCCTAGACCATTTGTGTGGCTCTCTTTTTAACTTTCCATTATTTTCACACCATTCTTGTAGCACGGACACCAAAGCAGTGCACAGTATTTTAATAGTGTACAGAGACAAGACCACTTCCTAGTTCTACTTAATATTCTCTTTTTTATACATTCAAGGACAACACTGGCCTTTCTGTCCCACACCATTTCACTGAGAGTTCATGTTGAGGTGATGATTTAGGATGACCCCTAAACCCTTCTCCAAATCACTGTTTTCCAGGACAGTCTCCCATCTTATAGGTATAACTTGTGTTGTTAGTTCCCGGAAGTATTACCTTCCATTTGGCTATATTAAAACACTTTTTCTTGGATTATGACCATTTAACCAGACAATTCAGAACATGCTAACAAAAACATGTCCTTCTGATTGTTTACTATCCCACCAATCTTTGTCATCTGCAAACATTAACAGCAAAGATTTTACATCATTATTTAGATTATTGATAAAAATATTGAATACCATTGGTCCAAGAACTGATCTCTAGGAGATCTTGCTAGAAACAGCTCTGCTTACTGGTAACTCCCCTTTAACACCAATATTTTTGAGATCTGTCACCAATATTTTCAGACCTGAGCCTGTGTTTAACCCATTAAAGTGTGCATTATTAATTCCATATTCATGTAAGTTTTTAATCACAATCTGATGTGAGACTTAGTCAAATGCTTTGGAGAAATCCAAGTATACTATATGAACAGTTGTCTTTATTAACCAGATCTGTAATTGTGTCAAAAAAAGACAACTGGTTTGTCTGATGAGGCCTATCTTCCTGTGTAGGACATGAATGGAATATAAAAAGCTGACAGGCCCCAACTGAGATCAGGGCTCCGAAGTGCTAGGTGCTGTACAGATGTGGTAAGACAGAAACCTTTCCCCAAAAGGCTGGAGAAAGAATGGGTTGTTATTTAGTCTACAGATAGGAACTGAGGTTACATTTCTTGCCTCAGATTACACAGGAAATCTATGGCATAGCTAGGAATTAAGCCCGTCGTAGTACAGTAAACTAAGTACAAACCATCCCTTCCTCTCTGCTTCTGCAGTCTGAGGCCTTGCAGAATTACTCTTCTCCCAATTTGCTTGTAACTTGGGTATAATAAGTATGATGTTTGTAGAAAATGTTCTGGCAAGATGCTATGTTGACTGAAGCCTAACTGATACTCTACAGGAGGAGAAAACTTAACAAAGACAACAAAATCTATATTGCTAGGGGAAGCAGCAGCGAGGGAGAAAGTCTAGAGCTTGCTAGCTATTTCCCTAGTAATGTAACAGCTGTGTGGGATTGGGAAGTGCTGCTTCCTGGAGCACACGAGAAAGAAATAACCAAGTTCTAAACATGAAGCAAAGAAAAGAGAGTGAGTTCACAGTCATTAATGGCAGGCAGGCTGAGTGGAGAAACACAAAAAGTGGTTAGAGCTGATCATTGGTTCTCTGGTAGTAGGGAGAAGCACACAGGGCCCTTGAGAAAAGTGGTTAAATCACAGAAAATTAAATTAATGGAATGTTTATTGTTTGAGAACTTGAAAGGCTTCTCCTGGAGAGGACTTGGCAAGTGAAGGAAAAGAGCTGCAGCCATCCCATGCATATCATACATGAACCAGTTTCAGCAATAACATCTACCTATCGGGATATAATCCATTGCCATTACATGGATGAGTACTGATGCTTGTCTTTACATAACTAAGCACTTTCTAAACAAACAACAAAATGCATTGCTAGAGAGTAATTATAATGTTAACAGTATAGATTATAGGAGGAAGCAGGAAGCACCCCTCTATTTAAATTACCTAACACATTCCATTAGGAAGGATTATTGTAATTTCATCCTTGAGAAACTCCAGCACCTCCATTGTTTGCAACCAGCCTTTGCAATTTGGCATGGGGAATCCCCTCAGGCTACAGAAGTGCCTCTTCTTTGTCCTGTGAAATTCTATTAAGATTTATTTGAGTTGTAAAGTGTTAAAAATTGCCATATTATTGTCTCACCTTGTGTTCCTCTGGAAAATGTTGGCAGCTTGTCAAAATGACTGAAGATTCCAAAGATGCTGTTCTATACTGTCACCAGAGCAACAGCAGCAGCCACTGCCACTATGTAGAGGGTGGTGGGGCGAGAGATCCAGTCTTCCCTACTCCTCCCACCTGAACCCAGCACGTCTCCAGGATCCGTTCTATCCTTGTGGCACTGCACAGGCAGAAGCCAGAAATTAGTGCGTTTGGAGGAGGGTCAAGCTGAACACCCCCTATAAGCCCTTCTGGACCCACCACATCGCCCTAGTGGCCCATGCCACCACTCTGCGGGGACCACGTGAGGCAACAGTCGTCATCTCCCAGTATGCAGGGGAGAGAAGGATCGGTCAGGCTCCCCCTCCCTCAACTACCATCTGGACTTGGCACATAGTGCAAGCGTCCCATTTTCACTCCCTATACTCTGAGATAATAGCTTTCCCCTGCTACCAGCTAATGTAGTGGGTCCTGTAGTGGTAGTGTCTGTACTGCAGTACTGAAGACTCAGGGTTCAGCTGTACATAATAGAATTGCTTTCTATCTTTGCCCTTGAAAGCTCCCCAGGAAAGTGTATATAGAAAACTCTTAGAAGAATTTTTAGGTTGATAAGAGAAACAAAGTGGGTGAGGTCATATCTTTTATTGAACCAACTCTGTTGGTGAGAGAGACAAACCTTCGAGCCACACAGAGCTCTTCTTCAGGTCTGGGAAAGGTACTCCCAGCATCACAGCAAGGTGAAACAGATTGTTTAGCATACGTAGTTAGCACATATTCTAAGGTACCATTTAAGGTAAAGTGTCCTGTTAACATCTCTGTACTCATATGACAAAAAAGAAGGGGTTATAAATTCATTGTCTCTGTTCAGTCCATGATTTTTAGTGTCTAGCAGAGTTATGAATTTAAGATCCCAGGCTCATCTTTTGAAAAAGTGTTGTACAGGTTTTGTTTGAAGAGGAGGACTGATAGGTCAGCTATGGAGCAATCAAAAGCGTTCATCCACAGATGATAGGGTGATTTTTGTCTGTTATCATTTTCCTCCGTGAGTTCATTCGAGAGTGAAGTGATTGTCTGGTTTCACCCACATAGTTGTTATTGGGGCAGTTAGGCATGTGTAGTACCCATGGATCTTGAAAGGAATGTTGGAGGTTGTTGATCATTATAGCAGAGGAGCTATGTCAGCAGGTTTTGCAGCTGTTGTTCTGGCCCCGCCTTGAGTTCATGTGTCCTGGTCTGTGGGGAGCTTGCTTCTGATGATGAGCTGGAGAGGTTGGAGGGTTGTTTGAAGGCCAGAAAAAGGGGTTCAGCAAACATTTCTTTCAGGATGGGATCCCCATCGAGTATGGGTTACAGTTGTTTGATAATATCCCCCATGGGTTCCAGTTTGGGATGGTATTATGACTGCAGTGGTGTTAACAGACCACTCTACCTTGAAAGGTCCCTTAGAATATGTGCTAACTACTTATGCTAAACAATCTGTTCCACCTTGAATTTAGCTGTGATGCTTGGACTACCTTTCCTAGATCCGAAGAGGAGTTCTGTGCAGCTTGAAAGCTTGTCTCTCTCACTAACGGATGTTGGTCCAATAAAATATATTACCCTCACCCAATTTGTCTCTAATATCTAGGGACCAACATGGCTATAACTACACTTTAGGTTGAAAAGTCTGGCCTTCAGAAGTTTGATAATAACCTATCTACAGTTGCCTCTGCATCCTTAATTAGGTCTCACTGTGTGTATACCATCTTTAATTTCATAATCACATACTATTTTTTTCAGTAGGTCCCCTGCCTCATTCAATGTATAGGATGCATGTGCAAAAGAACTGAATTAAGGTTGCACAGAAAACCATAGATTTGGCATTTCCTAACTTTCAAATATTTGACTTTGCAATCTAAATAAGTTCTCTTAGCATAGTTTTTAGTATGTGATTTAAATATAGGGAGAGACATAAGGACAGTTTATTGTTCAGTATATTCAATCCAACATGTCTTTTCCCAATAAACTGTGAGCTGATCTCCTGCTTCTTTCTAATGTATTATTTCAATAGACAGGCACGGTGAAAGGCTAAAGACATTGCAAACAGGTATATTACACCTGTAATTCCAGTGCTCTGTTTATCCATAGTGCACAAGACAGAGGGGAAACTTTCCCAAAACCAATGTTCTTGAACCAATTCTCAGATGTGACTGCTTTTTTTCTTATGGCATAGCCCTCTTGCCAGTTAACCTGAGAAGTGACTCTGCAATAATTTTAGAAAAATCTGGGCTTCGGTCATTTCACCTGGGAGGAAGGTTGTATGTTGCTGTGGCAGCAGTTAGAATGAGAATGGGATAAGTAGAAAGGGGGTAAAAGACAATCAAAAATAAAGAGTTGAAGAGAACAAAGATTTGTTTTAACTACAGTTGAATGGGTAATGTACACCCCCATACTGACACCAAGGGATCCTGGTTAAGAAACAATTTAAAATCAAATGAATCAGCACAGGATCAGTGGTAATAGGATTTTAACTGAGGGATCATTTCATAGAGAGTTTAACATGATCTTGCTAATCTGATCTACTGAGAATCCTCTTGTTTTAATATACTTGTCAACTCTCTACCACCTGGATATTATCAACACTATAAGATGCTAATAGTGACTCTATGGTGTTCCTTGAGTAATAGAAGAGCTGAGTCTTACATAAACAGACTTCTTGCACTGCGAGTGAGCATCACTGGTGAACAGCACTTCACAGGTTCAAATAAGTTTCTATTTGACCTCCTTGGGAGGATCATGTTGAAAGAGGGTGTTCCAGCTTTGCTTTTGTGAAAAGGAAACAGTCAGATCATTGTTGGCAAAACTCCAGTTTCCATTGTAAATGCCACACACTGCTCTTTTTTACATAAACTTAAATACAAATGGGCTTGAGGCTGTTTACTTGAGCTATGAAAGCCTCTTTGGTGAGCCATAGCTTTTCTACTTTTCCTAGAAAGATTTCCAAAGCTGCTAGGCCTGAAGCAGAAGTCTTAAGTCAAAATATTGTACCTGCCTAACTCAACATTTAATAGCCAAAGAGTCACTTCATCATGGTGTGGAATCACAGAAAATCACAAAAAATTTGAAGAGATTAGGACTTCAAAATGCTTGCTACAAATGTATTCTCATAAAGCAATAGTTAATGTATTCATCTAAATGCCTGAATAGAAGCTACAAGCCTGAGCAGTATTATTAAGGGGTCAATGAGTGATCTGGCATTTGAAGTCTGTCACCATCAGTTTCACGAAATCTGGTTCTATAGATGACACTGCTGCCCACACATGTCTAAGTATGTGTGTGTCTCTGTCTTTTTTTTTCTTTTTTTTTTTTGCTTGAGCTTGCTGTTTTATCCCAGGGCAACTGCATCCTCATCAAGGTGACAAGAAGAAAGTCAAGCAGTACAGAGCCACCAACAGTTTGAGAAAGGTAAGCTGGGCATTGTTGCAATAGGGAAATAGAAGGAATAGAATCATAGAAGAATCATAGAATATTAGAGTTGGAAGGGACCTCAGGAGGTCATCTAGTCCAATCCCCTGCTCAAAGCAGGACTAACCTCAGCTATATCATCCCAGCCAGGGCTTTGTCAAGCCTCAGCTTAAAAACCTCTAAAGACGGAGATTCCACCACCTCCCTAGGTAACCCATTCCAGTGCTTCACCATCCTCCTAGTGAAAAACTTTTTCCTAATGTCCAACCTAGACCTCCCCATCTGCAACTTGAGACCGTTGCTCCTTGTTATGTCATCTGCCACCACCGAGAATAGCCTAGCCTAGCCTCATCCTCCCTGGAACCCCCTTTCAGGTAGTTAAAGGCTGCTATCAAATCCCCCCTTATTCTTCTCTTTTGCAAAGTAAACAAGCCCAGTTTCCTTAGCCTCTCCTCATAAGTCCTGTGCTCCAGCCCCCTAATCATTTTTGTTGCCCTCCGCTGTACTCTCTCCAACTTGTCTACATCCTTTTTGTAGTGGGGGCCCAAAACTGGATATAACACAGATGGTGTGACTGTGCAACTCTGATTCAGATTAATAATCACTTACTTATAAAAGTAGGCCATTAACTTATAAGGAACTATTCATGTGAGTAAAACTTGAAGAACAGCACCAGAAAGGGTGGGACTGTTGGTGAAGAAGGGAATAGGGGGAGACTTATGGGCCTCCTATGCACTTACTATATTGAATAGTCAGAATTTTCACTTAGGGCATGGTTTAGCATTGTTAACTTTGTCAATTAGAGCTAAAATGTCATCAGGTTGCAGTGCACATGCTCTCTTGATACTATGACATAAATATCACAATATTGCCTATCCTTAGTGCACACCTACCGGTATATCATGATATAAGTCAAAATGGCATAACAACATATTGTGCTAACTTGTGTTTCATCAAAGCGGCATTTTCTGTTATGTATCAGGAATAGTTTATACAGACAGAAACAAGCTAATTAAAAGAAAATCATCTCACTATGATGAAATATGATGTAGACTAGCGTCTAAAAATCATGCCAGGATATACTATTGGAACATGGTATTTTGTTGATTTCATGGAACAACCATTGGGCCAAATCTTTTTGTCTTTCATACATTCAAAACATGCTATTGATTATGGTATGATCCTGGACAATCTGGAATGGGTGGAAACCCTATGCCTTATTGAATCAATAAATATCTTATTTACATTTTTCTTTTTATGGTTTCTTAGCTTTTGATATTCACCTGATTAAATAATACTAGTAGAAATACCAGAAGTGTTAATACAGCACTTACAATTACAATTAAATATGTTCAAGTGGTGAACAGTTCATTACTGCTTATAAATATTCTACAGAAATATTCTACAGAAATACTCCAGAAATCTCATTGCAGGCTGTAGTGTTTTGGCATAATAGATAATAGACATATGAAGTCATGGAGGGTTTTTTAAGAGCCTTTAAGTTTTGAAGGGTGTGTTGCAGCACATAATTCTTGAAAAAAAAATTCATTTCTTATTTTACCATCTATGCTGTAATTTTCTTAAAGGCACAGTCTAACTTGTTTACAATGCATCAACAAAATTAAAGCATGCTTGTCAAAGCAGTATATATTGAATATATTAAATATATTGAATATTAATATTTCAATACATCATTACTGGCCTCTGTGACTGTTGAACCTAGGGAATGTTATCTCAGGATCCTCAAAACTAGGATCCTTTAGTATCATCCAATTCCAGAATCACAGTTTTGCTGACCATGGAATTTAAGAATGATATAGGTTGCTCTGCCTTTGATATCCTTATTAAAATAAACAGGACACTGGGTTGTGGCTTGTTTAATGATTTATTATGAGTGTTGTTTATTGAAATTATATATGTTTCAAAGACCCAATAATCAAAATAAATGGTTGAAAAGACTCTGCATTACCTTTCACTACTGAGGCCTTATTGGACTTCATCATATGATTATGAGAGATATTACCAGGTGTGTTGTATATAAGACACAGAAGGTAATTGTCCTGAACTACTTGGCATTGGTGAGGCCTCAGCTGAAGTACTATGTCCAATTCTGGGCACCACAATTTAGGAAGAATTTGGACAAATTGGAAAGAGTCCAGAGGAGAGCAACAAAAATTATAAGTTTTAGAAAACCTGACCTATGAGAAAAGGTTGAAAAAACTGGGCATGTTCAGTCTTGAGAAAGGAAGACCTGATAACAGTCTTCCAATATATTAAGGGCTGTTATAAGAGGACATTGATCAATTGTTCTCTATGTCCACTAAAATAGTACAAGAAGTAATGGGCTTAATCTGCAGCAAGGCAAATTTAGGTTAGATATTAGGAAAAACTTTAACTATAAGGGTAGTTAAGCTCTGGAATAGGCTTCTGAGGGCGATTGTGGAGTCCCCATCACTGGAATCTTTTAAAAACAAGTTGGACAAACACCTGTCAAGGATGGTTTAAGTTTATTTGGTCCTGTCACAGCGCAGGATGCTGGACTTGATGACTTCTCCAGGTTCCTTCCAGCCCTACGTTTTTATGATTCCAGGACACTGACATTAAAAGTATAGTATGTATGTCTGTAAACCAATGGAATGCAGTGGTCACCATTAAAAATTCAATATTTTCCAACAAACACAGCAGTTACCTTCTGCTCAAAGTATATTGCAAAAGACTGGTGCCTCCTATATCACTGTGCAATAGCTGCTGACTGTTTAACAACAACAAGGGACACAAGGAGACAATTTAAGATACATAATCTACCCTATATGCAGAGATGAAACAATACAATTTTCAGAAAGGAAGCAATCCCGTTATAAATATATTGTTGATTTGCAAGGAAAAAATGGAAGTTTTAAAAAGTAACCATTAATATTTAACTTCCTTAGGTTTCTTTAGGGTGCTTTTCACTATAGTATCAGAGAGCTGACAGCAATATGGCCAACAAGCAGTTGAGTGTGGATTAAAATTACTTTAATTTAAACAGTCTATTTTTGCACAATGTACCCATACTTGTTTTGTCTTCTGGAAATGTCATAAAATTCTTAACTATTTATTAAGAAGCATAGTCTTAGCCTCAATGAGATTTCTGCCCTTCTGTTTTGGAGCATATAAATCCATTCACTCCATGTCCAGTCCTGAGTCAAAAGGTTTGAAGAATATTATTGGTATGTACTAAGTCATGCAGCTATTTATAATAACACACTGCGCCTATTATCACAGAGTCCCACAAGAGAATGAATTACAGTACCTTCAGTAAATATGCATGGTAGATTTTTCCTAATCTTCTAACTCAAACTTTCATCCATAAATCTAAAAAAAGAAATGAATTTTTTATTACTAATGGGTTTTCCATAGCCAGGGAAATAAAGTGGCTTAATGAATATAAAATGATTACACTGAAATTCATTTATCTGGATTTAGTATGTTTAAAAACCAGAAAGATCAAGGCATTCATATTGGTTACTTAAAAGCTAATGAGTTAACCAGGGTTTAATAAAAATCAACCGTTATTAGCTAATCAGTTCAGCTTGATGACTATTGGTTTGCTATTGCAGGACAAGAATAATTAAATGGCAGTTAAGGTATGGGAAGACTGTTAGTCAGAAATTGATGTGCCTATAGAAATGGCAGACATTTAATGGTCCTTTTATATGTTACTATAGCAACACACTTTGATAACTCACGTAGCTGTACTATAGCAAAACAAGGGGCACAGGGCTCTTCGTAAGGTGTAATCTCCTTTAAGCAGATCTATAAGCATCACAGATGAACAGAACTCTAAACATTCCTCCATGAATATTCATGAAGTAAGTTGTTTTTTGTTGCCTGCCTAGTCAGCAGTCACAAAACACATGGTGTGTGTTGGCAGCATCTTGCCTAGGTAGAGGGCTATGGACTGAGGCAATGGCAGGAACCAGGACCTGTGAGGCTGACTGACATTTCCATCTGTAGCTAAGGCTGGTAATTAACAGGAAAGAGTGTGCCTGCAGCATTGCACCATCTGCTAGGGAAACGGCTCAATAAGAAAGGAGCTGGATATCATCTCAGTGGTGGCTCGATCTGGTTCCGACATGAGGCTGGGCATCTGTTAGCTGAGGAGATAGGCTATTAGGAAATTCGACTGGGAATGAACAACATGGAAAGAGCACTCTGACCTAGCCCATAAAAGCATCTCTTCAGAAATGGTGTCTTTTTATCTTACTTACACAAGTCTTCTGAAAATGGTTTGCTGAGGGACCATTATGGATCTGTTTGAAGTAACACAATGGTTTCAAAAATGCTCTTTTATTCCAACATGAAATTCTTGAAATCAGGATACAGCTGTCATCTTTTGACAATAGAGCTAATTTCAGAGTGAGGATATGAGGTTAAATTCCTTCTTCTGGTTTTTTTTTTTTTTTTTTTTTTTGTGGGTGGGGGGAGACAGGAAACAAAATTAACATTTAACTGTTGTACACTTTAAGAACACAATCAGCTGCAATGCACTGATGGAAAATGTACTGGGATCAAAACATACAAAGTGTAGGCACATACAACGCATGCCAGATTTAAAATCCATGTGTATGTTGTTGCATTATATTACTACTCCACAGTAAACTCTTTTTGTGATATGAATTTAACCCATTGATGGTTTTCAGAGCAAGATTTTCAGGGGAGTTGTACTTCTGGCTTCAAAATAGTTTAGCAGTTGGAATGAAGACAATGCACATGCTTAATTGTATAATTAAAAACATTCAACATTTAAATACATTATTAATTTATTCAAAAACAATCAATTGTAGCACTCAGAGTTTTACAGCTGATAGTCCTGGAGCCTGTACTGAAGAATGAGGCAGGCAAAGGGAGCGTGAGATACCACACACACCCCTGCCAATAAACCTTAAATATCTTTCAGATGGATGCAGTCAGTCTTCAAGTCTTTTTCATCCTTCACCCATTAGACTTCCAGCAAGGGTGTAAAGTGTGGTAGCAATTTGTGGTGGTATTACGACTATTTATATTCCAGTAGTGTCTGGAGGTCAAAATCACAGCCCCACTGTGCTGGGCGCAATACATACACATAGGAAGTGACAGTCCCTGCCCAAGGATTTGACATTTTAAATGGATGATAAAGAGAGGGAGGAAGGAAGTATTACTAGAACACTGAGCTGAGACCACCAACTCATTTTATTCTGGCAACTATCTGAATAGCATGAGACAGCAACAACTTTCTGTCATTAGCCAGATGGGATGGGTGGGCATTCAGAACCAGAAATGAAAATCCATATCCCATTAGCAAAATTGGAAACCATCCACGCCCTTATATTTTAAATAACTTTTACAATGGGGTAAAATTGTTTTTTCCCCAGCTTAATTATTTTATATTTATAACTTCTATTTCTCTCTCTTTTTAAATAATGTTGTACGGATAAAAATATAATTGCTAGCAAGCGATTACTTGCCCCCATGCTGCCTCAGCTATACTGACCACTGCATTGGAGACAAAAGCAAGGCTCAATCCCGTCTCTACTGCTTTCAGCCCATTCCCTACTCAAAGAGGAAGTAATGGATTCATAGAGCTTGCTCTCCTCTTTGTACATAGACCAATGAAGGGCAGCAATCACACAGTGTCTGACTAAAAAATTATAGCAAAAATACCTGTAACAGATTGCATGGAGTGAAAGACTGTAGAAGGTCATAGTAAACTTGGGCAGGCCACCGAACTTTTTGCAGCTATTTCTGTAAGTGCCTCCCTATAGGGCGCTGAACACAACTCAATAGCTTATGGGTTATTCTTCTGAGGACCTTTGTACTCATGGAAGCAAAGTCAGATTCTCCTAGTGGTAAAAAATGGCCATAGGCAGCCACAGAAGCAATTTTTGCAAGCCTCTGGCTAATCAAGCAAATATACCATTGACTGTCTTCAGCAACTGAGGACTGACAACTGGGAGGCTTAGCTACAGCTGGTAAAATGGGCAAACCTTTTTAGTTTCTCAGATATCTATTTTCCTGCCAGCAGGTTCCTCACCATTCAATCAAGGGCAATATGTCCTCAATCAACAATTTTCAGTTTTTTGTGCAACACTGTCCTTTAAAGCTTTCTGCAGCTGCTTCGTAACTGAATTGCTGCCAATAGCCTCAGAGAGCCCTACCCCCTACTGAACACATCAGTAGATTCCCTGAGCTTATTCACCCATGAAAACTTTACGTGATAAGAGATGGTCAGACATGAGTATCAGAGGAAAGGGCTGTAAGATTCATTTGTGTGGGTGAGTGGGGCTTTTTTGAAAGTGACGGAGGAGAGGAGACTGCTAAGAAATAAGACTCATGACCATTGAATGGATATGTCTTTGTGTCCTGACACTGTCACAAGTTTAGGTATGGAGGTAGGGCAGCCCAAGAAGGCTATGGGGAAATGGAATTTCTGATTATCCCTAAATAATGGGTAATTTAACTACAAAACAATGCAACCTCTCTGTGCATAGGATTTTCCATGAGACTATAGGAAAAGAAGGGGACAAGAGCATGATCCAAATCCAAAGTTTTTCAGTGGGCTTTATGTCTGGCCCAAAATGTGTACCCCATGGAAATGGGGAAATGGTTTTAAACATACAGCTGAAATTGTTTTGTCTGCTATTAGTTGAGTAAGTTAAAGGCTTGAATTTGCAGGTGATCTTAGCAATCAACTAACAAGGAGTTAGTTTCAGGTTTCATAGCTAAGGGCTGCTGCTATTCAGCCCCTGGCTACTATGACCAGTCCCCAAAAGATCCATTTCAGCATCCAGTTCTCAGCTGCAAATATTCATTGTTTTTATGTCTAGACACATGCATCTGGAACCTGTAGGTGTGAAATACACCCCACTCTTTCATGTGGGGTACATCCCAAGGGACATTGCTTTAACTAGTGCAAAGGACTCTATGGTGGGTTATCTGCACATCACTGAGCCAAAATAGGGACTCTCTATTCATAGATTCACTCGTGTACAGAGCAGATATGCTAGAAGGAGAGCAACCATTACTATTATCCATTGTTTGGATTGCAGATGCACCCACAGCATCCTAGAAGACAACAATGGCTGCAATGAGGAGCTTACACTATGGAGAATGGGGGATATGTATCTACAATGGACATGTACACTGGGCTGGTCTTGTGAATGTAATTACATATCAAGGTGAATGGCTCCATATTCTCTGGGTTAAAGGGTTCAGGTAATAGACACCAATGTCAGGCCATCTGTGGTTCCATGTTTATAACCAGCTATAGACACTAATGGGTTTATCACAAAGAAAGGAGTGGGGGAACCCTCAATTCGGATTCGTCGGAAACAAATGTTAGGATCAACAGCCAATGGACTTAGAGTTGTGTAATTTCTAGTGGGTTAGAAGGGCACACTCAGTCATGATAGGCAAACGTCAAAGGTCTGCACCTGAAAGTCTTTCTCCTTCTTGTGATGAACTAGCCATTTTGAACCTGTTTTTAAAAAGCCACCAACACAATTTGGGACAAATTGCCCTAACTGGCAATCTGTGCTCTTGGAGGGCATGGGACTGGAGTGTCAGCAATGGTGCAAGTCCAAGATATACTGGCAGAACTATGTGGGGGAAGCTTGCATACCATCTCTCCACACTGTATCTGGGTCTATCCACTGCCATTAGCCACTCATTTTCATGAGCACTTAAGTTACTCTTAAAATTATAAATAAATAAACCACTAAACAAAGTAATAGTTCCAAATATCAACAATTTATATCTGAACAACAAGAGGGAAAAGATGATATATGCAAAACTTTAAAATGCTTAAACCCCATGTTTTGGGTCCACTCCATGCAGAGCAGAGAATTCACATGCATAGCAGCATTGCACTATTCAGAGAAGTATCGTGCAATATATGTGTACAGAGCCACAAATGCTATAGAAACTAAAAAAGGGGAAAATAAAAAGCTGAAGATTTATTCTATAGTGGAGGTGGAATACTGAAAGCTCACAACATTTGGAACATGTTGAAGTCAGTGTGCTTCTCAATAGTCTTTATAATGAAGAGGGTTTTTTTTCCCTTTTGCTTGCCTCAGTCATACTACTAATTATTTAGTGGTCTTTCAAGCCTTTTGTAATCTCTACTCGAGAAAGCACTGAAAGATATTAATTCTTAGCCATGTGTCTCATAAATGAAGGCCATTCTGCTATACTTAATGACAAGGCTGAGGCAGCAAGATGTCATTTGCTTTTTTCTCGGTTTTTAAATTGCTTTCTAAATGAACTACAGCTGTGAGGGCCAGGTGCTGTGATCCCTTTAGAAAGATCAGGAAATGATGAAATCCAAAATTTCGAAGTGTGATGGATGTCAGCTCCCGATTTGGTGTGTGTGTGAGGTCACCCTCATGCACCTGGTGCTATCTCCACCGCAGAATCACTTTACTGTGGAAAAAAAAATAGATGCACATGTCGAATGTAAGTGTAACAATATGAGGGTTTATAATTATCCCTTTGTTTTCTCCTCATCTAGATGGAAATGATAAGTATACAGTGTATGTGCTTCTTAGTATAGGTGCTGCAGTGTATTAAAAACAAGTTCTTGGTTAAAATATCAAAGTTGGCTGAGCGGCAAGTTGAGCAGGCACCATACAGGAAATTCAACATCAGAAAAATAAGAGCTCATTGACTAACTTTACTCAATTAGAATTGTAGCTGCAAGGTCAAGAACTCTATTAGCTAAAATTTATTATGCAAAACATAAATAGAAAGGTGACTGAGCTGTGCTACAGCAAGCACTACTTTTGCTGCCATTATTACAGGCTATTTATCTGACCCTGTGATAACTGTGAGATGTTTATCAGACCTTTTAAAGCTACATTACTGAATTATTATTGCCCTTACAAAACGTATGGCCGAATCCCAGAAATCAGTGCACAGCCTGAGTAAATGGGATGTATTCTATGGGAAATTCACACAAAAGGCACAGGGGCCGATTGCCGGAATCCTCAGCTCCACCATTCAGTAGCTGACGTGCAGTCAGGTTGCAGCTGCTCCAGCAGAATATGAGGGGAATTGAAGACACTGCTCATCCCAATTTAAACTCTCCTTTATGTATCCACATTATGTGTTGGCCCAATAACCATGCTGACACTAAGCTCCCAACATAGTGCCTCACTCTGATGGGTCACTATGGAGCTCCATTCCATTACAAGAAAGGGGTGTGAAGTCCACCTTCATAGATTTTCAATTCTGTAACCCCTTCCTCAAAAGCAGAAATGTAGCCATTCAGAGTTTGATCTTTTTCTATTTTTTATCTTTATTTATTTGAGCATCGTGGTCTTGTTGAGGGTTAGACCCTCAAATAAAGTTTGGATTCAGTCCAGGTAGGCAGACAAGAGTTTGGATGCTGCAAGAAGCTCAGCTACAGCATACAAATCCCTTAAAACTGGGGATGAAAGTCTCATGAGAACAGGATTTCACATCTCCATTTACAGTCACAGCAGAATACACTGTACCAGAAGAAGCCTATTGCTTGATATTTTGGCATAGATTCTGGGCAGAAAGGGGAAGTAAAAATAATATATATATTTTTAAAATGAATATTAAAAATCCCAAAAGAGGGTTTGGCTTGATCTTACTTCTAGAACTAGGTAATAGTTGGGGCAAGTCTTTTCTGACCTTGTTCACCTTGCCATTCAACTGCTGTAAATGTGGTCCCTACCAACAAATGAAACACCATCAGGAGGCTCTTTGATCTACTGTGCTCACGAGTTGCTGCCCCTAGGAAGAAAAAGACAATTAATTGTGGGTATAAATGCTACCGCTTAGACATCCAAGAACCTCATAGACTTTACGGTCAGAAAGGACCATCATGATTATCTAGCCTAACCTTCTGCACATTGCAGGCCAAAGAATCTCACTCACCCATTCATGAAGTAGGCCCATAACCTGTGGCTGAGTTACTGAAGTCCTCAAAGCTGTATTTAAAAACTTCAAGCTAGAGAGCATCCACCCTTTACTCACATTCAAACCAGCAAGTGACCTGTAAAGGAAGACAAAATCCCCACAGGATTTCTGCCAAATTGACCTGGGGAAAAATTCTTTCCCAGCCCCAAATATGGCAATCAGTTCATCCCTGAGCATGTGGACAAGCACCACCAGTCAGACACCAGGGAAAGAATTCTCTGGAGTAACTCAGAGCCCTCCCACTTTGGTGTCTTATTTCTAATAGTTCAAGATTCAACTTGTATCTAAATCAGAGACTACCTGATTGAGATTGCCAGTTGAGCTCCCTCAATCTTAAAGCTGCCTGGTTCGATTGGGAGGGAAGTTTTCATTGAAGGATCCTCCTTCAACTTTATACTTCCTTGTGCCATTGTTCTACCAGACCCAATGTGCACTAACTTGCTGATTTTGCTGCAAAAGCTATTTTACCAAAGCTATTTCTGTGAATTTAAGATTACTTTATTTTGTTGAAGAGTGGAAGAGTCCTAAAATTGGTGGAGTTCAGAAGATTTCTGTTCCATTCTACTGTGGTTCTTTTTTACCAAACCCCTCACTTTGTTTCTCTTCTGTGATTTTTGTTTTGTTTTTGTTTCTATTTTAGTCAAAATTTGTATCTTTAGTATTTAATCTTTATGAAGGCAGTCGGAGGTATTATTTTTAAAATAAAATTTATATATTTGATTTAGATACAGCAGTTCCATTCTCTAGCCTCAGAATCCTTTACAGCATTGCATACTACAATATACATGTATAAGGATCACTTAATTTTCCTTTCCTTCAAAATGTGGCCAGTAGCTATCTCTGAGGTGAAACATGGCGACCACATGACAACAGTAGCAAATTCCACAGTAATGTAGGATGTGAGAAAGAATTCCATATCCGATGAAAGCCACTGGGAACTTCAGGTAGGCAAAATGTGACTCATACAGTAATAATTCCAGGATAGATAGGGACATGACTCTGTTCTTGTGTGAAGAGGCACATATGATCAAAAGGATCTTATATTTACATTTCATCTGACAGCACCTTCAACAACATCTCATTACCTGGTGAGACATTGGTTCAGTTCTGACTCACAGTCAGGAGTGCTATTTGCTGAATCACTGTTCCAAGTGACACAGTGACAGGACTCGGCCAGAACTGTCTGACCAGACATTGCAAAACTTCTCTTTTACATAATCTGGGATAAATATAGGGGTGTCCAATTACTTCCCTGCGTTCTCTGACCATGGTCCTTTTTTCTCCACTTTACTGACAGCGAAGATAGTAGTATATTAATCATACATCATCCCTATATACTGGTGTGATCTGCCAAGGACCAAATGGCGGCCAAGCCAAGAAGTATCAAGAAGTCCCCTTCCATTTGTTAAGCTTTTGAATACCTTATTTTTTATTGCATTTGTAGCCCACTTCACGACTTGATACATGATTTGCATGCATAATTTATCCCTGTCATATAAGATGATAAATTTGCATGCTAGGATCCATAAATCTGTATTTATTCATGCCATATGTAAGCAAATAAAAAATTTTGTTTTCTTTAAGCTTATAGAAACCTTTAAGTTCTAGATTCCAATTGAGTTTTTTCACTTCCTATACTGAGCTCCTGAAGACTTCTATGGGAAAAATGGACAATCTTGGGGAGAGCAAAAGTCTCTTCCGCTGTCTTAGAAAGTCATCAAACATTACATGTTAAGCATGGCAAAAGAAGTAACAGTATTTCTTTTATATTGTTGCGTAAATGGGGGTTTGATATATATATCTTGCATCTCATTAAATATGTCCTTCATTAGTCCCTACTTACACTCTTCATGTCTTAAAACACCAGTACACTTTCACACATACAGATAGTTCACACTAGCTGTCTGGTGACACCCCACCTCTTATATACCCACGAGGGCATGGCTGACAATATTCTAGGATGTTGGAGGAAAATGTAATTCTCAGAAAGTCTGGAAGCTTCCTTAAGATTCTACAAAGGTCCAGAACATTCTAGGAGTTAGTAAAAAATTAATCCACATACGGAATACCTGAAACATTTTACTTCAAGCATCTATTTTCCCTTTTGTCACAAACAAAAAAACAGCACCCAGAGCCCGGTGCCCCCCAAGCCTGGCACCCTAGGTGGCTAGGTCGCCTGCCCTAAATCTGACCCTGGTTCTGCCATAGACCATTTAGATACCAGAGAATCTGGTCCTCTACCTTAGGACCAAACTATGCAGTAGGATGATTGAATTAACATGTTTATAACACAGGCAAAACTAAATCATTTTATAACACATTTTGGGAACATCTATGTTGTAAGTGGGCCCCAACACAGTTATGATTATTACAGAGCTGACAGGTCCTAGATTTTGTTAGCCACTGGGTTCCAACCTTTCCAAAACCTCCGGAAGAAAAGCATATACACAGTATAGAAATGGGCACTGAACTAACACATTGGATCTAAATGCTCCTGAATCGACGGGTTGTTCAAAATCTAACCTATAGTTTCCAGATGCTCCTTTTAGAAATAAAATGGCTTCTTGTCTGTATCTAGGACTAAATAAAAATCCCAGCTCTTAACTTTGGGTGTCTGAAATCCAATTCAAAATTTTGTATCTTGAGCCACTTTCTGATTTTCAATAGGTTCCACTCACAGTTGTGGGAAATGCTTAATGAACAAGCAACATTTTATTGAATCTGCAGATACCATGTATGATGATGAACGTATGGAAAAAATATCCTTCAGTCTGACTGGAGGAAAAATCAATTGTAGACCCGTAGGGAGTAAACTGATTTTTCCAACACAGCTGCACCAAAGCTGCTTCATCCATCCTCCTGTTGCTGCTCTTTAATGGCATTTTTGTAGTTAAAATGAGCATGATTTATAATGGTAGTAATTCCTTACAAATGACCTGGTTTTTAATAATTCCAGGTATTTCTTGTGTTCAGTTTTTCTAATATTAAATTCGGGCATACCTCGCTTGAGGTGGGAGAGGCTGCAATCATTTGTAGACAGGTTTGAATCTATGGTACCATGCATCAGCTATTTGTTAATTTTATGCAGGCTGTCTAGTTTCTGCATCTCACAGTTTGGGCACAACAGGAGGTGACACTGTTAACTGTTACTCTTTTCACTTACTTTTTTCCCCTAGCTGAACGTAAACATATCATTACACACTTACACTACACTATATTTAGAGTTCATTTTTAACTATCTATTAGCTAAAAGATTAGAGCTTTGCTGAAATACCTGAAATAAACCTGGGAAAACTGTACTGCCCACTAAATTTCAGATGGGAGTAGGTTTTCTCAACCCTATAATGTTTCTATCCATGGTGTTTATTTCCAATACTTGCTTCTCTCATTTGATAAAACTGAAGCTTAACTAAAGGAAAATCCTTCATGGGTCATTTCCATGTTGACAATAGTTGGGAAATTTTTCCATAGTAGTTGACTGTAATTTGTGCAGTAGGTGGGAATCCATTAGAGTCTGATGTTTACTACCAGAAACATCAAGGAGCAGCACTGGAAAAAATAATCTATCTGTAGAACACTTCATTATACCCTTCTATGGTGTATGGGGCTATGAAACTGTTTCTTGTGTACTTTACCTTTACACTTCTAATAACTGTCTATGTCAACAGACAGCAGTATTTTGTTCTTAGAATTGCTGCAGTATGTTCAAAGGAGACCAGTACATTGTGCTGTCACCTGGAGACTTTATATTCTTAATCACAATCTAATTGGCTGAATTATGATCATGTAATCAAAGAGTTCTCCATTTGGATACAAGAAATCATTACAGTGATCGCCTTTAGGAAGTCCACATTTACTAACAGTTAGCACATATCTGAGAATGTCAAAATTTCCCCAGTCTTTTGAATAGGATGCACTACTGTGTCTGCAGTAACTATATGATAACAGTTGGCAAATGTTGACTATTCAATGGCTTCTGTTGTATTACACTTTTCTATTTATTTTCAAGGAAATTTACATTTACAAAGTACATTATATATTATTGTTGATTCCTTCTTAAGGTGCATAATTATTCTACATAACACATGCATCCAGTTAGTAAGCATATTGGTATAGTCACTAAAGTCATCTCTCATGTATTTCTATTGAACCAAAAGGAGTTATACCAAGGATGAATTAACTCCATATCTCTGAGATGCTTCTGTACAAATATCAGACTAGAATTACGTTAAAGGCAGACACCTGAGTATTTATGTCTTTCATTTGTTTTAGGTGTATACATTTTGAATCCTCAGCTCATGAAAATGAGAGGTTAATAGTACTGGTAAGAACAAACTTGGTTTAATGGGGTAGCTTTTGATTTAATTTCTTCATACACTTCTGTTTTGCCAATATATTTCAGTTCTGACCTACTATGTCCTCACAAAGGATATCCAGTTGTCTTATCTTGACCCCACTAAAAGAAGTGCTACTTACAGACCAGCCAGTACATTATCTATTTTCGATACTTATATGCTCCCACTACCACAGTGTCTGAATGCCTTACCATCTTTAATGTATTTATACTCACAATATCCCTGTGATGTAGGAAATTGCTATTATCCCCTTTTTACAGATGGAAAACTGAGGCGAGGAGGCCCACTTTGTTAAAGGTATTTAGACATTGCTCCACTCAGCTTGTGGGCCATATTTTCACTATTTATGTGCTTAAAGATGCAGATAGATGCCCAGGTGCTTTTGAAAATCACACTAGGCACTTATCTGCTATTGAAATCAGTGGGTATTAAGTACGTAGGTGCTTTTGAAAACCTCTCTAAATACCTATCTGCATCTTTATGTGCCTAAAAACCTTTGAAAAGCTGGACATAATGATTAAGATAGTTGTCTCATTTTCCAAGGAGACTTAGGTTCCCAAACAGGCTCCTAAATCATCTGAAAATGGTACCCTAAGTGATCTGCCTAAGGTCACACAGGAAACCTGTGGCACAGCAAGAAATTGACTCTCAAATCCCAGGTGTGCGGCCTAATGCCCTGGCCAACCTTCTTTTTATTATCTCCAGCCCACCTTGAAGCAAATGCTACTGGAAATCCACTGAAGAAGCTTGTTTGCATAATGTCCAGTCAGATTTTGCACACTCAGGGGGCTAGAATAGCTACCTGAATTTATGGGTGCTGAACCAAACCACAGAACCATGGGGGTCTCTGCATCTCTGGTCAAAATGTGCATTCTATTTCCACACTGAGTTGATGTCTGTCTCACTTTCTACAGTCCCACTGCGAAAGCTGTCGCTGTAGCTTGTTGCTTCCCCACAAGAGATGGATATCCTTTCCCTTTGGATGCAGAACGCTACCTCAGTGTTCCATGTGGATTACTGTAGCTCACATAGGGTGCATATTTCAGCAGTCATGGTGAACTTTTCAAAGTGCATTATAGTCAACTACTCAGTCAGAGCCTTGCACTTTACAAGTATGCCTCGGAGCATTCACACTTCAAATGGATTAGAATATCAGCGCTACGGCACTTCCTTCAAGATCAGGCAATGTGAGGAAAGAACTGGGCTGGGGACATTTCATCTGAGAGTAGGTATATCATAGATGCAAATATCAGGCTTGAAGCACACTGTTGTGTAGTAGAGGACGGCAGGCCAGGAAGAATGGAATGGATCTGGGTCACTTCATTCTGGGGTAAAGGACACTGAAGCTGGGAGGGTAGGTGCGGTGTGTTGTATGGGGTCTTGGTCATACACAGGAGGCATCTGCAGTAGAGTATCTCTAATTATATATGCTAATGGACATAGTAATAATATGAGTACAGTAGAACTTCAGAATTATGAACATCTCGGGAATGGAGATTATTCGTAACTCTGAAATGTTCATAACTCTGAAAAAAATGTTGTGATTGTTCTTTCAAAAGTTTACAACTGAACATTAACTTAATACAGCTTTGAAACACTACTATGCAGAAGAAAAATGATGCTTTCCCTTTATTTTTAAAGTAATTTATGTTTAACATGGTACTGTACTGTATTTGCTTTTTTTCCCCCTCTCTCTGTGGCTGCCTGATTGTGTACTTCCGGTTCCAAATGAGGTGTGTGGTTGACTGGTCAGTTTGTAACTCTGGTGTTCATAATTCTGAGGTTTCTACTGTATATATTCTCAGTCTCTGAGTAAGGGTAAGAATCCACAGAGATGTAGGGGCACATAAATTAAGGTCTGAGTTCTGGTTCAGATTTTGTAAATTTGGATTTCCTTAAGTGTCTCATTTCTATGGAACCTGAATCAAAACCTGACTTTCTTTAGATTCATGAACTCTCATTCCTACTGTCCTGAAGTCAGGGTGGGCTTTTGTTTTCTGCTGAGCTTTAGCTTCTATAGGGACTCCACTGTTTTTCACTGGTATTTCTACAAGTACTATCTACAGAAACTTTCAAAAGTCTTCCATCATCTGAAGCAGTTGTAAAAGCATCATGTGTGCATTCCTTTTACTATGGCAATTACTTGTTCAATATCATATACCCCTGCCAGCACTATTGCCATTTTTATCCCCAATCAGAGTTCCATGCCCACCAGAAAATAGCAACATCAAACAACATGCAGAATTCAGTATTAAAAGAGTTGTGAAAGAGACCTGCTGTAGACAACATATTGCAAGAGATGTGGCAACAGTACAACAATGCATAATTCATCATTCAGCAGTGTAGCCATGTTGCTCTCTGAGAATAGTGCCAGTGTGTAAAAAGACAAAAAGAAAACAAAACAAAAAGCTAGATTAAAAGCATAAAATATTATAGATATAAAGTCTCTTCCTGCTGTGTAAACTGCTGAAACTTGCTCACTGGCAATTGCCTGTCTGATAATGAAATTCAGAAATAATATTAGGGGTGGTATGAAAATTCTACGGCCAATTTAGTCACTCAAGCAAGGCTGGAAATCTCCTGGTTAAGGCTGCAGTGGGAGATAACTTGCCACAAGATGAGCTGATTGGAACTCTGCTAAGTATATGCTTCAGTGACTTCTGGAACAGGCAAATGCTGTGCATGCATTCATAGGGAACACAAGATGGGCAAGGCGCTTGCCGAAAGTCAGAGATTTTTGGAATTTAAGAGCGGATTGTTCTCATCTCCCACTTTTGAAAGGTAGCTCTGGGAATCCGTGTTAATTGCTGAAAGCCACTCACTGTGTTGTGGCATAGAGATGAGCAGGATATCACTTCTGCAAGACTGGCAGATGGCATAGTTCTCCAGCTGACTGCAGAGTAGAGAAAGAGTGAAATCTTCCCCAATAAAAATAAAACCAGTCTGTGCTAGAAGCCTTGGAAAATGGAAATATATTTCCCCAGGGTTTAATTATAGGGAAGAGTTCCCACTGGTGGTGTGATATTTAATAAGCATGCAGGAGCAGACTGGTTGGAAATCAGGCACAGCCCTCTTTTTAACTGAATAAGCAGGCTGCTCAATCTGAGTCTGCTCAGGCTTCCTTACAGCCTCCTCTGTTAACCCTGTGAAGAGAAGCCAAAGAACCCACCTCAAGAGCTATGTTGTCTGACAGCAACTTGGAGCAGAGGTTACTCTGCGTGAGCCTGAGCTTTAAAGTTCCAACCCAGATCCAAGCAGCCATACCATGTAAGAGGTGCCAAGATTTGGGATTTGGTTGTATGCCATCTCTACACCCAATCTGAGAAGGACTCACATGGGTATGAGACCTTCATCTCCAAAATGAGGCCTGAGGTTAACTCTGTCATAACTCCCTCGCTATCTGTTCTTCTTTGATGCACCTTTTGCACCAGGAAAGGGTCAAACCTAAACTGTGCAAGCAAAACCCCAGACATTGTTAGAGTGCAGAAAGATAGCAGGTTTGGGACAAGAGCAGGAGAAATAGCTTCCAAGAATATTCACCGTTGCTTCTTCCAATTTTTAAAAGAATTTGCTTCAGGTATTTTCAGGTTCCTTTTCTGTGAATGTGCTAGCAACCAAGTTTATTGTCCTTTTTCTGGCAAAGTGAGTTTCACCCTGGTGCAGAGGACCAACATGAAGCCTATGCAACAATTAAGTCCCACTAAAGCCTTACTAGTGGGACTTATTAGGCCTTATGCTGGCATTCCGCATCATCCAGACTGCTGTAAATCAGATAATACAAGATATATAACTTATCTAATGACCATAGTAATACTGTATATAATGACTTTAAATGTTGGTTTATATATACACAATAATTTCTTTGCTCCCCCCTCCCTCCTCCTCTGTATCTTTTTGTGATGTGGTTAGTATTTGTTCAGCTTAAGTGACTTTTTTTCAGAAATAAAAATTCAGATAAATATACATTTAAAATCTGGAAGACCAATTTCACTTAGCATTAAGTATCAAGCAGCTCAACTGTCCAAGAATAACTCAGCTAGTTAGCTTGCATACTTGGTAGATACATTCAGTTTACTACCTTACAGTCATCGGCCAAACTCACTTGGGTTTCAGATGGGGCATTTGCGATCTCATTTAAAGATGAGCTTTGATCAAATACCCATGCTACCCCCTTAACATTTCTGAAAAAGAAGAAAAAGGTGCTACAATGCATATTAAATTATGTTGTGTTAGTCTGAATTATGCATTAAGTGAAATGCCATCTCAAGAAATATGCCAGAGAGTATTTCCCTCATGTAAGAACCCCCGCAATGAGTTGGAATAGAGTATTTTATCCACAGTCACGAGCCCCCCCAAAGTGGATTCTCACATTTGTTTTCATTAGGTGCTTTTCACATTCAAGTTATCGCTAAGTGGCTTACAGAGTTACTGAAGTATGAGTAGCACCATTCTTCAGTAACTGTTGTAAACTTGTACAAGGCCTGCTGGATTGGGATCATGTGGCTGATGTGAACTAGGTTCAGCAAGTTGCATTCACAAGGGTCACAGAGATGGCCAGGTGAGTGTGAAACCAAAACCTCCAGGAAGTCCCTTCTCACAGGACCAAGGACTGCATGGTCTCCTGCCTTCTTTCTGTGGCCAGATATGGAAAAAAATCCTGTTCAGAAAAGGCATTTAAGCATGTATTTAAAACTCATTGAAATCAACAGGACTTTCGTACATCATAAAAGTTATGTGTTTTCCTGAATTGGAGCCTGAATCTTCAAGGGGGTGCAAAGTGTCCACTCTTCTCACAGCCGATCTTTGGAATGCCACCAGGTTAACTCATTGTTTCCCCCAGTTCTTCTGCAGGTGAGGGGAGGATTCATTCCCTTCTCTCTTCCTTCCCCTCCACCCAAAACCATAAAGAAAGGGCAGCAGCAGTTGAAAGACAGTCCCTGTCATACTATTAGTGGCTTTTTCACTCAGCAGCAGGGGGAAGTAAGCTTTCAGTAGCTTACTTGCCCCTTATGAACTGTAGCAGTCACTAGATAGGAATTACGGAGTGTCTCTCCTAGCACATGTTTGCAGTAATACTTGCTAATGAATCTCTGGGATTTTCCTGGCTAAGTCGTTCTATGGATGATGATTATCATCATTATTTATTTGTATTCCGGTAGCATCTTCAGAATTCAGCTGAGATTTAGATCCTGTTGTGCAAAAACAAGGCAAGAGACAGGCCATGTCCTGAAATGCTTAGTATCTGCATCGAAGGGGAAACAGAGGCCCAGATAAATGAATTGATTTGCTTAAGATCACACACCAAGTCAGTCTCCTGAGCCATTGGACTACACTTGTCTCAGTAAGACGTTGTAACCTATGCCTACTAAGTTTGAGAGCAACTGACAGAAGGAGTAGGTTGAACCTTCTGCTACATATGGTGCACAGTGCCTTCAGCCTCCTGCATAAATTGTTCTTGAGAGGAGTGTAGGCTTAGAAAGCTAATGACCCTTCCTGACAGCTCTTTGAAGATCTCCAGGGGATGAAGCAGCTACCTGGAACCACCCTGAAGACCCAGTCCAAAGGGCAGGGAATTCCAGACTTGTTTTATTATTGCCTGAAAATCTACCAGAGACAAATAGGAAGAAGCATGGTTTATTGTCTTTCCTGAAGGAGGTGCCCTTCTGACAGCACACCGTCTTCACAATATTGCATCATACTCTTCGTATTTGATCAGAGCCAGTAATGCTCTGAGATCAGTAAGCAAAGCCTACTGATCCAGACACAGAGATCCTACTGTCAAAGCGAACTTGACATAGGAAACACTAAGTGCCCTATATCATAATGGTAGCATTTCACAGACATTTTACATCGGTGTAAATGACTGAAAGATGCAATACAGAGGAGAATCAGGCCTGTAACGATTTCCAAGGGGAAAACGTTATCGTTAAAACCTCAACATTCTCCAATGGGTACAAAACAGTTACCATAGTTTAACTGTGGCAACCTCTTTGTGTGTCTGTATGTATATGGGAGCTGATAATTACTCTATAACTTAGCTGCATCAGGTTCTTTGTTTGTTAATAGAGGCAACATAAAGACTTTCATTGTGGAGATTTCCACTGGGGAGAAGTGTGACGTTCCCCTCTGCAACTTGGACAGGTGTATATCTGTGTCACCCCAATCCCTCACTCCTAGAGCCCGACTAGCACTTGCCTCACTGTGTGAAGACCCCACTCCTGGGTCAGCCCACACACAGCCTCCTGCAAGCCAGAGTCTCTTACCTTAGTGAGTGAGTGCTTCTGGTCAGCCACTCATGGGATTATCCAATAGAATGATCCCTGCAAACACCCCCTCAGTCCTAGATGCAACCCTAGGAACTTCTGTCTTACAGATATCTGTTCTGCCTACTGTACTCTGCAAGCTCATCACTGGTTAGTCCATCAACTTAGCAAAGAAATTGATATGCAGCTATGTCACTCTAAAGAAAATCTCTACATACACTCAAACCACATTCACTGCCTTAGATAAAACAAACAAATAAGTTTATTAAGCACAGAAAGATTTTAAGTGATTATAAGCCAGAAGAATATAAATCAGATTTGATCAGGAAGAAATAAAAGCAAATCACATTCTAAGCTAAGCTTAACACTTTCAGTAGCCTTACAGTCTTAGATGGTTCTCACCACAGGCTGGTTGGTTGGTCTCCAACCAGGCTCCCCCCTCTATGGGCAGTCTTGTTGGCGTCTTGTAGATGGATTGCAAGAGAGAGCCCAAGAGACCAAAATATCTCCTCTTTCTTGTGCCCACCTGTGGGACCTCACTTTTCGCTGCCCCCTTCAGGATCAGGTAACACAAGTATCCGGGCATGGTTTTCTCCACCGCCTGGGTCGATGAGCATCCCCTTATCAGATACTTAGGACAGTCTATTGTTCCTGTATGCATGCCTCAGTGAGGCGTGAATTACCTCTGCAGTCAGTGTTTGCCTGGATCTGCTCCAAACAATGAGAGACACATTTGGGACTATTACATAGCAGAGCTTCATAACCACGCTTGTGACACTGCAAGAAACACACTATCATAACAATAATGTTCAGTATGTCATGAGCATTCCAAACACACCTTACATGATACAAATTGCATTAAACAATACACAGTTACACTATAAGGGTGTACACGGGGTGCATTGTGTCACAAGAAGACATGCAAATAATAGTGCTGCACCACAACCTGACTAAAGCAGGCACAGATTGCCACTTGCTTGGTGAGAGTTTGGTATGGAAACAAGCTGGACACCATGATAGACCCAAGGTAAGATCCAGACTGATGAGTAGTTGTGTTCCCCCTGCCCTCTAACCTCGTGATTTTTCACTGCTTTGCTGCTGTAACCACCACTGCTCACAAAGAGCCTCACAAACAGCTGTAAGCATGGTCTGCTCACAAACAGCCTCCAGTGTGTGAGTTACTCCCAGCTGTGTCTGTTGCAGCCTGCCAGACTTACATTGGCTTTTTCATTGCAGGGTGACCCCAACACACTGCCAGTCCCAGCTTTTCCCCAAAAATGTATATCATGTACTGCCCAGCCATTTCCTGGAAAATATAAACTTATATAAAGTTTGTCATTTAAAATGATAGGCACATTATTGCTGTCCCAAACGGAGTTTCCCCAAACACTTCAATTCAAAATACATTGGCTTAGATAAAACAATAAAACAATTTTATTAACTAAAAAGAGATATATTTTAAGTGGATAAAATTAATGTGGCATAAAAGTTAGAATTGGTTATGCGAAAAATAAATAAACACAACTAATGTCTAATTTAATGAATTAGGGTAAATTCAAAGCAAAGTCTCTCTAACCACATATTTCAGCAGTTTTACGGGCTGAATTTCTTTCTGTCAGGATCCCTTCCCCAGTCTAATGCTGCTTCCTTTGTTCTTCAGCTGTTATGAAAGCCGTGGGCAGAGAGAAAGGGAGGAATCCTTTTGGGGTGTTTGCCCTTCCTTCTTATAATCTTCTCCCTCCTTTGGAAAGCATCTCCAGCTGGGAACATGGCAACAGGCAGACTGTGTGGATAGGAACTTCATGCTGTTTCTTTGCTAAGATGTAGATTTTTGGCCCATGTTCCTTTTCCTGACAGAGAATAACCACTTAGTGGGCCCATTTCACCTTGACTTTTGCATCAACTTGTTCTTTGTCTCTGAGAAACTGGTTTGGTTGCTCCCCAGATTAGGAGTATGTCTTAGTAATACCGTACAGTGGAATCTTATAACTTTACATACAATGTTGCCACACATATTTTATCAGGGCAATATAGACCAGTGAATTATGAGTTTTCAAACGATTCTTCGCAAAATGTACTTTGTACAAAGATTATCATAATAGTGTGCCGGGGTGAATACTGGGCTACAGCCCACCAAAGACTCTTGCAGTGTGGCCAGATGGTGAAACAAAGTACAGGCAATGTGAAAGAATATGACCAATGTGCTCTCATCTCCACAACAGGCATCTTCAATGAGTTGTCTCTTTTATGGCTAGAAGTCCCATTGGAGCTCAGAGGAAGAACCAGGTCAGCTGCAGGTGGGTAGAATGGGGACTTGTGGCACCTTTTGGACTGTCAAGAGAAGCCCAAGCAGCTCTCCCCAGTCTTAAATCAGTCAGCGATCCTCCCAAAATTCAAGAGAATCCACAATCCTGGGCTGCATGCATTGCAAGGGCTGCAAGGGACCATGAACAACCAATGACTTTTATACACTATCCCTGTAACTAATGCACTGGTGCTCTTCTTGCATTTTGAAGGGTAGCTCTGCAATTAATAATGCTGGAAATGTGAATGAAACATGGGGAAAGTACTGACATTGGGCTTCATAGAGTCCAAAGGCTGGTTTTATCAATGGATCCATGAAACGTGCCAACAGCTAACAGTACTTGCCTTCTGTGACATAGCTAATTTTCCAACTGTCCTGAGACTTACCAGTTGTATACACATCCCTCTCTGTGCACTTGCACAGGATATGGGCATAAATCAAAGACAGGAAGTCTTTCTGTTCCCTGAATATGCAGGTGTGTTCAAAGACAAATGTCAGCTCTAAGTTTCCAGGAGTATTTCATCCTGTGACACATTCAGGCAATCAGCCCTCTGTCAGCTGTCTGAAATGGTTTCCTTGCTGATGGTGGCATGGTAAATACAGCATTTTGTGGGCAGATCTGATGGAGGATTACTCTATAGCCCTCTCACAAATGTATAAAACATTTGTTCTGTTGTATCCTACAAAAATAGCCATGAACCATCCTTATAAGGAGGAGTGAGAAATTAACACACCAAACCTAACTATGACTGAGGGAAAAGATATGTTTATTTCACTTATGCAGACATCAGATGGATCATGAAAAGAAAGGCAATGATTAGTGGCTCATAATTGTGCAGGCAAGTTCTCATCAGTGTTTACTGCACAATGTAAATATGTATTTTTCTCACTTACCCAAGTAAAGTGAGCAACATGGAGAAGCTACATCAGGTTAAAGAAACAAACAGAAGCCAACAAAGCAGCCAAAACTACAAGCCAACACAGGAGAGCTATGACCAATTAGCAATTATAAGACACAATAAAACAGAAAGAAGGACACTCCCATATTATCCTCACCTGGTTCCATGTGATTGCTTCTAAACTTACTTCTAGGGTTTGAGGTTGTGTTATGGATCTATTCCCACAAAACTGAAATATCCTCCTCCGTGATATCTGACTAACCTCATGCAAAAGCCCTGAAACAGAGTTTATATTATAAATCAATGTGTGTTTAGATATTGTTTTGAACACTGGCTGAATATTTGTTGATTGCTGTATTTGTATTTTGATTAAGAACTGGGTCAAGCTGTAAGTATAGGAATAGGAGCTTCCCCTTAAAAACAGCATGGGGCACTTGATGGAATGTACGTTAGAAAGGGCCCTGTATGAGTGCAGCTGCAGAGCAGGAAAGAACTAGCCTATGTGAAACACCCTAAAATGACCAGGACTCTAGCAATGCTAAAGCAACCCTTCAGGAAAGCCAAACATCACCACTGAGAATATCTTACATCAAATGGTGATGTGCTGCCAATGATTCAAAATAGGATTTTCCCACAAAACATTTTTCATTCAGGCGGTGATAATTGCACATGCTCCAGAGGTGGGTTTGCTCCCAGAGAGTGGGGAGGGAAGATTCTGGAATGTATTCCTTTACTTTCCCATAATGACAAAAACACTTTCTTAGATCCATAGGCAAGCTAAGAGGCAACACGGCTTGGCAGAACTTAGATTGTAAGTGCACATTTCAGGAAAAAAATTTACTTTGATCCTGAAAAATATCCCAAGATATTTATGTTAGGCCCAGTGTTCATGTATGATTTGAATTAGAGGATGAGGGTGAAGACCATGGGTGAAGACCACAAATGAAAATGCTACTACAGCACAAGTAGGCATTCCTGTGCTAGCTTTAATCTAACTGGTGAGGGTAACAATG
The DNA here is from genome assembly GCF_026122565.2 of Emydura macquarii macquarii. Classification (NCBI taxonomy): domain Eukaryota; kingdom Metazoa; phylum Chordata; order Testudines; family Chelidae; genus Emydura; species Emydura macquarii. The sequence continues at coordinate 14,971,370 of NW_027131164.1, forward strand.
GGAGTGAGCATGAGCCAGGTGCCCCAGTATAAGCCCAGTACTGATTCTATATACATACTCTGGTTGCTGGCCTGCACTGTGTCTTCACAGTGTCCCATTGTGTCTACACTGCTATTGTTATCTGTACTAGCTAGATTAAAGCAAGTGTTTTGGGTATGCCTACCCAAACTGAAGTCACACCTTCATTTGTGGTGTAGACGTACCCCAAGTCGGATCCTTGCCCAGAAATGTTTTTGAAAATAGCTGCCATTGATGCAGACTGGTTCATTCTAAAGCCAAGAGCAGGTTCTTCAGAACCATTTGGAGCCCTCGAGTGGTACCTCATGTCCGGAAGCAATTAGTTGTATCTGGACAGGGGGTCATTGCTGACTGAGACAGGAAATCACTCCAATTCCATCCGGAGCTCTCATTCCAGCAAGCACGTTATCTTGAAATATTTTATTCTCCTTTTACTCCATCGATTCATAGAACCCATCACCAACCTCTGTACATTGTTACCTTTTCCTTAGCTCAGGATCTGCCTCCCTGCCTGTAGCCTTAATTCCCTTGGGTATTAGCCTCACCACACCCTCAGCTACATAACTAAAAGGCTGCCTTCTTTTGCTGCCTTTTCAGATGTGGTCCTGAATGCTTTTCTCCCCTATGAGCTCTTTGTTGAGGGAACATGCTTCCCTCAGACTTTTGGACATCATCACATGCAGGGATGTTAGCTCCTCAGTGTATGGAATTCCTTGTCTGCATCTCATGAGACGATACATTCCGGACTGAATGGATCTCCGGCTCTGAATGATCAAAGCTTTTAGTTGCTGTTTATTTCTTCACCCCTTCACTTGGCTCCTGAGAGGATGTTTCAGTAGACTTTTTAGAGAGACAGAAAAACCCAATATCCTATTAAACTAATAACCCTTGGCCATATTGTCTGCAAATGAATGCAGGCACAGACAATTGCCCAGTTTTCTACTGAGGTTCTGTGCTCAACAATCTTCTATGTGTTTGCTAACTACAAAATGTGTGCATAACATAATGAGGGACTATTGTTACCTCCTCTGCTGATAATTATTGAGATCAAGCTATGACGCTCTACAAACTGCTTTCTGATTAGTAAGGGTCTCAACAAAGACCATTTCCTGATTTTCAGGTATATGACTTTGGTTGCCCTCTATCTATTCTTCTCCATCCATATTTCTCAGGAATATCCTGTGGAGGACATAAAATCTTTTTGTTTTGGCCTCCAACTGACACATGCATTTCTCCTTTTGTAGAAGGAGGTGCATGAATACAGTTTTTCACCCCCAAAGTTTGGGTGTGGTCGTATGGCAGCCATTTCTTCGTGGTTATATGGACATGGCTGTTGCCCCCTCTTCTGACACCAGGATTGCTCATCTGCTGAATGATAGCAAATGCCTGGGCCCTTCCAGTTTGCCTTCTCATTGGAGGAGAAATCAGTGGTGCGAAGACTGGGGATACTGTAAATGTAACATGGTTTATTTACACATATACATCAGTCCTGAAATGAGACGGTCAAACAACATGCAGACAATCTCTTCTTCCAGGAATATCAGCCCAATTCCAATGCCAGGTTCCCAGGGAGAAACTCATCTCAAGAATTCACTCTAATCAGAGACCAATTGAGAGAGCAAACCCTTCTGTTGTTCTCACAGCACTCTCTCTCCTGAAGCTGCTTCTGCACAAGACTTTGCATAAGCCAAAGCTAACAACACCAGGACATCTCTTCCAAGAGTCAAAACATGATGACATGCTAAGAAAAACAATTTGGAAGACTATGTGTTACAGCACCACCTGGTGGTGCCTATTATATTTTTTAAAGTATATTGGTTAGTAAATTTCAGCATTACATCTAACTGCAAACAAACAGTTAGATCCTCCATCTTTTGTCTTTTATGTAGTACTTATAGCCAGTCAGTGAATACTGCAAAGAAATACTGATATGTTTTCGAGCTCCACATTTACTGTTCTTTTGACTTTTCAATAGCTGATTGGTACATGGAATTCATCTATGGTTCATAATATACAGAGACTCATACAATGGTACTTAAATATGTTACCCAAAGAATGTGGCCCCAGTTCTCCAGACCAATAGAGGAGTACTCAGTGCAAGCCCAGGAAAGTGAGGGCTAGGCGAGGAGGGGACAAAGATGACCTTAAAATAATCAAATGCTCTCATGGACTCTCTTGTAAACTTCCATCCAGGGTGTGCCACAAAAACAATCCAGATGGTTCTGATGAGCAATCTTTACCTGGCCTCGCTCAGGCAACAAAAATCCATGTTCATGCTCCTAGATTACAAGGCCAGAAGGAACTATTGGGATCATCTTGCCTGACCTCCCGTATAACGGAGGCCACAGAACTTTCCCAAAATAATTCCTAGAGCATATCTTTTAGGAAAACATCCAATCTTGATTTGAAAATTGTCAGTGATGCAGAATCCACCATGACCCTTGGTAAATTGTTCAAGTAGTTACTTACCCTCACTATCAAAAATGTATGCCTCATTTACAATCTGCATTTGTCTAGCTTCAACTTGTAGCTGGTGGATCATGTCATACCTTTCTCTGATAGATTGAAGAGCCCTTTGTTAAATATTTGTTCCCCGTATAGATAGTTAGAGACTATAATCAAGTCACCCCTTAACTTTGTGTTTGTTAAGCTAAATAAACTGAGCTCTTTGTCTCTATCATGATAAGGCATATTTTCTAATCCTTTAATCATTCTCATGGCTCTTCTTTGAACCCTCTCCAACTTATGAACATCCTTCTTGAACTGTTGACCCCAGAACTGGACAGGGTATTCCAGCAGCAGTCACACAAGTGCCAAATACAAAGGTAAAATAAACTCTCTAATCCTATTTGAGATTCCCCTATCTATATCTCCCAGGATTGTATTAACTCTTTTGGCCATAGCATCACACTGGGAGCTTATGTTCAGCTGAATATCCACCATGACTCCCAAATCTTTTTCAGAATCACTCCATCACAGGGTAGAGTCCTGTATTTTGTAACTATGGCCTACATTCATTGTTCTTATGTGTATACATTTACATTGTCATATTAAAATGCACATTGTTTGCTTGAGCCTAGTTTGCCAAGCAATGCAGATCACTCTGAATCAGTGACCTGTCCTCATCTTTTTTTACCACTGCCCCAATTTGTGTGTCATCTGCAAACTTTACTGATGATGATTTTATGTTTTCGCCCACATCACTGATAAAAAAGTTAAATAGAATAGGGCCAAGAACTAGTCCCAGTTGGACCCCACTAGCAATATAACTGCTTGATGACAATTCCCCATTTACAGTTACATTTTGAGACCTATCAGTAAGCAGGGTTTAAGACATCTAATGTGTGCCATGCTAATTTTAAATTGTATTTTTTATTTAAATCAAAATGTCATGTGGTACTAAATCAAAAGCTTTACAGAAGTCTACATATACTACGTCAATACTATTACCTTTATCAACCAAACTTGTAAGCTCATTAGAAAAGATTTCTAGTTAGTTTGACAAGATTTATTTTCCTAAACCCATGTTGATTTTCATTACATTATTCTCCTTTAATTCTTTAATCAATCAAGTGCTGTATCAGGAGCTCCATTATCTTGCCCAGGATCAATGTCAGGCTGACAGGCATATAATTACCTAGGTCAACCTAGTTACCCTTTTCAAAAATTGGAATGGGAAAAGTATTATCTTCAATATATGATGAGACTATATCATCTTTTTTCCCTCCAAACTGAACAGAAATATTTATTGAACATTTTTGCCTTTTTTACATTATAATTGATAGTTCTATCATTTCCATCTAGTAATGGACATATACCCTTGTAAGGATCCTTTTTGCTTCTAATATATTTAAAAATAACCCCTCCTTCTTATTTCCCTTAACTCTCCTGGCCTTTTGTTGGGTTGTGGGTTTGTGGCTTTTGGGGCATCTAGTAAGGTGTTCTTAAATGATTCCCATTTATCATTCACAGTTTTCTGATTAAATTCTTCCTCTCAGATGAAGCCTTTGATGCCATTGATCATACTGCATTGATGAACACACTTTGCAGGAATGAATGGAAAGCATCCTTCTGGTTCATTATATTCTTGTGCTTAGAGTGCTGTGATGGACATTAATGCCTTATCACCAAAGCCTGTTATCTTCAGAAGTCACAGGATCCCAACCCTCTTTCTCCTTTTTCATCTACATTAAACTAAAAGAGAAGAGATGTCACAGACTTATATGGCACAAAAGTATATCTCCTCCTAGGATACTTCAATGCCAAGAAGAGATGAGCAGTTGGAAGAAGGGTGGTTGGCCAGGAAATACACAAGAATAAATGAGTAGGAGAGGAAAATCACTTTGAAGAACTTGCCAGTACTCCTACCTTTTACAGTCTCATCATTCTTGAGCAACTTAAAGATTCCAGATGGTCTTCAAGGGTAGCTACAAGTATAGTTGAGCATATTGCTATAATCCAGCCTGGATGAGACAAAGACATGGATAGCCATGGTGGTGTGCATATCAATTAGTACTGTTGACTGACATAAAGTTCCTCTTTTTCTTCTGAGGGCTGAGAAAGTGGCACCCACTACTGTCTCAGCCTTTGTTGATCTGGGGAGTGTAACTGGCATTGAGAGTCAAACTAGAATCCCCTGAATGGCAGTGCTGAACACCACCATTAAGCCAAATACAAATCCCTTTTTGAAGTCTGAGCCTCACTTGTTTACTGTGCAATACAAGTTTTCACCACCATGTTTCTGAGAAAGGTGAAATCTGCACAAGAAAGCACTTTGCCCAGCTTTATTTAGCTTTCTTGTGAGATTTCATTATGCATAGCACTGTGTGATACATGTTGCATGAAAACAGTAGAGTAAAACACCATGCATGCATTATGGAATCATATCCCTTGAAAATATGGAGGAAATAGCAAGTGATACAACCAGTGTTAAGTTTCACCAAAAGCATGATTCAGCTGTATGTAGGTGATCTTGCCAAAACTATTATTGTTTGGGTAAATACTTTAGTAAATCATGTAATAAAGTATCAAACTTAGGTCATTATTCATTTATTCCAAACAATATTTGTTCATATAAAAAAGCAAATGAAAGACTGAGTGTGGTTTAAACATTATTATTGATTCATGCCAAATTAGGTTTTTAATCTTGGTATAAGGCTACTATTACTAAAGCAAAACATTCTTCCTCTCGGGTACAATATTGCTTTGTCTAACTTTAAATTACATTCTGTACATACCAAATGACCACTAAAAGTTGTGCACCCCAGTTTTAACAGCCTCTCTTAGCACAGTCAACTGTTTGTTGAATAGTAGGTTAATATGATTTGGTGGGAGTGTAGGAAAAATATATACTAGATGGGATTGTGATCTACTGCATGGTATTTTGAATACAAGGAAAGTGTGGTGTAATGATGTCAGGCAATGCTGTCATGAAATGTCACTCAGTTGTTGGGCCTTGAATGTATCAATTTCCTTTCTCAAAACAAAGGGAAAAACATATAATTGGAATATGCTAAAACCCTCTTTCCCACCATTTACAGTTTGAGCTCACCATCAACTATTTATAGGATGGAATGACTAAGATATCATCATGAGTTGGCCTTGCCATTCTTGCTATCATCACCTGAACATACTGCTGAGAAAATTCTGCAGTTGGCTACTGTTTTATATTTTGAACAGAAGATTTATTTTATTTGATACAGCAGCATACTTTGCGTCAGACACACAAATTGGAACACACAGATGGAAACCAGTTCAGTTAAATAAGAAATGTACCAAACTCAGCTCACTCACGAGTTCAAAAGCCAACTTTGTCATCCATTGATCATATACTTCTTTGACTACTCAAAAGCATTTGATACCATCCAACATGACCATCGTTGGAAGATACTGCAGACATGGGGATCCCAAAGCATCTCATAGAACTCATCACAAGTCTGTATCACCAACAACAAACCACATTTCAAACAGCAGTAGGGGACAGTGAGTGGTTTTCCATTGAGCAGAGTTTGAGACAAGTGTGTATTTTTCCCCCCAAGTTTCTTTAACATACACACAGAATGTATTAAAAGGCAAGCCTGGGAAGGTTTTGACAAAATAGAAGGAGCTGGGATCTCCATTGGTGAACACCTTTTAACTGACAGATATGCTGATGACATGACACTCTTTGCTACAACCACCAATGCAACGCAACAAATTTTGGCGTCTATGAAAACAGAGAGGAATACAGATTAGTCCTATATGTGACAAAAACACAATGCATGTACACTTACACAACTAACAAAAACAGGATGCAAGCAAACATCACGATTAATGTACAGCCTGTAGAGGCAAAGGATTACTTTAATTATCTGGGATCATATATACCCAATCAAGGAGGCTGTTCCAAAGAAATCTGAAGACAAGTGATGACTCATTCCGCTATGGCCTGCCTTAAGAAAGTGTAGAAATACCATGACATCTCTAAATCTAGAAAAGTGCAACTGGTAAAAAAGCTTAATTTTTTCTATAATCATTTATGGGTGTGAATCATGGGAAGTGAATGTTGCTGACAAGAAGAAAATTGAAGCTTTAGAAACATGGTGCTGATGAAGACACTTCGTATCTTTTGGACAGAAAAATAAGATGAATGCCTATGTTAGAAATATTAGTGGAGAGAATCAGATTCTGATATCAGAATTCAACAGATGCAAAGTTATGTACTTTGATCACATTATATGTAGACATGAAAATAACCTTGAGAAAGTTATTGTGGAAGGAATGGGGAGGGTCATCATAGTAGGGGATGAGAAATGAGATGGACAGATGGTGCATGGCTGATTATTGGAAGGTCGGTTGCTGAGTGCTTAAAGTTAGTGATTGATTGTGAAGGCTTTTGTAAATTCTGCTATGATGTCACTGATATTCAGACATGGATAAATGGTTTCACTTTACCAAATTTGTATCCTGTGACACACAGGAATTCTGGTAAGATACTGAACTTCTTTCCATGGTATGGATTCGGGTTACAAAAAGTTATACCTCTTTCACATGGCAGAGGTCAGTTTCAACTTAAAAATCAAAATGCAGATAAAATATAATATCAACCAAAAATAACATCCATAAAAGAATACAGCCAGTTAATGACACCCACCCACCCACCATCAGAAATATCTAAGATAGAGGTCAGTATATTGGCTCTCTGTCAGTAACTATCACAGTGGTTCTATGATTCCACAGCCATTAGTTCTCAAAGCAGTTCATTCTGGAGCAGCCTGTTCAGCAACTCACATCAATCCACTATTTTCACATCGATTCTATTTTAGAATCTCAGAAGATCTGGATGAGGCAGTGTATTCTGCAACATAGTTCATGTGATCATACTCCTAGGAAGACAGGAATTGCAATACTGCATCAGACGCGTAGTATATTTAATCCAGTGTCTTGTCTCTGACAGTGGGCAATGCTAGATACTTCAGAGGAAAATGCAAGAAACCCCACAACAGGCAGAGGTGGGGTAATCTGCCCCCCACTTACATTCTCTTATTCTAATCTCTAATAGTAGAGGTTGGTTTAAACCCTGAAACATGAGGGATTTTTTTTGCGTCCAGTACTCTTTTTTTATCATTCACTATTATAACCCTGGATATTCTTGATGTTCATAAAAATGTCCAGTTCCCCACTGAATTTTGCTAAATTCTTGGCCTTAATGACTTTGTGTCTCAATGAGTTCAACAGTTTAAGTACTCACTGTGTGAAAAAGTGGTTCCTTTTGCCAGTTTTCAATTTGCTACCTTTCAATGTCATGGAATGTCTTTATTCCTGGGTGATGACAAGAAAAGAAGCCCCTGTCTCCCTTTCTTAGCTCATTTATTATTTTATATATTTTTATCATGAGCCTTCTTCTTCATCTGTTCTCTAAGGTAAGCAATTTGAGTTTTTTCAAACTATCTTTATACGAGTTTTCCATGCATGTGATGATTCTTGTTACTCTTCTCTAAACTTCTCTAATTCTGCAATAACTTTTTTAATGAGAGAGTGACACTACTGCTTATAGTTTTCTAGATGAGGCCACACATCTGATTTATATGACGTTATATTTTCTCTATATTATTCCGCATCCCAATCCTTAGAATCCTAACATCATATTCGTTTTTGACTACAGCCACACATTGAGCTGAGGTCTCCATTGAGCTGTCCAGAATGATGCTCAAGTTCCTTTCCTGAGTTGATATAGTTAATTTAGAATCCCTTAAGGTATATGAGTAGTTCAAATGTTTCCCTCCAATGTTCATTACTTTACATTTATAAACAGTGGGCTTCATCTGCCATTGTTTTATCCATTCACCTAGTTTGGTTGAATCCTCTAAAGTTCCTCACAGTAGTGTCTGGACTTGAGTAACCTAATTAATTTTGTATTATCTACAAATTTTGCTATCTCACAGCTCAACCCCACCTTTCCAGATATTTAATAAGTACATTAAGCAACACCAGACCTAATATGGAACCTTGGTGCAACTTACTGTTAACCTTTTCCATTCCTACACTTTATTTTCTGTTCTTAGCCAGTTTTTAACCCATGACAATATTTTAATTCTCATCCCAGGTCTACTTAGTTTCTTTAAATATTCACTTGTGAGGGATCTTATCAAAGGCCTTTTGGAAATCTAATTAAATTCTGTTCAGCAGTTATTGTTTATCCACTACTTTACTGACATGTCCAAAAAATTCTGTAAGATTAGTGAGACATGATTTCCTTTGCAGACACCAGGCTCATTAGACTCTATAAATGTCATAATCTTCTTGGTGTTCTATTATTTTGCTTTTAATTATTGTTTCAACCTTTTTACCAGGTACACTGATTGGCACTATTTCCCAAATGAATTCTGCTATGGTTCCCAAACCCTATTTAGCCAGTTCCCACATGCAGAGAGGGAAAATGTTTCCCCTGAAGATTGTGGGTCAGATCCTCTCCAGTGAGCTAACCCATTTGTGATCTAACAGGATAGAAGGATAGAGAATTGTTGGCTCTTCCCATCTGTGGATTCTGACTCTATGTTACTGTTGACATCCATCACACACACCCCACCCCCTAAACTCCAGTGTTTACTTTAAGACAAATTTTGGCTAAGATTTTAGGAGTAAAATAGTTTTTATTCAGAATTTTAAAAAATGGTTCCCTTGGATAATTTCAAAAGCTGCTCCCTCTAGGTCTGTGCTCTCAGGAATGAACTCCCAGCAAGTGTCAGTTTGAGGGTACCCCAGCTCCTTTCACAAACATCTTTCATGAACACAAAATGTTATTTAAAGTGTATTAGTTGGTTTCCTTGGGGTTTTCTTGGGTATCAATTTAAACCATATCCTAGAATCCCAAACTACAAACTTTGGTAAAGTGGCCTGCTAGATGGCTACAAGATTATTTAGATTGGGAGCCCTTTAGGGCATGGAATTTCTCACTATACGTTTGTGTGGAGTCTAGCCCAGTGGGGGAACTTGGCTGAATACTATTATAATTATATAATGAATATATTGTTATTAATAATAATTAACCTTAAATTTTTCATAAAGCAAGGAGTGCTTCTCTATTAAGCAAAGGAGAAGAATTAGACAGGTTATTTTTTATTTAAAAAAAATGCAGTATTTTACATAAAACAGAGTAAACACTGTTTCTTCAAGTAAAACTATTTTCACCTTCAAGATTAACATTTCTTTTCATTTTCTAGAGTTTTTCAAAACCATTATCTTTTAAAACAATTCTCAAATAACCCTGGCAACTGAAATACTTTTTATTCCTTTTAGCTCTTTGATTTGTTTAAGACTATTATTAAAATAAAAGCTTATAAAGAGCAACATGAAAACCAGGCAGGAACTGAAAAAGTAGCTGTTATCTAAAAAGACATTTTCCCCCTTCTTTAATTTAAACTGCTCATACAAAACCTGTATTAATTTTGAATTATTAACATGCGAGAGAAATATAATAAAATGTTTTGCTAATACTCCATTATCCTTTTGACTTCAACTGCAGCTCAGAAATGCAATTAATTCTGCAACTTACACTCTGTGGCGGATGTCATTCAAGCTGCAGCAACTTATTGGATCATTAAAAGGATAAAATCAAGTAGTCATTCTACTAATCCCTTTACAGGGAAACAGCTTTCTGCATAAAAAGTGGAACTTATGTGGTCATTAGCAGATGCTACACCAAGCAACCAAAAATATACACATTTAAATTCTTAAGCACAATCTATGAACACTACACAGATGGTTTCCAAGAAACTGTACCTAAATTGATTACGATAAAAATGATCTGCAGCAATTGTTTCTGTCAAAAGGGAGAGCAGAATTTGTCCCAATGTGTCTCTCTGCCCACTCATGCAGAGAACCCAGCTGCTGGGACAGATGTTGCTCTAAGCACTTTATTTTAGGGTCATTAAAATGGTTACAGGGGTTAGTCATTCATTGTTTTATAAATTGTGCTTACTAGCTGAGCTCAACAGACACTCGAAAACTTCTTTGTAATTGATCAGTAAAAAAGTTACATGTCAGATCACATCTACCTACTGTTGGCTGTAAAAATTAGTAGCAAATGGTGGTGCACGTTCCCAGGACAGGGTGAAAAAAAAATCACTTCTCTCCTTTCTCTTTAAAAAGCATCTTTACTTAGACCTATTAATAATACTGGTGCCTGTACTTTAATCTGCCTTGACTAGAAATATAAAACCTGCCTCAAAGGCCTTCTTGTCTTTGGTTTTTATTTCATTAATCATTACAGAATTGGGCTTTTGAACATAACACATTCCTGCACAATCTTCCCTATAACGGATTACACGCAGGAGTTGTCAGACAGCAAAGGTTTCAGATCAGTTGATTAGCCCAGTGCAGAATGGATTCAATCTACCTTCCCGCTGGCTTTGCAAATGCTGTTCTTTGGCAGGTTAAGTGTACTCAAGCTTTAGGTAGAAATATTTGGCTAAACCTTTTCTGTGCTGGCAGGGTCTGTGGTTTTCCATGGCTCATCTAATTTAGGATTGACTTTGCCTTGTGTATGTGATGTATTGGTTCAGCTGATAATATGTCAATGAGAAACAGAACAGTAAAAGGATCAAGATCAGTGAAAACTAGCAAGATTAGTAGATCTTGCTCCTTCTCGGATAATTTTGTTGTCTTCTTGTATCCTGTGCTTCAATAGTGCAAAGTATAGACTACTTCCATTTTATGTCCTTCTAATCCATATAATCCTCTCAACAATTGTATTTATCTTTAATGAAAGAAAATGGTAAATAAATTCTGGCTACTAGATTCTGCTCAGGCAGAGAGATTATCTCGCTAATCTAACTGGTCTTCTACACCTTTCTCTTCTTTGGTTTTAGAATGAAATTTACTCCTGTGCAAAGGCCAGCCCAAAGACCTGCTTAAAGGCTCAGTTACAGCCTCAAAACATACTGGCCTGTATGGGCTTTGTGTTCAGCCCTTTGTAGAGAGCGAATTTCACCCATATAGTTTAATATATTTTATTTGGTTATATCTGGACCAGGCAATCTTGATTCTTCAAGGGTCAATAAAATTATTTTGAAACTGGCCTGTTTTGAGAATGCCAAAATTTACAGTTTATAAAAATAAAATACAATTTTTAAAAATTCATGGAAAATTTCAATAACTAAAAAATTGGTCCTTTTCAAAATGCAGGGGAATGAAACTATCTTCAAAGTTATTATCTGGCTCAAAGGAGAACTAAGATAGTCCTCGAGAAGTCTCAACATCCCTGAGAGGCATAAGGATGAGAACCAAATAGAGGGAGGAAAAATCCAGAAAGGGTAATCCCTAAAATAGTGACAGATTTCACTGCTTTCATAAGCAGGTACAGTTTCAATGACTTTAGTATTGAGTTCAAAACAAATCTCAAAACACACAAGGAAATTCAGCCAAAACAGTCGTGCTTTACAATGTATCGTAGCTCTGTTGGGTCCCAGGATATTAGAGAGACATAATGAGTGTGGTAATATCTTTTACTGGACCAGCTTCTGTTGGTGAGAGAGACAAGCTCTCGAGCTACACAGAGCTCTTTGTCAGGTCCAGAAAAGCTTCCAGATCACGGCTAAATACAAGGTGCAACAGATTGTTTAGAATAAGTAGTTCATATATACTGTAAGGGACTATTCAAGGTTAACATCTCTGCAATCATAGGACGAAAAGACAGGCTTAGTGTGCTACAGACTGTTGCAATAAGCCATAAATCCAGTCCATGATTTTTAGCGTCTAGCAGAGTAATGAATTTAAGCTCCCAGGCTCATCTTTTGAAAGCGTTGTGCAGGTTTCCTTTGAGGAGGAGAACTGATAGGTCAGATATAGAGTGATCACTTTCTGAGAAGCTTTTACCCACAGGTGACTGGGTGTTTTTGTCTTTTATCATTTTCCTGTGTGAGTTTGTTGGAGACCATAGCGAGGTTTTACATGGTTTTATATTGAATCCATACATTCTTTCAGGTTCCCATGAAATTGGGCCAACTTTTGCTGAGCTGAGCTTTGAGCTTGTAACAAAACCCCAAAACAGGCAAGCTTTACATTATTCGCAAATCTATGCAAGATTTACACAGATAGATTAAGCAACATATGTAGCTGGATTTTTTCATATAAAAGACATGTTTATTATAATCTTATGAGGAGCAGACTATTATTATGTGTAGAATTGTGTTAGGAATTGTTGAAATTGGCAACTGTGCTGTACTACAGAGCATTCTTTAAAATATGAGAGGTAGTATTGTCCAATGGCTAGAGAACTGAACTGAAATTCAGAAGACCTGAGTGCTAGTCCCACCTGTATCATTAATCTGCTGTTTTAGTATGGCCAGTCATTTTAACCTCTATTTTCCACCCTGTCCTTGTCTGTCCATTCTATTTAGTTTGTACACTCTTTAGAATAAAGACCACTTCTTATTGTTCCTGCACACTAATTTCTATAAAGGAGCTGCAACCTCAGTTGGGGCCTCTAGGAACTACTGCAACATGAAGGAGTCTTGCTTTTTATTACAGAGTACTATGCTCAGTGTTCAGATGTGATTTTTAGTAGACACGTAAGTCTGTAGTATCAGCATCACTGACACTTTTTCCACTTGTAGGACAAATGTACTTTTTAAACATCTGTGGTTCATGCATTGTTCACAAAAGAACACAAAGAGAAACATCCTCGTGATAAGCAAGCTAAAGAACTTAAAAGAATTTTTGGTAATGTACACACCAACCATGAAAACATAAGGCTGTTCACAGCTATATGTCACTCTAAATTCCATTATGCTTACATTACATTCTGTTTGTTCCTCCTGCACATGCACTGACAGATTTTTGTAGCCCCATGCATGTTTTTTTTTAGCATATGAAAGCTTTGTAGTTTATTTTAGCTTTGGAGATGCTTAAGAAATTGTTAAAGAAAATTAAATATGCTTCCATGTGCTCTGAAGGAGACTGAACAAACAAATTCCTCGGTTAGAGACAGAATATCAGAAATTGCCAAGGAAGTCACTTATATTGACATTGTTGGGATTGCAAAGATGGTGGATGGCTTGATGTGTATACTACAGAAGCTGGAAGTGTGCTTCATGAGACAGTAGCATATCTGTCTCAACTTCAAGATGACTGTTTTTTTTCCCTTTATTATTTGTATTACGGTAGCACTTAGAGGTCTCTTAGCTGAGATGAGGGTCTCATTGGGTTATGTGCCGTACATACCCATACTCTAGTTCTGTCTACATTAGTCTGCTGCAGGCATAGCTGGGTCAGTGATCCCTGACTCACAGAAATGAGCCTGCAGAAGCCCCTAAGGTAGATGCAGGTTATACTGGCAAAACGGCACTTTTACTGCTATAGCGTGTTTAGTTTGGGAGTGGTGGAATAAGCAATACCAGTAAAAATGTAGCTTTGCTCTATGTCCCTCCTCCCCCACACACACAGTTTAATTTTGGAGAAAGGTAAAGATCCCCCAAAGGTATGGAACTAAAGACAAAATGTCAGTATATCACCAAGATATGGCCATTGTACTTTCAAGTTCTTAGACAAAGAGACTCAGGAGAGGGTAGGAATTTAAGGTTTGTGGGTACCTGATATACGGTCCTTTGGGCATGGAGGAAGGTGTACTTTCTCTAGTCAAGCTGAAGCAGATAGACTTCTGATGCAATTGCCTCCTTATCATCATGAATACTTTACCCCTGTATGTGTTCTGAGCAAAAAAACCCAGAGGTGCCAGCAAAAGTTAGCTCATGGTACAATAGACAAGAAAGAATATTAATACATTTGGGCTGCCCGTTCATAGCAAGCTGGAAGATCTGAAAGCACCTGCGAATGCGTAGGTGTGTTTTTCTACTCTTGTTGATTATCTTATCGAAAAGGTCTTTGATGGAAACCACATCCTCTCACTCAGAATCAGGAAAGGTTTATTAAAGTAGCTCACAGCACACAATGAACCCCCCCAAATATCTGACTCAAATACAATTCTCTCTATTCTTCTCTGTAACTAAGATGTAAACATGACCTTTGCAAACCAACAGTACTTTCCAGCTTGAAAGGGTGTTTCAGAAGCAAGCTAAGAACATACTGCACCGTGATTCTGCAATGCCTTGCACTTCATGTAGTTATTTACACCTATTATTATTAATCATGTTTATTATGGCAGTGCCTAAGGGCCAGATGAGAACAAAGAGAAGGGACTCTGTGCTAGGCACTGTACAAAGACAGTAGTAGATTGTACACTCATCAGGGCAGGAACAATCTAAGTAAACAAAACAAAGATAGGGAGGGGGAAAGAGTAGAATATACAAGCAGAGTAAACAATATGTTGGCAGCTAATGCTGTTAGTTCCACTGCTTTTCTGGGGAGAAAGTTAGTTAGGTGGGGATCAGCTAATTGAAAAGAAAAGAGGAGTGAGGAAGGCAGGGCAGGGGAGAAGAGTGTAGAAAACACAGGTCTGGAGGGAAGCTGAGGTGAAGAGGCTTTGAGCAAGGGGTTCGACTAGATGACCTCCTGAGGTCCCTTCCAAGTCTAATATTCTATGATTCTAAGAGGAGACAGAGAGAGAATCAGGTGGAGGGAGAAAGTTGGATCAAATGGCCAAATAGGGCAGAGACAGTCCAGTCAAAACTGAAGAAAATTCTCTGAATTTCAAAGGTCTTTGCTTTGGCTGCTTCTGCTCTGACTGGCTGCAGTCTCTGACTGGCTCCTCTCCACAGTTCTCCCCCAAAGCTACATGACAGGGGCAGAAAGCAGGCACCATCTGGGTCCTAGTCTCCCCCTCCCAGTGTGTGGGGTCTCCCCTGCACAGTTCTGGATCCAGTGTGTCTTCATTTTAACCCAGCCCTTGGTGCAGTGATCCCTTCCTGCTTTGGCTGCTTCTTTACCTACTGGTGGGAGTCTCTGGCTGCAAAGCAAGTGTTGCCATTCTGTTTTGGTAACATAACACCCACTTTGCACCGGTGTGAATGACTCCACAATGGACACAGCAGGAGACAACTGGACACAGGAGCAGGAGACAATAACTTCAAAGAGCAATGTTAAATTAAAATTATTGTATCAAAGGAGCGAAATTCTGGCTTGACCCAGAAGAATCAAAGAAATTCAGAGTAAAGACTTCCACTCTGTCCTTCACCCTTTTAGGCGATGTCTACACATTCAGCACTGCAGCGGCACAGCTGCTTCAATACAACCGTGCCGCTGCAGCACATCTGGTGAAGATGCTCTATGCCGACAGGAGAGAGTTCTCTCCCCTCAGCATAAAACAACCACCTCCACAAATGGTAGATGCTATGCACATGAACGCTTAGGTAGATGCAACTTATGTTGCTCTGGGGGTTGGTTTATTCACATCCCTGAGTGACATAAGTTATGCTCACATAAACTGTAGTGTAGACATATCCTCAGTATTAAAGGGATCTGAAATAAGTACCATTATTTTATATATTTACCACCTCAGATTCAGGGCAAGTGAAAGATGGAGTAAATTAAATCAATGAAGTTAGGCTGACATAAAATCCATGTAACAGAGTGGAGAATCAGGACATTTGGCTTTGAATTTCTTTGCTTTCTTGTTTATTTCAATAGAACCTTGGTTATTTTAGCATGTAATAAAACCAAAGTTATCCATTCTATGTAATCTATCATGACTGCAACATATGCTTGGTCCTGCCTTGAGTGCAGGGGACTGGACAAGAAGATCTCTCAAGGTCTCTTCCTGTCCTATGACTCTGATATATAAACAACAAGCCTTTCTTTGTATGTGAGTCCTACAATAACAGTAGCAATCGTTTGGTTTTTAAAAAAATGACATGGAAATTAATAGAAAATAAGCAACAGAAGGGTATTTATTAAGGGCCTAATCCACTTCCCACTAATGGATGCATTTCCATTCCCTGCACTGGGAGCTTGATGAAACTATTATATTGTAACAAAATATTCAACTTTAAATGTTTATAAAACCTAATGTCTAAACTACTTAGTGGTGTCCATTTAAAGTTACTGAAACAGATAAGGGCAGGATGGCAAAGCACAATTCATTTCTGGCACTTAAGAGCCAGTTGTTGATACACAGTGAACAAAAACATACAGTTCTCTAGTCTGAATTCAGTCACAATTTCACTTAGCACATCTGATAACATTCTATAACTGTGAAAACATACTCCCATCTAGAACATGGTGTCACACTGGCTGGAGTTGTTCACGATCATGAGTGCCTACCTCAGGACACACTGTCAAAAACAGGGCAGACACCCCAAACAGGTGATATATTCTATAATTAGAATTCATCAGCCCAGTGACAAATGTGAACGCCTGGAACACTGTAACATGGAGTCACAGACAAGCCTTTTATGCTCTCCAGTCTATCTTGCCACTAGGCATGCTGGACTTAGTGATAAATGGTCACTTACACCGAAAATCACATAATATTCAGGTTGCTTCCAGTCCAAGAGACCAGTCATTTACCCCAGATCAATTGGTACTCTACATCTCACACCAAAGACAACACCTACAGCCAGTCCCGTAATAAACTATCTAAAGGTTTATTAATTAGAGAAAAGAAATGAGAGTTATTTACAGGTTAAAGCAAGCAAACATATATACAAATGAGTTGCAAACTAAACCTTAAGAGTGACAGAGTTGTAGTGATCTATCAATCCAAAATGTCTTTCAGGGCAGACCCAGCGGTGATCTCTGACTTCAGTTTAGTGTCTCTGGTCCTGTGACAGTTCAACCAGCAAAGAGATAGCAAATTTTCCTGTGTCTTTTTTTTATTTCCTTCATTCTGTCTCAAAGTACATAGGACTAGCTTTCTTGCAGGTAATATTTCCAAGGTATGATAAGGCCATTCACCAATCCTTTGTATTGTGATGTTCTCTGATAGCGCATCTGATTTTGATACTTCTTCTGGATGCAGCTGGGGGGATGGGAAACACTCTTCCCATCTGAGTTCACAAGTTTAGAACAAACATTTTCAAAGTTATAAAGCAAAACTTACATATTGCCTTATACCATGGAATACAGACATTACAAATAAGATTAATGCATTCAGCAACTTACAAACATTCTATAGAGTCTAAACACTAACAGGTTCTTATAATGCCTATTTTGAGCAACACTAACACATAAGTGAACTGGTCTGATCTCCAGCTATGCGTTTGTCAGTTCTTAGCTGAAGCCTGCTGCCTTGACAAGAGCTGGCACCTGACCTGTCAGTGTCACACATGGGTAAAATATTCAAACATGTCTAACTGATTTTAGGAGCCTAACTATCATTTTCTTAAAGGTTTTAGGATCCTAAATGCCTAAATCCCTTAAGAAAATGATCATTGAGACATTACAATGCCAAGCACAGCAACACCCTAATATCTTTAAAAATCTGGGCTGTAGTCACCAAAGTGCTTCAGTGTCAGTGCAAGTCTATAGGACTTTGAAGCCTAAGTCACTTAGTTACTTTAATAATTTTACTTTATCTTTTAGCATTTAGAATGAGACAACCCAAATAAACTGATCATTTTAACCAGTTGGGGGGTTAAATGCTGTATAATTCTCTGAAGATGACCAAATGTTTCAAAAAATAGCTTTATATATTTGAGAAGAGATGTTCTTAATAAGTTATCAAACAATCAACTAAAGCTTCACGTATGTCTGTTGGAAGACAAACAATCAGGAATTGGTCCATCAGGGGGAATGCCTGTTGATAATAATTAGAAAACAGACTTTCACATGATGCAACAATAACAAGATTAGCTTGAGCAAGTTTAAGAACAAGGTGGTGAAAGAAAGCCCACCCAGTAACCCAGTGCATTTTAGGAGAAAATGAAGGAAGGGGAGAGAGTGTGTTAGTTGTAGATAGAAACTGTACATTAGAAACTCAGAATACCAGTGATCAGTGTCAGTTGCAACTAAAAAATGTCAGGAAGAAAAATTCAACTGTCATGGATAAAGTCATAACTCTAGTGTTCTCAATTAAGTTGCTGTCACTTAGCCCACAGCTAAAGGTGGCCCATGATTTTATCTCTGCAGATCTATTTGCACTAAGCTCTTCAGAGCACTGAGGATGAGTGTACTCTTCACTGAGGATCTAGAGCAGTGCTTGAATTGGGAAAAAACAGTGGAAGTGATAGAGGCTTCAGCTTTTCTCCATTCTTTGAACAGCACGAGGGTCTGGCATAAGCACTCATTATACCAAGTCTGCCCCAGCCAAGCTCTTCTAGAACCAAGTAAACTCAACTCCTTGCTCCCAGCAAGAAGCCCATCTCCTCTCCCCATTTCTGCTCCCAGCTCTTATATATCACCTTTGATCCATAGACCTCTCAGGACTTTCAAAAAAGAGTAGTTCAAGTATCATTACCCTGGGGAAACCAAAACATAGACAACGACCCGTGCCCAAGGTCAGTGGCAGAGCCAGGGATAAACTTAGCACTCCTACCTTCTTGCTGCCTGCTTTTTCAGATGTAGTGAAGGAGATAATTTGTTGATTGCAGGGATGCACAATTTAATTGATTGGATTGTTCTGTAACAAATTGGAAGACAGTTGAATGGTATTATGTTAATCAGTTTCTAATCTAATAAATCCTATGCCCAACCAGACTGGCACTAAATCCAGATAATAAAACTGATCCTACACTGGTGTTAATTGGTGTAGACAGACTTACTCCAATTTGCACCTGCTGAAGAACTGACACCTATTTTTTGTTTTATTCTCAAGATCCATGCAAGCTGTTGTAGGCATAAGTATGAACAGATTAAGGGCATGGGCAAGTAGGTATTTGCATGTATAGTCTCCTAAGGACATGCACAATTGATGGATTTGTTTATATAGATGCATAGGAACCTTGTTGTTTGCATTTTAAAAATTTGGCCATCTGAGGTATAATTTCATTTTAAACAAAGTGTCAACTTTTTAAAATAAAATGTTAAGATTATGTTTTTGCATTTTTGAAAATATTGCAGGATGTGCTGTACTGGAAAACAAGCTGCGCTCCAACTAATGGATACAAATAAGTTATTGCATTCAACAAAGATGTGAGAAGGTTAGAAGATTTCAATTTTGAAACAAAATCTCAATATTACTTATCCAAGAAATGATTTCCACCCCCGCACTTGCTTTTTAAAATAGAGGCAAATCTTGCTCTAATTAAAATCAATTCCAGCCCTCCAAATCATGTCAGTGGGACCATGACCAGACTATGAAACTAATTTTAAGGTTTATAAAAAAGACTGATGTGGTTTTCTCTGGTAATTAAAGAGCCCATTCCTGCAACCTACTCATAAAAAGAGATCACTAGCATGACTCATCTTAGGCCTGGTCTACACTGACAGTGTAGGTCAATGGAATGCAGCTTCTGTCGACCACATAAAGTATGCGTCTCCACTAGCATGTCAATTCTGCCGACCTACATTGTGATAAAAGTTGACTTAATAAAACCACCTTTGCAAGTGGCTTAGCGCTGAAGTTGAATTGTATGGGTCGAATAAGTGTCAGTGTAGGCAGAGCACAACATAAATTGACATCATTGGCCTCCGGGAGGTATCCCATAATGCTCTGTTGCGACTGCTCTGGACATTCACACTCTGCTGCACTGTGGACCTGTGCACAGGAAACAGCCTCTGCCCTGAAGGCCAGGGAAATTTTAAATTCCCATTTCCTGTTTAGTCAGCATGAAGAGTCTGTTCTGCCTCAACTCCAAGCCAGCAAAAGAAATTTGGATACCTACAAGAAGATATCATGTGGTATGGTGGAGAAGGGCCACAACAGGGATGCTCAGCAGTGCCGCATTAAAATCAAAGAGCTGAGGCAGGTATATCAGAAAATTAGGGGGGCGAACAGTCATTCAGGCTCATCACCAAAGATATGCCAATTTTATGAGGAACTGCATGCAATTCTTGGCAGTGATCCTACCGCTGTACCACTACGCAGCATAGATACTTCTATAGAATCCTAGTCCAGGATGAATGAGGAAGATTCTGTGGACGAGGAGGAGGAGGATGAGAACAGGGGGCAGGTGAGCAGGGTATCCATTCTCCCTGAGAGCCAGGACCGGTTTGTTACCCCAGAGCAGCCCAGCTGGATGCAGGACAGTGTGACTGACTGAGATGCCAGGGAAGGCACATCTGGTGAGCATGTACAGCAAATCTTATTTCTGTGGTTATAGCCCCACTCCAGCTTCTTATTTCTGAAAAAAAAGGAGTCTGTTTGTGGGGAGGGGACTCCTGGGTGTTGGTCCACTTATGCAGATGGTTACCCCCCAGAACAGACTATTTATGTGCACGGGGATGCTCCGAGAATCTTTCATGGATATCTTCAGGAAACTTTCATGTAGATACTCTGTAATACTTTGCAGAAGGTTTCTGGGGAGGGCAGCCTTATTTCTTCTGCCATGGTAGGACATGTTTCCCCACCACTCTGCTATTAAATGGGCAGGCATCATTGCGGAACAGCATAAGGGCCAGGCCTGTACCCAGATGTTTGCAGCAAATCTTCCCTTTCTGCCTGCATTACCCTAAGGAGGGTGATATCATACATGGGCACGTAGGGAAGATGGCACAAGTTTACAGTACCCAACCAGTATAGTCACTGCATGTTATTCCCCTACCATGGACAATATTCTGGGCCCCAACACAGACAATTACTAGCCATGACATTCTTGCCATGAGTGTTAGGGTCCGGGAGTGGGTGCCCTTATGTTTTCTCCAGCGACACTTCACCAACACCCTCCTCTGATCCCTTTGAACCACCTCCTCCCAAACCCATCTTTGAGATGGTAAAGGGGAGCCCAATGATCCTGCTTCTTGGTTAAGTGTGGATTGGGGAATTTAGTGCGACAGTAATTTCCCTATAATGGATGCAAGGGCCCCTTACTTACCATGGCTGGAATGCCACTCCTACCCGTGCAACAGGTACAGATTGGTATGTGTGTCTGGCATTGCCTTGTGAATATGAAGGGGAGTTCTTTTTACGTTGTAACATTGCTTTTCATCCATGGGCCCAGCTAACAATAGAAACTTTTTGCTTTGTTTGCTTTACAGTGGACAGCTCGGCCTTCACCCAGCTTCTACTCCTGCAGAGCACCTTTCCCAGATTAGAAGGCAAAAAAAAAAAACCACCTCAGGATGACATGTTCAATGAACTAATGAACACCTGTATGACTGCTGACAGACCTCAGAGCCTGGAGGATGTCAGTGTCAGAAAAACTCAACATGGACAGGGAAAATAGAAAATCAGCCCAGGAGCAGGAGTGCACAACAGAAGAAGAGATATTGCATATCATGAGGAATCAGTCTAACATGCTGAGGCATCTGGTAGAGCTTAGGGAAGAGCATCATCAGGACAGACTCCCTCTACAGCCCCTGCAAAACGCTCAGCTAACAAACTGTTTCCCAGCCCCCCCACTCCCAAGTCCTCTAGAAGTAGGTTAAGCAGGGTGCAATATGTGCTCCACTCCATGCCGGTGGAGGTGAGCAGAAAGAGGCCACACCCCCTTTAAGAACCGGGAATGTTTGCACAGTCGCACTTTGCGCTGGATCCCCTAACAGTCTTAGGAGAATGTTAAATTATCTTTCTTTCCCCCCGCCCCCCATAATGGATCACCAATAAAACTTTACTACTTTAAAAAGCATTGCTCTTTATTCATTGAGAGCTCGGGGATTGTCGGTGAAGGAAAAGGGGGAAGGGAACAATGGTGCGAGAGAGGGGGCTGGGGTGGGATGGGAAGGGAAGGCACAGCACTGACAGAGATGTACATTACTGCAGTTCATGGCAAAAATGGGTTTTCAATGCTTCCCTGAGGCGCAGCGCTCCACGGTTGGCTCTCAGTATTTCACTGGTATCTGGCTGCTCAAAACTTGTGGCCAGCCTATTGGCCTCCACGATCCAACCCAGCAGGAAATTTTCCCCCTTTGTTTCACATACGTTATGGAGCACAAAGCAGGCAGAGATAACAGTTGGGATGTTGCGTTCACTGAGGTCTAACTTAGAGAGTAAACTGTGCCATCGTGCCTGTAAGCGGTCAAACACACACTCCACCACCATTCTGCATTTGCTGAGCCTATTATTGAAATGCCCCTTCTCGCTGACCAAGTGCCCAGAGTAGGGCTTCATTAGCCAGGGGAGCAAGGGGGAAGGCAGGATTCCCCAGGATCACTATTGGCATTTCAACATTGCCAATATTTATTTTTTGGTCAGGGAAGGAAGTGCCCTTCTGCATCTTTTTTAAGAGACCTGATTTCCTAAAGATGTGTGTGTCATGCACCTTTCCAGACCATCCCACACGGATGTCGGAGAAGCATCTTCTGTGATCCACAAAGGCCTGCAACACCATTGAGAAGTATCCCTTTCAGTTTATGTACTTTGTGGCAAGGTGGTCCTGTGCTAAGATAGGGATATGCATGCCATCTATTGCCCTGCACTCTTGTATCACAGCAGCTCCCAAGGTGGGTTTACTGACTCCAAATTGATTCCCAACTGACTGGTAGCAGTCTGGGGTTGCTGGCTTCCACAGAGCGATGGCCACTCGCTTCTCCACTGTCACAGCAGGTCTCAAGTGAGTATTCATCCATTTCAGGGCTGGAGACTGCTCTGCGCAAAGTTCCATGAAAATGGCCTTTCGCATACGAAAGTTTTGCAGTCACTGATCATCATCCCACATCTTCATAACAATGTGATCCCACCAGTCAGTGCTTATTTCCCAGGACCAGCAGCTGCGCGGCGCTCCAGCGACTGAAGATGGTGCTTGGCAGCCTGCAGCAAATGGAAATTGTTTCGCTCTACGGCTTGTAGCAGGGCGACTTCAGTAATATTGCAATTTTCCATGCTGTGGCTCCTGTCTCAGCCTTGAAAACATTGCAGGATAAGTCGTGAGGTGTTTGTGATACTCACAATGAGTGCACAACTGAGTGGGTTCCATGCCTCTCCGGCAATGGTGTGTACGCAGCAGAGACGGATTTGGAAAAATGGCGCAAAAAACCATTGTCTGTTTGTTTTGGACAAGAGATGGGAGGGATCACGTTGCATCATGGGAGAATGACAACCTTCCCAAAAGTCACTCTGGGTAGTTGTACTGTGGGATAGCTACCCATGGTGCACTGCTCTGATTATCAATGCAAACATGGCTGGTGGGGACACAAACCCCTGATGCCATGCACGTGGTGTGATCAGGCTCCTCTGACTTCGTAAATTTGGCAGGTGAAAGTCGACTGAAATTAAATCGTCTTCACTGCGCAGTGTCCCTAAGGGTATGTCTACACAGTAGCTAGAAGGCTGCTTCCCAGCATGGGTAGACAGACATGAGCTAGGTTTGCTTGAGCTAGTATGCTAAAAATAGCAGTGTGGCAGTGACAGCATAGGAAGTTGCCCAGGCCCTCCCAACCCCTCAGGTGGCTTGCCAAAGCAACTGCCTGTGTTGTTGTGGCCACACTGCTATTTTTAGTGTGATTGCTCAAACAGAGCTAGGGTATGTCTGTCGACTAATGTTGGGAAGCAACATCTCAGCTGCTGTGTACACGTACTGTAACTGAATAAGAGGCTGGGTGAGCAGAAACTTCCAAGTTTCTGAATCTTCATGTAGTAACTTTACTAGTATGATACTTTAGGTGTGAGATGGTAGCTGAGTCTTAATGCTTATTGCAGTTTGTTGGCCTTTCTGCTAGAACCTCCAAAAGTGCAAAGTGTGATGGTGTTTTTTATTGTTTTAAATCACAGAAGCACCTGGGGATTATTCCTGCCACCATTGAAGTCCATGGCAAAATTTCCATCGATTTCAGTGGTTGCAGGATCCTGTTCATTGTGAACAAGACTGAGACCTCCAGTTTGTTACCAGTCATCAGAGTTATCAGATAGTAATTGCCATCAAATGATAACCTGAGCTAAATTTGAACCAGTGGAATTCTCCTTAGTCAGTTTCCAATGCCCTGAGTCATCCTTTCCCCCTCTGTTAAGAGTGCTAGTAGCCTTAAGTTTAGAAAGATGCCGGGTCTGCCTCCATGATGATAAATACTTGAAGTTCATTTCCTGGAATGGTGTGTTTCTTGTCAGGTATTCTCTTTTTTTTCCTAGTCAGGTTTCAGCCACAGGAAAAATATGAAAAGGGTGATTAGACAAGAACAGCGTACTCATGGGGCTCTTTAGTACATGGTGAAATAGCCAATACAGCCACACAGAAAAGTCATGAAGATGGGTGATTCTGAGTTCACTTACACAGCATAAACCAGGAGTAGATCTGCTGATGTCATGGAGTTACACCAGTATAAAACAGGTATGAGATCAGACTCAGACCTTATATATTATGCTAGCCAATCTCCAATGATTTATTATTAGTGGAAGGACTATTAAAACAATTCAATTCTTCAGAAAGTAGGTTATGGAACTGAGGCACTAGATGTCTCTAGCTGAACCATTTATTGTCAGTATAAGGAGGAACAAGTTAAATCAGGATCACTTAGAAAATTGCCTATATGAATAAATAAAAGTGCAGGACACAAATGGCATCAGTGGCCTAGAGCATGCTGGAGTCATTGAAGTAAATGGAAAGACAATGGGAGCTAGATCAGGCATTTTAACATCTTAAAATACCCAGCACCTGACTTTTGCTAACGTTGTCCATAGCCATGTTTCAGCTTCTGAACATGGCCACTTTCTCCTGTAATAAATAGCATTTATTTCTCTGATCATCGGACTGCCATCAACGAATTTAATAGGCGTAGCCATTTAATTTATGGTCATAGCCTCACGCTGTGGCTTTTTTGAGTGACTTAGCTGGCAGAAACAAAAGTGGAAACTAGTAGTAACAAGTGTAAGTGAAATATAATCACAGTCAAGCTGCCTTCACAGCAGGACTCTCAATGGGGAAAGAACTTGAAAAGGAGGTAACATGGACTATGTGTGAAAAAGCACATAAATTCAATCCATGTACTGAAATTCAGGTTACATGGAATTTACAGATGAATTCAACAAAAATTTGGCAGCACTGAAATAAAAATGTAAATAAAGTTTAGTAAAACCATTAGATTCAGGAAGCTGGATATGAGTCAGCTGTGTGCCCTGGTTGCCAAGAAGGGTAATAGCATATTGGGCTGCATTAGTAGGAGCATTGCCAGCAGATCAAGGGAAGTGATTATTTCCCTCTATTCAGCATTGGTAAGGTCACATTTGGATTATTGTGTTCAGTTTTGGGCCTTCCACTACAAAAAGGATGTGGACAAGTTGGAGAGAGTCCAGCGGAGGGCAACAAAAATGATTAGGGGGCTGGAGCACAAGACTTATGAGGAGAGGCTGAGGGAACTAGGCTTGTTTAGTTTGCAAAAGAGAAGAATGAGGGGGGATTTGATAGCAGCCTTTAACTATCTGAAAGGGGGTTCCAGGGAGGATGGAGCTAGGCTTTTCTCAATGGTGGTAGATGACAGAACAAGGAGAATGGTCTCAAGTTGCAGTGGGGGAGGTCTAGGTTGGATATTGGGAAAAAGTTTTTCACTAGGAGGATGGTGAAGCACTGGAATGGGTTACCTAGGGAGGTGGTGGAATCTCCATCTTTAGAGGTTTTTAAGCTGTGGCTTGACAAAGCCCTGGCTGGGATGTTTTAAATGAGGTTAGTCCTGCTTTGAGCAGGGGGTTGGACTGGATGACCTCCTGAGGTCCCTTCCAACTCTAATCTTCTATAATTCTATGATTCAATGAAAATAAATCTTACATGTATTGAACATTCAAGAGTTGGCAAGCTCAGCATTTCACATGCATTTCTTAGTAATTCTCCAAGGAATTGCATCCTCCCTTGCACTTAATCGCTTATAGGTCTATTGTTCTATCTTAAGTAAAACATGAAATTTGCAACATTGCTTTTTCTAATCTGCAAATAGTCAACAACTTGTTTCTGTGTCAGTTAAACATATAGCCGCATTGATGTCTAACCAGTAGAAATAATATTCCCTGTTTACATTTCCTCCCAATAGGGTTCATTAAAGCTTTGTGGATAAGAGGAAAGTTTGCACAGAAAAACGTACACATGATTATCTGACGTTTCTTGCCCTAATACTTTCTTTAGGAGGTTTAGAGTTTGACTTGATGGAATTTTGGGGAGGCCATGCCAATTGGCATTGGGCAGTTTGTCCTGTGGGGCATCTAAGCATTGTAGCCTGATTTTATGGTTATTAATTTATTGAATAGGGTAATAGGTTCGCCAATTAATTTGATTAAAGAATTATGAGGTTCGTATCCTTAATCAGGCTTCAGGTGAATTTTATAAGGACCCCGGGTACAACACAGGAAAAATTCCAGTGATAACCAATATTTGTATAATTTATAAATTTATTATGATAACATAAAATAATAAACAAATGACTGATATAGAGAAAATAAAATGAATAATCAAATGGATAATGGATTAATACAATCTCAAAATTTAAAGACTTATTTGATATCTATATATCTATAATATGCTTTAAACTAATATACTCACACCCTTCCTGGACTTGGTTGAAAGAGATGTCTAATTTCTCAAGTTGGAGATGAGTGGAATAAGCACTGCTTCAAAGCTAAGAGCTACAAGCTAAGACTAACATTACAACATGATAACTTTAAGAATATGAAATGAAAGGATGAATCTTAACACTAAATAAAACTTCAAGCAGGGGTAGCTGACAGTCGACTGCCCCGATGAGCTGGATTTGATCTTTCTTATACCCCCAAGAATATGGATCCTCCTTCCTGGCCCATACTTGGCCTTTCCACCTCCAAACTTTTGGGGTACATATAATCTATTGGCTACTAGGTTTGTACGTATTATTGACGTATCCACATCCTTTTCCAGGTGGTCTTTTATCTCACCTTTGTTATTTCTAGCTTATTGTGGGTTCTGTGGTGTTCTTGTAAAGTTTCTTGGGCGTAACCGGGGACAGCCCCTTCCCCTTTTAATGTCCCTTGACTTGTCTAGGATAAAGGTTATGACCATATATGTCTTATCCTGTTATACATTGATACTTATCTAAGCCAAAGGTTGAATTTATATATATATATATATACTAACGGTAGCTGTCATCCAGGATGAGGCCTGTGATAGCTGTCATCCAGGATGTGGCCTGTGAGGTACTTTGCATTACAGCTGAATAAAATATATAATTTTATTATTTAATCACACAATCATATCAAAATATATTTGAAAAATATCTCTAATAATAATGCAAGCAAGCAGGTTAGTTCTATAGGCTACAGCATCCCCTATAGGCGGGATGACTGACGTCTGGTGTTGAGGGAATGGGCACCTGGTTTTCCATGGTGAAGGTACATGCTTCCAGCTGAGCTGGAGAGAACAGTCACAGTGGATAAACAGCAAAGAGCAGCGCAGATGAATTCCAAAGCAAAGCTGATCATTTTACAGCTGAGTGAGCAATGGGTACTGTGTTGGACAATCTGGGGTCTTTCTGAGGACACTAGTTAGCTCTTAAATACTATGGTGATGGATGATAGATGAACTCAATTGATAGGAGAACTAGAGATTAATAACAATTTACACTGCTCTACAAGCAAGGCTTGTGCCTCACAGCCTGAAGCCATGGAGAATGTACACACTCTGAGATATTGTCAGGTATCCATGCTCATCAGATCCCTGCCACTAGCTATGCTCCATCTTAAGAAAAAGAATCCAACTACCATTTTTACCCTTCACCATCAGACAACATACATCAAAGAATCAGATGTCAGGTGCCAGGTGTCAAATATCAGTTGCCAGGCTGAAAAAAATCACTCATTAAGACTTATGTGTCAGGCAACAGGTTTGCCTTGAAGAGCAGCAGCCACAAGACTTCAGATGTTACAGAAATAAATAAATCCTCACTGTAGTCATAGCACGCTGATATTCATTGAACTTGGATGTTAAAGATAACAGAATTTCAAAAAGAGCATTTCTCTTCTCCCCTTTCATGACTTATGTCTCTTTGTTTTAAGTCAACCTTTTCTTAAAATACTCATGTTATTGCTTTCTGAAACAGCCCCACTATTTTCTCTA
The DNA here is from genome assembly GCF_026122565.2 of Emydura macquarii macquarii. Lineage (NCBI taxonomy): Eukaryota > Metazoa > Chordata > Testudines > Chelidae > Emydura > Emydura macquarii. The sequence continues at coordinate 14,999,860 of NW_027131164.1, forward strand.
GGTGACACACACAATAGCTATGGGTGATTTAGCATACTTAAAATCACTATGAAAATGTATTTAATTAACACCACAATATGGGCCAAACTCACCCAGGAGCAGAGGGTCAGTACAAGCCCTATGCACCACATAAATCCCACTTAAGACCTCAAAATAGGTGGGTCCATTATCCAATGCATAATATGGGGTTATAAAAGTAAGTAGGCCAAATAAATCGAGCAGCTCTATTTAATATAATTGCCAATTGTATGTAGGCAAAGGGATAGACGCAGTATATTTGGCTCTCGGTATGGCAGTTGATACAGTGCCATATAATAAACAAATACCAACTAGATAAAAGCATCATAGTATGGATTTGCAATTGAGAGCAATTATTAATAGTATTATTGATTCTATAGACTGGTTTAGATAAAAGGGTTACAATTCAATTTGTTTTTCAATGATCCAGATGAAAATAGTCTACATTTATCTATGATACCAAAATGGGAGAGTAAGCAAAGCATACTGGAGAACAGATTGAAAAGTGCAAATAACCAGAAGACATGATAAAAGAGGGTTACATACAACAAGAAATTTGCACCAAGGGTATAACACATTCTCCATGCGTGAAGAAAAAGAGCAATGCAGATACACATTGGAAGATGGGTATCTGGAAATCACTAAGTCTGAGACAGTAGAAAGCAAACTAAATAGAGTCTGAATTTTGTTCCCCAGAGTGGAGGAAGGATACACAGAATCCTAAATCCCAAATGTCTGATGCCTGACTCTTGATTGTAAAGTTGTTTATCTAATATTGTAATTTTATACTGATATGGGAAATTTCTGAGTCTTCTTCCACTAATTTAATATTTCCACTTCATCTTCTAATTATATCTTATTAACATATGCACAAACACAATACCACATGGGGTTTTCAATATTCATACACTACATAGATTCTTAGGAGTATATAAAGCCCTCTCACTCACACTGGTGTAGGTCCATTTCCTTCTATGGAGCTAAACTTGATTTACAACATTATGGTAAGTCAGATCAGGATCGAAGTCTTAATGTCTAAATCCTCCTGCTCAATATCTGACTCCAGTTCCTGAGAGTTGATTTTTGTTCCTGATGTGTCTGACACCTGTTGCTTCTTGATATAGCTTGCTTTAGCTTGTCCTGGGGTGAAAAGGATAAGTGAGTGGATTGGATTCCTTTTCTTATGCTGGAGACTATCCAGGGGGAAATGGATACCTGAGTTGAGGAGGACTGACACTGTACAGTGATCTACTGTTTCAATACGGTCTCATTTAGGAACATATGCATAAAAGATCATTAATCAATAAGAAACTGAACACACAATTATCAAGCGTACATGTCCATCTGTATGTTTTGAATGTGAATTCTGGCACACAGTTAGCCCTGTAACTGTAGAATGGTGAATGACGAAATGTCTGTTTTTTTATTGCAACAAAAATTTACCAGAAGCAGTTCAGTTGTTTTGGAGACTTGGACAGGTCTTGATTTTCATTTCACAATGAATGATCTCATAAGTGCCTAGAGAACAAATGCTACATCGCGGTATCTTTCCTCTCACTAAATCTATAATGAATCACTGCCCTCTCCTTAGTGGAAGATCAAAACAGCTCAAGTGTGTGTGATCAAGTCACCCTCCAGTGGTTAAACACTACTACACAAACTACAATACTGACTTAATTGTGTGTGATTGTATCACTCTTTAGTGACTGTGGCTTCTAGAAGATAAAGCCCTTAATACTGCTATCACCCTATATTAGTTATATAGTTATATATATATAGTTCTATATTAGTTATTAGAGATGGTAAAAAATTGTTATAAAAATTTTCCATCTGAAAATGCTGTTTTAATAAATTTGAATTTTGTGAAATTGTACCACTGATGAAATTTCATTTAAAAAAATTGTAAAAACATCTATAAAATGTACAAATGTTCTGTTTTGACATTTTTAGAATGAAAAATTTAAATTTTTCATTTCAAAACTTAATTTTGAATTTTACTTTTTCAATTTAACCAGAACTAAAAAAAATAAAATATCAGAATATCATTTTGTGAACAAAAAAAAAAAAAAAAAAAAAATCAAAATTTTGGATTTGTGTTTCAATTCCACGTCAGTTTTTTCCCAAAAATCTCAACATTTTTCACTGTATGGAAAATCCATTTCCCAACCAGCTTTAATTATTAGTCATATATATGTTTTTAAAAGTTTGTAAAACTGTTTTCAAGCGTATTACTCCATCTGCATTTAGTTTACATTTTAAATGGAGGTTCTGGTGTATGTGTACTTGATCCCAAGCAATATATTCATCCATATCTTCAGTGTCACTTTTTAAAAAATTGTATCAGTAGGTCTTGAGGCAAAAAGATAATCCCCAAAATGATCATACAAGACTTATTTCAGTGTTTCCACATACAGCTTATATGTGATGGTTAGAATTAGCTTTTGGATAGAAGGAGTTACCTGAAATTATCACCCTTCTTCCTCAAAGCCCAGATATAAAATCTTGGAGAACTGAATGACAGTCACTTTCCTACAGATTTTCTCTATATTTTTTTCTTGCCCATTACTGAATTTTATATTTAATTTGAAGCCGCATAAACAATCTGACCAATTATTATTATGTTTCAATTATCCCTGAGTTTAGAGGGCCATTGTGCTGGGCACCATGCAAGCACATAGCAAGGAACAGTCTCTTGCCTAAGGACAAGAGAAGCAAACATCTGAACGTTCTGAAAAAACATTCTTTTTTTTTTTAACTAATGAGGGAAAGTTGAAGTAATTTGTCTAGGTTATCACAAGAAGTTTGACAAACTTTAAAAAAAAATGTAGCCAACATTTCACTTCCTAGTTTGCTTTCAAAAGTCCAAATGAATTAAATCTTCTAGTATATAGTAAAACCTGGAATACAAACCAGTTATTCTATGTCCCAGTCTAGTTCCTGAAATATTAGATCATCCTTCCTCCTTAAATTGTTCACTTGTATTAAAATTGATTTCGCTAAAGCCTTCTATCTACCTAAATGTAAAACACCACATGTATGCCTGCATACTCCATAAGAACTTGAATAATATTGGGCCAAACTAATTGCAGATGTAACTTAATGGTCTTCAAATGAGAAAGGAGTCAAACATATTCTTGAGGTAGACAAAGAAGATGACTTACAAACAACAGATGAAAGTTGATCCCCCATCTTATTTGTAAAGCAAGTTTTTTCATAAATAAATCTGATTTTCAGCCTTGCTTTCAAATTTGCACCTGGCTATCCTAAGGTTAATTCTCCTTTTTAAATATGCTTTTGGAAAGAAGCCTAAATTTGAGGCATAATGTGACATAACAATGTACTTTGATATTGCCAAAGTCTTATTCAACCAATGTAGTATTTTGAATGGTTACCCATTCCTCTTCAGAAGGTCTGTGAAAATCATCTAAAATTATGCATGCTGGTTCTCTATCTTCTATAATAGTGTGAGAGTTTTCAGGATGGGACAATTGAAAAGGAAGTATCTGCCTTCTTATATACATTTTTGCCATTCCCCAACTGTCTTGTTATTTCTAATGAGCACTCAGCACAACTTTCAATTGCCTATAAATTCTTGTACTTGCATCAAGCATTTGAATGGATGAGCCTTGTTGTATAAAAATAATGTTCACGTTTGAAGGATGAAATGAAGCCAAATCGTTCTTTCCCCACAATTCTTTACAAGCTGCTCTTATAAAAAAAATACTACAGTGATTCAGTAATGGCCTAAAGCATTTTAATAACTGTGGGCCAACTCCTGCAGTCCTTACATAGGGCTAGCCTGTAGCATTTAGGCACAGCTCTCAAGGGGGACTCTTAAGGGGAGCTGCACCATCACAGGAGAGTACAAGGAGAATTGCACTTCAGGGAGACACAATTCCTCCCTAAATTCCCTGGTGGGCAGATGGGAGGAATGTGTAGGAAGCCCCATCCTTGAAGATGGAGCAAATTGCTTCCACCAGTATTCCCAGACTTCTCTGCATGCTGAGATGGAGCTGTTGTCTCACCTCCACCCTGCCTAATCAGCACTCCTAGGAGAGTTCGAGGAAGAAGCAGTCCCTGTACTCAATCTGAAGCAGCTGCAACATGAGCTTTAAAATGGCATGGGTTTCTGATTAATTATTCCCGTTATGATGACTTGGATATCCGGTTGAATGACAAGTGTAAGAAGCTGATAGAGAATTAAAAGGAAGATGCAAGCTTAGGAACAGAGTACAATAGGATGACCAGAGAAATTAATTGGAAAGTGAAGAGACACAGAAAGAACAGAATAAATGAACACCATAATGAAGCAGAATACACAAACAAAAACACAACACAGGGGTTGTATCATAACATAAGAGAACTGAGTCTGACATATAAGCTGAAGATGTCAGTGTTGAGAAACTAGCATGAGCGAATAATTGAGGCTGAACAAGCAAAGAATAAGCAATGGAAATAATATTTTGAAAGGCTGTACAACATGCAAAACATGCTCCCCAGTGCAAATGAAGAAACTAATTAGAATTCTTAGAAGAAAAAATAAAGACTTTGATAGAAAGTATGAAAAAGGAAAAGGTTGCAGGAAGTGACGACATAATCACACAGTTTTTGTAAGCAGGAAAGGTACACACGATAAAGCAAGCAAAAGCTATTCAACGAGATTCACAAGCAAGAGCAAATGATGAATAAATGGGGGAAGTGATAATAGTACCAATCTGTAAAAAAGGAGATGAGCAAGTGCAAGAATTACAGAAGAACCAGCTTATTGAGTGTGTTGGGAAAAGCATTCACCAAAACTTTGCAGAGGACAATGAAGAGGTATGTGGAAGTGCTGCATGCAGAGGAACAGGCAGGATTTAGACTAAGATGAAGTACAACAGATCAGCTAAAATTAATATGATATCAGAGAACTAAATAGAACACAACCAAACTTATAACAACTTCACAGACTTGAACAGGCTTTTGATAGCATTTGGCAGAACACGGTTATGGCAAGTCTTGAGAATGTATAGTATCCCCAAAAAATTGAGCAAGCTGATGGAGAACATCTACAGCAAGCCAATGAGCACAGTGAAAGCAGACAAGAAGCTGACAGAATGGTTCAAGATGACCATAGGAGTGACAAAAGGATGCATGCTGTCGCTAGATTTGTTCAGTTTGGTACTGGAAGCAGTAATGATTGTAGCATTGAGAGATGAAATGGGGGAGTCATGTTACGTGGGAGGACAGTGAATAACCTTAGATTCGCAGAGGGTATAGACCTCTTAGCATTGACCAAGCAAGATTTACAGAGAATATCTGATAATTTTCTAATATCCTTATTCACCTTAAGACTGAAAATCAGCACTGAGAAGATAAAAACTATGGCAACTGGAAGATAAAGAGGAAAAGGTAACTATCAAAGTAAGAGACAAAGAACTAGAAAAGGTTGAAAAATTTGTGCATTTTGGAGAACTAGTATTAAAGAATGGGAATTGTGAAAAAGACATAAAAAGAAAACTCATACCAGCCTCTACAGATTCAGAAAACTCTTCAAGATCTGGAAGGCTAAAGAGATTTTGATAAAAATGTAAATCATTGTATGTGAGACAACTGCTGTATGACTTGGAATGTTGGAATATGAGAAAAGGTGATGAACATAAGATATTGACTGCAGAAATAAACTGGCTGAGGGGAATACTGAATGTTTGGAAACTGCGGAAAACTTTTTAAAAATGAAGCGCTAAGAAAAGGGCTAGGGCAAAAAATTACACTGCTACAGAAGATTTAAGATGTCTTTGATGTTTTGGACAAGTGTCAAGAATGGACCTGGAAAGGATACTATACATGGAGATACATAGCTAGGGTGACCATACGTTCTGTTTTGGCTGGGACAGAATCCTTTTTAAGCTTTGTCCTTGATGTCCCAACATTTTTTTGGCAAACCTGGGCATTTGTCCTGTTTGCTTTTGCCAAAATTGCCAAAAAAAAGTGAGGCACACCCCCCCAATGGGACACGGAGGAACATTCGGGGGAGGGGCGGTGAGCAGATGTTTGGAGAGTGACACAGGAGTTGATCAATGTATCTCTGCTCTGCCCAGCCCCTCCAATCAGGGAGTGATAGGGTGTCATGTCCTCACTCTGTAGCACAATCAGAGGGCAGAGCTGCCGGGGCCCTAATTCAAACTCTTCTCTGGTGGGAAACCTGGCTGGTAAATGCCCAGTCAGGTCCCGCATCATCCCTTTATGCCATACTTTGGGCCTATCGCCAGAGCCTTCTCCAGACCTTCCCCTCAACTGGCCTCTTTCCTTCCCCAGTTTGCCTCCAGTTGCTCACTTCTGCTACATCCTGGCAGAGTCATCATTTAGGGAGTATGGGGGGGCAACTGCTCCCCCCTGAGTTTCATACCACTGGCAAGATTGACTCCCCCCATTGCTCACTATTCTCCCCCTCACAAGCCGGGAATGACCCTGTGCCCCTGTCACTTGCTTTTATGTCCTCCCTTCCCTCATGGGCTGGGAGTTGTTCACCGCCACCAAAATGGTAGCTGAATATCCCGGCCTCACCCAACTTTCCCAGGGCTGCTAGATGTAGTATCCTTGGTCTTTCCCACTACCCAGAGCCTCCTTCCTTCCCCTTTGCTATCCCAGCCCCCAAAGGGGCATCAGACCGCTAGCTGGATCATAGTCCAATAGCTTCAGCTCCTGGCTCCAAGCCCAAAAGTACTCTCACACACTCACACCCTGCTTTGATACCCAGATCCAAATCCATCCCCATGCCTCTTCCCCCTGGCCCCAGCTCTGCTACTTGGGTCAACTGGGGACGTGGAGGAACATTTGTGGGTGAGGGATGAGTGGTGACACCAAGCAGCTTGGGTCAGCCCCACACATCCCATTTTCAGTCTATGAAAATATAGTCACCCTATACATAGCAGAATGCAAGAAACTAGAAATACAGCAAAACTGAGGATAAGTTGCATAGATATGGTTGAAGAATGACCCAGAACAAAACAATTTAAAGATGAACAAAGCTGGAATAAGATAGAAAATGGGGGAAAGACTTCATTCAGCCCCATGGACTGACAGACTGATGGAAGGAAGGAAGGAAAGAAGAAATTTATCTAAACTACACATGCGTGAGAAATGTGGACTATGAATCCTGAAATTCAGGTAAACAGAGCCAAGGATTTGGTTTGGGACAGTTTATAATGCAGAGTTAGCGGATTCTAGTTTGGAAACTGAGTTGTAAATCTAGAAAAAGATCATTCTGTCTTGTGAGATTTGCAGAATTTCTCATGTGTAGCTGAATCAGAAATACCACAAAAACACCTCTTCTCATAGAATCTTGGTACTTCCACTTCTCGTCCAGACTGCACTTAAGAACAAACACAACAACAATAATAAAATATTAACCTTTTGAATGATGACATTTTCTAGTCTTCTAGACCAATTATTGTTTAGGAGGATAATCCAGTGACCCATCAATAAAAAGATATTTGCATTCACCATGGGATTTCCTGAACTTTTATAACCACACCTCCTCACTCCAGGTACATTTAGCTCAAGTCTGGTATGTTCTTTGGCAAGAGTTTTAAATGAGGTTGTTTGATCCAAACAAGTCCTTCCCATCTTTAGTCATTGGGCCAGAGTAACTTGTCAAATCTGGCAGTTTTGTGCAATGCAAATCAGCTGCAAACCTGGCTCAACTGGCAGGTCAAACCAGGTTTATGGCTGCTTTGCACAGCCAGAGTGGTTCAAAGCAGCTGGAACATACTGAAAAATGTAGCCTAACATCTATATGTTGCTCTCATATATTGCCCATATTTTCCCTGCTTAGGCTTTAGAAAGAGAAGTCAGTATTTCAAGCAAATGATCTTTCCAAATAAAAAGACTCAAATCAGTTTATTAAGAGCTTGGCCAAAGCGTATCTGAGGCCAATGTATAATTTAAAAAATAATGAAAACTGTGGAATGGGTCAGCAGTGGCCCCTTTACAGTTTAAATATTATGTTGATTTGGATATTGGCAACATTTAGGATTTCATACATCGCATGGTGCCAGTTGATAGCCTGTTAGCTAAATTGGAATATTGCTGAGTTGTGTCCCCCTTTTTTTTTCCCTGCTAGATCTTTGTGGACTTTTGGTTCTCATTTTAAATTGTTTCTATACTTTTGACAGTTGTTGAATATTTCCCCTGCTCACCTTTGTCAATGGGACATGATTGTTGATGCTTTTTTTGTTGACTCTCTGTTTCATTCACCAAATTTCAATGTCATATGTTTAAATGTTGCATGTAATACATTTGCAGGCACATCAATTGAAAAGCAGTGATGATACTCCAAGGACAGAACTTCTATGATGATTCGTTTTTCCATATATCTCACCATCTTTACTGGTAGGCCATTTTTCTGACTTTTTGGCCTTTTTTTAATAAATTCATTTGTTGAGAGAAGTTTTTGATACACAGAGACCTCTTTGATGGTGGACAGCTAAAGTTATGCTGAAAAACAAGAGTTGTGTTTTTCCCCTTTCAGGACAATTCATCTCACTATACAGACAAGTATATGGCTTGTATGTAATTTTTGTATTTTGTCCTAGATATAATGTAAAAAAGACATATCCTTGTCCTGAGAACCATGAGGATTAAATGGGATGGAATAACAGGACTGGCTATCTAATGGCAATTTGCTATCTGAAACCTCCAGGTTGAAGTCTTGGGTTTGGTTTTCCACTCCTGAGATGCCAGCATAGTATTTGAAAGTGTTTTACATGAAGCAGGCCACAGACTGTTGCTTAATACAAACATACCCCATTCCACAGAGTTTTCTAGAATTTCATTCTACTCTTTTATTAGAATCTGAAAGAGAATTTGGAGTGAATTAAAAAAAATCATTAACTGCATCTTGTTGACCCTTCCTGCTTTGGCTTTTCTATAGATGCCTATTTCTTCACTGATGCTAACAGATTTGAGATAGGTCTCTGGGGCTCGGCTAAATGAGTTTTTAATCTTACAATTTTGGGGATGATTTTTTAAAATTATTCTTATCACTTTTATAGGGTGCTTTATACTATTTGTGATATATGTGCTTTGTCATTTTTATTGTAGTGAGGCTGTTTCCTCAAAGTACCACATGGGTCTAAACCCCCTATGGATTCAAGTTGTGATAAAAAATTAGATCCAGATAGCACAACTTGGTTATAAAGATCTTGATCACATCTCTGCATCAGCAGGTCTTGTTCTCAGATGTATTCTTGCTAGTGACTCCTTGGTTACTATAAGATTGGTTTTAATCACTAATTTTCATTTTGAGTTGGTGATTTGATCACTGACGGTATCCACTTTTTCCACAGAAGTGATCCAAAATTCTGTTTCAGATTAAAGTATGTAACTGTATCACAGCTATTTGTTCTGTATACCGCTCTTACTTCATGTTATGTTTTAAATGAAAATTTATGTTTTCTACATTAGATGTGAGTATAATGGAAAAGTCATGTTGTTTTTGGATCTCCTGCTGGAGTTGCAGCAATTGGGCTGAAGTTTTGGTGGACTTTTGCTGGATTTGGAAATCTGATTCCTCACCTCTTCTCTGAAATAGCTCTTAGCACACTTGGGGTGAAATCCTGGACGCACTGAAATCAGTGGAAAAACTCCTATTGACTTCAGTGGGATAGCATTTTATTCTTACTATATTTTTAGTGTCGTACTTATCTTGAGAATAATGTGTCTAATACAGTAGCATGTTGTTTAACGAAAATGAAAAAATATTGTTGCAGGAGAAGCTTGGATATAACAACAGATTTTCAGCTGGTATAAATTGTCATCGCACAATTGACTTCAATGGAATGATGACAATTTGAAGATCAATTTGAATTATTTTTTCACTGTCTCAATTTAAACAATAAGATCAACATAACTGACTTAAAATGACATAACCAGTGGGCAAACACTGCGTTCAACATTAGACTAACTGTTCTGAAACACAGCTAGTCAACGTGCATCACAAAGACATCATCCAGAATAGCATCTGAGAGTATGTTTATATTGATGGTGGCGGGATCGATTCTTCGGGATCAATTGAGCGGCAGTAAAGACCCACCCAAATGATCTGGAACTCGATATCATTAATCCACCCCTGCACAAAGATTAATGCTGCATCAACAGGAGGGCATTTGCCGTCAGCACAGTGTAGTGGGGACGCCGTGGTAAGCAGAAGTTAGGAAGTCGATGGGAGATACGCAGGCTATATAGAGTAGCTTGCGTGTCTCCTGTCGACTGCCGCCGAATTTTGCCGGCAGTGTAGACCAAGCCTATGACTTCGCAACTGATGTACCTGCATTGTAGCTCAGTGATAAAGTAATTGTCATTTTTCTTTCAATTAGCTGTAGATACCAGAAGTATGAATAAATACTTATTAAATAAATAAGTAGTTTGAATGGCAGTAGCTTGAAAGGTGGGTGGAGTTTTTTAGGAGGATGGACTAGTCTGAAGCATACTTGTATCGTGTGGGGAAAGAGCCAGAGGAGAGTGAAAGGTGAAGGGGAAGAGTAAGGGAGGAGATGAGAATGGACGTGAGAGAGATTAGGAGATGGGACGTCATTACTGGTGTAAAGTCTGAAGCCTTTTTCTACAGTAAGGTGCAGCAGCCATATTTGGACAGCAGCAGCCATGAGCTAAGAAGCAGAGAGTCACAGCCTCACATTCCATCTAAATTACACCAAAACAATGTAATATTGGGCTGTTGAGAAGGTGCTCCTCTCCTAAAAGCACCCACCAACACCAGATGAAGAAACGGATCTTGAGATGTTTAAAGAAAACGTTGTTTGATAGCATTCTGTATGGCAAGAAATCACTTGTCAACAGTTGTGATTGTGAAATCTACACTTCTTTATTGTTTCTCTCTATGGTCTCTGTCTGATCCTTAAGTTGTTTCTGGCTGGTGCATAATTAATTTTGCAAGATTTAAATCAACTAAGATGGTGGGATATGATTGGTTAAAGAATTGTTTCATAATTGGCTAGGAATTGTGAAAAATACTGTTTTGTAATACTTTAATTTAAAACGATTGGTTAAGATATAGCTAACCATATATAGCTAACTTATGTATAAGTTTAACTATATAAACTGGGTCCAAAAGGAAGTTCTTTGGAACTTAACTCCAGGACACAGCCCAAGATCAGAGCTGCCAGACCTCAGCACCCTGTCTACCATCAGTGCAGAATCTGGAGCCCTGGATGATCTGATCCTGACTGGCCACCAGGAAAAGTTTGGCTTCCTTATTGGGAATGGTGAGCATTGTATGCTTTGATTGTGTATTCTGTTTTGGTAACTTAATAAATAAAGGTTAAGGATATTATGGGGATATTAAGGATATTACTGGTAAAGGGTCCCACAAACCCACAGAAGATTATGCCCTGAGCCCTATGAACTGGGTGCCTTTCACCTGGAGTCCTAGGAACTGGGAAAGGGTGGGAGTACCTAAATTAACCGGGTTACACCTTGAAGCCATGGAACGGTAAAGGTGAGGTGTCCTAGAGTGTGAGAGTAACACTGGGGCAAATGGAGAGTGATACAGGAGGAAAGGAGATAAACTTTAATATCTGTGACAGAAGAGAAGAGGAGTGTAAGAGGAAGGAAAGCGAGCAGAGGGAAAGGAAAGACCACGTCTTATTTCATCAATTTTCTTTTGGATTAAATTGGCAAGATCCTGTCCAGAGATAGAAATAAAGGCCGCGGGAGTGGTCTGAGGATTGATTTAAAGATGGCAAAATAATCTTGAAGAAGTTATGTGCACCTTTCACTGATATGATATCCATTTAATTACAAACATTAATGCACGTATAGTGCATTATTTCATCTTGCTACACAGTTAATGAAAACTTTTTCCTATAAAAGAAGAACAATCATTATTTCCTTTGACACGCTATTTAATAACATTAATCACAGTGAGGCCTTTTGGTATTAATGTGAGCATAATACAACACGGCAGGAATTTCTTTGTAATTAAGCTAATTTCATCCATATTTTTAACTTTCTATTGCCATTTCTTTTCTACTTTTGTTTCAGTTTTGCATGTAACATGCATTATGTATTTTTAAAAGAGATCAGTTGACTTCAATGAATTTGGTACAAAACCTCATGAGAGAAGCCAGAGGGAGGAATAATATCATTTGCTAGGTTAGATTAGCCAGAAGGACTTACCCACCTTGACTTTTTTTAATTTTTTTTTTTTTGGTACCACAAGGCTCTTCTCAGCCCCAAAGAGGCTTTGTTCTGCTATCCAGGTGACTCTAGCTACCAAAAAGAAAATGAGACTCATTCATGTTTGGACAGGTTATGAGATCATCAGCCCTGAGGCGATTACACTGGAACAGACATCGCTAAAGAGCATGCATAAAAAAAAAATGACCTGTTCCAGAGTCCACAATGACCCTGCAGCACCATTTTGAGACTGTGGACAACTGTATTCCAAGGCACTGGAGAGAGCTTTATTACTACTGAACCTGACTCTCAGGTAAGAAGGATTGGTGAGATAAGTAAGTAAGTGAAGTTCATTACCTAACACTACACCAATGTGATTTTAAGCTAATTGAACTCAGTGAAAAATATGGGGTCAAATTATCTGCTGGTGTAAATTGACATTGCTCCATTGGAGCCCATAAAGGATGAATAAACCGAATTGAAAAGATAGTCTAAGTGGCCAAGGCACTCAAGAGACCTGGGTTCAATCTTCAGCTCAGTCACAGATTCCCTATGTGAGTCTGGGCAAATTATTTAATCTCTCTGTTCTTCAGCTCCCATCTGTCAATGGAGTTAGTGGGAGGAAGGAGGAGAGACAGTGAGTGACACAGGCAGGGAGTATGGTGACATTAAGTGAAGGAAATGGCAATGGGCATGTCCACACTTTGAGTTATGAGTCTAATTTCCAGCTTTATGGGTAGTTGGACGCAATGTATGGGGAACTGAGAACAGTCAATGGTGATGGCAGGAACAGACAATCGGCTAATCTAGACAAAACAATAGAGCCAACAATCAAGTTGTGTAGAACAATCAAAGAAACAGGAACATTTAACCAATTTATGCATGCCATTAAACATTGAGCAGGTAGTGTCTGCCAGTGAATTTTCAGGGTCTCTTTGCCTTCCTTGGCTCACAACTGTTTCACTCCCTATCCTTTTTTTCTCTTGCTCAATTTAACTTCTCCCTTCCAGGTAATCTACTAGAGCCACAGCTTGGAATCATATAAAGACACACTTCATCCATCACACACCATATTCATCCACAAATATGTATACATGGGCAACACCAGGCACAGCTGTCCTCACCAATTAAAAAAGATCTTGTCTTTATGTATCTAGAAATAAATGTATTTGTTGGACAAAGGGCCTTATAAAGAAGAAAAATCCTTACATTAATATAAAATTTCAGTGGAGCAAATCTTGATGGCTCAAATATGTTATAACATGCTGAGTGGCTCTTGAGTTAGTTAGCACTCTAGCTGCAGAATTATGGATATATTATAACTTGTAAAGTACAGTTTTTGAAAGGTCTATTGAATAAATGAATGCAGTTACCCAGCAGAGAGAAAATAAAGCCCTGAATTAACAACTTGACTTCCTTTAGAGACAAAGTTTTCTATGTGCCAGAGGTGACAGAATGAAACTTTTTTGTAATCTAATGTTAATGAAAAAATACTTGTGAATCAAAGTGACCCCAAGGTCATAAACCTTTGTAACACTCCTATCAAAAGGCACCACAGCTTTGCTTACGCAGTGTCAGCTGAGATGGAAAAGTACCACTAATAGTAAAAGAAATTTAAATGCTGAACCTTGATACCTAATTGAAGCTTATAGAAACAGCTACTAACAAGAAGTTTCTACTTTGAGACCTTTACCATTCAGCCACAGTTATGAACTGAATTAGGAACATAAGAATTGCCATACTGAATCAGACCCAAGGTTCACAAAGTCCAGTATGCTATCTCTGACAGTGGCCAGAACCAGATGGTTCAGCAGACAATATAAAAAGAACCCTGCAGTAGGCAGAATCTGCCCCCTACATTAGGTCTTGTCCTGATCTCTAATAGTTAGAAATTGACTTAAGCCCTGAAACACAAGGTTCAATATTCCTTCCTACAATTTAATAATTAATTATGACAATTCTGGATATTCTTAATATCCATATAAAGTTCCTGGTCTCAGTGACTTCCTGTGGCAAAGAATTCCACAGTTTAACCACTCACTGTATGAAGAGGTATTCCCTTAGAATTTTCCACCTTTTAATTTCTATGAATGTTCGTGTGTTGTGAGAAAGCAATAACAGAAATATCTGATCAATCTTCTGTAACCCATTCATTGCTTTATATATTTTTATCATGTCCCTTCTTATTTGTCTTCTCTCTAAGGTGAACAATTCCTATCTTTTCAATCTCTCTTTTTATATGAGGTTTTTTCCAGACCCTTGATCTTTTTTTTACTTTTCTCTGAACCCCTCTAGTTCTTCAATATTGTTTTTGAGATGGGATGACCAGTACTGTACACAGTATTTCAGATGAGGCTGCACCATTGATATATTCACCATTGATATATACATATGGTCATTATAATATTTTTGTATTATTCACCATCCTAGTCCTTGTGAATCTTAACATTTTGTTATCAGCACATGTAGCAGAGGTCTTAATTGGGCTGCCTACAGAGATGACCAGGTTCCTTTATGGCATTGATACAGTTAATTCAGAACCCTGTAAGATAGTTTGATATTTAACTTCAACTGTGCATTTATTTTTATGGACATTGAAATTAATTTGCCATTATATTGCAATTCACCAGGCTGTTTAGGTGTTGCTGAAGTTCCTTTCAATCCTGTCTGATCCTGCCAAAGCTAAAAAACTTTGTGTCTCCTGCAAATGTGGCTAACGAACTTCTCCCCCCATTACCCTTTGCAGATAATTAATAAACCTATTAAGCAATACAGGACCTGGTAAGGAAACTTGAGACCCCACTTTTAAACTTTTGTCATGTTGAAAATTGACCATTTAATCTTACTTTTTGTTTTGTCTCCCAGTCAGTTGAGTCATGACAATACTTGGCCTTTCACCTCCTGGCTACTTAGCTTCTTTAGTAGCTTCTTTATACATCATCGCCTTAGAATCACAGAATCATAGAAGATTAGGGTTGGAAGGGACCTCAGGAGGTCATCTAGTCCAACCCTCTGCTCAAAGCAGGACCAACCCCAACTAAAACATCCCAGTCAGGGCTTTGTCAAGCCAAGCCTTAAAAACCTCTAATGATAGACATTCCACCACATCCCTAGGTCACCAATTCCAGTAATTCACAACTCTCCTAGTGAAATGGTTTTTCCTAATATCCAACCTAGACCTCCCCCATTGCAACTTGAGACCATTGTTCCTTGTTCTGTCATCTGCTACCCTGAGAACAGCCTAGCTCCATCCTCCCTGGAACCCACCTTCAGGTAGTTGAAGGCAGCTATCAAATTCCCCCTCACTCTTCTCTTCTGCAGACTAAACAAGCCTAGTTCCCTCAATCTCTCCTCATAAGTCATGTACTCCAGCTCCCTAATAATTTTCAATGCCATCTCTAGGACTCTATCCAATTTGTTCACATGCTTTCTGTAGCGGGGGGGGGGGGGGGGGGGCCCAAAACTGGACACAATACTCCAAATGTGGCCTCACCAATGCAAAATAAAGGGGAATAATGAATTCTCTTGACCTTGTCAAAGGCCTTTTCAAAAAGTTTAAATTATGTCAGCTGAGTCTCTCTCCTTAGTTTACTATTTTATCTACATGTTCAAGAAATCCTAAGGGTTTGTCTACACAAACACTTAGTTCACAGCAAGCTGGGATGCAACTCTATTCCACTTTAGCCCTCTGATCACCAAGTGTCTATGTGGAACCCATGGTCGCATAGAAGTTCCCTACTGCACTTTGATCTACCACACTTTGAAACAGTATATTAAAGCTCACTAGGTAACTTTTAATGTGTGGCAGCAGGGTTCACTGAATGTGCAGCACAGTAGCAAGGGGTAGATTTGCACCCCAGCTTCCCTCAAACTAACTGTTCATGTAGACAACCCTTAAAAAATTAATGAGACATGATTATCTTTAGAGAAATCATGCTGATTAGATCCTATTGTATCATGGTCTTCCAAGTATTTTGTTATTCTGTTTTTAATTATCTTTGCTTATGGTTTAGTTATTACATCAAATATCATGAAGTGATTTCAGTCTGTTGTGTAGACTCAGATCTTCAACCATTAAAAGGAGGTCCCATGATTCAATGTGTTGCATCCAGCAGATAGGATGATGTGGTATATAATACACCATTAAAAACAAATCATTAGTAATTCTAAGAGGCCAGTCTACATATTTTGGAGGCGTTTCAGAAGTGTCCTGAACTGAAACATCTTCTTAATAGTAAGTTTAGAAGTGGTGGTTATTATATAACCTGGTTGTCACCAGATTTACATTAAATTTTAGCCTTAAAAGAAAAAAGAAATAAAAACTTGTATCCCTTAGCCATGAAACTAGACATATAATTGTTACATAAATAATATAGAAGGGGAATGACTAACTGGATGAAAAATGGAAAATATTTTTCCTGAAACTTTTTCATTGAAAACATTTTTCTGCATTTTTTTTGGAAAAAAAACTTTCATTGAAAACATTTCCAGCCAGCATCAATTGTCAGGCTTAATGAAACATTTCCAGATCATAATGAAGATGTCGTGTTTTAATTTATTTTACTTTAGTTCAGTTTACATACAATCTATGTAAGAGCCAACCAAAATAAATCCAAAAAATAGCAAAGTCTATATTCTTAGGTAGACAATCATGCCTTATCATTAATTTCATTTTAATTTTAATTTGGATCTCTGGGCATGGACCAAAACCTCATTATGCTAGGTGCTGTACAAATACAGAATAGAGAGACTGTTCCTGTCCCAAAGAGCTTGCAGTCTAAGTAATAGTGAATGATTGATCTGAACCATTTCACCACTGAATCTAAAGTTGAAACTTTGATGTTGAAGACAATAAGTAAAGAGAAATAATACAAAGGGACATAAAAAGGTTAGAAACATGGACAGGAATCAACAAAATGAGATTAATCCTGGTAAAATTTAAAATAATATGCTTCTGATACAATAATCCAATACATAGGCATTGCAAGGGAAGAGTCTCTCCCATTAGAGAAGAGAATAATGAGAAAACAGTAAGGCCAATACAGACTTATACATGATGGTGCACAGCAGAATTCCCATAGATATGAGTTTGCATGTGACACCGTATGCCAGCCATAAATCAACATGATTTTAGGCAGCATATCAAGAGACATCTCTTCATGGGCCAAGGAAGAATTAATGTCTCTATGACTCTGGTGAAAATTGAGTAGAATACTTTGTTCTATCACTGTCAGGAACAGAAAGACATTATCAAAGTGGAGGGAATTCACAACATGGTAATAAAATTAAAGACTAGAGGGAAAGATATATGAGGGAAAAATGAAAATAATTAATTATGTGTAGCCTGGCCAAACTGACATGGGGATGGACATGATAATCTTCTTCATCTGTATGAAATATGCAAAAACCAAAAAGAACACTTTATGGTGTCATAAGCAACAGTAATTAGATTAAACTGAGCAAAGGAAAGTATAGGCTGAATATCTGCATACAGTTCTGAACAGTGAATCCTGATGGACTGTGCAGTAGTCTCCTGAGGGAAATGGAATAACCTCCAGCTGATTTAGAAAGAAAGAACCTTTCCAAAATGGCTGAGATGGTGTATAAATGACACATCCAACCTCATGGTGGTTCCAGAAAATGAATAAGCTTTTTGAAAGAGGTAAAGCACTAGAGAATATACCATGGGGAACAATTCTATCTTTGACGAACACTGAGACGCAGGAAATGGACAAGTAGTCTTTTCCATTACTAATTTCTATGTTGCTGTGTTATCAGCAGGAATGTAGTATTTCAAGTACAATAAGATTCATGAACAATTTAGCTCACTGAAAGGTTTAATTTATAAGTATTCTTGCTTCAGTGGGTGCCAGACTTTTTCCAATCTTTTTTAGATAGAAAATCTGAAAGATGGACATCAAAGCTTTTGTAATGTTAAAAAATATTATACACACATGCACAGAACCTGCTATTGCTTGGAAAGCGACTTGGGGAAAATGGCAGCATTAAGCTAGTTTTACAATATCCTGGTCCTGGGGTTGGTTCTGTGCCAATCCAGTTCTCAGGGCTGCTCTACTTTATACCAACTGCCAATGGCCACTAAGGGCTCTGTCCTCATAAAAAAGGCTGGGAAGCCACTGGATCACCTCAGCTGTGGATTTCCAGAGTGCTCCAGTTTCAGGATGTTCACGTACGGGATTTGTCTGAGGCCGGGGGGAACATTGCCAGAGCAGCCCTGCTGTGCTTCAGCAATCCCAAGCTGCAGACAGCCCCGTAGGACCGATAGCCAGCCAGCAAACTTCAGAGAATTCCTTAGGTGCCTTAGAAACACATTAAGGCTGAGCTGACATAGAAGAGGCCTAAAAAATTAGGGAGCTAGAACCAGCTCCATTTCCTTCCTCCATAGTGCCTGATGGACAATGGGTGCCACTGAAAGTGCCTTTCTATATCTCCAGCTGACTAGCTGTGTGATCTTGGACATGTCCCTATCTCCAACATGATAGATTAGTATTTCCTATCTCCCATGGATGATGCAAGGTCTAATTAATTTAAATCTGTGAGGCGCAAGTAGTGATAAAATGCTTACAAATAAAAGCAAAGTAAACACTATGTCTTTCATTTAATATTACAGGCACTGTAGGACATTCCCACAAGTGGCATATGCATCTGAGCAGGTGTTGTAAGTTCTGAAGCAGTGAAGATGTAACATTTTTCCTGGCACGCTATTCATGACGTAATGGTTCCTGCTCATCATAAAGTGAAAAGTTATTCAGCACAATATACACTTTTACCAGTTACCCAGCAGATTTTTCCAGTTAAACTCTGCTTCTATAATTTGCAACAGCAGGTACTTGACTATATGCACATGTTTATTGGAAAAGCTTGTGAAGTTATTATGAATGGTGGGAAATATTATGCACATAACATGGCACTTTTCCACCAGGTTATATGATAAAGAAAAAGCAGCCTTTTGTCTAATAGAAACAAAAGATGTTTAGGAAGAGGTATCTTGGGATTATATCATTAAATGATCATTCTAGTGCAAAGCTGCAACTATATCAAGTTAAATGTGGAGGGTTTTGTTCCCCCCCACTTTACACAAAGATCACAGTACATTACAGATATTACAGAAGCTACTGCTTTCTCAGCCACTGAAAAAATGGAAAGCCTTTTGCACAATTAAAATATTTAGTAAGAAATACAAAACTATAGAATATATCTAACATTTTAGTTAACACAAGGAGGAAACAAAAAACTAGAATCTTCAAATGCTACAATACACAATTACATCACATACACCTTAAAATGGCCCATGTATTGTCTTTTTTAGTGCAAAACAGTTTTTGATTAATTTACTAAGCAATAAATGAATACTTAAAACTTAAGCTTTGTGCTTTGAAACGCAGCTACTGAATGTCCCAACTAGCAAATTAGCACCCATTATGCATTCTTAAGATGAAAACCCATAATTCCTTGTAGAGGTATTTTTGACCTGTCAAACTGAACATCCTTTCTGTGATGATTAGGTGGAAAATTCATTGTCCAGGTGCTGCGTTCTGCTTGCTAAAAAAAATAAAGCAAATCACTAAGCTACTGCTGCTATTGTGGTCTAATCATTGGTTTTCTACAGTAAATGACAAGCCTGCTTTCCTGTAAGTGGCGGCAGAAGTGGCATTCTTTCTTCCTTTGTGCCTCCACAAAGCTTTATTGTTCTCATGTTCTGACAATAGTAAGAACCTCATACAACCCAGCTTGGATTGAATGGTTCAGGATTCCATAAGCAATGACATTTCTATAGTGACATGGTTTGCAATAAAATTAATAGAGCATATAGCAGCCTGACTCTTAAGTCAGTCCCATATTATAGAAAAAGATTTTGCTTAAAACAAGTGTATTGTTGTTTATGGTGTAGAGGATGGAGAAAAATGGATTCAAATGAGAGAATCCAATATGAAATTAGATAATTTCAAATTATAGTAATGACTCAATGCCCTCTAGGACTTTCTGGTTGTCATTATGTGGCACATTATAGTCACTCAGAAATTCATGGTGGCAGCAGGATGAGAACTCTAAAAGGTGTGCTCTATGAATTATTTTCAGGAAGTTCTACAGCCTGTATCATACAGGAGGTCAAACTAGATGATCACAATGTTCCTTCTCGCCTTGGAATCATGAATGTATGAACTCAGATCCTTTTAACTCAAAAGCACAGGTCTCTACCAAAAGGCAAATTGCAATTAGCTCTCAGCTGTACAAGGTCTTGATTCACAGCTGAGGAGTTCTTACTCTATTCAGTTGAATGTTGTGGCACATATACACAGTAGTGGTAGTGGTGCATATGCACAATATTAGTAGTGGTGTATGTAAACACAGCAACATTAGACTCAGTTAATTGTATCAGTGTACTCTGTCACAGGGAGCATCAATCCTGAATCAGAGGTTCCATCACCAGCACGAATGTGAACCCCTCCCACACGTGAAAATATTCTAGATATGTTTAAATATAAGCAAGTGAGATGAGGAACTAGCTACAGCTAAAGTGCAGTCTATCCAAATCTCTTGGGAAAAGTCTGACCTTCGAATTGCTAAGGATGAGTTCAAAAGAATAGCATAAGCATTCAGAGACAAAATCAGTAAGACAAAGGCACAAAACGAGTTACACCTAGCAAGGGAAATAAAAGGTAATAAGTTTTCTATAAATACATTAGAAGCAAGAGAAAGACAAAGAAAAGTGTAGGTCCTTTACTTGGTAGGGAAGGAGAAATAATAACGGACATCAAGAAGGCCGAGGAGTTTAATATCTATTTTGCCTCAGTCTTCACTAAAAAGGTAAATTCTGACCAGATATACTTAACACAACTAATAATACCAACAAGGAGGAAGGCACACTGGCCAAAATAGGGAAGAAGAGTTTAAAGAACATGAAGCTAAATTAAATGTATTCAAATTAGCAGGGCCTGAGGAAATTCACCTTAGGATACTTAAGGAACTAGCTGAAGGAACCTTAGAACTGTTAATGATTATCTGTGAGAACTCATGGAGGATGGGTGAAGTCCCAGAGGACTGGAGAAGGACAAACATAGTACCTATTATTAAAAATGTGAACAAACAGAACCCAGGGAATTATAGACTAGTCAGCCTAACTTCAGTACCTGGAAAGACACTGGAACAAATTATTAAACAATCAATTTGTAAGCAGCTAGAGGATAATAGGATTTAAAGTAATAGCCCACATGGATTTGTCAAGAACAAATCATGCACAAATAACCTAATTTCCCTCTTTAACATTGTTCTGGGCCTACTGGATAAGGGGAAGGATATATTTCTTAATTTGAGTAGGGCTTTTGGAACAGTCTTACTACTTACTCTTAAGCAAACTAGGAAAAAGTGGTCAAGATGAAATTACTATAAGGCAGGTGTAAACTGGTTGAAAGACCATACTCAAAGTGTAGTTAGCAATGATACACTGTCAAACTGAGGGGACATATCTAGTGAAATCATGCATGGGGTCAGTTCTGGATCTAGCACTATTCAGTATTTTCATTAATTCCTTGGATAAAATTTGCAGATGACTTCAAGCTGAGAGAGGTTGGAAGTTCTTTTGAAGACAGTATTAGAATTCAAAATGACCTTGAAAAATTGCATAATTGGTCTGAAATCAACAAGAAATTTAATAAAGACCGGTGCAAACTACTACTCTTAGGAAGGAAAAATCAGATGCACAGCTACAAAATGGGGAAAACTGGCTGAGCAGTAGTACTGCTGAAAAGGATCTGGGGTTATGAGAGTCAATAATGTGATGAAGTTGTGAAAAAGGCTAACATCATTATGGGGTGTATTAACAGAACTGTTGTTATGTAAGACCTGGGAAATAATTTGTTCCGCTACACTCACAACTGGGGCCTCAGCTGGAGCATTATGTCCAGTTTTGGGCCTTGGTAAGGATACTATGGAAAAATTGAAGAGAGTCAAGGAGGCAAGCAACCAAAATAAAAAGTTTAGAAAACCTGACATATGAGGAAAAGTTTAAAAAAAATTGGGCATATTCGGTCTCATCAAAAGACCACTTACGGGGGAACCTAATAATAGTCTTCAAATGTGTTAAGGGCTGTTATAAAAAGGATGGTGACTAACTCTTTTCCATGTCCACTGAAGGTAGGGAAGAAGTAATGGGCTTAATCTGCAGCAAGGGAGATTTAGGTTACATATTAGGAAAACTTTCTGACTGTACAGATAGTTGAGCACTGAAATAGGGTTCCAAGGGAAGATGTGGACTCCTCGTCATTGGAGGTTTTAAGGACATGCTGAACAAACACTTGTCAAGGATAGACTTGGTAAACTTGGTCCTACCTCAGTGCAGGGGGCTGATCTAGATAACCTCTCAAGGTCCCTTGCAGCCCTATGTTTTTATGATTTTCTTATTCAATACTTGTTGTGGCCTGGGGCCACTTAGGCCAAAATTTTTGAACATGAGCATCCAAGGTTACTCATTTTAATCCATGTTTAGGCACTTAAGTAACCTGGTTCTCAGAAATGCTGAGCAGCCACAATTCTTACTGAAGCCAACAGGGATTCACAGTGAATTTACAATATGGATTTTAAGTACCTAACTTTAGGCACTCAATTCTGAACATGTTGAGCTCAGTCTCTATATCCCTTTCTTACCACTGTAACAGGGAATAATTATTCTTATCTCTGGGGATTACATAAATAATTGAATACATGGCGAGTCCCATGGGAAGAAAACTGTCTAAATTTACTTTATGATCATGTGATAATGTGGTAAATAAATGGTGTTGAAAACTACATTACTTAACATATAGCAAAATGTAATTGAGTGCAAAAAAAGAATGTTGAAACCTCACCAAATAGACCTCTTAACTGGACATTGAGAACTGCCTGGCTCACAACCACCCTTTCTAGAGAATCTCAGGGTTCAAACGACACTTTTATGTTTTCATATTCAGGATTTAAATTCATTGTATGCATAAAGATGTTTAGCTTTCAAAAAGAAGGAAACTTTCCAAGGTTTCTGAGACAATGAACAAATAATATTTCCAACCTCAGAATGATCCCATAAAATGAATAAGCTTTGACGTATAAGTGCTTATCACATCTTGAAAGCGTTTAGTATTGGAGACAATTCTGGATGAGACATTTTAAAAAATGGAACTTTTAACCATTTTGACATTCAAATAGACAGACACCAAAATCTCCCATCAACCAAGCCCATGCCACTCCCTATGAAGTCAAAGGTGTAACTGAGGAGGGAATTTTGTTATGATGAATACTTCTAAAGTCATGGGAATGCTGGGTTCACAAGGAATTGCTATAGATTAGAAGTTGAGGCTAGATTACAAATGGGCAGGGGTAATGAAAGTTGTGTTTCCCAAATGAAGGTGTTACAAAATTGAGGTGCATCTAATTAGAAAAATCCAGAATGCATGAAGATAAAATATTGTGTTAAACAGCAGAGACTTAATTTGTTTATAAAAATATGCAGGTTGCAACCTGATGCAAAGGTGTCCAGTACAAGAGATGTAGTGTCATTCTTGCAATAAAATAAAGAAGCAACCATTTTGCAAAGATGTGTCTCACCCACATTACAATGGGGAAGAGTCAAGTGTTACAGGGATTTATTGAATCAGAAGGGATTTCTTGTGGAAGCACTCATCAGGATCCTGAAAACAACCAAATAAGTCATTGTTAAAAATTTATTGGCTGTGCTAGCTCTATAAAAACAGTAAATAAATATGGATACTAGATTGAACTCAAATGATAAAAGCTGGATTTATGTTCAGCATAAGATTTTTTTATATACAACAGCCATGACAATTAGTAATTTTCTCTGGAATAAATATTGGTGGAACTGAATCCACTGAGTTTAAATCATCCAGACTATATATATATGTGGAAAGTTTTCACAGGACCTTGACCCTTTTCAACTCTTGCTTTAAGTGTCCTTGTTCTGTTAGAGCTTTTAAACCAGAGATGTCAGACATACAGATCATTGGTAGGATACAACCAACATGAGGTGTCTAAATGGACTGCACAGCATATTCAGAATCAACAGAATCTCATTTTTCATTTTTAAGAAAGAGCACATTGCTATGTCCTCATTGCTGAAAAGGTAGCATTCCAAATGTGAACCTAGTGTAAGCAATACAGTGCGGTCTTCTTGAGTCTGTACAGAGCCAGCTCCAGAAGTGTGAACTTCTCAATCAACAACTGTTCTCAATGGGTGTTAACACAAAAGCTAATGACACTTTAAATATTGGCATTCACTGTTTCATTGCTTATCTCAGCAGAAGAATAAGAAAGAGGTTGGGAATGATTATGAGTGTTGGGGATTTGTGAGCTGATGCAAGGAAATAAATTCAAAGAGAAGAAATGAGAAGAGACCTGAAGACAAGAAAAAGGGAGAGAAACAAAAAAAGTAGGAGGAAGGAAGACAAGAAACAAAGGGTCCTAAAGGAAAGCACATTTTTCTATTGAGTGGTACTGAACACAACAATAAATAATTATGATAACTAAAAGTTTAGCTACTTCATTAAGGCCAGATTCTATACCCTGGTCTCTCTGTAAAGCTGTACTTGCTATCATTGGGAAGCTTGCTGTGTAGCGTGGTGAATATGTCATCGTACATTTTGAACTCAGCCAGTGACCTGTAATTAAAGATAAAATTCCACCCTCTCCTGCCTTGTTTTAAAGTAATCTAAATTCTCTGTTCAAAACTATTTTATCGGCTCAGATATACAAGACTTCAGCCATTTTCTCACTACAAAACTCACTCTTAGTTTATATTATTGCCAATCACTGATAACAGGACGTCGCAACCACAGAACATTATCACATTTGCATGTTATGTATGGTACAGCAATTTGTCTACTTTCACAAACAATTATACTGTTACCAGAAGAATTTAGGGAAGACATTTTGATATTACCGAGAGAACTTTAGAGTACAGGATTATCCCTAAAAATTACTGGTATGGTAATTCGCTCTATTGGAATTTCCAGGGAGACAATCTTCCCTTGAAAGGACACAGATACAGCCCTCCGATCAAGATAGAACACTTAAGCTGTGACACGTCAAAAACAGATACCAAGTTTACTTAGAAGTGAGTGGTAGATACCCTGCAAGGTAGGGATAGGATACAGAGTGACCTAAACAAACTGGAGGATTGGGCCAAAAGAAATCTAATGAGGTTCAACAAAGATAAGTGCAGAGTCCTCCACTTAGGAAGGAAGAATCCCATGCACAGCTATAGACTGGGGACCGACGAGCTGGGCAGCAGCTCTGCAGAAAAGGACCTGGGGGTAACAGTGGATAAAAAGCTGGATATGAGTCAGCAGTGTGCCCTGGTTGTCAAGAAGGCTAATGGCATATTGGGCTGCATTAGGAGGGGCATTGCCAGCAGGTCACGGGAAGTGATTATTCCCCTCTATTCAGCATTGGTGAGGCCGCATTTAGAATATTGTGTCCAGTGTTGGGCCCCCCACTACAAAAAGGATGTGGACAAGTTGGAGAGAGTGCAGCGGAGGGCAACAAAATGATTAGGGGGCTGGAGCACAGGACTTATGAGCAGAGGCTGAGGGAACTGGGCTTGTTTAGTCTGCAAAAGAGAAGAGTGAGGGGGGATTTGATAGTGGCCTTTAACTACCTGAAAGGGGGTTCCAGGGAGGATGGGGCTAGGCTGTTCTTGGTGGTGGCAGATGACAGAACAAGGAGCAATGGTCTCAAGTTGCAGTTGGGGAGGTCTAGGTTGGACATTAGGAAAAAGTTTTTTACTAGGAGGGTGGTGAAGCACTGGAATGGGTTACCTAGGGAGGTGGTGGAATCTCCATCTTTAGAGGTTTTTAAGCTGAGGCTTGACAAAGCCCTGGTTGGGATGATATAGCTGAGGTTAGTCCTGCTTTGAGCAGGGGGTTGGACTAGATGACCTCCTGAGGTCCCTTCCAACTCTAATATTCTATGATTCTATGTTACATCAAGTAGAAGGAGATAGAAATCAAGCATGGCTTGTAACCATATAACAATATACTCAATATATGAAAATAAACATTTTATAGAGGGCGACTATTAGAAGATATATGGTACAGAAAGTAATATTTAGACTACTAGAATGTATATGGTAAAAGAAGAATGAAGAATGAATGAAGAATACTATTATTATATCTTAACACTAGAATCTTAACTTAACATCTTTATTAAACCATAAACATCTACACTTAAACATCGATCAGGCAGTTGCTGGATGGGTAGAGAGGGAGAATCTCACTCAGACCACAATCATCCAACTTTATTGACATGCAAACACAACCTTTAAAACCTTTACGCAACCTTTAAAACATCCCTCTGTTCATCAGGAAAGGTCCTTCTGCTCTGTCCAAGGATTAATAAGAGATCTACCTCAGGCTCAGACACAGAGCGGGGACTTAGTTGGCCCGGCTGCCTGTAAACCCAGAGGCGTCTGTGCAGGATTAATTTAGGCTAGACAGAGCAGGACTCAGTTGGCCCGATTGCCTGTAAGCCCAGAGGCACCTACACGGCTCTCCAACACAAGGATCACCTTAGGCCCAGACACAGAGCGGGGACTCAGTTGTGGCTTCCTAATGGAAGGATTACCTTGGCTTAGACACAGAGCGGGGACTCAGTTAGCCCAATTGTCTAAAGCCTTAGGCGCACCTTTGCTTTAGTGATGCTCCCCGCTGCTTAGATGTTCGCCGCGAAGGTCTTTCTTCTGTATGTCTGTTCTCTTGTTTTCCTCGGACGCTCAGCTCTCTGAGTTCAGCTCTCCTTCTTCCAAGTGATCTCCGCTCTCTACAAACTGGCTGCTGACAGCTGGCTATATATAGGGATCCATTTCAGGTACGGGAGGGGTCACGGTAGGAGCGAGAACATCAAAATGGATACAGGAGGGGCCAGGAGTGAAGAGGGATTTCGGAGTGAACAGAGAGGGGCACTACTTTCTAATTGCCAATGCTAGATTCGCTTGTTAATTCTTATCCTAAAAATCCTTTTCCTAAAACTTATCAGTGTTTTAAATACCACACTGTCCAGACACTGATACCACTTTCTAGTTGTTTAAGTAATTGCTGTTATTTTTCTTGTGATTTTAAACCCCTTTCTAGGCTTTTCTGCAACCCTTTTCAACTAGTTATTCTCTCTAGCAGATTCAAATAGCTGGAGACAAAAATCTCCAGTTACAATACAACAGCTGGAGCAGTGTCACAGGTTCCCATAGGAGTCTGTGTTGGGCTCCTTGCTGGGCCCCTCACGTGTCCCAGTTTGTATCTCCCCACCCGCCCATCAGGGTCAGCATCTGGGGTGAGGGGGGGGTTGTTGTTGCCCTTGCTGGGTTTGTCAGGCTAAAGCTGCCTTTTTAGAAGGCTCAGGGAGGCTGCCTGACATAGGGCTATCACTGCTCCGCAGTCTTATACCTATCTGCCTCCTCCTTTGTTGCTCTTCCTTATTTATACTGAGTTTTGCCTCTTTCACAAGGTTCAGCTGTGGCTGTTTGCCTCCAGGATTGGCAGCTGCGACTGGCCATGGCAGATCTGTTTGTTTGCAGGTAGGGAAAGGCCCTCTCCTCCTCTTGCCTGAGTCCTAAATGGGACTTATAGACCCCATTACAAGCAGTTGCACAAGTTACTTGCAAAGCCTCATGCTCAAGATGAAGATGAGATAAGCACAGAATTGTTCAGTTACCAATGGGGCTTGGCTTATATTATCAGCCAGTTTGGGACTCAAGTGGCATCAGTCCTGCTCTTCGACCCATCTTGGCGAGCCTTAGCCTGTCTTTCTGTGCTTCCAGTTCTCCAAGTCTCCCTGTGACCTAGGTACCCCTTGATACCAAATGGCAGAGAGTGCATGGGATGCATAGGATTTTACAGGGATGCCTGGGTTAGATATTTGCATAATAGTTCACCAAACAGTAGTATGTGAGGTCTCTACAAGAGCCAGTTGCCCACTGGTCATTATAACCATTGCAAAATGTATGTACAGATAATATTTATGGAGCTATATATATATATACTGAAAATTATGCTCTTAAAGCCTTGGGCTTAAGGCAGACCCTCATGAGGTGACATTCCTCAGAGATATTCCTTTCAGGCAGGAGGTAGGTGATACCTATCTTTCTGTCTGGGATTTGTTTATTGTATGCTTCACTCTATGTGCCTTTTGCATACTGAGCCAGTTTTGGACTCAGAGATTGAAAAATCTACAAGAGAAAAAATCTACACTGGGGGGTGGAGGGGATGTCCTGTTTATGAATAAAGACACAGGGTTGTTCTGATATATCTTGGAGTGCAAAGAGATGAAAGAAGGGTCACAGCCAGCCTGGCTGTAAAGTGCTGCAAGAATTTTGAGAGAGCAATACTTGGTTAGGGGTTATGCCATTTGAATGTAGCCCGTAAGTGGCTTTTGTTGCTTGAAAAAAGTTTCTCCTGTCATGATGATCAGCGGAACTCTGGATCTCCATGGCCTTTGCTTGCCACCACTGATTCTTGACGTCACACAGCTGCCTTTGAACTACAATTTTAAGATGATGATAAATGTCTCGTTTTTGCTGGTTAGAGTATTCATTTTGCCAAATACAAGATGCACTTCTTTTCTGATGGGCAAGTGCTAGGTTTTCTTTGTTGTTCTCATCAAACTAATATTGATGGTGGTGAGTAGAATATCCAATCAATTCAGCACAACCTTTGAAATCCCAGGACAGCTCCATCCTCTTTAAGGACAATGTAGCCCTCAAGCAACATTGGAAAGAGCATTTTGAACTCTATTGAACTGCAAATCTGAGGTCTCAGTTGTCACCATCAAGTCCATTCCCCAGCAACCAGTAATAGAATCTCTTGCTGACCCCCCCAACTTATGAAGAACTTTAGCGTGCCATCACTCAGACTAGAAAGAACAAGGTACAAGGACCAGATGGCATTCCTGGGGTCTTCAAAGCTGGTGAAATAGCACTCGTGCAAAAACTTCACCAACTGGTGGTTAGAATTTGGGTTAATGAGGAAATTCCACCTGACCTAAAGAATGCTAACATTGACGTGTCCCCTTTCTTAAAAATGGTCACAATGTGTGGGAATTACTGAGGAATTGCCTTCCTCTCTATTGCTGAGAAGATCCTTGCTTGCATCCTTTTGAGCCATCATCTTTCTCCCAGACAGCCAATCTCGATGTGGAGATCAAACAGGATCTGTTGTGCCAGTGCATCCTTTGGAAAGTTGCTCCATCATGTCTTTACTGACCAAGACCTGCAGATAGAAACTAAGATCCTGGTCTATAATGCACTAGTCCTCTCTACTCTTCTTTATGGGTGTGAGACATGGGTGACATGTCAAAGCCATCTTAAGTGTCTGGAGGAAATGCTGCCTTAGGAAGATTCTCGTATCAACGGGGAAGAGTGTCACATTGATACCAGCGTTCTCTCTTCAGCTAACATCTCCAGTGTTGAGGTGAAGATTATGAAACATCAACTTCACTGGGCTGGTCAATGTGTGTGAATGGCTGATAATCGTCTTCCAAAGCAAGTCCTCTTTTTTCAACTTAGTAATGGTAAGAGGATGTGTGGGGGCAGAGGAAACGCATGACGAAGACTTGGTTAGACATGAGTGTATTTTGTTAATTAAGTCCAGGCTCTAGAATCCGTGTTATGATTTTATTTTATATGTAACAATTTGTTTCCAGTACTTTTACTTGCTACGACTTGACTCTTTATATTGCTTATACTTGATTTTACTATAAACAAAACTTAGTGCTGAGTGTTAAGCAGAGCCATGATCTGAGGTGGAACATGTAAGCTCGATATTGTTTCTTTGGAAGCAGCGAATCTGTGAATACTGCCAGTGTCCAGTGGACCAGGGGCTGGACACTCCAGGGAGACACTGGAGGGCTCGAAGGTTGGAGTGTGCCAATCACTAACCTGTAGAGCAACAGTGGGGCCTACAAGGCCTGAAAGGAAGTGCTTGTGTTGTCTTTGGCGGGTGGAGTTGGGGAGTTAACCAATGACAGTCACAGACAAGGCTTCCTCATGATAAGGGCTAGGGCAGTAGGAGCCTCACAACCTGGGTACCCCAAGCAAGTATCACACTCTCCCATTAGGAAGCAGCAGGAATTGGATAGCTTAGAAGACCTATATGTCCAGGGCAGAATGGATATGGAGGCAGAAAGTGGTGACTTACCTCATATTCAATAATTATTTTTTCATATTTCCTTGTTAGCTTTAGTTGACATGACTTAACTACCTGACTATTTAAAGAATAATGAAAATAACTACATATCAGCACTATCCCATGTCATCCCATTTAGAGAAAGCAGAGTAGAAAACAACTGTCTCTATATTTTATTTTCTCTATATTTTACTCGGTATCTCAGATTCAGGAATTAGAAACCTATTTTCACACTATTACACATATTTAGGCTACGTACATACTACAGAGTTAAGTCGACTTAAGTTATGTCGACGATCATAAGTCACTTTAATAGCATCAGTTGAGCATGTCCACACACTGCTTCTTTTGTCGGCTGAGGGCATCCGTAGTCATTGCTCTTGCATTGGTAGCTGTCCCATTGTGCAATTCATCCACCCTCTGTAACTCTATGCCACTGAGAGCTCTGGGAATGCATTGTGGCGTATCAGGGAGATGTGCTCACAGACTGTGATGCAGTTTCTTTCATCCCATCATTCTGTGGGCTTCCTACTTCATTTTGCACCATTTTTCTACAGCTCTTGTGAACTGTGCACCTTGTGAACTCTGCACCTCTGCCTGACAGCATGGATCCTGAGCTGTTGACCATTGTGGTGATGACAGTTATGAACACAACACGGCTGGTCCTGCAATATTTCAGGAGCTGCAAAAAAGAGAGTGAATTGATGATGCCTGCCCTTTCTGCCATGGAAACAAATCATTCAAGATTGCTGCTGGCATTCATACAACAGCTTGCCATGGTGGACCATTGGTACCGGGCTCAGGAAATAAGCACTGAGTGGAGGGATCGCATTGTAATGCATGTATGGGATGATGAGCAATGGCTACAGAATTTTCAGATGTACAAATCCATGTTCCTGGAACAGTGTGCAGAGCTCACCCCAGCACCGCAGTGCAAGGACACCAGAATGAGAGCTGCCCTCACTGTGGAAAAGAAAGTGGTGATTGCTGTGTGGAAGCTGGCAACTCCAGACTGCTACCAGTCAGTCACAAATGAATTTGGAGTTGGAAAGTCCACCATGGGGGTTGCCGTGATACAAGTGTTCAGGGTCATTAATAATCTCCTGCTACAGAGGACTGTGACTCTCGGTAATGTGCAGGAAATAATTGATGGCTTTGAGGCAATGGGATTACCTAACAGTGGCAGGGCCTTGCAGGGGCTGGTGGATCACTGGGGCCATTTCACCGACATCAGTGAAGGACGGTCAGAGAAAGTGCATGATGCACACATCTTTTGGAACACTGGACTGTATAAAAAGCTGCACACTGGGCCTTTTTTTCCAGATCAGAAAATTCCAATCGGGGATGTGGAAATGCCCATAGTGATTCTTGGAGACCCTGCCTACTTCTTGCTCCTGTGGCTCATGAAGCCTTACACCGGGAACCTGGACATCAGCTTGAAGCGCTTCAACAGCAGGCTCAGCAGGTGCTGAGTGACTGTAGAATGTGCCTTTGGCCAATTAAAAGGTCGCTGGCACTGTCATTTTAGCCAGTTAGACTTCAGTGAGGAAAATATTCTGATGGTCATTGTGGCCTACTGCACTCTCCATAATATTTGCAAATCAAAGGGGGAAAATTTCCCCAGAGGTAGACCATTGAGGCTGATCGGCTGGCTACTGATTCTGAGCAGCCAGATACAAGGCAATTCGAGGAGCACAGTGGGAGGCTATTAGAATCATGGAGGCTTTGAAGGATCATTTTGACAATGATTCCCAGTAATGTGTCTTTATGTGATGCATTGGGCCAAGCAATGTTTACTTGCCACCTTGAATTACCTCTGTAGTGCTTGCTTCCTGAACGTTAATTGCAAGGAGCAAATATTCCTATCTAAAGGCACTGTTTCAATGTTAGCACTGAATGATGTACGTATGCACATATTTTACAAGTAAAGATTCATTTAATTTCAAAGATTCAAGTTTAATAAAAGGATCAAACACAAACTTTTGATCAAACAGGGGAAATGACAAAGAAGAACAGTCTTGTGGTTAGGGCTCTCATTGCTGGGTGTAACTCCAGCTTGCATTGGGAAACCAGTCCCTAGGCATGGAGTGCACGGGGCACTGTGAGGGACCGGGAACACATGAGGAATGTGGCAGAGGAGTTTGGGAAGGGCATGGACTGGAGTTCTATAGTGGCTGGAGGGGGAATCTGGCATGGATGTGCTCAGATTGAAGGTTAATGAGGGACTTTAACATATCTGTCCGACCCTCCAGGAGCTTTATCATTCTCTCCTGCCCCTGTGTTCTTTCCTGGCTATTCAACGTGAGTCTCTCGATGATCGTCTCTATCCATGCTTTTGTTTCTCTATGTGCTGCATCTGTTGATTGCAGCACATCTCAAACATATCCTCCCTATTCCTCCTGGGTCTGCACCGTATCTGATGGAGATGCAGAAGGCAAAATAAAACTGAACAGAGACAATATTGTGAATGCACTCGCAGCCGTGAATTACAAAAGTTACACATATTTATTTCTCAGTGTCCCTTGGCTAGCACTCCCTTGGCGAGTCTCAAATATGGTGAGTTTGTGGGGAGTGGTGGTGGGCCAGGGGGAATGGGCAAGAAGGAACAAAGAGTGGTTTGTGAAGGGGGTTACTGTAAGTGCCTAGGGAGCCTATTCTGAATAATGGTACCCTTTTCCACCGGCTAAAGCAATTGAACCCGATATCTCACTCCTAAGGGTAACCCAGGGTGCAAGTGTGCATCTCCTGTATGCATGTGGCTTCAGACTGGCTCCATATGCTGCTGGCCTGTGTGCCACTCTGGTCCCTGCACAAATAATTTCTGGGTGATGCAGCAAAGTTTCCTACAATGAAGGCAACGCCCTGAAGTAACATTCAGCAGAGGACTGCAGGATATCTACAGGAAAGTTTCCTAGAGATCTCTATGGAGGATTCCCAGGTCATCCTGGTATACATTAACAAACTTTTCTGCGTGACCCCACTGTGTAGATGGACACGCTTTGTTCTTAATTTCTGTCCCTTATCCCTCCGGTACCATATAATAAAGTACATGAGAGCTCAATCTCCTCTCACCGTGCAGTATCAAAGCAAAATGAGCACTTACTGGAGTGCCTCTCTCCTGCATCCTGCGCACCAAAGCCGGAGTGCTGGGACTGGTAGATCCCTCCGGAGTGGAAAATTGGTCCTGACTCACTTTGCCACTGGACAACTTTGCTGTGTGCTCCACATCATCCTCCAGCTCTATCTCCTCATCCACCACTTCCTCGTCTGGGTTGAGTCCACTGGCCACTGCGTTCAGTCCCTCTGAAGTATCCCTGGGGTTCTTGGTGATGGAAGTAGGGTTGTGTCTGAGGATGGTGTACAGCTCCTTACATGTCTTTGGTGTTGCTCCAGAATGACAGTTGGCCTCCCTTGCCTTCTGGTACGCCTGCTTCAGTTCCTTGATTTTAGCATGACACTACTGAGTGTTCCTCTCATACCCCTTCTCTTGCATGACACTTGCAATCAGCCTGTAGGTATCAAAATTCCTATGGCTGGTGCGAACCTGCAACTGCACAGCCTTCTCTCCCCATATACTCAGCACATCCAACTGCTTCAGTGTGCTCCACGTGGAAGAGTGTCTGGTGCATACAGCTGGCACGATCAGCTGGGAAGATGCTGCGTGTACTGTGCACCCTGAGCAAACAGGAAAAGGAATTAAAAAAATTCCCAGGCCTTTAAATGGGGGACTGGTGCATACCTGTGTGCCTTCAGGCCAGCAGAGTTCAAACAGCTGACCAGAGTAGTCATGATGGTTATTGCGGGACACCTTCTGGAGGCCAATTATGCGATATAACCAAATGAGGTGTCTACACTGACGCTGCATTGCTCCAACTATGTTGTAAAAAGCTCTATGCCGCTTGTCGAGGTGGTTTTATTTTGTCAGTGAAGAAGGGGAGTTATATTGATGAGAAGAGTATTTCAATGTGTACGCCTCCACTGTTTTGTCGACAAAAGCTGACTTTTGTTGACAAAACTGTGTAATGTAAACAAGGCCTTAAACTCATGCTCCAAATGCTACTACTGCTGAAATCAATGGCCGGTATATCTGTAGGTAATTTCACACTTTCTGTGCCCTCTCTGTACTCTTGGGTATCTTTCGGGCACGTCTTGTAAACTGAAACTAAATCTCCTCTCACATACGTGACCTGTGACCAGACTGACCCTCACAAAATTTTTCCTTGCCTCAGGCTAGGGGACATTAGAAAATCTGAAACAGTACCTTATCCTAAATAAATTAACCTTACCTATCACAAAGAGGTTTCCTAAACAGAATAAGCTTTTAATAACAAATAGATTACAAACCAAAAACATATAAAATGGAAGATATTATATATTTAAGCACAGCACTCAGGATTCTGACTTAGAGTTCTAGCAGAGCTCTTTTTTTCTACAGATACAGAAAAATCCCAGTGATTTAAACTACGCCTGATTAGTAAGGTGCAGATTGGCGAACCTTTTTTTAATGTTAGTGTGCACTTACTCAAGTGAGTTCTAGATAAAAGACAATCCAAAGTTACTGTGTAGAGTGGTACAATGGTTTAGGTTGAAGCATCTGCAGAAAGGCACTGTACATTTCTATTGCAAGATATATATTTTCTATTTCTATTTCTACTTCCTTGTTTCTAAAGTTAGGATTCTATTTCTTACTGGGGTACTTGTAGCTTTATTTTTATGGCTTAATAGGTGGTAAATTTTAGAGATAAA
The DNA here is from genome assembly GCF_026122565.2 of Emydura macquarii macquarii. Taxonomy (NCBI): domain Eukaryota; kingdom Metazoa; phylum Chordata; order Testudines; family Chelidae; genus Emydura; species Emydura macquarii. The sequence continues at coordinate 15,034,980 of NW_027131164.1, forward strand.
GTGTTTAGTTAACTCACAAAAGTGTCTTAGATCTATGTATTGAGGTGTTTGAAATGGCTGATAACCATCTGACAATGGTGCTGTGAGCTAAAGGTTCTCTTAAAGATAAACATATGGAAAGCAGAAAGGAGAAGTAACAACAAATAAGAAGATCACTTAAATCCTGTTAAAGAAATCCACACAGAAGGATCCACTATGAGTGAGAGAAAATGGCTTTTTTCAGAGATTTTATTACTAGTGTAGGAGAAAGTCCCCAGTTGCAAAATCAAGGTCAAAAGTAAAGTAGGGATTCTGATGTCAAAGTGATCTGTAAACATTCAGGAAACAAAATCAGCATAGCATTTCTTGAAGAGAAAAGTAGGAAGTAAACTATTTTGTTCCATTAGTCTATAACAAGAAATGTATTTACAAAACTGATATTAGATTCTAAAATGAAAGTGCTTTAAAAAATCAATAGAGGAAATAGTGTATCACATTTAACTGATGCAATTATGCTTCTTTCCACAAGAGAATCCATTAGAAACTTGAATCATAAAAACCTCAAAGTCTCTTTCCATACATTCTAGATTCCAAAGAGCTTGGACTATCTATGTGATTATCAAGGGATCCTTTCCTCCCATGACTATGGAGTTTAAACTATATGGAATTCAAACTTTTCAGTTAAACTTTGATCTGCTTTCATCTTACAACTCTGCTAGAAACAATCTTCAGAAAAATCATCATTTGAAGCACCAGCCATGGTTGACTGGAAATAAGTTGTGGGTATAAAAGGAACATTGCATTGAACTGAATATAAAACTGATACATTGAATTATGTTTACATATGTAACTAGTACATTCAGAACTATAGTCCTACAAAATATATTTTTGTCTGTTTCACTTAAGGTTTTCTTCCCACTGCCAACCCCAGCATGTATGTGATTCCCAAGTGAACTATATGTTAATGAGTTTTCTGCTTTTCTTCTCTCTCCAGTTTAAGAAAGCTCTCCTTGAAGAATTTTTTTTCTTTAAATAGTCATGCTAGTCTGATGGAAAGATTTTGTTATAGAGGATAGTTTTGCAATGTGTCTTGGAAGCATTCAATGTAATTTCTTCTGGAAACTATTTCCTCAGCTGAATCGTCTCAACTGAAAATATTTTATCTCCCGTTTGCCAGTGCTTTGTGCTGGTCTTTGGAAGTTGCATTACTACTGAGCAGTGCAGCTGTCCACAGGGGTCACAGTTTGAGACACTGTCACTGATGGATCCTAACCCCTGATGGCTCTGAAATTCAGAACCAAAGTTTAGAAATCACAATGGGCTGGGGATCAGTGATGGGACCAGAGCATAGGAATGATGTACTCACAGTACCCCAAAGGCCAACCCATCCAGAAAGTGGGAAGATTCATTCAGCACAAGCTGGAACCATTGCACATCATGTGTCCACAGTTTCAGATACTGTGAGTTTCAGTCATCCAACTGGGAGTAACAAATGTGTGAATCACTGCAGTCATGTCTTACTCTAGGAAGAAAGTATGGAGTTTCCTAGGAAGCCCCAGGGGGTAAGAAGGCTGCTTCATCATTTATGCTACCTGATCATCTAAGCGTAATGATGAGTTGAACGGGACACCAAGGTTTCACACTATTTAGATTGGGGCAGGGGAGAAAGGGAAAGAAAGAGATGCTATTTTTGATCCTTTTGACCAGGATCACAGTGGTCTTACTTAGGTGTAATTTGGGCTGTTTTCAGTCAGGAGTCACTCTTGAAAGCCTACTGACATAATTGTGATGGTGCTGGTAGCATTTCTGGAAAGTGAGATATACATTTGGGAATCATTGGCATATTGATTGCTGCTGAGCTCAGGGCATCTCAACTATTCTCCATATGGTCTCATGTAGATGTTCAAGAGGAGGAGAGACAAGATGGATTTCTGTGGATTCCAAGAGATTAAGGCTCCTGGAAATGTATACATAGTTGGCTTAACAATATTATTTGCAAAATGTTATTTTTATAAGTAGAATTTTACCCTGGTACAAAGAAGGACATTGCCACAGTGAACAGAGGAAGGCCTAATGTTAAAACCCTGAGCAACACTCTAAAATGAGACTATGGGACAAAATTTCATCATTTGTCATTTATTTTGCATGTTCTAAATTAACCAATTAAACATCTCAGAAATAATATTGTTTGGCTTGTAAACTATGTAGAGTAAAATGTTTGAATAGCTGGGTTCCATAAATCCACCTATGTAATATAAGACACCAGTCCTGTTTTTACCTACCCTTTTAAAGGATTAACAGGGAACTGGCAAGACAAACAGTAATGTTGATATGAGCTTCCAGCTGGGACTGATTACAGGCTACAGCCTAATGCAGTAATGTTTTGTGCTAGTACAACAGTTTAACTAGAGAGTGCTCACAATACATACCCCCCACCTTCTGCCTACTAAGCCCTGACAAAGAAACCACTTAATTTTGTTGTGATCTTCACCTTTGATCTGATAAATCCCAAAATTAATTATCTAGCAGATACACGGTCCTGTGCTGTTTCAGTGTAGGTACATTTGTAAAATTCTTCTTCTGTATGTTGAATGCACACAGCCAAGTCTCTTATCTTGCTCCCATCTGAGCCTCAACTAGCAAATAATATGAGATGCACTGAGTGGGCATGGAAAGAGTTATATCGCATCACATTCCATTTCCCGAACATAAGAAACAAGGGATAAAACATAGAGAGGTTTAAAATAAACCATCGTGAAAAGTTATCTGGTTAACTGTCTTCCCTACAGATTGTACAATAAAATGTAATGTAAAATATCAGTAGTATATTTTGTGTTTTGTATATTGAGCTGAAATAGAAATTCCTGGGAAAGAACCACAGGGTAAGAAGTGTATTGTGAGATGTGTCAACAGATACTACAGTCTGAGATAATGAGGATCAACTGTTCTCGTCTAGTTATTAATATTTCTGGCAATAGTTTTACAGATTTTTTTTAGGTCACTGAGCCTGAAATGTTTCACTTCTGACCATTTTAGATTTGGAAAATATGGCTGCCAGCCAGAATGTCTCAGAAAGTTCAGGCCCCCACGTTTAGGTTCATGAAACTAATAGGGGAAATCAAAATATAAGTGATGAATTGTGAAGCAATGGCCACAACGTCCTGTGTGGAAGTTGGAATTGTTGCATAAGATGGAAACTTGGGGTCACATTTTCTCCAGGGCCTATGTCACTTGTTATAAGCCCAAGGAGTGAAAAGACAGCCAAAATGGGGAAGCTGTGCTGGCAAATAGCAAACAGAAATTTCTTTCAACTCTACGGGGTGGATAAGTGGGTGACCAGCAGAGCCCAAAACTTGTGTGCAACTAGGGCAGAGAGATTATCACCAAGTCAGACATGGGAAGTGCTGATTCAGCATGTCCCTTAGGTAATCCCAACTGGTGGGGCTCCAGCCACATGATCAAGCTGCCTTCTTTCCACCAAGGAAGAGAGTGGTGGTAGAACCCCTGTCTATTCCCTTCACTTGAGGTAAGTAATTCCTGCTGAGACACATGGAGACCATTTAATTTACACCTTCCAGTGGCAAAGTGGGTGAATTTGGTCCTTGGTTATGTGCATGCTAACAGAGAATGGGAACCATGATATGTAACCTATATTTAATAATGAATACTAAAAACATGCAAAAACAAGATAGTAAATTCTCCATCACTTGGATTCTCAATCAAGACAATATTTAAAAAAAGAAATACTGGATTCAGGAATTGCTGGGTAAAATGCTGGGGCTTGAGATTTTTTTGGAGGTCTAATCTGATCACTATGCTTCCTTCTGGATTTAAAAATATGAATCTATGAATGAACTGCTGGTGAAAGAGATGAAGCCCAAAAATTATTAATAGAGAGGATGATAAGTGATTCTGACTTGCATCAACAAGTGTGGCCTTCTTATATGAAATGAGTAGAAATGAGTGAGCCACAAGTTTCAACCCTGGATTTTGGATCACCAAAAGTTCTGAGCTATTCAGGTCTGGGTCTCTGCTTGGCCCATTGCTGTGACAAATCACATCCAGGGTTGGATTCTTGTATGTCTCTTCCTCTCCCTCCCTCCCTACCCGCAGTGTATCTGGTTCTAATATATTTTTATTTCCATGTCTCTGCATTTCCAAGTGCCTGCTAGGAGTGACAGAGTAAGTGCTGAATTTCGTAGGAGAAGCACTGGTCTTCCAGTATTTCTGGCAGACAATGAATGGGGAAAACAATCTGAAGTGTAATGTTTACTACACATGCCATGTTGGCTGGAACATCAGCAAGTGAAAGCTTTGTGATCATAATTTGACCCCCTGGGAAAATCAGGAGGTCTTTGTCTTTAGGATATCTTTGGCTGGGGAACCATCACAGATTACTCCTCCTGTTTAACATGAAACCTCCCTCCACCATACAACTGATTTCCTCCACAGACCAATCTGGACATTTTCCCTGCTCTGAGAGAAGAGAGGGAGAAGGTTGCACATAAAGTTTTGGGCCTTGAAGTTCAATGGTGAAGTTAAACGGTTGTTTAGAGGAAGCCAAGTTTTAACTGGCTCTTTTGTGTTTGTATAGCACTTAGCGCTAACAGGTTCTGTTTGGAATGTCTAGGCACTACTTGAACACAGATAGCAGCAGCATTGGAAGGCACACAAGACAGCTTTTTCTAACAAGGTTTTCAGGTCTATTTTGGAGACTTAAGAGGTTAGATATGGGTCAGAGAAGCATCTACACTTTTTGTTGTATAGATGAACCTATGAACTTTTGCCAGATAAACCCAGCACAAGAATTATTATTTAATGGATGTACAGCTGAAACTAAGGAAATTTAGCTATGAATAATTCACAAATCATCAATTTTTTATTTTATTTTATTTTGTGTGTTTGCAGCCCTTTTATATTCATTGTACGTGAACATTGGTATGTTCTCAAGCAGTGCTGCTTGAGAACTTATTAGTGTTTAATTTAAAGATATTTACTTCATATATTTTGACATGTGATGTTGACAATTCATATTTTAAAGGTTCATATTTCATGGATAGGTCCATCAATGGCTATTAGACTAGATGGTCAGGGATGCAACCACATGATCTGAGTGTCACTAGCCTCTATTTGCCAGAGGTTGGGAGTGGATGACCAGGGATGGATCATTTGATGATTGTCTGTCCTTTTCATTCCCTCTGAAGCATCCGGCATTGGCCAGTGTTGGAAGACAGGATACTGAGCTAGATGGAACATTGGTCTGACCCTGTATGTCCATTCTTATGTTCATTTGTAGAGATGTTCATGGGAGCTGAATTGGGATAAAGAGAAAGGTGATGCAATAAAGACAGGGAAGATGACAGAACATGAGATTTGTGTGGAAAATGGCCACATTCTATGACGATGGGCAACTTTATAGATAGATAGATAGTGAGGAGCCACCCACTCCTCATCAGCATGAACCCACTTAACAGGTTTCAAGGAAAAGATCTCTTCCACATGCAACCTCTTAGAGAATCAGCTAAGCTGAGGTGCCCAGAAGGATAGTTTGGACAACTCAGGAGTAAAATACTGCATAAATGTAGGCTTGAAAGGATTAGATTGTTATCAATAGATGTCAGTAAATGTCAATTTCATTGTACACACACAGAAAAAAATATTTCTATCAATAATAATCAACATTTACAGCTAGCCAATATAAGAAAAATGCTGCTCAAGAATTTATTAGAGTTTAATTTGAGGATATTTGTATATTTTGATGTGTTCTTGACAATTTGTGTTTTAATGGTTATAAACCTTAATGTTTTGAATCTCAATGTCTACTGTCATTAAATAATTATTTGTCTGACCTTCCCTCATAATTGCACACAACTTTGAAAATGTAAATCAATAAAAACAGAAAAAATATTTAAAAATAAATGATATTATCCATCAAAAATGTTTTAAAAAAAGAATTCTGCCAAGACTATGGTATACCTCTTCAACCCTTCATGGCCGAAACCTTGGCACATGGCATTTACTCAATCAAAAACAAATATGTGTGCTTGCACCCTTTGCAGACTTGACTATGTACAAATATACAATTGCAATTATTTTGTCCAACGTGGCAGAACAAAACAGAATGCATAATACAATGAATGCACTCTAAATAATAATGCACAATCGTGTATAAAAATGGGTTTTTTTTGAGTGAAGTGTTGTTTCATATAGAACTGGTTGGAATACTAGGGGATTATTCATAGATTTTTTTAGATTAATATATTTTAATTTGGTTATCTAGCCTGACTTCCTGTGTAACTCAGGCCAGAGAATGTCACCCAGTTACTTCTGAATTGAGCCCAAAATTTGTGTTTGACTAATGCAATTATTTCAGAAAGGCACTCAGATTTGATTTAAAGACTTCAAGAGACAGGGAATCAACCACTTCCCTTGGTAGTTTTTTCCCATGGTTAATAATCTTCACTGTTAAAAATGTGTACTGTATTTCGAATTGGAATTTGTCTGGCTTTAACTTCCAGCCATTCATTCTTAGTATGCCTTTCTCTGATTGATTAAAGAAACCTTCAGTACCCACTATTTTCTCTAGTAAAGGCACTTATGTCCTGTAATCACATCACCTCTTGATCTTTTTGATCAGCTAAACAGATTTCACCCTTTAAGTTTCTCACTATAAGGCATTTTTCCATCCCTCAAATCATTTTTCTGTCTTTTCCCTCCACCGTCTACAGCGTTTCAGTATCTTTTTTAAAATGTGGATTCCAGAACCAATGCAGTATTCTATTAACCGGCTCACTTATGCTTCATCTTTTACAGAGGCAAAATCACCTCCCTACTCCTACTTACTATTCCCCTGTATATATATATCTCCAAGGATCACATTAGTCCCTTGAACTCACATTCATTAGTTTGTCTACTCTGATCCTTAACTCTTTTTCAGCGACATTGCTCTCCAGGATACCATCTCTCATTCCACAGGTATAGCCTGTGTTTTTTTGTACCTAATTGTATAACTTTGCATTTGGCGGTATACAACAAATTTTATTTGAATGGGCCCAGCTTACCAAGCTCTGTATGACTGCCCTGTCATCATTTTCTACTCTGCCAATCTCTGTATCATCTTCAAGTTTTATCAGCAATTATTTTTTATTTATTTCCAGATCATATTTCCACTGGTCTGTCGCTTTAAGATTTATAACGCTGTTGAAAGATCAGCGGCAGACTAGGGAACAGGGTGTGGTTGCAGCTGAACCTAGAGTACTTCTCAAATTTATTTGATGGTGCCCTCCTTCTTTGTGTCTGGAGTAGTTTACGCCCCTCTCCCCTGCCACACAATTACATATACCGATAAAGAAGAACCAACATGTAACTCTCACTAAATATGAAAAGCAGCAAGGCATTGATTGAAACAGAGCCAACGCTCTACTGTAATAAGAGCACAAGCAAAACTGCCCTGGTGATCGATGCTTGCAATTAAATTTGCACACCAGGTCATAGCAAATGGATTAAAGTACAGATGGCAATGACTTTGTATAATGCTATGCAAGCTTAACAGAAATCCATCCAAATGCACGGCGCCATCTCAAATCCAATGCACAGAGCCAGCTGAGGAACTGATCTGTCTGGAGGGATCAGCTTGGCTAGTTATTCATGGCGGCGGGTAAAATGTGCACAGTAAGTTTTTTTCCTAAGTTTCTCATGGCCCCCTCAGAATACACTCTGTGCCCCTGCAGGGGGGCCCGCCCCCCCAGTTTGAGAACCTTAGGCTACTTGTGAACACTGCAGCAATGGGGCTGCATTAATTATGTTGCTGAATTCATACAGGCATTTCAGTAAAACATTCCTGCTCTGGAAGCTTAACATAGACAATGCTGTTATTAAATGTCGCTTCCAATTCTTTAAGCCTTTTTCTCCTCATCAGTCATTTAAGGAATCTTTAAATCTAGGATCCATCAATGTAGGCAAAAATATTGCTCTTTCTTTTGGGGAAAAACAGGAAGGAAAAGATTGAGAATGTCTTAAAACTCCGTAGAATGCCAATCCCCTGCTTCCTCTCACTCCCTAAAGTATTCCCACCTTCCTCTCAAGAAAATCAATAACCTAATCAGGACCTCCATTGGTTTATAAAGGCTGTCTCATCCAATCATGGAACAGAATCACTGACCATGTGCCTTAGCTGAAAAATCTCTGATCATGAACCATAAACAGTTTCAACAAACAGTTCAGCAACAATCTGCAGACTTAAATTTATTTGCATATAACATTCATTAAACAATGTTGAACAGGAAACAAATTTGTAAAAATTGCTCCCTGTTCATGGATAATTAGGAAACAGATAAAAAGGCTAAATTAACTGAATGGACCTTTCCTTGTTTACAGACCTCAATTAGGAGAAAGGATGGCCTTCTCCTTTTATTGAAGGCCTAATAGTCAACAGTCTTCTGGTGCCAACTTCTAAAACCTTCTGGCTATGTTTTCCATAAAAATAAAAGTAAAAAGCTAAGCTTCCAAATATTCATGTAGCCACCTAAGTGGCCTGATTTTCAAGAATGCTGAATACCCAGTAATTTGCATTTACTTCAGTGGAAGCTGCTAGTTGCTCAGCACTTTTGAAAACCAGACCACTGATTAAGGTGTCTAAATATTAATTTAGGCTCTGTTTTTGAAAATGTTGACCACTGCACATTCATGTTCCTGTTTGTAAAATAGAATAATAATAATGCTTATCTATGTCAACAGCCTGGTGAATAAGGCACTCTAAGTCAGATGGTTTTAGGCTTTATTCTCAGCTCTGACATTCACTTATGAGGTGATCTGAAACAAGTCTTTTCAACTCTCTTTCCTCCTGTGATTGTCTTGTTAATTTGGACTGAAAGCTTTGCAGGGTAGGGAATGCCTTATGACATTTTGTACAGCCCCTAGCATACTGGACCTGAAATCACAGTTGGGACTTCTAGCTGTTACTCTAGTACCAATGTTAGTAATAGGATCATAGAAATATGGGGTTAGAAGAGACCTCCAGGTGTCTTCTTCTAGTCCATCGTTCTGCACTGAGGCAGGACCAAGTATATCGTAAACCATATATCACAAGTGTTTCTCTAACCTTTTCTTAAAAACCTTCAACAACGGGGATTCCATAAACTCCCTTAGAAAGCTATTCCAGTGCTCAACTATCCATATAGTTAGAAACGTTTTTCCTTAGTCTAATTAAAATCTCTTTTGCTGCAGATTAAGCCAATTACATCTTTTTTATGTATTTATAATTTTTTATATTTTCCAATCCTTTTTTTCCAAGGAAATTACATTTCCAACAGTGATCAGCCTTTATGAGGCCCATTACCTTTAGCCTATGTGGGGAGCAGTATATTTGGAAAAGTGTCTTTTGGTGAGTAAATTGCAGTCTCAGGTCCACAGTTGCTTTTTAAACATTAGATATATTTTTATTCCATTAGGTCAGACATAGTTGTGTATCCAAATCTCTATTCCAAGCAACTCACAAATTATCAATTTCTGGCAGAGTTTTTGGATCAGAAAATCATAAAAGTGTACTGCAAGCTGAGTTAATCCAGTAAGTTTCCTCCAAAATAAAAAAAGTTCTGGAAAGTGTGGAACTCTTAGTTCATCCAGTCCAAATACATTCATATGTAAATTCTTTAAATGGAGATATTTCCATGTGCCAAAGCAGGGAAAGCCAAACAGTTGCTGAAGATCTACAAATGGTTTAAATTTATCTTTATCAATTAACTGATTATGTCTTACCTTGAGTTGATATGGAGAACAATTGATATGGAGAACAAATGGCCTTCACTGTCCTCTTTATAACAGCCCTTAACATATTTGAAGACTCTTATCAGGTTCTCTCTTCGTATTCTTTTCTCAAGATTAAACATGTCCCATTTTTTTTAAACTTTTAAAGTATGTATTGTGGAGTTTAATTTATTACTTTCTATCAAGCACCTATGACACCTGGATGAAAATTTTCATCTAACTGAAAGCATTATTAAATATTAAACACCCATAAATAGTTTTTCTTTTTTTTTCTGTTAAAAAAAATAGAAATCATTACACAAGCTCCTCCAATAAGCACAGAGAAACAGCATTTGGATATACAGCATTTGGTTGTAGTCAGATAAATGATTATGCAAAAGTGGCAGTTGTTGGTTCAAAGAAAGAAGGATCTACTGGTTAAGTTGTTGAACTCAGGAGACTTGGGTTCAATTCCTAGCTCTGTCATGGCCTCTGTAAACTTAGACATGTCACTTCATCTTTCTGTACATCTGTTCCTCTTTGTATCCTTTGTTTGTTTTATCACTTTAACAGCTTTTAAAGCCAGAAGGGGCCATTTTGATCATCTAGTCTGACCTATAACACAGATCAGGGGACTTCACTGAATTCATTCCCATTCCAAGTCCACTAGCGGTGGTTGAACTAGAGCCTATCTTTTAGAAAAGCATCCAATCTTGATTTCAAGATTTCTGGTGATGGAAACTCCTACCACCACCCTTAGAAGTCATTCCAATGATTAATTACCTTCATTGTTAAAAGTGTGCACATTATTTCTAGTCTGAATTTGTTTAGCATCAACTTCCAGATTCTTGAAGGACAAGACTACCTCCCACTATGTGTTTGTACAGTGCCTAATATAATGGGGCCATAGGATTGGCTGAGACCTCAAGACACGACTGGAATATTAAAATAGTAATATTTTTACTCAAAGATCTGTGGCCTTGTCTGTCCTTGATGTCAGACCTGTCTCAAGTCACTATTCTGATAATCAATGTTTTCTATTTACTAGTATATCAGAGCCAAAACAGTTATGGAAAAGCCAAATTGATTCTATTCTGCCTTGTGAGCCTTCATTAAAAATGTCAGCTAGGTGACTGTAAAATTTTTGTCATCAGTGATAGAGTAAGAGACAAGAAACAACCAGAATTTAACATTTCAGGTTGCATATGCATTGCCTGAAGTTAGAAAGTTCCTCTTTGCACCTGTAAACTCAGCAAATGTACAGAGACCACATATGGAACTGAAACGACAATGTCTATTTTACAGAGTCATTTTTCTGACTATAACATCACTTTAAAACATACCAACTAGACTATATGACCCAACTGGCTGAATATGCACATGCACATACCCAGCTATGCACATGATTCAACTGGCTGAATATCCAAAGGTGCTTTATAATAGGAACCACAGCCCATTTTAATATTAATGAAAAATGACGGACTACCTTAGCATGAATGTCAGACTAGGGTCAAGAGACTGCACAGCAGAAGTGCCACATGATTGGATCTCCCATTCCAGATATTGGGTTTTGTTGGTATGATGATGGCAGGGCTGGGCTGTAAGATGGGACACTCCAAAGTTGAATTCTGTTGCTCTCAGAATGAATCATTACTTATAACTGGAATTCTGTAAGAGATTAATTTAGCTTCCAAGCTCATTAACAGCTTCCTCAAAATGAATATTAATTAAATCTTGAAAAATGTAGTCTTTGAACAGCTGGAATGACAAAAGAGGCTTGTTCAGTAGTAAAACCTATCTTTCCCATCAGCAGCCACCCCAATTCTTATGCTCCTTTGGATACCTTTGGTATTTCTTTCTTGTTGTTGCCGAGAAAACATTTCCCAAATCCCTTACTCTGCTCAATAGTTGATGGGTTTTTTTCATACTTTTTGTTGTTGGTGGGTTTTTTAAACAATTTTGAAATCTGGTTCCATAGCTCAGGGATTAATATACCGGTCTGGTAAAATAGTTGACTCTATAGCCTCTATTATGCAGAAGATCAGATTATATTATCCAAAGATCCCTTCTGGCCTTAAAAGTTTATGAATCTCTTTAAAAATGTTAACTGGAGGCTACTGAAGGTGATTTTACACCTCCCTAGTATTACAGACACATGACATAATTCAATGAAATGCTTCATCTCCTACTGTGAAGTGCTGAGCAATTTCATCACCCGTAATGTCAGTGGAATTTGACAGCACACTGCACCTCCTACAATTGGGCCTATACCTTGTCAAAGTTATCCCGATCGATATGGAGGGTGATGAAACTCCCTCTTTACTTGGCCTTTGATTTGCAAACATCATGGTGCACTTATGGTTTCATCACCTTGTAGCTAATGTTCTGGTTTAGCCAATGTACCTCTTTTACTTGCTTATCTTCCCTGCAACTGTACATAGAATCATAGAAGATTAGGGTTGAAAGAGATCTCAGGAGGTCATCTAGTCCCACCACTTGCTCAAAGCAGGACCAACCCCAACTAAATCATCCCAGCCAGGGCTTTGTCAAGCCAGGTCTTAAAAACCTCTAAGGATGGAGATTCCACCACCTCCCAAGGTAACCCATTCCAGTGCTTATTCACCCTCCTAGTGAAAAAGCTTTTCCTAATATCCAACCTAGAACTCCCCCATTGCAACTTGAGATCATTGCTCCTTGTTCTGTCATCTACTACCATCTCCCCTTGTTCTTTCAGGTAGCTCCATCCTCCTAATCATTTTTGTTGCCCTCCTCTGGACTCTTTCCAATTTGTCCACATCCTTTCCATAGTGGGGGGGGGGGGGGGGGCAAAACTGGAAACAATACTCCAAATGAGGCCTCACCAGTGCCGACTAGAGGGGAATACATCACCTTCTACTCTCTGACAGTGACCATGTCACCTGTCATAAGAAGCTAACCTTTGCTCTCTGAAAGCCTGATCTAATGCCCATTGAAACCAAGGGGAATCATCTCAGTGCAAGAACATCTAAAATGGCAATGCAGTCTGTTCTACAATAGTTGTGTTCACATGGGAAAGTCACTCTGATTTTACAAGAATGCAATGATACAAATACAGTTTGTTAACAGATTTGCCCATCACCTTTGGGTACGCTCATTTATTAGGGTTACTTTCTTTGGGGGGGGGGGATTGTAATTCTATTAATGTACTGCTTGTGTCACTTGCATTTTCATATGGAGCTTTACTTTTCCTTTCTGCAAGTTCCCTCCCAATGGACCTACCCTGCAGGACCTAAGTTTCCCAGGGCTAGGTTCCTCCAGCCCCAGACTCAAATAAACACCCACATATACACACCCACATTTGCAGATTAACAGAGCGCATCTGAGCAGACCGGGTCTATCAGAACTCTCAAGCTGACCCCTTACATGCCACTGGCACTGCACCGGAATAGAGTACATCTCAGCAGGCTGAGTCAAAACAGCACTTTCCAGCTGCCACCCTTATATGCCACAGGTTCAGCATGTTGCTATCCTCACTTTCACTCTACAATTATTCTGATAGAAACCCCCTTAATGAGCAAATCCCACAGGATTTTTGGGCATTACAGGGATCTTTGGCTTAGGTAAAAGAAGTGTTGCTACAGAGAAAGACAGGGAAGCTGAGAACACGAAGGAGTAAATGAAGTTTGGAGAGTCTGGCAACCAGCTTGATTATAAAAGTTATTTTATTGCCCGGTATATAGAGTAATAGCCATACAAGGAGAGACCAATAAATAAAACAGTTACAATATTACACAGTTTCAACTGGAGTATTGAGGAAATCTAGACCAAGTTTGATTACAAGTCAGGTTTAGAAAATTATACCTGGAGTGAGTGAGTGAGTGAGAGAGAAATCAAATGAGGTCTAAGGGAAAAAGTGCACTTAACCAGAGAAGAGAGAGAGAGAGAGTTGGGGTCTCACCACTCAGCGCAGCTTGAACTGGTCAAAGGTTCCCAGGAGACAGGCTGTTCAGCTTAGGGTCCGGAGTGCTTGAGACAGGCAGAGCCCCCAACATGATCAGTCAGGAAAAGGAGAAGTCCCAGTGGAACTGATGCAGCTTTTGGATCCAGGTATCAGAACAGAGGTTTGAACTTGGGTAGGGGTTTTTGTAGGGAAATAACAATGGTGCAAGGGAGAACACTAGGTTTGTTTATGGGTAAATGATGACTCAAGGGAGTATACCAGAGTCGTTTTGTTTATGCTGGACAATAGGAACTGATCATTCCTGGTGATGGGCAGTGTTCCTTCGAGGGAGCTCACAATGCAATCAGGCCGATTCAGGATTTTCAATATCAATAAAGGATCTATGATTAGAATAGGTCTGATAACTGATGAGCTAGGTGTGTGCAGGCCTGTGTTCATTAACATCTGTAGCAGAAATCCCCCATCATGCAGTGCTTCCCTGCTTCTCTGATCCCAGAGTTCAGTGTGGTCTGTGCCTTAAAATCTCTGTTCTTCTTTCTGTACGCTAATGGAGATGCCTCCTTGTCGCATCTTCAATACAAATGAGGCTAGGGGAGTTACCTTAATCTTGTCACCCTTGTCCAGAGGGGTTTAGGTGTGTCTCCCTCTGCCTTTTCATTTCTTTTTGTAAGTCTTTCTTCTGACCAGTTCTGGTTCAAGTAGAGGCTGGGGGGAAGGGGTGGTCCTTTATGAGTCAGACAAGCTGGGTACTGTGCCCTAGTTCCCGAAGAACACAGAGCTGACAGGTAACAAGTTGTGCAGGGTGGTAGCTGAGGGCAATCCAAAATGCTGTGGAAAATGCACTGTGTGGAATGCATGGAACTGTTTTGGGCAAAACCAGCTCAGAAAATTATGGCAGAACCCGATTACATTTCATGTGTTTTTGTAGTTCAGATAGGTCCTTAGGGGAACCATCAACAAAAACTGGGGCTTTATTACAAAGTCCTCCTAAAAGGAGTTGTACTTTGAGAATTACCAGAGGACAGAGCTAGAAATTTCTCTCTGAAAGCAACATGCACTGTATTTATTTCAATTTATGTCCAACAAAATGTAGGGCAAAACAATCACCAGGACAGACATACTTTTCAGCACTCCCTGCTGTTGGCTTCTACTGTTCATGGCATGACCTATCAGAATGCCTTTTGTCTGACCTTAACTCATGCTAACCGCAAAAATGTAGAAAGACAAGTTGAGATCTAAGTTGAGCCTGAATTGCTCTTTGGTAAATGTATATTTGGTTTATTTTAGCTCTGTCATTTCACTGATCAACAGAATAAATATGCAAATGAAAGGAAAAGAAAAACTGTCTCCAGTACCACTAGTGTTAAACTGGCAGCTGTAGGGGAACTGCTCCTTCTCCCTCTCCTCTCCTCTCCCTTCCCTCACCATCTAATATATATGCCTCCTTGCTGTTGCTACTGTCTCTCACATGTTGTAAGGCCATTCAGGGCGGTTCCAGGTTGCAGAGCAGCCCCAGGCAGGGCAGCCTTAACTTAGAACAGTTCCTTGTTTTATCTAAATTATGCTGCAGGCTGTTTTGGCTCCCAACCAGCTCAGAATCTCAGGGACACAAAAGAAGCTAAAAGCCACCTTTGCCCCTTGTCCTCTGAAAGCTACACAAAACCTCCGTGACATAGCCATTTTACAGACGCATCAGCTGATTAAAAGAGAGATTAAGGAATTTGCACAGGGTTTTATGGCAAATTTAGTATCAGAAACAGGGTTGGAACTCATTAATTCCAATTCCCAGCCTCTTTGTTTTAACCACTAACCATTCCTGCATATGTACAGTAAATATCATAACAGACTTTATTCATGAGAGCGAAGGTGTATTTTCTTACAGACTATATTTGGTAGCAGTCTCACAGCATGTTTTGTCTGACCCTGCTGGGCCCTGTGGCACAGACTACACTAACAACTTCTCAGAAATATGATCCATTTTGGCAAAGTCCTATAGAAAGATCTAAACTTTATCTATATATATATATTTTAAACCATCTACCTGAATTCAATAGACAGTGATCTCCCTGTGCTAGAATTCTGTGGAGAGATTATCATTTTCTACTAAATCCTGTAGGTTTGGAAAGTAATTTCTATAGAAATGTATATGCTTCATCACTATTAAATGCCATAGATTTTTTTGTATAAGAAAGGACTTTAAAGCTGTCTTCTCACTCCACATAATCTGTATTTTCACAGCAACAACATCAGCATACCTGAAAATCCAATGAATATCTGAAATTCCATGGAACGTAAAAAACAGCTGTTCTAATACAGCTTTAATGACAACCCTTTCCTCTGCAGTTAATTTGCTTCATACTACAGGGTTTGACGACCTTTTCCTCTTCCAGATTCATCTGCAGTACTCATCATGGCATGTGGTTGATCCTGCAAAGAGAATCCCTAGCTCTCAACTGATTTCAATGGGAGTTTGAAGTCAATGAGGGAGGCTAATGCCCATGCAGACAAGTGCCCATGACACCAATGATTCATATTTATATTAGCATTTATTATAGGTATTACATGGTAGTGCCTTGTGATCCCAGTCAGGATCAGGGCTCCATTACCTGCTCAGTTCTTGCTCCCAAAAGTAAAGCTGTACCCTTTGATGACTTCTGCACATGTAGATCTCTGTCCGGCAAGGGGTCCTATTCATAAAAATGCCATTGCAGAGTCAGGGCCTTCAAAAGCCACTGCACTGACTTATGAATCTCCTCCTCAATCCTAACAAAGTTTCAGCCTATTTGTCAGAATTTCTCTGTGTAATGCCTCTTTTGGCAGCCTGAAGAACTTTGTTCTGTGGTTTTATGGTGGCCAAACAGTCCCCTTCAATGGTAACATTTCCTAGGAAATGGCTTATAAAATGGAATCATGAATGAAGTTTAATGATAACATTTCTGATAATGATAATGATTACATTTCTATTATTGCATGTTCAGTAATAATCATATTAATTAGTAGATTAGCAATAGGAATATGGTAGCACCTTGGACTCCAGTCAAAGATGAGAGCTCCCTTGGAGCTGTAAGATAGATAAAGATAATGTAGTCCCTGCTTGAGATATTCTACAGCTAGGTGTCAGACAGTTTGTGACAAAATCGATGGACAAAACAGATGACAATAGTCAAAAATCTATTACTACATGCCAACACGTTCTCTACATAGCACAGTACTTACATTATAATAAAACCACATAGCAAGCAAGAAGCATAAAAGCAAACATAATCAACCTTCCTGCTGCACAAGCCATTTTAAGTAATGTGGTTGTGGCTGATAACCTATCGGGAAAAGAAATGCTTCTTGTCAGTGCTGTAGTTTTTTACAACAGTTTCTCAACATAACACAGTGATGCTCTTAATAGAAAAACACTAGAAATAGATTCAGTTTCATGGTATAGCGACAAATTGCAGCTCTTTCCAGATATTGCTATTTCTTTGAAACTACCCCAGTCATTCAAAAATAGT
Organism: Emydura macquarii macquarii; assembly: GCF_026122565.2. Lineage (NCBI taxonomy): Eukaryota > Metazoa > Chordata > Testudines > Chelidae > Emydura > Emydura macquarii. The sequence continues at coordinate 15,052,146 of NW_027131164.1, forward strand.
TTCACTCAATTTAACTTTCTACTGAACCTTCTAAATTACTGATATTAAGCACTTGGTTTCACAACAAACTTAATGAACAGTTCTGACAATCTCTACTCAGGGCCAGTGGAAATGCATGGGCCAGATGGAATCACAGATTACAACACTTTCCCATTGGGCTGCAATTTTCTGGCACCTGGATATTCATCGCCTGGATATGTATTATGGCTGATGCCACAACCCTTTCTCTTGGGAGCTGAATCTGAACTGAAAAAGCTAAATTTCAGAAGATACAGCTATCCAAAGAACTGATTCTAATTCCCCGGACACAGTAGATGTGAGAAAGTCAGGATAACTGAGAACTTGGGGAATTAGGATCAGTCTTTTGGGTAGCTTTATCTTCTGTAGTTGGGTTTTTGAAGAAGAAAGATGAAAAAAAGGAGAGACTCTGAGAGGAGAGAGGAAGGGAAAATGTATCCGGGGGGTTGAAGGGGAACAAAGGGAAGAAGAAATTGAAAAAAAAGAAGGATAACAGAGGAATGAGTAACAGTAGCAGATTCAGGCCTTTTGCAATGTTCAGAGTGAGGTTATAGAATCTACAGCTTTCTATCATGGTAGAAATTTGTGTGATTAAATGGACTGGGTCAACTAAGCAACTGGATATTTCCTCTTCACTCTAGGCTGCAAGAGGTGACAGGAACAGTGTTTGAAATTGAACTGAGTAATCTGTGGTGATAATGAGGAAAATACATTTTGATCTCGTTTACATGATATATCTAATTTTGAAATGGCCCACTAAAACCAGAAAAATGACCAACAAACATTTTATAGCACTCAACGACATAAAATCTCTGCATTGTCTGCACTTTCTCAGCTGCCCTAAGTAAAAGAGTGTTTTCCACTTTAGCAGATTAAATATTAGACCAAGTAATTTTGTGTAAAAAAATGAAGATTTTTCTTTGCAAAAGAGAGGCCTAATATTTATAGACATTTATGTGATAAGCCGCCTATGTTATGAACCAATTTTAATATCTAAGGTCCTGACTCCACAATGAGCTCTTTGTATATGGACAGCTGCATGGAGCCCCATTCAAAACAGAGGGACTCTATGTGCAGAGAGCCACCCCTCAGAGCTCACTGAAGGATCAGGAAATAAGAATGAACACCACATTTTATGCAATGTCATTGTAGCTGTCTTGGTCCCAGGATATTAGAGAGACCAGGTGGGTGAGGTAATATCTTTTATTGGACCAACTTCTGTTGGCAAGAGAGAGAAGCTTTCAAGTCACATACAACTCTTCCTCAGGTCTAGGAAAGGTACTCTAGCATCACAGCTAAATGCAAGATGCAACAGATTATTTAGCATAAGTAATTAGCACACATTCTAAGAGACCAATCAGTTGTGATGATTACCTTAATGAGGCCAACCAGCAATTCCCTGACACCATCTACTACAAAGAACTCAAAGAAAACCGCACACCACAATTTACTCAGGAACTTAAGGATACCATCAAAGCCTTCCCCAAACAACTCTGAAAGAACACAACCCTGCTGAGGTCATTAGGCCACACGACTCTGGAAAAGAGGGCAGCCCTATTGACTTTGGCCTCTAAGTTGTATTGCCTTGCCAAAAATGGGTATTCCTATTGACTCGAGCCACTACACAATACTGCCCCAACAAGAAGGGTAATTTTATTGGCCTTGATTGTTGTGCCAGGCTCCCCTAAGAACTAGGATTGCTGTGGTGCCTGGGAAGACTACGCCACTAGGCCACCCCAATTTTCATTCATTTCCCCCCACCCTCATACCCCTCTTCCGATGGGATGTACCTACCCCAAAATAGCCACCCTGAAGAAGAATTTCTGGACAAATGTACCATGGAACCAATGATATACCTGAGATTCATTGATGATATTTTCATCTTCTAAACAAGATGAAACTCCCTCATTGTTTTCTATCACAACTTCAACAACCATCACCCATCCATTAAAATTTTTCTGTAGTACTCCCACTTTCTGAATCCACTTCTTGGACACCACAATCAGCTTTAACAATGGAACCCTACAGAGTACCATCTACAAGAAACCCATGGATTACCACACCAAGATCCAGGAATCACCCCAAACACTCCAAGAAATCTGTCGTCTGTTGCCAGGTACTCAGATACCAAGGAATTTGCTCTGAGAAGAAAGTGTGGGATATACACCTTAACACACTGAAAACTGCCTTCACCAAACAAGGACACTCCACCAGAGAAGTAGATTATATCATGGAATGGGCCACCCAAATACCCCATGCGAACCTGTTTCAATAAAAAAATAACTGCCCCTTCCAATCATACACCCTTAGTTGTCACCTACCACCCCACACTGGAATCCACAAAGGATATCATCAAACAACTACAATCCATGCTCAGGAGGGACATGATCTTGAAAAAAATCTTTCCTGAACCTGCACTTCTGGCCTTCAAAAAAACCCCCAACCTCTCCAAGCTCATCACCAGAAACAAGTTCCCCACAGACCAGGACACACCAACTCAAAGCGGCACCAGACCCTGCCAAAACAACAGATGCAAAACCTGCAGACATATCTCCACTACTACAATGATCAACACTCCCCACAATGTACCTTTCAACATCCATGGATTCTACACATGCCTATCACAACGTGTGGTATACCTCATCAAGTGCACTAAATGTGCCAATAACAATTATGTGAGTGAAACCAGACAATCACTACACTCTCAAATAAACTCACACAGGAAAATGATAAAAGATAAAAACACCCTATCATCTGAGGGTGAACACTTTTTCACAAAGCAATCAGTCTTTATCTCATCTATCAGTCATCGTCCTCAAAGGAAATCTGCACAACACTTTCAGAAGATGAGCCAGAGAGCTTAAATTCATAACTCCGCGAGACACTAAAAATCATGGACTGAACAGAGACACTGGATTTATGCCTTATTACAACAATCAGTAAACCACAAACCTTCTCTTTTTGTCCTATGACTGCAGAGGCCTTAACAGGCCACTCTACTTGAATGGTACCTTATAATATGTGCTAACTTCTTATGCTAAACAATCTGCATTTATCTGTGATGCTGGGAGTACCCCTTTCAGACCTGAAGAAGAGCTCTATGTAGCTAGAAAAATTGTCTCTTTCACCAACAGATGTTGTTCCAGTGAAAGACATTATCTCACCCACCTTGTGTCGCCACATTTTATAAAAGACCTGGTACACTGGTCCAGAGTCCATTCTCAAATGAGTGACATCAGATTGACATTAGTGTAACTGAGATCAAAATCTGGTTTAAAAGCTGACAGCTGATAGGAAGGATGGGGTTCAGAAATAAAAGATTTAGACCTGTTTGTTTCTTTAATAGCTGTAACCCAGAGCAAAGAGAAGAAGTTCACAGAATCTGTTAGTAATCCAATGCACAATCAGTTAGGCCGGGCATGTGCATAACCCTATTATCAGCAGCCATTTTTAACAGATGTAGTAGCACACCCTTCACTTATATTTCTTGGAATCACAGGCTTAGACAAATTATAGCGGTGGGCCAGATTCTGTCACCCTTACTTGATGCTCGAATTAAGTCACATGGCGCAACTCATGGAGCAAAATGCTACTCAACCAGAGATAAACTGGGGCTTCTCATGGAGGAAGGAAGTGTTCTGCTTAATTAGGGAATTGGAAACTGGCCCATTAGGAGCCACTTACAGCATAGCTCTCCTTCTTTCAGAGATCAATTGTTAGAGGCTACGGTGAGTTGACAGTGACACTTGCTACTTCCACAAGTTGCAGCAAGACTCAAAACCATCTATTATTCTGAAAGAGCAGGTGCACCAAAAATAACGAGAGAATACCCAGTGTACTTACTGCTTTCCATGTACTTTTTGTATAAAGAACAGATTGCCTTTATTACTCCTGACCTTACATTTCTTTGTCAAACATATCAATCACTCGCCCTTAACCTTTAATAGGAAAGGCTAAAGTTGTTTATTGCAGCAATTCATGTGCACCACAAGGACACCACCTCCATTCTAAACCAGTTAGACTTGCATGCATTTCACTGATTATCAGAAAAGATTGCATCTGCCCCTAAAATATGTGTTCATTTTATTTTTTGTTCCCAAAGAGGTCATGCACTGCCAGGGAGGTTAAATTTAAAAGTCAGCAGTATTTGGCAGAGATTTATGTGGGAATGGATATGAGTCTGTGCAGCTTTCAGACTGATTAAATAAAGGATGTCCTGGGAGTAGTATGATAGTATATGCATACTCCAGTAAATGAAAGTAATGCATTAGAATGCAGCTTTAGGGTCTAATTTAAAAACATAATTCAGACACAAGCAGAAGCCTTTAAAATATTGGCAGATGTCTTTATACTGCATTTCATATAGAGGACAAAGTGGATTAAAGATAAATGTAATCCAAATAATGGTGCTGTTTCATTTATTTTCACTTATGTTTTGTTTCTTGTAAAGAAATTTAATTTGAAGAGGATTGTTTTCCATTTTTCATATTTGTATAGAGATCTGCTTATAAATATGGGTGACACCATCAGCACAACTTGTTGTCGCTGCTCTGAGGCAGCAATGGTAAGTCCCAGCCTTCTTTAACTCAGTCTAGGTGAAATAAATAGTTTTATTAAAAGAAAGACATTTAAGTCATTGTGAACTTTATTTTTTCCTCCTGATATCACTATTTGTCAAGGTGATTAGGACCAACTAGTTATTTCTCACTTAGAATTCTCAACTTCTATTGTAGCCCATTGTGGAAGGGCAGAACAACTATGATTGCCTCTGCTCCACTTCCCTCCCCCCGCCCAACTCTATCAGGGTAGTGCTTTTTTTTTTTTTATTTAATGCATTGTTCTCTCCCACCTTCACACACTGATTTAGAAGTCAGGGATAAACACCACCCACCCCCCTTCGTCCCCCAGAATTCAAACATGGTTTTAGCGCATTAGTTACCTTGAAGGAGAATATAGATGCTGTGGCAAAATAATATATCCATAGGCCCTGATCCTGCATAGATCCACATGGATGGACATCTGCACCCATGCAAAGACCCAGTGGCCTCAGTGTCCAACCACACACCTCTGACTGGTTTAAACTGGAACACTTTAGTGCATGGTTTATTTTTCAATAGGAGTCTGTGCTGACGAAAAGAAGAGGGTATTAAAAATAAAAGCTTGAAACGACTCAGTTAAAATCATGTACTGAATAAAAATACGACATTAAAACTATTTCATTATTATAATTGTGCTCTGAGTTTTTATTGAACTACTTCTATATTAATGTACTGATCCCGCTTTTTTTTGAAGTAATGACCAACTCTGATTCACTTCAGTCACAGTAGTACTGGGCCCTATCAGAACCAGAATTTCACATCTATTAAATATACGATTGGTCTGATTTTCTTGAGAACCCACATTCCTGGGTCATTGAATCTAGTCCTCTGTTATCACATAATATAATCCTTTTGGTAAATTTATCAAGCTCCATCTTGAAACCATTTAGGTTGTTTGTCCCCACTATTCCAACTGGAATAGTTCCTGACAACATTTTCTCATGGTCAGTTTATACTCATATTTTCAGAGGTAATGAGCATTTGAAATGTTAATGTAAAGCAACTTCATCTATCCGTGATTGTCCTTTTTAAAAATCAAGCCAATGTCTAACCCATCACTTAACCCCTTGGCCACAGCAGAATGCTTCCCAACTCAGTGGAAAGTTTGCTAATACTGTTTCATTTAAACAGTGGGGCAGATGATAAACTTCTCATGGTTTGCCCCATTACGTGTTAAGGCACAATCAATGTAAATAAAGTGGCACCTAAATGTCGATCAGCAAAATCCCAGATTGAACAGAAATGGAAATAGCTACCCTGCAAAAAGTGACTCCTCCCAGAGAGGCTTTAGGAGGACCACTGGCCCAGCTCTATGAATTTTCCAATTTAATGTCAAAGGTATGTCCTGATATAAAAGTGAGTACCTAGTTCACATTATGCAAGACAAATATGATCAACAGCATTGCCTTGTAAGAAACCCATATCAAAGATGACATTCCAGAATTACGCAGCTGGACTGCCAGCTACAATCTCCTCCCTTCCTTCCACCACTTGACTAAAACAGCATTCATTGCCATTCCCCTTTATTAGACCAGACTGACTCCTTTGGAGACATGCCAATAAATCAGTAGTTGAGACTAAGCACATCCTGTCTGAATGGAGTATTTTCTATATTCAGCCAATGATGCTAATAAAAAATCCAATGAGGCTAGAAGTAACAATAATACTTAGCAATACATAAGGAATAATGCTATCAGAGGATCTTAGAACTCATTATAAATATTAATTAGTCAAGGTTCAAAACATTTCTGTGAGACAGGTCAGTATTATCCTGATTTTACAAACACAAAGGCAAAAACACAGGCACAGGAGGTCAAACTAGCTTTAAAATACATGTATCTATGCATTTAATGGCCACTCCATCTGTGCAAGATTAAGGTGAGAAGAGTGGATTTGATCAGAGGCTATACATTTACCCTAGCCTCCACTTTCAGCAGTCCATTGCACCCCTAGTTGATCCGCTATCTCTCCTCTGCTTCCATGTGGATGCCCAGTCAAGAGAACAGGCTTTCCTAGTGATTGAGAGGAAAGAGAGTGCGCGCTGTAGAGGTGGCTAACTCACCTCTTTGCATCAAATAAATTGTGGAGTGGATCCTCTATGTGTGAAGATATGAAACAGTATAATCTCTCACCTAAGGACTTAGTTCAAGTATGTGGCAACTGATTAAACCCCTGTGGCCTGACAAAATTGTAGGGGATATTTGTATTTTTAAGTATACTGTAGAATGCTTCAGACAAAACAGATTCAGCTGGTACAAAGTTATTTCTAAAATATTTCTCCTCTAGCCACTTAACATTTTCTCCATGAAAAATGAAAAACAGGATGTTGAAAAATTGGGGAGGGTGAAGCGAAGAGCCACAAAACATATTTAAAGGCTGGAAAAAATGCCTTACAGTGAAAGATTTAAAAAGATCAACCTTCATGTTTATCTTGTCATGAAGAAGATTGAGAAGTGACTTGATTATGGTATATAAGTATCATTATGGGTAGAAAACACTATGTATAGGGTGTTTTAAACTAGCAGAGAAAGGTGTAACAAGAACCAATGGTTGCACGTTAAAGCCAGGTACATTCACATTAGAAGTAAAACATAAATTTATAACACTGAAGGTGATTAACTATTGGAACACTACCAAGGGAAGTGTCCGATTCTCCATCTTTTGATGTCTTCAAACTGAGACTTGGTGCCTTTCTGGAAGATACACTTTAGTCAAAACAAGTTATTATGCTCAACTGAGGTGAAACTTGGTGAAATTCTACAGCCTGTGTTACACAGGAGATCAGACTACTGGATCTAATTGTCCCTTCTTCCCTTAAAAATCTATTAATGTAAATGACTGCGTCACACTGGGTCAAAAACTTGATTTTCAAAAAGTCCCGAGACATGGAAGTGGAATATATACCATAATAATGCCTTTGATGCCATGGCAGTCTGCTGAGGAAATGCCACTGGGTAAATAAAACATGTTTTAAAAAATTCTCAAAATACACCAGCATTTAGCACTCCCATGAGCCCTGCCAGGAGGACCTGGAGCAGAGAAGAGAGATGGGGCTGGCAGCACAGCTCCACCAGTGGCAGTGCGGGGAAGGCCACTGAGTACCGTCCCTTTCTCGCTCGCAGCCACTGTTACCTGCTTGGTAGTACATGAATGGAGCCTGCTCCAGCCCACGCCGTGTTTGCAGCAGGGAGGCGATGGGAGAAGTAAGAGGGGAAGGAGCTGTGAAGGGAGTGGGGGGTAAGGAGGTGCTGGCTTGGAGTGGATGCGGGAATGCAGGGGTGGGGTGAGAAAGGGGCTAGAGGTGATGCATGGGGTGATCACGTGCCTCCCCAACCTTTTAATTGTGCCCCACCCCAATCAAGAGTTATGGGTCATCTCTGGCTGACAGCACATTTGTAGAACTACACACTGGAGGCAGAGAGCGTCTTTCCCATTTTGGTCATAATAAAGAAAAGAAGGAAGGGGGAGATACAAAAACCCCCAATATTTTTTAGCTTGTTAATCTCCATAAAGATTAAACTTCTGAAGTAGAGTTAATTGGAAAATTACAAGTCTCCCTAATCTACAACAGGATTCTCCCTCTTAACATTAAAATGGTTTTGGAAACTTTTGTTTTTGTTTGTTTTATCTGGCTGTCACAAAAATAAAACTGTTTAAAGTTTTCAATGTGGATTTTTAAATGTGGAAGTCCTGAAAATAAAAGCCACACTGAATAAATGTCACACTGAAATTATGGTAAACAAAGCCAATGAAGAAGGTAGATTTTCTGTATTATATTTATACACACACACACACACAAACAGAAAATCCAAAGAGTGAGAAACAGAGAGAAGAGAGAGAGAGTAATCCGAGTACCTGGCTGATAAACCTATCCAAAAAGTCTGCAGTGTGGCTGAATGGAAAACTAATGAATCAAGACAGCATGGAGCTAGCTTAATGATGAAAACATGTCTTTTGTCCTGTAAAATTTAGATTTAAAAATCAAAATGGTAACAGGTATTGATGTAATGAAGGAGTAAAGGAAACAGTCATCAAATAAAAACTACAGAAGATATGTTACATGGTAGATTTTTACCGACTAGCTAGATTTTTTCACCCTTTCCAGAAGACAGAAAGGCAAAGGGATGAACAAACAGCCCACTGACTCTTGCAAGTAAAGGGTTAACAACTATAACCTGCTATTGGTAAATTGTTTTACGAAAATGTGTTTTACATTTCAATCTCAGTGTCAAAAGTTATTTATATTGATGCTTCCTGCTCCCTAACTATAGGTCAGATCTTTCCATGGGAGTCTTTCCATTGACTATAACCAGCTTTGGATCAGGCTCAAAGGATCTTCCATTAAAGTAAACAGCAAAATTCCAAATGACACAGGCCCAAGTTCTGCAAAAGATGCACGTGATTTATTTTCTGCATATGAGTAGGTCCCATTGACTTCAACAGAACTATTCACAGACATAAAGTTAAGCACATGGGTAAGGGTTTGCAGGATTTGGGACTTAAATGGGAATGGAATTATTCCCTATAATAGATTTCTTGTCTTCTACATCCAGATCATTTTGGGAGGAACTCTGGGGGAGTGTACCTGAAGTAAGCATGATTTCTTCTGAGGCCGTTTGGTGTGCACAGGGAATGTGCACCATGCAACTTCCAGCAGCTCCTCCCTACCCCAAGAACACCAGCCACAAATGCCAATCTATATAAGGTACTTATATGGTCCCCTGGTACTGTAATATCTAAGCAACTAGATGTTAATATATTTATTCTCAAAACATCAGTAAGGGAGGAAGTACTATTACCTTCATTTTATAGATGGAGAACTAAGGCCCAGCTCCTGAAAGGTATTTAGCCTCATAACTTCCATTGATTTTAGTGGAAGTTAGGAGGCTAAGTGTCTTTGGGAATCTGGGCCTAACTTGCCCAACGTCACACAAAAAAGTCATGACAGAGCAGGGCAATGAACGTAGTCTCCTCAGTCCCAGACTACCACTGTAACAACCGGACCACTCATCCTCCAATTGATTAGGAAGTTGACAGCTATGAGGAATACGGTTAACATGATTCCCACTTTTACTTTCGTCAGATAGGACAAATAGTAGTATCAATTGCCGCAGTGATCAATAATATATTTGAAGATGCAGAAATCTGAGTTACCACATTTCTAAATTTAGAAATACTCATCCAGTCTAGCCTTAGATATACAATATCTCTTACAAACTTTTGCAATTCTTTATCTATGAATACAGGGAATGGCAAAAGAATAGATGGAGCAACCGTTTAGCATAAAGGCAAAAATTCTGCCTCATAAAGACATGTATACATGCTTCCATTTTTCAGTCTGCTGCCTCAGATGGTCAGTGATTGTCTTTATGTGGAATAGCAGATAGTGGAATCAAGGCAGGATTTTGAAAATTTCAGCTAATTGGGATTTGGGAGGTAATATAGTCCTGAAGAGCTTGAAAATTCCCAGGGGAACACAGCTAGGTCAGGAAAGGAAGGCTAGTCTTGTGGTTATAGTACTTGCGCAGGACTCAGAAGAGCTGATCCCATTTCCTAGTTCTGCCACAGATTTTCTGCATGACTTTGGATGAATCTTTTAGCCTCTCTGAACTTGTTTCCCAATCGTTCACTAGGGATACCCCATTTTTTGTTTCTCCCTTTTGGTTTTAAATTATTTGGGGCTGAGACTAGTTCCTTGTATATAAATCATGCCTAGCACAATGGTGTCCCAGTCTTGGCTGGCACCTCTAGACATTATTGTAATGCTAGCAATAAGCAATGATAACAAAAGGTAAGCAGAAAATTGAATTCTCATCTTTGATCATTGCATGAGGGATCCCCTATATGCTTTTATCTGCAGAAGCCTTGTCAGAAAGAAAGAAAGAAAGAAAGAAAGAAAGAAAGAAAGAAAGAAAGAAAGAAAGATCACTAATTTCCCCTCTGAAGAGTATGCAAATCTTCATTAAGATTTATTCACATTTAATTTCAAATATACAGTATTTCAGTATGGTAATGCCTTCACATGAGGATCCCGTGAACTACAAAAGGCTCCCTTTAGGGTATGTTTCAACAACATGTTGACAGAACAAGACACTCCACTCTAGATTGACAGAGAGTTAGACCAAGTTACAAGTACTATAAAAGTAGAAGGGAGTCAACCCAGCAACAAACTAGCTGAACATAATACAGTTTGGCATTAACCTAATATAAAAATGTCTTCATAAATTAAACAGCTTCCATTGCTCTCCCTCTAGGATAGGAAGAGAAAAATAATTAGGTAGCACTTTAATGTGCAAGAACATCAATTACCCTAAGCTACAAGTGAAATGTTACTTTATGCAGATAAGGAGTTAATCTACTTTATTAAGTAAATGTGTCACCCCTGCATAAGTGAACTATATATAATTATACAGTTCCATTATAATAACCAATGTGAGCTGCAGAATTCACCCATATAAGAGTTTCAGAGTTGCTGTGTACTTGGTGTATTTAATGTCTTAAATTTTATCTCTAGTTTTTACAATATCTAATTCCCACAATTTAAAATGTAACCTTAGCTAGTAAATATCAGACCAACAAAATCTATGGCTATGCATTTAAAAAAGAAAGTAAATATGGAAGGCAACATACTGAAGTATTTAGAGCAAGATGCTGGGAATCAGGACTCCAGATTCTGCCACTGGTTTGATGTGTAGTCTTGTGCTAGACATTTAGGGCAATTTTTTCAAACTTGAGTGCCTAAAGTTAGTTAGCACCTACATCTGTATCTAGGCACCCAAATAAACGCCCTGATTTGGCAGGGGTGCTGAGCACCTGAAGCTCCTATTGACTTTTATTTAAAGTGCCTAAATATGGATGTAAATGTGTAATTTTAGGTGGACACATTAGGAAATGCTAATCTCTTTGTGCTTCAGTTTCCACAGCTGTAAAATGGAAAAGACCGCAAAAACTTACTTCACAGGAATGTTGTGATTATATTAATTAATATTTGAAACATATCTTGAAGATTCATAAATTCATATATTTTAAGTCCAGAAGGGACCATTACATCATCTAATCTGACTTCCTGTATAACACAGGCCATTGCACTTCACCCAGTTACCCCTCTATTGAGCCCAAAAACTTGTGTCTGGCTAAAGCACATCCTCTTGAAAGGTATCTAGACTTGATTTTAAGACACCAAGAAATGGAGAATCAACCACTTCCTTTGATAGCTTGTTCTAATGGTTAATCACCCTGCTAAATGTGTTTGCCTTATTTTTCATCTGAATTTGTCTGGTTGCAGCTTGCAGCCACTGGTTCTTGTTATGCCTTTCTCCATGAGATTAAAAAACCTTTTAATACCCAGAATTTTCTCCTTGTGAAGGTGCTTAGACATAAACTGTAAGTAAATCACCTCTCAATTTTCTTTTTGGTCAGATACAAAGACTGAGCTCTTTAAGTCTCTCACTGTAAGGCATTTTCTCCATCCCTGGAGTCATTTGTTAGGGCTGTTTTCTGCACCCTCTCCAAATGATCAGTCTTTTTTAAAATGTGGACACCAGAACTGCATGCAGTATTCCAATATTGGTCTCACTGATGCCATATGCAGAGATAAAATCGCCTCCCTATTCTTACTCACCACTCCCCCGTTTATATATCCAAGGATCACATTCCCCCTCTTGGCTACAGCAGTGCACTGTGAACTAATGTTCAGTTGCTTGTCCAGTATGACCCTTATGTTTTTTTCAGTCTCACTGCTTTCCAGGATAGTCCCCCATTCGGTAGGCATAACCTGCATTCCTTATTCCTTAAAGTATAATTTTGCATTTAGCTGTCTTAAAATGCATATTTTTTTAATTACCAAGTGATCCAGATTGCTCCATATGGCTGCCTTGTCCTCACTTTTTACCACTCAGTCCATCTTCGTGTCATCCATAAATGTTAACATCAATGATTTTATATTTTTCTTACAAATCATTGATAAAAATGTTGAACAGCGTTGGGCCTCCCTGTAGCATCCTACTAGAAATAGCTCCCTTTAAAAATGCTGCCTCAACTACTTGACAAAGTTTGCTATGCAAGTGCAAAGAATTCTGTTTATAAAACAAGACTGAAACCACTTTTTCAAGAAAGAACTTAATGCACAAGTATTATAGGTTTTTCAAGTTTGTTTTGAAAAATCATTGCTCCTGTAACTAGAATGACTTATTATTGTCAATTCTACAGAAGGTATTTGTGTGTGGGTGTTCAGCCAAACCACACAGAGAATGTTTTTTGCCTTAGTAGGTCACATTAAATACTATGAGTCAACTTTCTTCAGGGGGAAAAAAACACGCCAAAAATAAATGATTAAACCTCCAATATTTACTACTTTCTAAAAGGCAATTAGGCTCCTAAAAAATAAATAAACAACATAACCAAAAAGGCACAGCTTTCCACTTTCAGCATCAAACATTTGTGAAATGAGGGCTAAATGCAGTCCATTTTGTTATCTTGCAGCTGAGTTTGCTATAATGAAATTCCAGTGCTTCACCATCCTCTTAGTGAAATCTTTTTCCTGATATCCAGCCTAGACCTCCCCCACTGCAACTCGAGACCATTTCTTTTTGTTCCGTCATCTGCCATCACTGAGAACAGCCTACCTCCATCCTCCCTGGAAACCCCTTTAGGTAGTTAAAGGCTGCTATCAAATCCCCCCTCACTCTTCTCTGCTGCAGACTAAACAACCCTAGTTCCCTCAGCCTCTGCTCATAAGTCATGTGCTCCAGCCCCCTAATCATTTTCGTTGCCCTCCACTGAACTCTCTCCAAATTGTACACATGCTTCCTGTAAGAGGGGGGAGGGGTCCAAAACTGGACACATTATTCCAAATGTGGCCTCACCAGTTCTGAACAGAGGGGAATAATCACTTCCCTTGATCTCCTGGCAATGCTCATATTAATGCAACCCAATATGCCGTTAGCCTTCTTGGCAACAAGGGCACACTGTTGACTCATATCCAACTTCTTGTCCACTGTAACCCCCAGGTCCTTTTTTTTTTTTTTGAGGTTGGTACAATGCCCCTTCATAAGTTATATTAGAAAAAGAAGAATCTATTACTTAAGCTATTGTATATAATGGCAAAACGTATATAGAAGTTGCTTCTGAATGCTGCTATCAGATAATGCTGCTATTGCTTTCAATCCACTATTGTATGGAGGAGTGTCTAAACGCTTTACAGGGGTGGCATCTTACCCTGATTCAGAGGTTGGTACTTGTGCAAAAGATGGCTGCTCACTTAATAAGTTGTGTGTCCTACAGAAAGCAAGATACATGATACCTGTGCTCTGGCTCCTGCACAGGTTACCTGAGAACCTCCAGACAGATTTTAAGCTGATGATTTTCACCTAGGAAGCCCTAACTGCTCTGAGGCCTTCTTGCCTGAGAGGTCATCTCTTTCTTCAAGATATGCTGCCTCAGTGCAGACAGGGATGTGAGATCCCCCTTGATATGAGTGAGAGGGGGTGCTGGCAGCTCATTCTCCATTACACTGTTCAGACTCTGAAATACCCTCCTAGTACAAAATAGCCTGAATTTGTCAACACTCTGCAGGGCTTATTTGTTTCACCAGATCCGTGGAGAGAGTTAGGAGAGATTGAAGTACCAGCCAATGTGTCAGGGTGTTATTATTTGCATTTAGAGCTGTGGCTTGGAAGAAGGGATCAGATTACTGAAATGTGTATTTGGTTTGTAACTGTAAAAAAATTAGCAGGGCATTTAGCCTGCCTGTGTGCAATTTTATTGTTATAAACGGAGGGAAAATAAATTGATCATCAGTCCTAGTATTGTTCATTGAGCCCATAACTTCTGTTAGTAAGGCAACTGTTTTGGTGAATCTTGACCACATGTTGGGCATTGTTAAAAATCCCAAACAAGGCCCACCCAGATACATGTGGGCAGACCCTAGCACTTCTGCTGCGCCTCACTGACTTCACGGAGACTCTGCAGAGGCGCACAGATTCTTCTGCACTGATCTGATTGCAGGATTAGGGCCAAGGTAGTTTGAGGTTTCTTAACTCCATATTTACCAAACAGAAATGAGCTACTGGAGGAAAAGAGACTGAGCAATTTATACAGCTATTGACAGAGCAGGAAAAGGACAGTGCATTTTGCTCTTAGATACCAGCAAATCCCTCATCAGTGACAAGGCCAATGTATGTGTAACAAAGCCAGCACACAGCCTTTCAAGATCTATTGTTCTTATGTGCTCCAGGGCACTAGCCTGAAATGCAGGAGATGTGGATTCTATTCCCTCTTCTACCCTTGAGCTTGCATACATTATTATAGTTCTCCATGCCTCAGTTCCCATTTTTACAGGCGGGATAACAATATTTCATTTCTCCCAACTTTTGTCTGCCTTTTCTGTTTAGATTATATGCTCTTCAGGGCATGGACTCTTTCTTATTATGTATATGTACAGCACCTAGCACAACTGGGGCCCAATCTTAATTGGGTTCTCCAGGGGCTACTGCAGTACAAGTTATTACTAATAATGAAATCCAGCATTCAGTGCCCAATAGCTACATCAGTAGTAAAAAGTAGAGCAGTCTGAAAAATGCCAATGATCTTTTGCAGGGAAATTTGTTTTTTTAATTTTGTCCAACATTTCCTGAATGAAATGAAAAGCCAAAAACTAAATAGTTTTCACTTAAAAAAAACTGGTTTTCTGTAAAAACATTTTGTTTTTGAAAACCAAACATCTGAAAATCAGAAACTGTGGAAATGTTCATGTTGGTCACACAGCCATTTTTTGTCAAAAGTGTTTTGATTAAAAGATTTTGAGCAGCTCTAGTAGAAAGTTGTTTAGACAAAAAACGCAATGCCCACGTATAGACATGCAGCAAAGCACACACAAGTACTTGATGCAAATATGACTGACTGGCCCAAGTGCAGAGGCTTTTCAGTCTCAGACTACTCTCTACTGGCCTGGGGGAGGAACAGAATAAAACATTTATTGACACAGTCCAATGAGCACTCATTGGCAGGCAGCACTAATGGAGGAGTAATCTGGTGACCCTCTGAGTGACCAGATCAAGCTTTCATACCAACTGGCCATCACATCTATTTCATGGAGTTATTTGAATTTGACTCAAATTGAATCAAGTTCTGACTCAAAATCTTACTAGCTGTGACACTGGTGTTTCAATTTGTTTTGAAGTGAGGTAAAAACCAAAACATTTAAAACCAAGTGAGATTCAGACATGCTAAAGAAAGAGAAAGAACAAACAAAGAGAAACACTGGGACAATAAGATAAAACAGAACACACAAGGCGCAGAGTAATACCTTTAATAAGAGGCAATGATATTTCATTGTAATTTACTCAAGAGAATGAGTCCACCACCCAAAATTTGAAACCACATTTACTTTGTCAGATACCAAATTTGAGAGTCTTAGGTGATCCTGGACAAATGATCAGAATGTTTATTTTCCTCAACCCCTATAAACTAGAAAATATGCTGCAGGAAATATTCCTCAGATGGCCTAGAGTAGATGAACTATGAGGTCTTCTCAATCTCTAATCACTATAATTCTATTATTTGATTTGTGACCTCATATTTACTAGCTTATATTCAGTTTTTGCAGTTTGGGACATACTGAAAAATGATGTGTATGCTACTGATTTTTAAAGACATCTTAAGACATACAGTAGCTTCAAATTAGCATAGCATGCATACATTGCTTTGTGTGCTTGCTGGACGGGGTCCAAGGACGACTGACTAACACATGAGATGTTTCCTTTTCACAACATTAACACTAAGTCAACACCTGCAGTGATGTAAGCCCATGACTCACCTGCCTGAATGGAGGTCTCTTTAGGATCAACTGTTGTGTGCAGAATACATCTGCAACATCCAAATAAATGAGCCCTTCTAAAGTAAGTCAGCACTATCACTGTTTAGAATGCAGAGCCCTTGTGGAAGCTGAGATGAAGCAGCTGGCTAGCAGCTTTCATGAGTCATTTTAAAAAGCCACTCTCACAGCTGGAGAGAAAATAGCCCTGGCAGCACTGGCATTCCATTATGAAACCTAAAAAGTCCTTCTCTGGGCGGAAGGGAAACTTCACCCAGCTGTCAAGTATTTGAAATGGTTTTTTTTTTTTATTATTAAATAAATAAATAAAGCACAAAACCCCTCACTTGCAATGGGTAGAATACAGAGGCCACATCAGAGGAAATTAGAGTTCCTCTGAGGACTGAGGAAAGCGTGGGCTGATGAGTTCACTTATAGAAATCAAGAAGTCTTTTGATGACTGGGACTATCAAGCAGTTTTCTATAGTCCAGGAAAGATAGCCTGTTAAGGTCTTTTCTAATTTAAGCACTCCTCTCTAAGCCCCACCTGAAAGAATTGTGTAGCTAGAAAAACACTTGACCTCTGCTTAGGTTGTTGTCCAGAAGTATTGATCTGAAAGGTTAATGTGGCAGAGGGAGGGAAATCTAAACCGTGGAGCAATCAGTCCTGCGCACCTCATTGTTTTTCTCCACTTTCCATTCTACAACTGTAAAATGTAATCACAAAGTGGTTTCTAATGTAAATCAAGGTAAAACCATTAGATGCAGAGCCTATTTATTAGCCATATGATAAAGGAAGACTGATTTGAAAGCATCTAAAGGATGAAGTAATAAAGCAGTTCAGGTAGAAAGGTGTGGAGCAACATTACTTGCATAGCTATGGTGCCAGCAGGGATTCTATCTGAGCACATTTCAGGGACCAAACAAAGATCACTCCCCAAACCCTGACCTTTCTGAATTTATTTCTTTGAAGACTACCTTATTTACAGCCACACAAAATGCACTCACACATGTATTTTCAAGGGGCAATGGTGACATCTAGTGGCCAGTTACAATGAGATTCTCATTAGGGTTTAAGCCAGTTATACCTAAAAAATTCATGAAAACAAAACAAAAAAACCCTTTCTTACAAATAGTTTCCTGAAAAGGGCTATTGCTTTCTTGGTGTGTCTGGATGTGCGAGAGCATTCATGTGTGTATGGGGAGAAGAGCAATCTTAGTCCTCCCCTGCTTTGTAGAGACTAGAGGCAGTGTCAGTCCCAATTGTGGTTGGCTTTTGTCCAAGGGTGTCAACAATTACGCTCTTTATCCCCTTTCCCTCATACACATACGCCATAGCCCTCCATAATCAGGACATAAGTACAGTCTTCAAAATGTAGCTCCTAGAATTGTAAATATATTTTAAAATGAAATAACAGTATTTAAAAAAGTATTAATGCATAGATCAAATTCAGGCCATTCCATTTTAAACAACGTGAACGTGATGCATGATCAGCTGAATGTGAGCACCCAGATATATATTTGTGATCTTGAACTATATAAACCGGGGAATCTTGAGTAGGAGTAGGGAGATTATATTATCTCTGTATTTGGCATAATTGCAACTGCTACTGGAATGCTGTGTCCAGTTCTCGGGTCCATAATTCAAGAAGGATGCTAAGAAATTGGAGTGGGTTCAGAGAAGAACCTCAAGAATGATTAAAGGATTGGAAATCATGCTTTCTAGAGAAAGACACCAGGCACTCAATGTAATTAGTTTATCAAAGAGGTTAAGGAGTTTGATCACTTTCTATAAATACCTACATAGGAAACAAACATTTGATAATAGCAGGTATTCAATGTAGCAGACAAAGGTATAACAGATCCAATGACTGGAAGTTGAAGTTAGACATATTCAGATTGGAAATAAGGCACACATTTTAAAGTAAGGATAATTAACCACCGGAACAATTTATCAAGGATTATGATGGATTCTTCATCACTGGGAATCACTGGAAATCTTTAAATCAAAATTGGATGGTTTTCTAAAAGATGACCGAGTTCAAACAGAAATTAATTCAGGCAAATTCTATGGCCTGTGTTGTACAGGTCAAACCAGTGGCCTTTTCTGGCCTTTTAATCTAAGAATTCATGAATATTTCACCACATTCAGAAATGTAACTTTATAGAAATCAAATTGGAACTTCTTTTTCAGGTTTGCCATGACTGTTTTTCGAGGCAAAGTTCTGAACTAAATGAATGTTATTCAAAGGTACAAGTACAAAATTCTATAATTTCCCACTGCATAAATCAGGTAAGAGTTAAAAAGGGATTTCACAAAACTAGGTGACTGGTCAACAAAATGGCAGATGAAATTCAATGTTGGTAAATGCAAAATAATGCACACTGGAAAACATAATCCCAACTATATATATAAAATGATGGGGTCTAAATTAGCTGTTACCACTCAAGAAAGAGATCTTGGAGTCATTGTGAACAGTTCTCTGAAAACAGCCACTCAATGTGCAGCAGCAGTCAAAAAAGCTAACAGAATGTTGGGAATCATTAGGAAAGGGATAGATAATAACACAGAAAATACTGTATTGCCTCTTGATCAATTCATGGTTTGCCCACCACTTGAATACTGTGTGCAGATCTGGTCGCCCCCTCTCAAAAAAGATAAATTGGAATTCGAAAAGGTACAGAAAAGGACTACTAAAATGATGAGTGGTATGGAAAAACATCCATATGAGGAGAGATTAATAAGACTGGAGCTTTTAAGCTTGAAAGAGAGATGACTAAAGGGGGATATGATAGAGGTCTATAAAATCATGACTTCACATGGAACAGGTAACCAAAAGAAGAAAAGAATGAATGTGAGACCAAATTAAAAAAAAGGATGAGAGGGAGAAGAAGAAATATTTGAAAGGATGGGGAAAACACCTGAATGTTGGCAAAGAGAGCAGTGGTATATTACATGGGGGAGATGGAGGAAGAAAGGGGGAATGAAAAGACAGCAGAGTCTTTTGTTTTTTCCTTTGCATATGTACATACCATAATAGATCTGGTTGAATTCCAAAAGGATTTATTCACAAAAAAAAAAAAAATTCTGAATACTAAGGCTGCCATTTAATTCAACTGCATTTGTGTCCTTTAGGATCTGCCAATACACAAAACTTTGGAGCATGGATGATTTCAATACCTTCATTCAACACTGGGCACGTGTATTTGACTCATCATATTTATAATACTTTATGTATATATAAAGTATTTATAAATCTTTATTCATCCAGTTAGGGAACAGCAACTACCATCTGAATTTAAATACCAAATAGCAACACTGACTATGTTGGGAATGCTCCATAAATGAATAACACAGGTGAATAATTGGCATAGTTCTGAATACCAAAAATATGTCTGGAAAAACTGAGACTGGCTCACAAATACATCACGAAGTAAAACCAGGCCAAAATTAAACAAACTTAGGGCAACATCAAAGCTTTCCATATCATTCTGTATAAGTGGCAGCATGCAGCTATACCATCCAGCTGGTTTCCTCCCTTATTGCTGGAGGAAATAATACTCTAGCATCTCTGACCAGCAGCAGATTATTTCACTCACTGTACTGACTGAGCTGTACTGGCTGGTAAATTGGGGGCAGTAAGGCTCTGATCACTCCCCATCCTTGTCAATGAATTCCCCAATGGTATCCTAAAAGGACTCTCATTCTTTTTATGTATACAGACCATAGGGTGCCTCATTTATCATGATTTTTAATGTAGTAGCTGGGATCAAAAAAATTTCATACTGGACTGCAGCTTCATCCAGATTCTGTTACCAGAGCCTTCGCAATGAGTACCAATAGCAAACACAATACAGTGCAGTACATTCTCCACACTGCAAAACACACCAGAAACTAATCATCATGCTTGAGGTATAATAAAAGGACAGAAGCAGCCCACAGAGCAAAGTTTGCAAGGAAGTGCTAAGTGTGTATTGGTTGTTAATGTAGCAGATTTGTACAAAAATACATAGAACGAAAAAAATAACTGACACCCCCCACACACATGCCATTAAGAAAAACTAATCCTAAAATGATGATGCTGAGCATGAATTATGAAACAATGGAATAAACATTAAGCAGTAACTTTAGTGATAAGTGTTTGGCAGCAGTTTTATCTAGAACTGTTCTAGGTGAGATTAGAAAAGCATAATACAGATCAGAACTAGTACATTCACGTCCCCGTGATTGCTTTTTAGCTTAAAACCATAATTTTGATATTGTACTATGGTAGAAAAACCCTATCAAATCACTGCTTCAACCCAAGTATCCATTTCCTGTTGCTACAATACATTCTACATCAGGAGAGAGTCCCTGCTATGTTTTCTACTTGCCCTGACTGTTGGCAGTCAGAGGTTTAGGGAGACCCAGAGCACGGGATTGCATTTCTGACCATCTTGGCTAGTAGCGATTGACAGACCTATCGATCATGAACTTATCTAATTCTTTTTTTTCAACCCAGTTATGCTTTTGGCCTTCATAACATCCCCTAGCAATGAGTTACCCAGGGCGTTGTGTGAAAAAGTACTTCCTTAAGTTTGTTTTACCTGCATCATATTAATTTCATTGGGTGACCCCTGGTTCTTGTGTTATGTGAATGGGTAAATAACACTTCCTTATTCACTTTCTTCCATGAGTCATGATTTTATACACCTCCATATCCCCTCTAAGCTGACCAGTCCCAAACTTTTTAATCTCTCCACATATGGAAGCTGTTCCATACTTCTAACCATTTTTCTTAACTGTTTCTGCACTTTTTCCCATTTTAACGTATCTTTTTTTGAGGTGGGGCAACCAGAATTGCATTCAATATTCAAGGCATGAGAGTAACATGGTCTTATATAGTGGCATTATGATATTTTGTCTTATTATCTATCCCTTTCCTAATGGTTCCTAACATTGTTAGTTTTTTTGACTGCCACTGCACATTGAGCAGGTTTTTTCAAAGAACTGTCCACAATTATTCCAATATTTCTTTCTTGAGTGGTAACAGCTAATTTAGACTCCATCATTTTGTATGTATAGTTAAGACTGAATTTCATCTGCCATTTTCTTGCTCAGTAACCTGGTTTTTTAGATTCTTTTTATGTCCCTTCTGAGATCTAGTTGTAGAGGCAGATTTAATTGGTAGGTTACCTACCATAATTAGTAATTCTGCCATTTCATATTTAAGTTCTTTTAGAACTCTTGGATGAATACTGTCTGGTCTGGTGACTTATTATTGTTTAATGTACCCATTTGTTCCAAAGCCTCCTCTATTGATACCTCAATCAGGGACAGTTCTTCAAATATATCACTTAAAAAGAATGGCTCAGATGTGCGAATCTCCCTCACATTCTGTGCAGTGAAGACTGACACAAACACTTAATTTAGCTTTTCCACAATGGCCATGTCTTCCTTGAGTGCTCCTTTAGCACCTCAATCATCCAGTGTTCCCACTGATTTTTTGTCAGGCTCTATGCTTCTGATGTACTTAAAAAAATTGTTCTTAGGTTTTGTGTCTTTTGAGAGTTGCTCTTCAAATTCTTTTTTGGCCTGACTAATTATACTTTTACACTTGACTTGCCAGAGTTTATGTTCCTTTCTATTTTCCTCAGTAGGATTTGACTTCCAATTTTTAAAGGATGTCTTTTTGTCTCTAACCACCCCTTTTACTCTGTTGTTTAGCCATTGTGGGAGTTTTTTGGTCCTTTTACAGTTTTTTTTAAAATTTTATTTGGAGTATTCGTATAGTTTGAGCCTCCATTGTGGTGTTTTTAAAACATTTCCATGCAACCTGAACGCATTTCACTCTCGTGACTCTTGTGACTGTTCTTTTTAATTTCCATTTAACCAGCCTTCTCACTATTTGTGTAGTTCACCTTTTTGAAGCTAAATGCTGCTGTGGTGGGCTTCTTTGATATTTTGCCCTCTACAAGGATGTTAAATTTAATTACATTATAGTAGTTATTACTGAACAGGTCAACTATATTCACCTCTTGGACCAGACCCTGCACACCACTTCGGACTAACTCAAGAGCTGTGTCTCCCCTGGGGGTTCCAGTAATATCTGCACCAAGAAGCAGTTGTTAATGGTGTCTAGAAATTTTATCTCTGCATCTCATCCTGAAGAGAAATGTTCCCAGGCAATGTGGGGATAGTTGAAGTCCCCCATTATTATTGTATTTTCTGTTTTTAAAACCTCTCTAATCCTCCCTGAGCATTTCACAATCACTGTCACCATCCTGGTCAGCTAGTTGGTAGAATATTGCTACTGCTATACTCTTATTATTCAAGCATGGGATTTCTATTTATACAGACTCTATGGTACTGTTTGATTAATTTAAGATTTTTACTATATTTGACTCTATGCTTTCTTTCACTTTATAGTGCCACACCCCCACCAGCACAACCTACTCTGTCATTACTATATATTTTGTACTCTAGTATTACTGTGTCCCATGATTATCATCATTCCACCAAGTTTCTTTGATGACTATTTTATCAATATCTTCCTTTAAACCAGGCACTCTAGTTCACCCATCTTAATATTTAGACATGTTGCATTTGTATACAAGTGCTTACAAAATTTGTCAATGTTTAGTTATCTGCCTTCATGTGATGTAATTGAGTGGGACTCTTTTTCATTTGACTGTTTCTCTTCAGTTCCTACTTGTACTTTATCAACTTCTATCATCTCCTCTTTACTGGGATATAGAGAGTCCCCTGTAATAAATTCTCCCTTAAGGGATGTGTCTGTCTGAACCATGTGTTCCTCCCAACCTGTCCGCTTTCCCACAGCCCTTGCTTTAAAAACTGCTTTACAACTGTTTTAATGTGGCATGTCAGCAGTCTGGTTCTGTTTTGGTTTAGGTGGAGCCCATCTTTCCTATATAGGTTTCTCCTTTCCCAAAAGGTTCCCCAGTCCCTAATAAACCTAAATCCTTCTTCCAAATGCCACCATCTCATCCATGCATTGATACCCAGCAGTTCTTCCTATGTAACTGGTCCTGTGTGTGGAACTGGAAACATTTCAGAGAACACTACCGTGGAGATCCTGAATTTTGCTCCTCCCCAACACTGCAGATCTGTGCACATCTACTCCTGTGGCCAGATCCAGAAGCTTCAGAAGAGGTGCAATAAATCCTGCAGTTGGTAGTTATGCGATTATCTGCCCCAAGGGACACTTCCGCCTATCACCCAATATTTAGAGGTTAGCTTATGCCATGAAGCTTGAGGGTTTATATCCCTTCTCCGACCAATTTCATTTTAAATATTTACCACTATAACTTTAGATATTCTTGCTATCCACAGAAATGTGTCATCCTTCTTTGAATCTTGATAACATCAATTATATCTTGTGGCAATGAGTTCCACCGGCACATTGTGCATTATGTGAAAAAGTATTTCTATTTACCTGCATTGAATCTGCCACTTTTCAAGTTCATTGCATGGTCCCTGGTTCCAGTATTATAAGACAAAGTACAAGTAAACAATTTACTTTTTCTAGATCTTTCATTCTTTTTCATACTTTTATCATGTCCCTTCTTATTCCTCTCCTTGCTAAAGTAAATTATCCCGGTACTATGATACAATAAGTGATGTGAACTAGCACCAGGACATTAACATAGTAATGCTGCATGTCATAGACTCAAGAAGGATCCCACTGCTGGACACTCACCTGGTTGCTGTGTTTGGGCCACACACCCCGGGCCCACATGTCTTTAAGCCCGCAAAGAGACCACCTCTGGCTTTGGGTCTCTAGGCACACTCTTAGGGTGCAGATCCTCTATCACTTGAGATCTGAGACTCTGTGGTAAAATTGCCTAGATCATGAAATTAGTGACAGGGCCCCAGACTTGCCAGTAACTTAGAAGTGCCCTTTCCAGCCTCGTGGGTACTTCAGCTTACAGTGTACCTCTCCAGGAACATATGATAGCTGAAACATATAGCATACAGGCTTTGCAAAGGTTCTATAACCAATTACTCTTTAGACAACACAAAAGAAATAACAATTAAACACCTGTACACGCTTTCCTGGTTCAGTTTCCTCAACACTCTGATGTGGTCTTAGGAACTTGTTCAGTGTCTTCTAAGGATCCTTCTTTTCCCTGTGTCCTGCGGCACATGGCTCCGCTTCTGGAACATGGCATCCCTCTGGTCTCTTCTCCCTTTGTGTAAGAGACCCTTTCTTTTATAACTCTTAGTCCCCTTTATCAGGTGACTCCCTGATCAGCCTCATCAGGTGATCTAAGTCCTTGACAAGGTGATCCGTTGCTTAGTTACCTCATCCCTATAGTTCAAACTTGAAAACCTGATTTGGCCTGGGCAGTAGCCAACTAGTTCAGTTCTACATGGACATAAAAAGGACAACAAGGTCAACATTCAAATGGATTTTGCAGTCTGACACAGATATGCAGAGGGTCCTCCAAATAAAAAAGAGTTCATATGCCTTACACAAACAGATTCTTCATATCATCACATTGCATTTTCTATATTCTTCAGTGCTCCTGTTCCCTATGTATATACATACACCTCCACTCACATACACCCTCAGCAGAGAAACCCAGAGGAATATACTAACTACATTATCATACACAGCAATGTTTTTCTTGTGGCTGTATCAGCAGCATGGAACTGACTAAAATGACAATTTTGTCCCATCCAGATTACAACTGATGTCACTGGGAAATGCTGTTGTGACCTGAGCTTTACACAGGTTTTGTACATGTAAAACTGTTTTGGTTGGTGATGTGATTTTTTGTATAATATAGTTTTACTGGTACAACCCCTAGTGTGAAGGCAATAATACCAGTATAGCTAATTCTTCTTCTCATATGGGAATAACTATATTGGTATAAGGCACCTTTATAATCATACAACTGCATACGTACTCGGGTGATTGTACTGCTTTAAGTATACTGGTACAACTTTTTGTACGTAGACAAGACCTGTGCAGGAGCAGAAGCAGCATGATGCATGGTCTTTGACTGTCTGGCTGTAGAAGGGGGCCTATAGTCTAGTGGTAGGAGACATAACTGCAATAAATTCTGTCACTCCTGATGTAGCCACCTTGCTCGATCAACTTCAGGTGAAATTGAACTTGCTGCTCTATACCAGCCATACAAAAGAAGGAGAAGAAGTCTAGTGGTCAGAACTTGGAGCCAGAATCTTCTGACTGCTAAATTGGAGCTTCTGGAAGATGGGAGAGGAAAGGAATCCTGTTGCCTTTCTTTACCCCAAATTTAAATTTCACCAAAATGTTTCAGTTGGTTCCAACATTGATTCCAAATGTGACCCTGAGCAGGTCATTTAAACGCACTTCAGTCTCCCCATCTGAAAAATGGGGATAGTAATTCTGAGCTACCGCACAGGACTGTTGTGAGGATGAGTTAACTAATGTCTGTAAAGTGGAAATGAAGTGCTGGATAGTTTTATCCAATGTTTTTCTTCTGAAGATGTCCTGGAAAAATGAAAGAAGAGGAAGAGAAGTGCTCACAGGAAAAAGGGGAGGTAAATGTAACACGGTAAAATGGTTTGTTTAAAATAAAAGACAGCTCTAAGAAATTGCCAAAGAGTGTCTGGCTTCAGGACCAGTATCTGATATAGAAAATGTGCTATGACAACCAGTAATTTAAAATCCTTATTAAAATCTGTGGCAGCAAGTTCAGCGCGACCTGATTTGAATTGGTTTGAGGCAGTTCAAGGCTAGATTGTCACACTCCTTACTTGGCCACTCAGGGAAGAAAGAAGGAGTAAGCCGCTGCTCACTGCATCACTTCCCTGTTTGGCACTGCTCAGATTGTGACTCTGCTCATGGCGTGAGGGTGAGCAGGAGCTGCATCTCATATTTCCCACTGCAAAGCAGGGCAGGAGCAAAGAATGGAAGGAGCCCTGGCTTTCTTCCCTTCCTCCTTTGAGTCAGAGTAGCTGGCTGGATGCACAGGAGGGAGTAAGTTACCCCATGAAAGGAGTGAAGTAACTTATTCCCTCCCCAGAGGAAGTTGGGGAATAGGAGCAGAATTGTAAATCTGTGTCACAGTTTATTCTCTGGCCATTCAGCTACATGCTAACTAACCCATACACAGGGAAGATTGTGAAATTACCAGGTATCTCACAGAGAACATTCCAGCTCTCTGGTTGTACAGTTGAAGTAAACAATGGTTACTGCTATTTTTTATATCTGATTGCACTTGTTATTTTCCTAAATCATATTTGGATACTTAAATATTATTACTCTAAGGTCTGGTCTACATTAGAGAGTTTTGTCGACAAAACAATTCTGGTGTACACACTGCAATGACCCTTTTGTCGACAAAACTGCCCTGTTTTGTTGACAAAATAAAACCACCTCAACAAGAGGTGTACAGCTTTTTGCGACAATGTTTTAGCGACAAAGTGGTAGTGTAGACACTGCTGTATGTTTTTGTCGTGTTAAATGGCCTCTTGAAATGTCCCACAATGCCAATCCTGACCACTCTGGATATCTGTTTGCACTCCGCTGATCTGCAGCTACCCACCTCTCCACCCGGAAAGTCGCGGGAAGTTTTGAAATTCTTATTCCACTTCCTGCTTGGTTGGCGTGGAGAGCTTGCATCTCATCTTCCAAGCTGACCATGGTGGGTCCACGCAGCAAACGCTCTCCCGCTTGGAGCACACTGGAACTGCTGGACCTGATCAGCATTTGGGGAGGAGTCAGCCGTGCCATCCCAGCTACGCTCTAGTCAAAAGAACTTTGATATCTATGGCCAGATTTCTTGTGCCATGGTGGAGAAGGGCTATGAGTGGGACACGCTGAGTGCTGAGCTAAAATCAAGGAGCTGCAGCAGAGCTACCACAAGGCCAGGGAGGCAAACCGTTGCTCTGGTGTGGAGCCAATGAGCTGCTGCTTCTAAAAAGAGCTGGAATGCATCCTCAGCGGCAACCCCAAGACGCCTGTAGACACCTCCGCAGCCCTGGGGCCACCAGATACTGGACTGAACTCCGAAGTAGAGGTCATCGACAAGGAAGTGGAGCTGGAGGATGACCTGGAGCCGGGGAACAGTTCAGTTGCTGAGGTTGGGAGTCAGGAGCTGTTCTCGACCCCAGAAGGCTACAGGCAGCCCCAGCCCTTCAGCTCAGGTGCTCAGGATGCAGGAGAGAGGAGCTCTAGTACGTGTTTGGAAGCTGATGCTGCTTGTGTACTTGAGGCATGGGAGTCCTTAGCTTGGCTAAAACATACAGATGCTTGAAGGCATAGAAATGAACAAGAGTAATTGTATTTGCATGTGCTTTCCTGTTCACTTGTGTACCTAGGCAGTATGGCTGAGAAGCACGTTAATGCACACTGAGATTTTGCAGATGTTCTCCAGTGTGACCTCCAGGAAACTTTCTTGGAGGTACTCCCCAATTCTCTCGCTCAGATTCCTGGGCAGAGCAGCTGTGTTTCTGCCCCCATTGTAGGTCACTTTCCCACGCCAATTGGCAATCACTTGAGCGGACAGTCATGCAGCATAGGGACCCGGTTTGAAGTTGCTTGTATGGAGGAGATGCATCCTAGCATCCTTGCTGTCTCTAAGGAGCGAGACATTTCCTTCTATGGCCCCTACCTGTGGAGAATGGTGGCACAATTTGAAATTTTTTTCCCCTATGTACCTGCATTTATGCCCCAAGCGAGCACCCACCCAGAATCCAGAACCTAGACCTACCTGGATGGTCTGCCCTCCTCCCCCACATCCCCGACTCACCATTCTCAGGCTGTTCAAGGACCTGTACTCTGCACAGGGGGACAGTGATAAAGAAATGTGTTTCACAGTGATTCATGTGTTAGGGTACTCACAATAATGGTTTTGTTCATTGTTTCTTGTTCTTACACAGATGTGACCTTTGCAGCCAAGGCCCCTACACTGGCAGACTGCCTACGACTGATAAGGAAGTGACTACAGAGAAGCAAGGAAGAGATGTTCCAGGAACAAATCCTGTCCTCTGAGGCATCCAAAAGAGAGAAAAGGGCATGGAGACAATCATTGTCAGAATCTCAGAAGATGGACAGACAGGAATGGAACGAGAACCAGAAGAGAATTTTAGCTGGCCATGAGCGCAAGATCAAGGCCATGGAGGATCAGACAGACCTTCTAAAAACAATAGTGTGATTGCAGACACAGTTCATGCAAGCTCAGTCCCCCCTTCAACTGCAACAGAACTTCTTTCCCTGCACTCCACCAACTCCCCCTACACATTTCTACCAAAGTCACAGACCATCTCACTACCCCCCTCATTCCACCCCCTCAGACAGCTATGAGAACAACAGCCGGACTTACACACAGCTGTCATAACTGGCACTGCCCCCCGCTACTTCCCCCCTCTGGATTTGTTTGTGCTGTGTGCTGTTTTGTATTTAATAATAAAAGTAAACTCTCAAAACAAGAAGCACTCTTTATTTATGTGTTGAACATGATATGTGCACCTACCACTGACACACATGTAGAGCTGTGTAGCGGTCATAGAATGTCACAGAGCAGTTTCAAAAAACACCTGATGGGTTCTCATTGTCAAAATGGGCCCTCAATGCCTCCCTTAAGCAAGTGGCCCCTCGTTATGCCCCTCTAATACTCCTGGCATCTGGCTGCTCAGATTCAAATTCAAGGCGATCTGCTTCTGCGGTCCACTTCTCTGCGGCAAACCTCTCGCCCTTAGCTTCACATTAATTTTGGAGCACACAGCATTAGTGGGTAGGCTAGGTCTCCCGGGATCACTACGGGGACCTCAACATCCCCTATTGGAAACTTCTCATCTGGAAAAAAAAGTCCCTGCTTGTAGTTTCCAGTACAGGCTCCAGTGTTCCTGAAGATACAAGAATCATGCACCTTTCCTGACCAATCCGCATTGGTATCAGTGAAAAGCCCATGCTGATCCTGCAGTACCATAGAGAATTACCCCTTTCTATTGATGTACTCTATTGCAAGATGGTCCAGTACCAAAATTGGGATACGTGTGCCATCTATTGCCCCGCCACAGTTAGGGAATCCCATTGCTGCAAAGCCATCCACTATTTCATGCACATTGCCCAGAGTCACAGTCCTCCACAGCAGAATGTGATTAATGGCCCTGCATATTTGCAATAACACAGCTTTAAAGGTGGACTTGCCTACTCCAAACTGATTAGTGACTGACCAGTAGCAGTCTGGATTCCACACAGCGATTGCCATGTTCTTCTCCATCCAGAGGGCAGCTTTCATCCTGGTGCTACAGGGCAAGAGCCAGCTCCGCACAGAATTCCATGAAGGTGGCTTTGCGCTTTCGAAAGTTCTGTAGCCACTGCTCATCATCCCAGACCTGCATAACGATGTGATCCCACCACTCACGTGCTCAGAAGCAGCGCTTCACTGTGTGCAGATGCTCTGTGAATGACAACAGTAATGTGGTTCTGTTTGTCTGCATGTCATTCAGCAGCTCAGGCTCCTCGGATTCCTGTTCCGATTTGGAGCTCATGGTATACTGCATGACCAGCTGCGATGTGTTCAGAATGCTGAAAACAACAGTGTAGTGCAGGATCCATCTTTTCAGATAGACATGGCAGGTGGGCAGTAAATGGTTGAAAAAATGGCGTGAGTCGCTGCCAGCAACACAATGAATGACCGCACAGAAATGCAATGCAGCATGGGACATTGTGCCATACTGCTCCATGCTCTTCTCCCCCTTCCCAGAATTCCTAGCAGCAGAAGCTGCCAAGTTGCCTGGTGGGATAGCTGCCCACAATGCACTGCTCTCACTGTTGATACTTCAGCACCAAGTGTGGATGCATTTTTGCGACAAAACGAGTCCTGGGTGAATGAGCGTGAGCGCTGTAATTATAGTGCTTTTTTAATCATCAAAAAAACTACCATCAACAAAATTTTCTAGTGTAGAAAAGGCTGGAACATAAGAAAGGGGAAAGACATTGCCTGTGCCTGCAAAGTGTTGAATGCCCTGGCATCTCACTGCAGCCAGTGAGCACTGATGGCACTCAGCATCACGCAGTGTTGAGCCTGAGGCAAAAAGATGGGTGACAAAAGCAGACAGGAAAAAAGAAAGCTATATCTTGGGGGAAGGACATAGACAATAGGAGAAAAGAGAGAGAGAGAGATTGCTCTTCCAAGATGAGAAAGAGAGAGGAAAGGATAGCTACAGACATTTGGAAAAGGGCTGAAAGAAACTCCTAACTAAAACTCTTTTCTTGAAATATTCCAGTCCCTCCACATGGGAAGATTGTCAAGGAGGACAAGAAGAAAAAAATATTAAAGCCCCTGTATATACCATATAATTTTATGTTTACAGTTATTAGATTTCAGAAATGAAATAATCCAAAGAAAATACATCGCTAAAGTATTTCGTATGGTTTAACAACAGAAAGAACCTGAATGATTCAAAAAGCTTATATAACTGTTTTGTTTTATTCATTTACATAAATCACATTTACTGTAGGTGTTTTATTCAAAATAAAGTTTTGGGAAAATAAATTGAACAGATGAACCTAGGCAAACCTGGTGATTTTTTCATGAGTAGTGTTTGATGATAAAAGCATAAAAGCATAATGTGGTATCATTTCACCAAGGCACAATATGGATTATCCATATGGAGCAGAAGTTGATAATACTGCAAAGAAGCAAAAATAAACAGAACAGATGTACTTGTAAAATCAAGTCTGCACCCACCCCGACTACCTGCTTCTCTAGTGTAGAAACTTCTACCAGATTTTTAAACTGGCTCTGTCCCATAACGTGTCTGAAACAGCATATCTGGGTCAGTGTTAGGCTTTACCCTCTGATGCACAGAGTATATGGATCTGTTATAAGCCCCAGCTTCAGCACCTAGCTGAAACTGTGAAGATCTATGTTTTTAGCTCTCTTCAATCCTCAGTGTGTTGGCCAAGAGGGCAGAGATCATATAAGTGGGGGTCTCTTGTCTGAGATTCCAACTTACATGGATCTCATACATTTAGGATGAGCTTTCAGTGGAAGTATGTAACTTACATGTCCCTGTCTGTGCCAGATCCACAGAAAATGTGAGTCTGCTACAGACCCCGGCTCTTTGACTCAGGATGTAAAGATTATTATAGCTCTGCAGCTCCCTGGTGTGTTGGCCGAGATGGTGGATGTCACACATTCTAAACCACAAACACTTTTACATCTGAGGAAATGTATGGAATGTGGCCGGGGGGAGGGTCTGGGGCAGAGAGAAATACAAAGCTAATATTGTTACATGCAAGACAAGTTATATTTTATAACTCCCTTTTAGCAATAAGTGCCTAATTCAATGCCTGTGGAAGTCTACGGAGAGACTCCCATTCACTTCAGTGGGATTTGGATCAGGCCCTAATATACTGAATATCTAGGCAGAAGCAGGGTTTTTTGGACTATCTACATTCTACCAGTAATGACTAGGATTTATTCATCCATAGAATCATTCAGCTCACTGCAGAGAAGCCACACAAGGTCTTCCACATACTTAAGTCTCAGTGTATCCTCTGCACGTTATACACATAAGCAGGTGGAGTGGGTCTGTTGAGGGCTGGTTTCAAATAGTCGGGTGCAGAAGTGGCCTTCGGTGGCAGGTCACAGGCAGGCCAGGGTAAGGGCACTGGATTTGTGCATAGGGCAATCCAGTGGGCAGGACCCCCACACAGAGGGCAGATAAGGATTTGATTTTCATCCTCTTAGCTCAGTTCCCCACACAAATCCTTCAGCCTTTGCCAAACACTGGTTCTATTTAGTGAAGGATGAATAATGCCCTCCTCTATTACTTCTGCCTACCTTGCTTGGTACTGCTTTAAATTCCTGATATATTACAAGTGTGCTGTGCTTGGTTATGCCATTAGCGTGCACACTGCATTACTTGAATAGAAGTGACTGTAAGCTGGTGTAACTATATAAATGCAGGAGTAAGCACTTAGAAACTACAAAAAAAGCTTTTGTATTTCTTTTTTAAAGCACACATTGCCTGTTCCAACAATAAAGCCAGACAGATGTGAATCTGCAGCTTTGCAATAGCATTTTTGCGAGCGACCAACATTTAGAAACATGGGCATACAGGGATAGGCTATTTATGCCCATACTAGGATTGATCCTGTGGGCAACAGCTGGAAGATACCATACATGGACTCTGATATAATAGAGTAGCCACCCATCTGCTGCATTCACAGAGTGGAGGAGAATAAATAGCATGCCACATCCCACACACTCCAGCTGTCCCCAGCATCCAGTGCTCTGCTATTCTTCTAAAAATAAATAAGAAACTTTGCTCTTTAAAAAAAAAAAAAAAGGTGCTAGATAAAAAAAAAGAAACCTAGATATGTGGTAAAGTGAATTGTTTAGAAGTACTTGTAAGCTTTTCAAAGTGAGAAAGAATGTCACCCTTTATCTGAAGATTGCTTTCCTTTCAAACTCTGTTTTATAGCTTGACAAAATTTAGATCACAGGCTGGTGAATGTGTTTGTTTCAGAAGGTACTCTAGCCACTTATGCTGTATGTTAATGCTATTTTGCTGATATACAGTGGTAGATATTAAAATATTCACAGCACTGAAGCTATAATTAATTGACCAAGACTCAGTAATACACACATGGCAGCTTTATGCAGTGTATCTATCCTAACACAAACCGGCTAACTATTCCTCCCCTGTAACTGTTGCAGTGCATTTTGGGTGTTATGTAAAGACAAAGGGACTGGTCCTTCAGCAAGTTGGATGGTTGATGCACTGAAATAGGCAGAGCATTCCTTTTGTATGCAGCAGACTGGAAAAGGGCAAACAGACCTGGGTGAAGGATCCAGAGGGAGGATGGGGACAGATAAAAATTAACATTGGGCATCATAAGATAGGCACTATAATAATTCATATCCCCCTCTCAGGACTGAGTCCTTTATCCCCTTGTTACCTAGCAACTGCATAAGAGTTTCTGGGGTTTGTATGTAGGGATGGGGGAAGAGTTGAGCCAGCTATCCACATCCAAAGATCTCCATTAGATGAGGGTGGTGCTGACCCAACGTCTACGTTTCGCACTGAAGAATGAGTGAGAAGGGGATTAGTCTGGCTTTGTGTCAATTACTCCCTCTCTGCCACCTTGGACATAGGTGAAATGTTGGGTGCATGTCTTGGCTGGACAGGACATGGCTGGAGTGTTAATGCAGTCTGGTAAAATCTGAATGAGAGAATAATCCATGGGGAGCTGTTAACAGCCGCTGTAAATTACAGCAGCCTCCAAGAGTTATGGGTGAGCAAAGGTACCATGAAGCTACTTTCATACCTCTCCTTCACATCCTGTGCCAAGTCTAGCATGGCTGGATGCACAGATCAGGGCCGTAAGGTCTCAGGGTATGTTTCTGTTCTCTAGCTGAATGAGTGTAAGATATAGTCAGGTTTCCAGGGCATTTTGAATTTGATATTTCCTTTACACTAATTTGTTTCAGTGAAAATTCCTTCCAGAAAACTGATTTAGAAAGCGAACTGAAAAGGGGGGCAAAAATAATCCAAGTGAATGTATTTAAATGGTTTAATGAATAGTCAAAGCAATATTCTTGCGGTATTTACCCAGCTTTAGTTAAGATACAGGATCTAGCTGTCCAATGGTTATTTTGATCCTCCATGATAAATCCAGATCAGAACCACAGATCAGGCATGAGTGTATGTGATTCCACCACAAGTAAATCAGAAGGGCAGTTAGTTATTCTGAGCTGACTGTGGCCTTGACTCATGATCTTCCATGATAAATTCAAATCAGACCCTGATTCACATGTTTCAAGTCTGAAACTCCTAGTGAATAGGGGAGGGGAAGAACATTCTTTCACATACAGCAAGGTGCCACATAGATGTAAAGCAACACAGGCTTTAGCAGTAGCTTGCTGTGATGATGCTATGGAACATAGCATGATATAATTCAAGACATTATGTAATTTACAGGAAAATATTTTTCTCTACTGGGAAAACAGGGGCTAAATTATTGACAGATGTTTAGAGGATTCTGTCTTGTACAGACAGGTTATTATTGGCATTATCTAAATCTAGCCACATGCCACCCTTCTAGTATGAACACCCGTGCAGGAGTTAATAATCTGTTTTCTCAGAGGGGAAAATGTGAGGACAATTAAGGGGCCTCACCAGTGGCTACGTTTTTTTTTCTTCACCCTTGAACCTCTCTAACTAGGTCATTCACTATTAGCTCCAGTTCTATTTAACATCAGACTTATAAAAATATCAAATCACATGAACCTCCTACATTCTCTGTCTTCAAGGATTTCTTCTTGTAGCAAAGATATTTGCCATCTGGTGAACCTCCATACGCATAAGATTATAATTAAATTGCCCCTGGTCCCATGCATTCTGTTTGTCAAAATGTTCTCTGAAACAGCCATTGAGTGGGATATAAAATTGGATTTTATAAAATGTTTAGTTTGTTTGTTTTATATTCCTTCACTAAAAAATTAACACAACGAAAGACAGTGTAATATGGTTTTAAGTTCAAGTGAAGAACGTTACACCTGTAAGTAATTCATTCATAAGTATTAAATCACTTCAAGATATAAAAGTAGAACTTTTTTTCCCATTGTCCATTTTGGACCTCCCTCCAAATTTCCTTAATGCCACAGAAGCACTTTCTGGCGCTCTCCCCTGAGGTGTCACAGACCTGGGTACCAGGCTCTTTGTATGGCTGAGAAATCAAAGGCATAGGCAGCAAAGAGAGCGTAAGCCTTGATGAAGACCTAAAGATTTTCCATCACTTACCTATCTCTGTGCCAGAATCATTGTGTCAGCACAGCTGTGACAGCTGAGTAAATCATTCACAATACATCATTCATTCCATTACATGATTCTCTCTTTTTTCTCCCATTCAAATAATGTCGGTCAGCAGACAAGTGGTGATTTTCCTGTATTTTTTTTCACTTGGGAGACTGGCAGCAAACACTGTGCTAAAAGTATTTGATACTTACTAGTCAAAGTTTGAGTTGTGCTGGTTATTGTTATGATTGGTCATATAAATCACAGGGAATTGTTTCTGTTCTCTAATTGGATGAATGTAATTCTTATAATCTAGAGGATAGCTTGATGGAGACACTTTAAGTCTCTCTCCCAGAGAGCTAGCAGAAAAAGTAAGTTTAGAGAATGTTAGACAAATTTACACATTTTCCTTTCAGGAGCACAAAAATGTTGCCTGCTGTATCTTTCCCAGTAAAACTGGACTACTGTAACATTTACTGGCTAGATGCAGTTTACATTCAATGTTCCTTTCTGACATTCACACACAGTAACTGCATTTGTGTGTATGGTCCTAGCTGTAATTGTAATTGCTTAATTGTCTCTGTAGCAGGGCTCTGAAGAAGGGTTTTGAGAGCCTGGTTCCCTTGCTATGGTAAGTATTGTCTTCTATAAACTGTACTAACTGCCTCTATGGATCATTGCCACACACTGAAGAGAAATGGTTATAGCAGCAGCAGATGGAGACATTTTTCTGCCAAACAGACTTCTGAGCCCCAGGTGATGCAAGGGACCAGCCCTAACATCAACACTGACGTAGCTTCCTCATTACAGCCAGGCACTTCTGACAGTCTTAAACCAAAGCCAGCTGCCACAGAGAACTATAAAATGGTGCCCATTACACCCAGAGGAAGTGGTGCAGGTTGTCCATAGGAAAATGAGTGTCACTGAATGTGCTAAGACAATGGCAAGCTCCCTTTCAGCCAGCCTCTCTTTGGAGTACCCAGTGTAGCCTCTGCCCAGATGAGGGCAAATCAATCGTGTGAGAAGTCAGTATCAGAGCTGGGATTAGGATGCTGCTTACTCTCAGTTCTGTAACTAAGTCTCCACAGCTGACTTCCTCTCACAGTCCAGCATCCTACTCCCAGCTCTGGCAGGGACTTCCTCTGCGCCCTGGGTCATGTCATGTGGACCTTACTATCTTAGATTTCTATCTGTAAAATGAGGATACTAATATTTACCTGCTTTCTCATAGGGACATTGCCACAATTAATCTTTCAAAGCATGTAAAGCTCCATGTTTTCTATTCACTATCTGGCACAGAACTTTTTAGTGACTCAGGCCCAGATCCTCAAAGGTATTTAGATGCATAAATCCCATTGGTTTCAACTGAATATCTGAATATCTTTGAGGATCTTTGAGGATCCGGGCCTCAGTGACAGCAGACCAGCTGGCACATGGACTGTCCACTTCTTTGAAAAACTGATTTTTTGAAAACCTTTTATCAGAACAGGTAATAGTGCACAGGACTCTGCATAAGCAGCTGGCTCAGCTTTCCCTGCCATAAGGGAATAGAAAAGAAATGTAAAAATTCATGTTCACAGCCATTTGTTGGCTGGTCTTACAACTGCTCTATAAATGTTCAGGCCTTTGACACAATCTGAAGAAAAACTATCTTGCTCTGGTTTCCTCACTTCCATTAATGCATCTGCCTGCATTGTTCCTGGTTTTGTTGTGAAAAATGTTGTTACCACATTATTACTGCTTTTGCTGTGAAAAAATTAGCAATACATTTCATCAGGCACATTTGGCAAGCTTAGACAAAAATAGGTGTCATATGTATTGAGTAAACATTTTTTACATGAATATCTCCTACACTTCAGCTGCTTCAATACAGTAGAGGTTTATTGACTTACTGTAAGCTACATTTGAATAATGGCTTCATATATTATGATATGCTACATTACATCCTGTTTCTTTGCTACATCTATAGCCCAAAGACTTATTGGAATCGGTGTGTCTCAGATTCATAAAATTTACATGACTTAAAAAAAAGAAGATTATTGTACAAAAATCCATCAACCTTGAGAAACTGCAGAGATGGGTGTTTTTTGTGCTGGAATACACTTTAGTTTTCTAATGCGATTCTTATGTATTTTCAGTCTGAAAGTATAAATGTACAAATGTGGCAATTTTTAATAAGGAGCCGTGAAACAGCTTTCAAGCTGAGAATTAAAAAAAATAAAATAAAACTAGATGGTTGGTAAAAAGTGAACAAAGTATTCTTTAGACCTAGTGGGAAAGGGTTTCAAATGAATTACCTCTGGCTCACAAAAGACTCCGATTCTTAGTCCATAAAAGCCGGGTAAGTTTTTTCCTATGAGTTTTGCCTTATGAACAGAAGATAACCAAAGCAAAGTATTTATACACAGTGGTTTTTATATACAATTGTTGAGTGTGGCAGACTGAGACAGATTAGAAGCAGAACTCCTGAAATACTGTCACTATGTCAAGGCTAAAACAGAATTGAAGGGCCACTGGGATATCTGTTGTTCTCTAGCAACTGAAGTAGAGGATTATTCCTAAAACACAATCTCCTTCTTTGCTCTGAATTAATATTTGATTTTTGCATGCAAAGGTATACTAAGGATAAGGGAAACAATGGGTTATTTATTTATAAATATATAAAAATGTGCTCATTTAATTCTCTGGGTGAATATACAATTGTTATAGAAATATCAATGAATACTTGGGACCCAATGTCCAAAAATAAGACTGTCCCATCTCTGCTGCCACCAAACGAAAGCTTCTCTCAACTTATCTATCCATTCTGTCTATTCACTGACGCAGCCTGGGAGAATGTGTCGGGCTTGCAGAGTGACTTAAAACTCAGTAAATTTGAATTTTGGAAAACCAGTGGTAGAAAGTCAATTCCACAGCTGGTGTTCCCTCCCCCGTTAAGCCAGTTTATGCATACAACATTGCAAACAAATGTTGTTTAAAAGTGTTCTCTAAGAAAACAAAAAAGCACTGACCCTGGAGCTGGTATAGTGAACTGGATGTTTGCATCAGAAGCTGCTGCTGTCCATTTAAAATAAAAAACGAATGTAGGCCTAATTTGTTGCTTCCCAGCATTTTCAGGCTCTGGTGTCATGTAAGTCCCTGAAAGAAGTAAGGATGATAAACTATTGCAAGTGTCTAATTAAATTGTTCCACTCAATTTGACTAATAATAATGTACAGGCAGGTGGCAAGATGTGACTACTGCTTATCATGCTAAACATGTTACCGCCTCTTCCTCTTTTCCCCCACCTCTGTTTGCTTTGTCCAACTGTTGTGTACACTCTTTGGGGCAGGGACTGTCATTTTACTTCATGTCCCTAACCTGTCTAGCACAATGGAGCCCTAATGGGAGCATCTAGGTGATACATTAGTAATAATAAATAACAAGACCATTGGAGAAGACTATAAATGAAACGTCCTTTGTTTATTAGTGGCTGCAGTAGTTCTATAAAGATGTAAAAAGATATATCAGTGCATTCCATGGGCCTGATTCTCCAGGGAAGCTGACTGACATATTTTGACAAAATGTCTTTTGTTGAAAAATGTCAATTTGCCTACACTGAAACTTTTCACAGGATGGGGTCAGTTTTGATGAATTTCTCAATTTTTTTTGAAAAACAGAAGTTTCCAAATTGTCAGAATGGGACGTTTTGATGTTTTCAGATCAATAAATTCTGGATTTCCTGTTCGAAAATAATTTTTGTTTTTAAATTTAAGATATTTAGAATTAACAAGAAATAAACAGAAAAAAACAGTCAGAATAGAAAGAAAGTATTTGAAAATTATCAAAATGAAGCATTCAGATTGACCCAAACTGAGTTTTTCAGATTTCCAGTTCACAAAAATATTTCTGATTTTGACTTTTCATCCCAATTCAGGACAGGAATTGTTTTTTAATCTCAGAAATGTTCATGGGACAAAAAAACGACTTCCCACCCAATGCTATTCTGCACTTTCTTACACTGAACATTAGAGGAGTGAAGTTCTGTAACAGTCTTTGAAGGGGAGCAGTGGGGGCAAAACCTAACTGGCTTAAAAAATGAACTTGATAAATTATGGAGGCGATGGTCTGATGGAACTGCCTACAGTGGCATATGGCCCATCGGTGACTACCAGTAGCAAAAATCTCCAACCCCCAGAGACGAGCACTAGATGAGGAAGGCTCTGAGTTACTACACAGAATTCTTTCCCAGTTATCTGCCTAGTGGGTCTTGCTCACATACTCAGGATTAACTGGTTGCCATGTTTGGGGTCGGGAAGGAATTTTCCCCTGGTCAGATTGGCAGAGACCTGGGGGATTTTCGCTTTCCTCTGTAGCATGGGACATGGATCACTTGCTGTAAATGGTGAATTCCTTGTAATTTCAACCATGATCTGAGGACTTCAGTAACTCAGCCAGTGGTTAGGGGTGTGTTATAAAAGTGGGTGGGATGAGGTTTTCTGGTCTGCAACTTGCAGGAGGTCAGACTAGATGGTCATGATGATCTCTTCTGACCTTAAAGTCTATGTGTCTATGGGTCTGTGTAGTCACTAGCACATGTGCAAAGTAGATGCAAAGTGCTATCTGATTAGAATGGCAGCATTTTGTACTCATACATGAGTAAGTACTTTCACATAAAAAGTGTAAAGTAGTGGATAATCATGCCTTGTGATATTTGCTTTCAGCCAGCAATATAATTTCCTACGTTGCATGATCCCATAATGCAAAAGGAATATGGCTCAAATGCCAAAACCGCAGTTTCACTCCTGATTTATTGTCAGTTTAATGCATGAATTCCCAGAGGAGCCACAACCCACAGAAAAAGAGGATTTTTTTTAAAATATAATCTTGAAAAGAAGACAAAAAAAAAACCTCTCTCATGATTAATGTCCAGACTCAAAGCAAATGGTGTCCGTGGGACACAGGCATGGAATAACAGAAAGCGGGATCAATTGAATTGTGCCCACCTGAGGAAAGAGCAAAACTTGTTTGCTGAGGTAGACTTTACAGAAAACATATTCTATAACCAGGGAGAGCTGTTTTCTCTATGAACTGATATGAGATAATTTAATTGTTAACATAATGTTTTTCAAGTTAATTGCACAATTTAATGGAGAAACACACTGACAATTAAATACAACACATTTTTAAAAATAGATGAAGGAGGACTAAAAAGTTCTTAAAATGAATACTAAAATTATTATTCAGGGTATCCTTGTGAATAAGATCTATCCAAAATGCAAAACTAAAAAAAAAAAAAAATGGATCAGGCAACACCCAAAACATTCTTAAAAGAGGTTAGAAAAGGGATAAGAGATCTTCAAATAAAAGCAGATTTTCTATACAATTACTCACATTTATCCACTCATTTGTGAAGACTGAGGGCATGTCAACACTACAAGGATTATACCATGTTAGACACAGCCTACACTGATGGAAGGAGTTTTTCCATCAGTATAGGAATAGCACTTCCCTGAGTGAAAGTAGGTAGGTGGATAGAAATGTTTTTGCTTCAACCTACATGCATCTACACTGGGGGTTAGATTAGCACAGCTACAGGTGTGTGGATTTTTCAAGGCTAAGTATGATGAGGTATATTAGGTCTTGAGGCCCCCTTGCAGCACTGACACACCTCACTCTGGAAAAGAGCAATAGAGAGGTCCTCTAAGCGTTCTAAACCAGCTGTGTGGGACACAGCCAGTCAGGGTGCAGCAGGCTCATATAAAAGGAGCTGCAGGGCAAGAGAGAGTTCAGTCTGCTGGCAGGGACTGGAGGAGTGAGGGAAGAGTTTCTGGCTGGCAGCTCGGATTCAACTAAGTCAGGTGATGGAGAAGTGGCACAGGGAAATATAGAGCAGCAATTACTAAAGGAAGGCAGCCTTCAGGCTGCTATACTTAAAGGATCCATGGGATGGGACCTGGAGCAGTGGGTGGGACCAAGACCTCCCCGCCAGCCACTGTGTGAAGGGCTATGCTCTAAGGAGGAACTGACTCAGCGAACTGGTCAGTGAATTGGGTCCAAGAGGGGTAGCTTAGCAGGAAGGCTGGGATAACTGAGGACTCAAATAGAGGCAAGGAGTGCTCTCTGGGCTCTGCTCAATTCCAGAGTGGGAGCCTTGCAACCTAGCTAGGGCCAAGCGAGGGTACCGTGATGGGCCCTGTTGAACTGCTTTAGAAGACTGAGCCCAGGGAGGGCTGCAGGACATTTTGGACTATGTATCCCAGAAGGGGTTTGTTTGTTTTGCATGAGGACTGAAGACCCTCCTGACAAACACGGTGGCCAACAGGGGGCACCATGAGCAGACATGCACAAACTCGACCGGGGGCACTCACAAGAGGTGAGTGAACCCCTTACACTAAGACTTGGTCTGCACATAAAAGATATATCATCAGAGCTACATTGGTAAGAGCTATGAAAAACCCACATACCAGGAACAAAGCTATGCTGACAGAATCCCCAGAGTAGACTCAGCTGTCTCAACAGAGGAGTGCTTCTGTTGATGTAGCTAACATTATTCGGGGAAGTGATGTTCCTACGCTGACGGGAAATCTCCTTCTGTTGGTGTAAGCTGCGTCTACACTACGGGGCAATGCCAGCATAGTTATGCTGACATAGGCTTCGTAGAGTAGACATGGCCTAAGT
The DNA here is from genome assembly GCF_026122565.2 of Emydura macquarii macquarii. Taxonomy (NCBI): domain Eukaryota; kingdom Metazoa; phylum Chordata; order Testudines; family Chelidae; genus Emydura; species Emydura macquarii. The sequence goes on from NW_027131164.1 coordinate 15,093,982, forward strand.
AAACTAGAAGAACAAACAAAATATTAAACCAGCATGTCTGCCCACATTTAGCTTCTATCAAGGAGACATCATTTCCTTGCCAAATGCACTGAACTTGCAGTCTAACTAGTCCTCTCAGGGTTGGTATATAATAAAGTACAAACTCAGTGGGGAATTTATTTTGCTGCTACAATTCAAACTAGAACAAGCAAACACTACGATGAGATAAGAAATTCTCCTGCTATGCTCTACAGCTGCACTGTATGTATTTGCCGTATTCAGTGTGAAATATTTCCTGGCTTTGAAAGCATAAGCAATGTGCCAACAAAGCTCTTTCATGTATCTTAGTGTCTTCAGCTGTCTGAAGTGTGGCTACACTTAAATGGATGTTGAAGAAAAGGGCCCATGGAGGCAATGGAATTGATGGCAGGGCAGATAGAGGTAAGGAACAGGGCTGAGGTGGCACTGCAGGTCACTCATGCTGTGAATTCCTTAAAGTGACTGGGGTCTTGAGGAAAATAATGGGATGGAATTTTCCATTTACCATGTTTCTTGGCAAACTTCTGAACCTTGGGTTTATTCTTCTCCGCTTTGGGATGCTAACAGTGCACTTTTTGTTCACACAGCATCAACAACCGGAGAGAACGAGAGTGAGAGCGAGATGCCCTTCCAACTTGGTTTAGCGAATGGTCTTACAGAAAATATAGCAGGGGACAGGGAGCCCTAATGGTTTCTTTTTAATTTTAATTATGTTGCTGTTTCTCTTGTGCCAATGAGATTTGGTCTAAACACAAAGTCTTTCTTATCTATATCTATCTATCTTAGGTACTTATATGGCTCCCACTAGTGTAGTATCTGAGCATCTCACAATCTTTTTAATATTAGGTGGGGAATTACTATTATCCTAATTTTACAGATAGGAAACTGGGCCTATGTCTACACTTGCTGCCAAATCTGGCAGCAGTCGATGGGAGACTTCCTAACTCCTACTTACCGCGGTGTCTTCAGTTCACTGCGCCGATGGGAAATGCCCTCCCGTCAATGCAGCGTTACTCCACCTAGTGGAGGTGGATTAATAGCGTCAATTTCTGGGTCTATTGAGCGGGTCTCCACTTCCGCTCAATCGATCCAGATAAATCAATCTGACGGCGGCGAATTCGCCACCATCAGTCTAGAGATAGCCTGAGACATAGAGAGACTAAGGGCCAGATTTTGAAAGGTGTTAGGCACCTAAAGATGCAGATAGATGACGCACAGACTTTTCTAAAGTGATTAGGTGTTTGGGAGTTAGGTGGTTAAACCAGTTTTGGCATTTCTGAACATTCCACGAGGCTCTTAGATGCATCTTTAGGTGCCTAAACACCTTTCAAAATCTGGCCCTAAGTGACTTGTGCATGGTCATACAGGAAGTCTGTGGACCATAATTTCGGGTGTCTCTGATTGTTACTTTCATGGAAGGCAAGATGTCAAAAACATAACAAGAGGAATCAAAAACAAAGGAATGTGGGAATTTAGCTGTGATAAACAAATGCATGCCTGATGTTGCACATAATGAGTGAGAACAATACCCTTCAAAGCACTCTTGTATGGTCCCAGAAGTCAGTGACTTGAGAGAATTGTTCTCCAAAAGAACAAAATGTACTGCATAATATTCTATGACAGTTTTAAACTGCTATTTTTCTGCTGTTTACAATGCAGACTTTCCTCTGCAATTGTAATTGAATGCTGTACATGCTTATACTTACACCATGCTTAAGAGACACAAACTATTTCTGCAAAGTGTGTGGAACAGGTTATGAACCCAGTTCAGTACTGGGAAGCACAGGGGATGTCCTGCGGTGTGAGGCGGTTAGTGTGACAGATGCAAAGGTCCACTGAAGTGAGTATAGACAGAAGTGAGGGATTTAAGGGGAAGAAGAGTTTGAAGGAAGACTTGATGATGAGGACTAGAAGAATGAAAAGGCACATGAGAGAAAATAAGGGGAAGTAGTAGGATGGAGTGAGAAAAAGGAAATATTAATAATTAGAAACTATATAGGGCCAAGATTTCCAGAAGTGATCAGTTATTTTTGATGCCTCCATTTATGGGTGCCCAACCTGAGGCAACTTACAGGGGGCTGCTTTCCAGAAAGTACTGAGGACCCACACTCTGAAAATCTGGCCTCTAAGATGCCCCAAGTTGGGCACCCATAAACTGAGGCATCCAAAATCACTAGTCAATTGTGAATATCTTGGGACAGAAAAAGAGGCCTGAGGAGAAAACCAGGGGAAGAGGGGAGGTGGGAGGAAAAACCAGGGAAAGATATACCAACACCTCTAATCAATGGAAAGAGATATAGAAATGAAAGGGTTCGGGTTAGGGAAGGAAGACAAACTAAACAGAAGTCGGTGGGCTATATTCCCCCTACACCTGAGCTGTGCTTAGAGCTAGAAAAAAGGTGCCAATATATGAGGCCATGGGAAGAACAAATGAAAACCAGCAACAAACTAGACCACTACAAATCCTCACACGGAACGAAGATGCCAGCAGACGTCGCAACCACAGTGAAATGTACCCAGCTAAGGTGGCCCTCAGCAAATTCATGACTATAAATCAGAGGTGGAAACTAGAAAATACAAAGCACAGTCCAAACCTGAGAGGAGCAACTGTGCAACCAATATATCAGAAGAGAGACTGAGACAAAGACATTTTCCACCATATGTCTGAAATACCAGGGCGTGCAAGAGAGATTTCTTTCAATGATCAGGAATCACAAAAGATATCTAATCAAAAAGCACTAACACAAAATTGTGCTGGCCCTGGCAGGGAGAGAGAAACAGCAGAGGTAGCATTGTGTTATGTAAAAACCTGCCACTGGATCAGGTGTTGATAATTATAACAAATGGACAGAGGGAATAAAATCCAAAACACAGTGTATAGCCTCATTGAGCAGATAACACCTACCCTTCACAGATACCCAAAGTATCGGTCTCTTTTTTATACTTTGGGAACACTTGTATAGATTGTCATGCCAATAGGTTCACCGAACTGAAATGAACTTGAGACCCTGAGTTCTATCCCAAGCTGTAGCAGAAACCTCCTCTCTGGCCTTCAGTTATGTCATCGGCAACAGGGGCTGGGCTGTTGTCGGATACACAAATTGCCTCTTGGGATAGGATGTAAGGCCTTACTAAAGATGGCTTATGAAGTGTAAAATCCTATTAAGAAAGAGGTTAGCCTGTAAATCATGTGTGTTGGTTCCCAGACCAGTGCTCCTTTCCATAGACTCAGCAGTAATTTTAGTGAGAAAGGCAAGAGGAAGAAGATTGAGGCAGGTCTCTTTCCCACCCTGGTTTCTTTCAGTCAGCATGAGAAATGCATCATTCCCCTACAAAGTTTACTCAGCTATTCATGCACAGACCCAGTAGAACACTGACAGGCTCTTGATGGAGGGCATAATACTTTCCACTCTGTATGCATGGAGTATATTTTTAATCCCCTATAAATTAGAGAAATTACAACCAATGTTCACCAGATCACGCAATGGAACATCTGTGACGTTCCAAATTCCAAGTCTTTACCACCTGCCATTGTGGTGCTAGAGCCTCTCAAAAAAATCTAACTGTTTTTACCAGACAAAAATTGCATTATAAGGATGTTATAACTCTCAAAATTCAGTGTTAGAAACTCAGGACATTCAGAGATAAGATTAAATTTGAAAGCAATCCAAATACATTGAGGTATAGAAATGCAAAACTAGGGCACCCAAACAACCTTAACTATGTCCTGTAGCAACAATATGCAATAACCATATGATTATGATTAAGGAATTTTAATGGTCCCAGATTAAAGTGATTTTTAAGGACCCATTAGATTTTCTCCCACTTTCACGGTGTCATCTGGATGCAGAATTAAGGCTGTTTGTGATACTGTTGCATGATTAGGTCACAAAATCTGGCCAAAGGGTTTTGATTCTGCTGGCCGCACTTAAGTACTCTTTCTGATTGTAAAGGGGCTATTCACATGGTTCAGAGTGCTACTCAGTATAAGTAAGTGAGGCAGAATCTGGCCAAAGGAATTAGGTAGAGAATGGAGGGATGAAGGTTAAATAATCTAAAATTATGTGTCATTATAGCATTGTATACATTCTGATGTCTTCAGGTAGAGACTGAGGTAGGGTAAGAAGTGAGAAGGAGGAGGGGGGAAGACAAGAATGAACATCAGCTATAGAAAACAAGGTAAAAGAAATGGGTTCTTGAGAAAGGATTTGAAAGAGAAGAGTGAGGATGTTTGCATAAACAAATAGCAATTCTTGTCCATTCATCTAATTACAGATCATAGGACCATAATCAATTTCTGTTCAGAATTCCCATCAATTTCAGTTGGAGTTCTGTGCACAGAACAGAATGCTCCTGTAAACTCAAACTTGGACTTGCTTGATTTATTCTCTAGGAAAACATACTTTCTTGAAGACCCACAAAAATCTGCAATCTAAGAATCAAGAATACATTTTTACTATAGTATCTTAGGACTTTTTGTGTGTTTAAATGTATTTTGTGCAAGCTACGTTGAAAATTATAAGACAAGGTAACTGACATTTAGTTCATTTCCCTCAAACAAACAAACAAAAAAACCTAAATCTAAAATATACTGCTTAAGCAGCAAGTACCTTTTTCTTGACTGAGCTGCTGCTTATGCCTCAAGCAGGATGCTTATAGTCTGCCGTTTTTATTATAGCCAAAAAAACAAAAAACAAAAGCACAATGCCAGAGACTCCAGCAGCTGTGAGTCAAAACTAAATATCACCTGGGTGTGTTTGCCATGGAAACTAACTCATATGCACTGGACAAATTAGTAAGGAGTGTGAAACATTTCCTCCTTGTCCATTCTCCCAATTTATTTGTTAACCCAAGGGTGTATAATGGTTACTTGCTCTGACTAAAATTAGATAATGGAGTGCTAGATCCAAATTCTGTTTTTTGATAAGCATTTTTCTCTCAATTCAGCATCAATGTGGTTTCACTGAGGCCAGAATCAAATAGAATCATAGATTAGACAGGACCGCCAGGGTCATCTAGTTTAACCCCCTGCCAAGATGCAGGATTTGTTGTGTCTAAACCATGTTCTTCCCTTTGTATTTAAAAGTTTAAAAAGTGCCAAATTTACTACAGAAATGAGCTGTCTAAGTTACTGTGCTACTTACAGGATCAGGCCAGTCAATCATTAAAAAAAATGGTAGCAAGTGGTAATGGTTATGGTTAAAAACACCTAGTGAAGATGCCAAATCCCAGCAGATACTTTATGGGAGGCATTGGGGAAATACCCCATTCTGCATATTGCAATACCTGTAATAAAAGCCCACAGCATCTGGAATGCATCCGTTACAGTCTGAGATGAAGTGCATACCTTACCTTACCTTGTGCATATGGCTACTGCTTATACACTGAAAGGTTTATATTTTATAACACAAAGGTGCAGAAATCTGCTGCAAATTAATGTCACTGATAGAGGCAACAAAATCCCTTTTACCCATCCATGCAGGTTACTCATGACCGGATGAGTAATCCAGGCAGAGTACAAAGTGTTAGAATGAGGGATATGTGCTAAAATGTCCACTCACTACTAAGCCCCCTGTGGCTCTGAATGGAGAAACATGCACAGGGCCATTGGATTTTGTGTGATCCAGGAAAAGTATTCATGGTTGTATCCCTGCTGACTTTAGCTTTTCTGGGATACATCTTATTCTGTCAAATATTAAAGCAGAAACGAGAGATTCATGGAAATTCCTGAAGGAATGTTAACAAGCGGGTCAACATTTAATAAAGCTATTGCACCTGGCCTGACCACTGTGCTAGACTCACCCCCTCTTTCTACCACAAGAGGCAAGAACTTATACCATGGCTATACGTCTTAGTTCTCCCTAAAACCTCAGGAGAGGAGCACTTCACCAATCTGCCTGAAACTAGATGTAAAAATGTTGAGTTCATTGATAACACAGAATTTTAAATATATTTTGGCATTCACTGATCACAGTCCAGTGTGTGCTATGATACATAGTCACAAGGGCAGGACATAGCATGAGAATGGCAGTGTGGATTTTAATTCTAAATTCCTTGCTTGTGCTGTATTTAGCGCTTTAAAACTAATTAGAGTTTTAATATTTGATTTCCTCACTTTTGTTTTTTTACATTTTTATTTTAAAAGCACTGGATCATAACAAAAATGAATCAACCGAACACAAAATTGCCAGGTAGTGTCTACCCCAAAAAAGTGTGACAGTAACTCCAGTATGCAAGCCAGAAGGACATTATATAAATAGTGATGACAGGACAATTGAAGGCAGGCACATACATATGTGTATCAATGCAGCTGAAGCAGCATCATTTTAAAAGCATGTGTAGGAGATTGGGGAACAATTGTACAATATATCAAGAGTCAGACCAAATGGCACAGCCTATAAAGGTTCAATCTTACAGAGAGAGGGATTAAAAAAAATACCAACAGTCTCTGCAGCCGGAGAAACCTCAGTTGGATCAGCAAGACAGGCAGAGAGCCAATGAAAAGAGTAAATATGCTCTTTATATGTGCATCTAACCTGGACAGGTTGTGGTTCCAGATGGCCACAAAAAAAAATCATATCCAGTCTGAACATTTTAAAAGTTTAATTTTATTAGAATGTCCTTACAGGGCTTGCCTGTGCAAGAAATGGAGTGGACGCCATTCTGTGCAGCTGCAGGTGGGAATATGTTCATTGCATTATTTTTTATTTTGAGTTTAGTTCTTCTGGTTTCAAGCGGTCCCTAGGCACCCTGAAAGGTGGCAGTCCAAAAGGATGTCTGAAAACAAGGCTGAAGCTTCCCAGGAGGGCCCGTTTAACTGAGGATGCACAGACGGCTGGGAAAGCTCTGTTCCCATGTCAGTCAAAAGCATGCAGGGTGCCAGCTTGGAGGCCAGCCTGGCAGAATTTAAAACTGCCACCACAAAAGAAATATTTTTATACATAAGACACATCGGCAGCCTGCAAGGGACACCAGGGGGATGCATTTCAAAATGGTCTTAAGCAATGAAAAGCGTTTTTCATTACAAACATGGAAATTACAGTTTTAAAGAACTGAAAATGCAAAATATATTTTTAAAAATAATTTTAAGATAATTTTGCCTCAATTCCCATGATACATTAGGACTGTGCTACTAGCTCTCAGAGCTAGCACCGTGGCCTTGCTGGGTTTGCCTGGGACAGAGAGCTACTGGTAAGAGCCCAGTTAGACCTTTTCCTGTGGTGATCCACACTTGAAATTTTTTCTCCTGCCATATCCTCAAAATGGCTCTCCTTGTGAGGGCTACCCAATGCACCACCCCTACATGGTGCCTCTATTTCTTACCCACTCCTGAAACAAGCTTTGTTCAATGCTAATTTTAGGCTAGTATATTGTAGCCCCTTAATAATGCTCTGTAAATCATTTGGGGTGGAGAAAGACAACTTAGATTACATCAAAATTGCTCTGAATATACATCTCATCACCCCTTCTCTTCTGGGGCATGTCTGACAGTTTCTCCCTTGGGCTTTGTCAGTATGTTTAAATGCTGTGAATTGTGAAGCTTCCATGCATTGCACTTTGAGTGTCACTAACAGGAAAGACACAGAGCTCAGAAGTTTTAAAAGTATTTTAAAAGAAGGCAAAGAAGGCTAGGCACGAAGACTGCCAGGTGCACCAACAATTCTGCTGCTGCTGTTGACTGCTGCCTGGGGAGCACTTCAGAATTTTCTTTCCATGCCCTTACACAATTTTGTTGGCAGGTGGAAGAGGAAGGATGTGGAACTTCAAACCTGCAGCCCCAAAAATCTGGACGTGGTGGAATGCACAGACAAAGATATTTGCTGCCTGTATAAGAGCCTGGAGTCTCTCTTTGAAGAGATTGCCAGTATGTGCCGTGAAAGAAGACTAATGGTAGGGAGATTGTGGCACAGGGAAGGATAGCCTGTGGGAGCTTAACTTTCTTTGAAGTTATTCATAAAGGGTTTCTCTGACTTTTTATCAGTTTGACCTAGAATAGTCATTGGAGGTATATCTGAATGCATGCATATTTCCTGTAAGAGTACAAGGTATAGTTTTCAATGCAAATGAGAGAGAAATCAGGAAGATGTCTCCTTATGAACGACGTTGATAAACACGGGCTCACTCACAATGCCGCTTTCAGTGTATGATTCACTCAGCCATGTTTGGTACACGGATGTGAAGTGGTGATAGATGATTCACCCACATCACATTCTGCTAATTAAATGTGCACCATGGATTCCTTACTATAACCTGTCTGGGAACACCTCTAAATTACCCAGTAGATCATTACACCATGGACGTGTGTGTCTATTAGGGTTGACGGAGAGGTTGTTTGTTTGTTTTTTTAGTTATGAATACCATAGATAGTAAGAAAGAGGAATGATATTACATTAAATTAGGGAACAGTTAGCATCGATCAGTTCAGGTCTGTTGCCAAGGGCAATCTTAGTGTGTCTCATTTTAAATTCTGTTGAGCAAATTAATGTGTAATTTTCTTATCATGAACAGTGGCTGATCTAAAGGAGCTTCAAGAGGTAAGGAGTGCTAATGGATCTTGGAATGCATCCTAGCCATGGCAATGAGCCAGAAGCTGAGCAACACCATTAATGGATGATCTATGTGTGTAGAAGGAAGAATGGTATGTTGGCATTGGTCATAGGCCCCTCTTTATGCTGCATTTCCAATAATAACCATTCTTGTCTTTACAGCAGACCTGCCCATTTCTGCCTATATTTAGGACCCTTCTAGAGAACAACAGTGCTGTTTGTTTTCATTCCTTCAGTTTTTTTTTTAAATCTGTTCCACTTTTGGTTTCATTCTTTTTAATGAAACCTAAAATTCATTTTGAGCATTTCAGGAATAGTTCAGATCAAACTATATGGGAGCAGCGATCAGAGCTGTAATCTGTGACCACAAATTTATGTATGTGCACATTGACACACACCACCTGCCTACTAAATGCTACTTCTGCTTACAGCTTACTCAGTCATACTTCAGTGCAAGAAAGCAGGGGGGGGGGGGGGGGGGGAGGAAGGTATTGCTAACTAGCATGACTTGTTACAAAAATTGAAGACTCAGTTCTGTTTCTTTTTGTATAAAGAATAGAAAACAAAATAAGTGGGGCAGCAGCGAGCATTGTAATAATCCAAGTGTTTGTTTCAGTTAGCTAGATACTGTTACCTAGCTAGCAGTTGTTCAATAGGGCTGGTTTACATGACTAAAAACAATCATTTTGCTTCCAAACTTGTTGATTCTAACAGCCCAACTTGCAGTTAGTGCTTTTTATAAAGTCTTCAGAACAGACTAGCTTGCATGCAACTGATGAAACTTAATGCTTATGTCAGATGGATCTACTCACAGGAACCATGAAACAGAGACAATGTCTATGATTTATATAAAGGATGACTTACCTAGTACATTTGCTCAATATTGATATAGATGGTTTTCCCCTTAGGCAGGTGACAGGGTTTTATGGTACAAACCACAGATATTACATGGCTTTTCAAATCCTTCCATTGTAGGGTGGGCTTTGCTTCCATATCCAGTAGAAATGGCAGGGATCTGGCCTCAGAGCTTACCAGAACCCTACAATTCAACATGAAACTCAAGGGATTCACTGGATATACAGATCCTGCACTACAGAGTGAAACCTACAGAGGGGAAGCCAAGAATTGCTCAGAAAGAAACAAAAGGAAAAAAAAATAAGACAGGTGAGAGAGACAATAGAGAAATGCAGAGAGACACAAAGAAAGATGGAAAGAAAGAGGAGAAAGAGAATGGGAAATGGATCAAGAAGAAAAAAGAAGGGAAGAAATAGGGTTGGTTCTAAAGATGGACTTAATCATATTTTCCACAGACTGTTACTGACTACAACAATTAGCTTTACTAACTGGGTTTCATTGCTTCATAAGAATTACATCCTATTCTCTGAGCAAAATTCCCACTGACATTAATGAGATATTTACTGTGCAGTGAGAGAGGTTTATAGCCCTCATACCAAAGCCCTGGCCCATACACCCTAATGAAAAATGAAACTTGGCCCTCTCCATACAGTTAACCCTTTCTTTTACATTTTTATGTCACATTGCAGATATCAAACGTAAAACACAAAGGACATGGCTAACTTCTCATTTACATTACTGTTACAGTAGTATAACTCAATTTATTTCAATGGAATTACTCCTAATACACACTGGTGTAACTGAGTGGAGGATCCAGCCCATAATTTTTTCACTAACTCACAATAGCTGCCCTTTTGGCATCTTTTTAAACACAGCTTACAGTAATAAGTCACTCCAGTATAATAATTTCCATGCAGACGAGCAAAAGTGCACAAAGGAATCTCTCCACAACCAAAAATAATCAGTAATATTTACTGGTATTGTTTCTTGCTCTTATACTTGCCCTGTCTGCTTATTCCCTACATCCATCTTCCTATATCTGCTACTTCCTCCAAGAATTATTCCCTAAACTTTCTCTTCTGGACCTTCTTTTCTGCTGTCTCATCTTCCAATTCTGGCAGGAGCTTTGTTTCATTAATAAACCATTCATACTCATTTATCTTCTGGACTACCACCTTCTTCCAGCTCACGTTCTCTAACCCTCAGCTGTTGTAAAGATTGCTTATAGTTACACATCTATATTGTACCAAATTAAATACCCTATAGGCCTCTGATTGTTCTCAATGAATAAAAGTTATAGTTCTGGCAACATACTGTCTTGCTGATTGCAGTGAAACACACTTTGTTTTTCAGCCAAAGGATCCCAAATGCTACAAGATAAACTTGTAACATGGCAAGAAAAACATACACTGCTAACACGGGGAATGAAATGTTGCTGCAAGTAAACACATGACAATTGGTAGAATTGAAAACTCTGGATACAGTATAGGACAATTTACAGGCTGCAAACTCATGGAAAAAGAGGAAACTGCTTGAGACTTAGTAGTATGGGTGGAGGTAAAGGTTCATACAGGTCTGTTCTCTGGTTATGATTTGTGTGGGTTTGTACTCCAGGAGTTTCAGCTTCATGTGACTTCAGTACAAAATCACAAATCAACCCATATTTGTTCAAAACTGGGCCAGGTTCCATACAAAGGTTGTATCAAGTTTAAAGAATTGCAGGTGAACTTCAAGTTTATAACAAAACCTGGGATTAGGAGAATTCATATGGTTTGGGACTTCATAACAAAGGTTCCATCAACTCTAGAGACAACCTAGAGTAAAAACAATTCAGTAGAAAAATATGGTGTGATGAATGAACCATTCCCCCCATTAATTGAACCCATACTAATACACTCAAATATTCCTAACCATTTACAAATGTTTCCACTGACATTTACTACAAAAATATTTTCCTCATGACTAGATGGCAGAATGTATACTAACGTCCACATCTCTCTTTTATTGGAGGGAAGAGTTTGAAGACCTACAATTGTCCTAAAGGGTTGAAAGTTGCAGACATAATTTAGTCCTTTCCCTTGTTACTCTGGCATTAAGCACTGTACAGCAACACTTCATATACCAACCATGTGCATTTGTTAAATTTACCAGTGTACAGTTTTCTGTCACCTATCTCCATTCACCACAGTCATTGCCACAAACAAATCAGTAATTGGAGTGAGGGTATAAAGTGAAGTTCTAGTTGGGAAAACTGCAGTCAAAACCTTGTAATCATCTCAACTTGAAACTTTTGCTAGTTGCAGACCAGTGGCATCTGCTGCACAGAAAAGTCAATCCTTTATGGACAAATTGATTTGGAAAAGCAGGAAGCATATTGTTTGTGTCTAAAAGGATTTTCATTTAATCACAAAACAAATTTCAGCTACTGGCCGCAAACTCATTTTCCAAAAGCTTGCATATCAACAAAACTTTGCTTACATCAATATTCACGGAAAGCAAATATAAAAGGGGTATCTGTATGGAGAATTAAAATTTGATTTCTAATTTAAGTCTGGTAAAGTTATAAACAATTGAAAACAGAGTCTGACAACAGAAAACAATGTGCAATCTTAACTACATGGTTATAGTGGATCTCCTGTTGTGGGTAGTGCCGGTGGCACTCCCTCATTGTCAATCTCTGGGGGAGGCGGGCTTCTCTTAGAAAGCTGGGCCTTGGTTTCAGGTCGCTCCTTCGGAATAATAGTCCCAGTTCAGGGCCCCGACCCTTAGGCAGGGTGGGCCAGCAAAGGGAAATAGTCTCGAGCCCTGTGTAGGGCAAGTAGGCAGTCCTGAAGCTCTAGCCCTTAGGGAGGGCGGGTGTCCCCACAGGCACAGTCTCCAGCCTTCAGCGGGCAAGCAAACAGTCTATGGCCCAGCCCTCAGCAGAGACAGGCAGGCAGCAGGGAATAGCCTTCAGCCCCAGAGGGTGAGGAAACAGTCTCAGGCCTAGCCCTCTGGCAGGGTAGGCTGGCAATGGGTAAAGCAGTCTTTAGCTCCCAGAGGGGTGAGAAAATGGTCCAAAGACCGGCCCTTAGGCAGGGCAGGGCAGGCAAAAGGGAAACAATCTCTGGCTCTCAAGGGGCAATCACCCCTAGGTCGAGGTAGGAAGCAGGGAGGGGGACACAGGCCCACCTGTCTCAGGTGTCCCAGCCCAGGGCCCTGTCAGTGACGGGGTGTCCTGTCACTGGGTCAGTGGGGCTCTGGCCGAAACTTGCTGACTCAGAGCAAGCACAAAAACTGATGAGGCCACCATAGTGCTATCAGAATTACTGTTGTTCTGTAAATCTATATTTTTCAGAGAACATGAATTATAAGGGGAAGGGAAAGGAAGGCATACGTTAATGGTTCTGACCATGGAAGCAGAAAGGCATCCCCTCTGGGGTCCATACCCTGTCCATTGCAAGAGTAATAAGTCTGCCATTTCTCACTTTCTTGGGCTGGGTACCTACGTTGTTGGAAGATTTGCTGGACCACCAAATAGTTGAGCTCCCACTAGTGGTCCTTGTGGAAATGCCTGCTAAGCTTCTTTGCCAGCAAATCCAAGATTCCTAGAAGATGTCTGCAGAGATGGTGTTGTATCAGTTCCATAATCATTCCACTTCCCTGCATAGTGGTGTGGACCTTGCTCCTCCCTTTTCATGTATATAATAAACAGCAATTTTATTGCCTAACCTGACCTGTATCTGAGTGGCTCAAATGATAGATAGGAAGCATCTGCACGTCATGGACTGCCCATAGCTCTAGTAGGTTGATATGAAGTGTGGACTCCTGAGGAGTCCAGAAACTTTTGGGCTATGTGGTCATGCAGGTGTGCTTCCCAATCCAAGAGAGACATGAGTGACTCTCAAACTGGAGGTGGGAGGGAGAAATACTTCTCTAAGCATATAGCATATAGACTGATTTCAACAAGGTCTGAAGACTTTGCAGGTGCTGTCTGGCAAATTGGGTCATATAGATGCACAATACCATGTGCCTCAACAGCATCAGGCAGAAATGAACAATTGTTTGAAGGTTGAGGTTGATTGGGCACTGAGGCCCCTCCAGTCTGTCCAGTGGTAAGTATGCTTTGGCCATGGTTGAGTCCCGGGCTACTCCAATAAACTCTATAGTCCTTGTGGATGTTAAAGTGTGATTTTCCTGAATTTACCTGAAGCCCCAAGGACTGTCACAGGTCCAGTAGAGTGGCCATTGCTGTCTGTATTTCTTGGTGAGACTGGCCCTTGAGAAGTCAGTCATCTAAGAAAGGAAATCTGTGATAGTGGAGTCTGCTGAAGTGGACTGCTACCACTGCCATGACTTTCTTGAATACCCTTGGGACAGTTGATAGCCCAAAGAGGAGTACCTTGTACATGAAGTGGTGCACGCCCACTGTAAAGTGCAGAAATCTCCTGTGGGGTATGAATGTGTATCAATGTGGAAATATGTGTCCTTGGGATCAAAAGCCACAAACCAGTCATGTTCATTCAGTGATGGGATTATGGTGACCTGTGTAACCCTCCTGAATCTCATATAACAGATGAAGATGTTCAGCTGTCTGAGGTCCAGGATTGGCCTCCAACTCCATCTTCTTCTTCAGAACAAGGAAGTACATGGAGTAAAAACCCTTTCTTCTGTGTTTGAGATGTACAGGCTCTATAACTCCTAGATGGATCAAGGATTCCATTTCCTGTTCGAGAATCCCTTTGTGAGAGGGATCCCTGAAGAGGGATAGGGAAGGTGGCTAGGAAAGTGGGGTGGACTGATACTTGATGTCATAGGCAATGAAAATAATGTCAAGAAGCCACCTATCTGAGGTTAAGGTCTGTCATTATGGAAGGACACAGGCAAGGCAACTGTCAAACAGGGGTGAAGGTGGTGACAGAACAACTGGTTGACTGCTCTCAAGTGATCAATCAAAATGCCTTTTTAAGGTGTGATTAATATGGATGGTAATGGAGTTATGCTTCTGACTTGTTGCAATCTTCGGTGCTTATTTGGTGGCAAAACAGGTGTCAGTGGCCAGTATTTCTGCTGTTGTGGTCTTGAGAATTTCCTCCATGATGGTAGGGTATAAATGAGTGGAGGGCGGTGTGAGAATTTTCAATGTGAGAAGTGCCTTGTCCATCTTCTGGCTGAAGAAGATGTTCCCTTTGAACATTGCTGCTTACACCTCCTTAGGGAACCCAGGTTTCTGTAACAGCAGTCTAGTCTCATGACCCCAAGGTTTCTAGTGACAAGGATGCCATGTCCACTGCATCAAGTGATCCTGTAATAATGACCTGGCCACTGGCTTCTCGCTGAATATGGCCTGAAATTAAGGCTTACTCTCTGGAGGTAGTTTGTCAGAGAATTCTACCAGCCTGTTGTATTTGAGGAAGTCATACTTCCATGTGAAGGGTTGGTAGTTTGCAATCCTGAAGAGGAAGCTTGCCAAAGATAAGTTATTTCATCCCAATAGGTCCAGACTCTTGGCCTCTTTATTTTATGGGGCGATTTTGGATTATGGAGTGTACTACGTTCACTGGCCACCTAGACTACCAGCAAATTGGGGTTGGAATAGGAAAATAAGTAATCTATCCCTTCGGGGGGACAAAATCTCTCTTTTTGGCTCTCTTTTGGATAGGATCACAGGTGGCCAGAATCTGCCAAATGTCCTTAGCAGGGCACAAAATGGCTTCATTCACAGCCACCTTGATAGGAGTTATAGACTGCAGGATATCTAGCGCTTGTTTGTTCAGTTCTGCACTCCCTCCAATGGAATTTGGTGAGCATTGACTCTTCTCCTGAGCAGCTTTTGGTATTGCCAGTATTTTGGTATCGTCAGGCAGAATGTGGGAGACTGGCAGTACTGCCTCATCTGGAGAGGAGGATGAAGTTGTAGGTGGTTCCAGTAGTACTGGCTGCTTCGGATGTATTTCTTGATATAATGCTGGAGTTTCCTCTCTAAATGTTGGAAGGCAAGATTGGTACCTGAAGTATTCCAGTTCTGGGGCCCAGTGGTAAGGATCCCATGCACCCCAATGTGGCCATTTAGGCTTCTAAGGGTAGGGAGGTGTAGTGTATGGTGGTAACAGTGTTCCTTCAGTGGTAAGTATGGGTTATGGGTAGTGAAGGGTCTCCATGTAGCCCTGGAAGTACTGACAGGGCTAAGATGTCATGGGGAGGCTCTTGTTGAAACTGGTGCTGCTTTCTCTCGTTCTTTCTTTGAGTAGGATTCCTCTGACTCAGGAGATGGGGCTATTGGCATCACCTGCACGAGGGTGGAATGCTTGGAGGTGGGTTGGGGAGAGCATCCTGATACAATAGTTCTGCTGGAACTCGGGATCAGGGAGTAGCGAGTGGATGGTGTTTCAGTGTCCTGCACTAACACTAAATCGATCCGGCGTAGAGACTCCAAATCTGAATAGATCATCAGGTCCTCTACAAGGGTGTATCTCAGTTTTCCAGAGGAGAGCTGACTGAAGTCTTCGATGTCAGAACCAACTGTGAAGGCTTAGCTGTGTGGTGTGATATTGCCATTGTACGGGGCGTGTGCTCCTTAATATATTTGTGCTGCTCAGAGGACAGTTTTGGAGTGACTGAAGCTTCTGGTACCGTCAGTGCCTGTCTGATCTCTCCATGAGCTCTGTCTACAGAACATCACTCAAGCCTGAGGGGAAGGGTGAAGCCACTCTTCTTTGAGGATTTATGAGCAAACTTCTCTGGCCTGTTATGCTTCTCATATTTCTCATTATATTTTTGCTTAATAGAGTATTTCAACTTGGCAGGGCATTTTGCCAGTACCCATTCAGCACCCTACTTGGCAGTTCCAGGCAATGAGTTGCAGAATCGGAGGCCCCTGGATTTGATTAGGTCTCATGTAAGGTGTCAGCAGAGTCAGAACTCCTGATCCTGTGTGTTCAGAGGGGGAAACAATCTTCAAAACCCACACCTAAGTGGGATGTGTGACTCCCCTAAGCAATAGACACAGGTGTCAGGAGGGTCGCTCACCAGAAAGACCTGGATGAGGCAAGGTTTGAAGGCCAGGAATAAGGCCTTGGTGTTGGGGAGAGACATAGTGGGAAAACGAACTCTCCCCATTTCTACAAACTAACTAACTAAACTAGACTTAAGCTAACTATGTAAAAGTAAGAATGAATAACTATTTACAGGTACACATCAAGTGAAAGAAGGGAATAGGAACACAGGAAGCTTCCACCTCAGATCACAAGCAGTAGATGGGGAACTGAAAAGGCATTTGGTTTGGGTCACCACTTATGCCCTCCATTAGGAACATGAGGAGGCACCGCACATAGGAGCAGATCAACAAACACTACTGTTGAAGAATTTCTGGTCCTGGAAGCATGGAGTGCACATGCACCCCCACAGAGAATACGTGAGAACTACGTGAGAACATTTCCAAGCCTCTGCTTGGGACATTTCACACAGAAATACTGGTTACTCTGAGCCATATGTTTAATTAGTTGCCCACAGAGAATACGTGAGAACTACGTGAGAACATTCCCAAGCCTCTGTTTGGGACATTTCACACAGAAATACTGGTTACTCTGTGCCATATGTTTAATTAGTTGCCAGTTTAAAAATAATGAGGAGAAATAAAGTTCTGTCTGTAAATGATTGGTCATTTTGGAGTTGCCAATTTGACACCTGACCCATATGGAACAGGTAAATCCCATTTCTTTACATCACACTCAGATTGAAAACATTTCCATTCTCAAAACAATCTCTTCATTAAAAGACTCTTTCCTCAGCAGTGCTCAATGATGCCAGCAGCCTGTGACTGACTACCGATATTTCAACGTTAGGAATATCTACCTATCTTACTAAGGTACTTACATGGTCCTCCTTATGGTAGTATCTGAACACCTCACAATCTTTAATGTAATTTATCCTCACAACACCCCTGTGAGGAAAATAAGTGCTATTATTCCTATTTTACAGATGGGGATCTGAAGCACAGAGAGGCTAAGGGCATGTCCATATTGCAATTAGAGACCCATGTCTGGTCCATGCCTGCTGACTTGGGTTCATGGGGCACTGGCTAAGGGGCTGTTTAATGGCACTGTTTAATTAACTCAGACTCAGGCTGGAGCCCAGATCTAGGAGCCTGCAAATTGGAAGGGTCCCAGAGCAAAGACAGCAGCCCGAGTCCAAATGTCTACACAGCAATTAAACGGCCCCTTAGTCTGAAGCCGAGTCAGCTGCCATGGGGTATCTAACTGCACAGTAGACATAACCTAAGTGACTTGTCCAAATTGACATAGAAAGTTTGCGGTGGATCCAGTCTAGGTGCTAATCACTGGACTATCGTTTCTCTCCTGAAGACCATCCTTCAGGACCATAAGGGACAGAACACTGAGGTCAGCCCTAGATGTAATGCACCCTCACATAGAGAGCTTTCAGCTCAGTCATGTTTTAGCAGAAGTTAAACATTATAGCCTTAAACACTTTTTACATTTTTTACACTATTTCTCATCTTTAAGACAATTTGTGCATGATTTGAAGGGGTGCTCTAGAAAAAATAAATAGATTACTACTGTCTGCTGTCAGTATATGAAAACATTCTGAAAATTTAAAGACCCATGCAAAATAGAACACATTAAGCAACTGTTAAAATTTCCAGCTTTGGTAGGTTCTGCTGTCATTGCTAGGTCCCTTGCTATACTCACATCTCATAGCTGAAGAACAATTATTCATTATTTTCTTTCCTTTTACAATTGATTCCCACACATTTACATAGTGAGGCAGTTCCCCTGCAGATCCAAAATAATCTTTTCATGTGTCTAATAGTTAATGAGTTTCTCAAATAAAAACACAGGCACATTAACCAAAGGGTTTAATGAGTACTTTAATTATGGGAACTAGATGCAGCACCCTGAATAACTGTGAACTTTGGTCTAAGCTCAGAAAGTCCCCATGGAACAGAAATGTCCCAATAATGGCAGCAAACCAGGGTCAGGTTTGTGAAAGATCCTTATCAGTGACTGGTGTCAACTAGTCAAGACAGAATTAAACAGACCAGCTGGAGTTTTAGACGTGGTCTGACCTTGTACTCTGATTTACATTTGCCCCAGAACAAACAACTTAAATAATGCCATAAAACTAAATAAACTGGTGCTAGACAAGCAGTTCTTTTTCATCTAAACAAAACTAGAAGACATAATTCAACAAGTTGTCCCCATAGTATTGTAAGTAGAAACTGGTCCAAATGAAAACCTCAAAACTAGGATCTTCCCACACTTTAGATCCATGTTCAAGGCAGGGTCTAAATTTCGCATCTCAATATTATTTCTGATAGGAACTTCTGTATATTTTAAATAGACCACCAGCACCACAATGGAACTGGACTTTTTTTGTGCCCTGTCTTTAAGAGGTTGTTTATCACAAAGGAAGTATTAATTTTATCTGTTGTCTTTAAAATTCTTCTTTATTCTTTAAAGGCAGTGAGGCACAGCCATGCTTCTGGCTTCTGGGAAATATGTAGAATAGAGTAGCACATCACTGGTCTACTAGCCAAAATAATGCTTAGCTCAAGTGTTTGATCCAGTGACTTCACTGGGAGATGAATCAGGCACTTACATAGTCTTTCACATGTTCATAAATGCATTACTAACATTATCTATTTTTTTAAACTGAAAAATAAATACAAAGATTACCCTTATAAAAACAAAAAAACTGTACATAATATACTTAATTTAGTAGAACTAGATAGAACACTCAGAACTTGGTTCTATTTTCAGCTCTTCATTGACTTTATGTGTGACCTGGAATAAATAATTTAATCTCAGTTTCCATGTCCAGACTGCAACCTGGGTACAATAATGCTTAGTCACCTTGGAAAGTGCTACCGATGAAACACTCTGTTAAAAATGCTAAATATTGTTACTATTATTATTGAAAAGCAAATTTATCCTGTCTGTGTTATCAACTATCCTTGAGCACGTGCTAGATGTGAATACACATTTATTGGTCATATTTTGGGGACTGTGTTTGATTCAACCAAATGTCAGTCTCTAGAGCTGGGATGATGCCATTTATTTATTTTAGACCTACATTTTTGTTGGTCTGTTGGTTCATTTATGGTTGAAATACTGGCCTGATGCCCACTCCGAACTCACAAGTCACAACTTTTTTTTGGTAATTACTATATCATTGTTATTAACTATATTTGTCATATGCTCTTGATATATTGCATAGAGACACATAAGATAGTAATGCTGCATACAGTTCACATGTAATTAACATATTATACTGAGGAACATAGTAAAAAACTTTAGGGACTAATTGTGAGAGGTGACGAGTGCTTTCATCTACCACTAACTTCAGTGGAAGTTGAGGATGCTTAGTGGGGATTGAGTGTGCTCAGAACCTGGCAAGATCAGGCACTTAATTATTATCCAATGACTTGTCCCAGGAGTAAGTTTAACCCTGAGTCTAGGGGCAATAGTACAAATTTATTTGCTGTCACAAATAGTATTTCAATTGTAAACAAATAATTAAATAAGACCCTTCCAGAGACACTGTCAATATTGCTAGAAATACATTTCAACCTACTTGTTCTTTCTTATATCTGTTTGCAAATTCACATTTCACAAATTGGGAAAAAGCAGGTATGAAATCACGGCACAAAATAAGACCTAATCCTGATCCAACTGAGTCAATGACAGTTTTCTCCTGGGCGCTAAGAAATATAGTCCCTTGCTATATTGAAAAGAATACTAGAGATATAACACATAATGTACAGACCATGAAGATATTTGTGAATGATTCAGAAAAATGAGCACTAGGGGGTCATATACTTTTAATTGATCAGATACACAATAATCCAACATCTGTTCCTGATTCTATAGCCTTTATAGCCCCTCTAATACTCTCTTGCTCAGATCTCTTGATCAATAACTTCATTACACATACATTATCTGGTCTTTCATCATCTTTCCAATACACAAGACAATATAACTCAGGGCCAGCTCCTGCATCCTTTGATATAAATCAGAGGTGATTTGGGCCCTTCATCTTGTGTAAGAAAGATCTTGTCTTTTTATACAACACGGTCTTCCTTGCACATGCACTAATGTCTCAGTGAACATTACTGTGTCTATAACACCTGATATGTCTTGCTATTTGTTTTTTTAAAGCTTGAAGAAACAGCCCTCATTTTTAGCATCTTACTACTTAAGTATTGTCATGGATCAAAACTGGCTAAGAGTAAGGAAACAAAAAGTAAGACTACCTGGCCAATTTTCAACATGGCAATAGAGTAACCGAGGAGTACCTACATGTGGTATATTAAGTCCTGTGTTGTTTAATCAATTTGTTAATGATCTGGACAGGAGAATGAGTGGTGAGGCAGCAAAATTTGCACGAAACAGTTATTTACATTAATTAAGTCCAGAGAGGATTGTGAGAAGCTTCAGAGGGACTTAACCAAGTTAGGTGAATGAGCATTACAATAGAAAATGAATTCCAATGCTAAGAAAAAAAGTAATGCACATTGAAAGGTAGAATTTAAAATCAGACAAAAGATAACAATGGGCTGCCTTTGTATTATGTATTATGCCCTGTGTTGTTTAATTTAAAAATGTTAACTATTCAGACATGTTGCAGGTTTTTATATTAACAGTATCAACTCATGAAATGAACCTGGGGGATCACTGTGAACAGCTCAGTGAAGACCTCTGTTGGGTGTGCAGTTGCAGTCCAGGAAAGCTAACACAATGTTAGGATGCATAAGGAATGGGTCAGTGAATAATGCAGAAAGTATTATAATTCATTATATAAATCAATGGTGTAACCACATCTAGAATACACTATGCAGTACTGATCACCCCACCTCAAAGAGGATATTAGAGGAGTTCAGAAAAGGGAGATAAAAGTGATCTGGGACATGGAAAAAGGCTCCAATGAGGACAGATTGAAAAATGGGGATTTTTCACCTTGGAAAGACAATGAATAAGAAGTGACATGATAAAATCAAGAAAAATCTGGAGAAGGTAGATCAGAAACTTCTGTTCTCCTTCTCTCACAATACAAGAAGTGTGCGATCCTCAGGGAAATGAAAGAGTGGGAAATTCAAAAGTGATAGAAGGAAATATTTTTCCACACAGAGTGTTTTTAAACTGTGGAATTCTTTGTCACAGGATGGCATTAAAGCCACTAGAGATTTGGAAATGTATTGCACCTTCCTCTGAAGTATCTGCTGCTGGCCACTGTTGGAAATAGAACAGTGGGCTTGGTGAATCATGAGTCTGATCCTGCCTACCTGCTAACTTAACCCTGCAGGCAGGCTAACAAGTACAGCTGGGCCCCCTCTTGAGCCACCTGATTGGCCAAACCCCTCAATTGGCTGAAGGAAATCAGCAGACTTGCTTCTAAGACCAGCAACTGGGCACTGGCTGCTTAAACCACTTGCCCACAGCTATTATAACCCTTGCACCTGCTTGCTCCATTCTTATCATAGAATCATAGAGTTGGAAGGGACCTCAGGAGGTCATCTAGTCCAACCCCCTGCTCAAAGCAGGACTAACCAGGACTAACCTCAGCTAAATCATCCCAGCCAGGGCTTTGTCAAGCCTCAGCTTAAAAACCTCCAAAGATGGAGATTCCACCACCTCCCTAGGTAACCCATTCCAGTGCTTTGTCACCCTCCTAGTGAAAAACCTTTTCCTAATGTCCAACCTAGACCTCCCCCACTGCAACTTGAGACCGTTGCTCCTTGTTCTGTCATCTGCCACCACTGAGAACAGCCTAGCTCCATTCTCCCTGGAACCTCCTTTCAGGTAGCTAAAGGCTGCAATCAAATCCTCCCTCATTCTTCTCTTCTGCAGACTAAACAAGCCTAGTTCCTTCAGCCTCTCCTCATAAGTCATGTGCTCCAGCCCCCTAATCATTTTTGTTGCCCTCCGCTGTACTCTCTCCAACTTGTCTACAACCTTTTTGTAGTGGGGGGCCCAAAACTGGACACAATACACCAAATGCGGCCTCACCAATGCCGAATAGAGGGGAATAATCACTTCCCACGATCTGCTGGCAATGCTCCTACTAATGCAGCCCAATATGCTATTAGCCTTCTTGGCAACCAGGGCACACTGCTGACTCATATCCAGCTTCTTATCCACTGTTACCCCCAGGTCCTTTTCTGCAGAACTGCTGCCTAGCTCATTGGTCCCCAGTCTGTAACTGTGCATTGGGATTCTTCCATCTTAAGTGCAGGACTCTACACTTGTCCTTGTTGAACCTCATCAGATTTCTTTTGGCCCAATCCTCCAGTTTGTTTAGGTCCTTCTGTATTCTATCCCTACCTTCCAGGGTATCTACAACTCCCCTAGCTTAGTGTCATCTAAAAACTTGCTGAGGGTGCAATCTACCCCATACTCCAGATCATTAATGAAGATGTTGAAGAAAACCAGCCCCAGGACCGACCCCTGGGGCACTTCACTTGTGACCGGCTGCCAGCTAGACATGGAGCCATTGATCACTACTCGTTGAGCCCTATGCTCTAGCCAGTTCTCTATCCATTTTATATTCCAATGCTGTTCCTGCCTTGGACCCAGTCTTGCCTCTGCCTTGCCTCATTTCAGCTAAGGTTGCTCTGACCCACGGCCCTGATTCCTAACCTCTGTCTTTGGCCCTGACTTTCATCTCCAATTCCTTGCCACTGACTCCTGCTCTAACCACTAGACTGACTGCCCACATCCCAATTCCTTTCAGATCCAGTCTAGCAATTCTTATGTTCTTGTTAAACATTCCCAAAAGGAATAGCCCAAAACTCACTCAAGAAAATCCATATAAATGCAGAAAATAATGAAACAGAGAGATACTGCACAACACAGCCATATTAAACCAATTGACTTTGATTAATACATTATGCACATGGCCCTGCCTCAGTAGACTTAACCCCAAGGAAAACAAAACACAAAGAAACAAAAATCATGATGACCTGCAATCATCCCTTTATTTCGGTTCTCCTTTGTCTATTTTACTACTAATGCTGAAGGTAAAACTAAGAGTTGTGGTATAATGCACTACAAACTTATACAGCACAAAACATCTACTAAAACAACTCAGTGTGATACAAGAGATTTTTAAGCTGCTCTAGTCCACGTAAGGAGATCAGCACCGGAGACAGCATTTAGCCACACATCTGAAAAGCTGGCAGAGAGGGAAGAAAACATCGTGGATTTTATCTGTTCTGATTTAAATAACAAATATGGTGACAGAATCATAATGATTAGGCAAGAATAGAGATATATTTAGTTTTAAGTTTAAGGCTTTTGATAAGTAGTAAATAATGATAGTTTAGATCAACTTTTAGTTGGAAATCTAAAATGGTGGCCAATGATATCATGCTGAGAAACAGAGAGAGAGAAAACCAAATGGAAGTGTTAAGAAACTGAAATAAGAAATAGCAGAAAATCAGACTGGGGTGAAATAAAGGTCACTCCTAATGTCTGCAGGGAGGGGTCAGTAGGTAGGAAGAATGAGCCGAAGGAGGGCCAAGTTTGAAATAAACAAGTAGAACTAATTAGCATATCTGACAACTGATTGGTTGAAAATAATATCACACTGGATGAGGAAGATGCTGTGAATTGACATTAAGAAAGCAACCAATCAAAAACGGGTCAGAAAAGATTAGAAAAATCGTATATAAGGCAGAGAGCTGCCAGGCTTGGTGTGGGTGATTATGATCAGAGGAGACCTTGGCAGCAGGAGAGCTGAAGAATGAGGACAGTGGTGGCAGCAGCAGCAGCCATTAGAGTGGAACATATCAGCTTGACCCTAAGACAAGCCAGAGGGATTTAATCAAGGAAAGAAATATGATTTTTCTTTAGACTAAGGAATGCATGTGTCTGATTGGAAATAAAGCTGGATGCTTGCACCTGAGTGATTGCCTACCCCACCATTCTGATTGCTTGATCAACACTCATAGAATGTTAGTTAGTTTGTGGTAGTATTAGTAAGTGTTCTATTGTAATGTTACTCTGTACATATGTATAAGGGAATTCTATGTTATATTGTAATATGTTTGGTATTCTAATGCAACATTGTATTAAGGCTTTGTACATATGTATGGAAGATTTCTTTATATGTTACAACATTGTATGTTTATTATGCCGTGCCACAATTAAGTATTCATAACATTGTAATATATGCTAAGAAATGTTGCATTGTGTTGTGAGTACTGTATTGCAATTTTAATTTAATGGTGCTCCATATATAGTTTGTAGTGTTTTGTATTGTATTGAGTTGTTTATTTCATATGCTATACTGTATTTATTTTTGTTTTAAAAACCAATTTTATTATAATTAATATTTAATAAAGAGACATTTTGTTTTTGAAGAAATGACTGTCTGAGTGTCAATTCTTTGAGAAGAGAGCTGTATCCGTGTCCTCTCAAGGGTAAACCAAGGAAGGCAGGTCTAGGGAGTTCTCCAATGATTTAAATGGAAACCCCTGGTAAACTCTTATAAATCTCCTAGGGCAGACCACTTCTCATTACCCGCTTTTAGAATTAAGGCTTGGATCAGTTCATTGGTATACCCAGCCAGTAGAGGATCTTGTGGGTCCAAAGTTTTAGGATAACAAGTGTAGTACCCCACCTTAGGATAGAAGACCTATAAAATAATGTCAGGTGATTAATAGTTAACTTTTAAATATGCTTCCCTAGGAAGAGCTATTTCTTTTAGGTTTATGGGGACAAATATATCCCTAGTGTAATTCCACTGACTTCAGAACAGTTACCCCATAGATAAATTTGGTCCTTGAGGGCTCTATATGAACTATATAGGATTATAAGGATTATACAGGTTTGCCATATTTTTTCCAGTGGGGAAGTCTTGAATAAATTGTGAATGCAAAATTTTGATTTACTCATTCAGAATGTAAAAATCTGAGTTTTTGCTGAAGAAATGGGGCCTATTACAAAATTCTACAGTGTAAAACACATCCACGTAACCCAGTGTTTAGCAAAGTCCAGCGAAAAGGAGTCCCTTTTAATTCAGTCAAAAGGCATCAAACCAACTCTTGAACTATTCTTTTTCTCAGCATAAACTGATTTTGGAATGAAATTTCCTATTATAGATGCAGTAAGAAAACAAATTTGGAGGGTTTTTTTTGTGTGTTTAAGTGACATGATTGCCCTTATAGAATATGAACCTCTATCATTTCAGTAGTTCTCATATATGGCACAAGTCTTCCTGCCACCTCCTTATCTGTTTGTCAGCAATAATGTTATCAAAATTCTAGACATAAGATTAAGAATGGTGATGGGACTGTAGAAGGTGATTTATTATATATGACATGCATTTCTGTTTATGCATTCATGTAGACTGTGTCTGCATGATCTGTAATGCCAGCTTGCACACACTGCACAAAGATGAATAAATGAATAATTGTTTTGATAATATTAAACAGCATGTGTGATGTCGCAGAGCAACATCTGTTATTAACAGTATAAACAAAAGGAGTTTTTATTGATTGCATGTCATTCTGCATAGAGGAACAATGTAATGTGTCCAATTTGGTAACTCTTTGCAGTCAGCAGGAGGAACTGTGTAGCCCTACTGTGAAAACCAGGGAACAAGATTAGAGTCACAGTTTTCTTTCAGATGAGTGGAATAAAGCTCCATAATGATGCTAAAGGAAGAGTGTATAGAAGGAGTATATAGACATGCTAGTTGACATCAAATTCATGTAAACCACTTCTATATTTAGAACCTTCCCTCTATTTCTCTCCGCCTCCTTAAGGTGACATGAATGGCATTAATGGAATGGTTGTGGTATTCAGAGTAATGTGGGAATGTTGAACACTTTTAAGTACAGACCTTAGAATACAACCATGCAGTTAGAAAATGTGACCTAAGGATGATAAGAATATAAATTAGTGATGCCTTTTTGTAACTCCATTTATAATGTCAGTTCAATGGTTCATAATGGAGCCTAGCAATTACTCAAAGACCACATAAAGTCAGTTTGTCCAAATCCGTTGTAGACTCAGTTCTGAATGACCTCTTTCTGGATAACTACCAGTATTCTCTCTGCTCCTACTCCATTTCCTCTCTTTTCTTCACAGGCTCCTATATGATCCCTCCCCCACCATTTCTGCCACTCTCTGTAGCTTCTCCCTATTGCCAGATAGTTCCTTGTATTGGGTAAAACAGATAAATTTGCCTTTGCTGCATGACTCAATTTTAACCAGCTTTAACTAGCAGCTGAATTCAATACTAAGATGCCCAGGATCTACATATCCCCTTAGGCCTCAGAGGTGGAGTCACAGTAATGCACAGCCTTATTGCTTGCACGGCTTCTGTTTAGGGATTGGCCAGTAAAGAAATGTCACCTGGCCACCAGTCATGTGCTGAAGAAATTGCTTAACAGTGTATCAGGAAAATAACGTATCCAACAACCAGAGAACACTCCACCAATGGTCCAGCAAAGCAGTTATTTTGATGGCTGCTGTTTTCATGCAGTAGGAAGGGCTGTGCAGGTGGGCTAAAGAATGGGTATGCAGCTTGCCTTGAGACTGGATCTGTAACCACACTATGAATCATTCTACAGGTTTCAGTGTGCCCCTAGGAAGTTTAGCTAAATGCCAGCAGTGAGGGAAGTACTTGCAATTGTTTTTCTAAGTATGAGGCATTGGTCTGTCACACCAGCAATAGGAATCAGTTTTAATCTCTCCTACGTCAGAAATGTGGAATATATCCCCAATTTTTATTTCTCTGTATACCGAAAACATTCATGCAGTGGAATAAAACTTAGGGGTCAAAGCTATCCAGAGATGGGGAAGAACGGCTCCCTAAAAGCACCACTTGGCTAGAGCAATAAGAGCTCTCCCTCCTATTTCAACTGTTTTTAAACATTGATAGCTCCTCTTCTCAGAATACAGAAATGAAGTGAGCCCTCTATTACCCAGTAGATAAGAAGTTATCAACTCTGAATATAAAACCATAATCTGGGTCTTTACTATTATCCAACAAAGATTTTTCTAATTTTATCACAGATAGTCTCCAAAAAGAGCATATTTACCTGGAAAATTCAGCCATTTTGGAGTAATCTCTTTAGAAAACTATTATTTTTTACAGTAGGAAGAATGTATTTTTTCAGCCTTATAGAACTCAAGAACACCTGAATGCATTTTAATAAAACTTTAAAAAATCTGGATTTTTTGTTTGCTAAGAACAAGCATGGGATATTTCAGTTAGATTTTTTTAAAGATAAGACTGTAAAATCGGATTGATATAAATAATTTTGCAACCTTAAATGTAACATTTGCTACCATGTAAATGTAGTAATAATATATATACATATATACATGTTTATATTCATTTGGATGAATTAAACTCTTCTTCTTTATTAAAGTCTGAATGGTTCTACTACAGACACGTCTGTAGCAGAGTTCATACTTGATATGAACTCAAATTCACCATAATTTCACTTCTGAACCTACCCACCCTCAAATTTAAGCAATGTGTCAGTTTTTTTTGTTTTCCATCTGTTAATTTTTAATTTTGTAATATCAGAGCTGTAAGTGTGTCATGTATAGAACTCAACTCCCACATTCTGTTCATGTGATTACTTTTATGTGTTTGGGTTTTTTACTTAACTGTAAGTGTCACATGTCTATGACAGTGTTAATGGCTCCTAATATTCCTTTTTGATAGAAGGTCCAAGGGAAAGACAATGAACATTTTAACAGATATGAATGATGTTATAGTGAACACAACTGTTCAATGATAATAGTCCGAGAGAGAGAGGAGGTGAACAGCTACCATTGCAATAAGTTAACCTGACTCATCAAGAAATTTCTGAAAACTTCCTTGGATAGGATCAGAAAGACTTCAGACCTAGCTGGATGACTAAGTGCATCAAAAAGTTATTAGGAGTAAACAGAGAACCTATAGGGAATGGACAAAGAGACTGATTAGCAAAGAAAAAGCTATACTTTTCAGTTAGACAATGTAGGAATAAAGTGAGAATTGTTTAAAGTTAAAATGAATTATCTCTTAGCAAGGAAATTAAAATAAATAAGTTTTTTTAAAATAAAAAGAGAATAAAGGAAGATGAATTTGGTCCACTATGTAGTGTTGATGGGGAGTAAATTAAAGATAATCTAGGTATGGTGCAAAAACTAAATAAATATTTTGCCTCAGTTTTAATAAGGATGAATATGGAACATGCTCATGAAGGCAGCATGGCTGATGAAAATGAGTTTATAGATGTACTCTATATAATATATAGATATAGTATACAGATATAGATATAGAAATTACCTCATGAGAGGTGGAAGAAAAAAAACAAAGAATTTACTATACTCAAACTGGGGAGACTGGATAATTTCCACCCCAAAATACTGAAAGAACTGGTGCAAGAGATTGCTGGTCCATTAGCAAGAATTGTTAATAAATCTATCAATTTGGGAATAGTGGAGAATTGCTATTGTTGTACCTATATTTAAGAGAGAGAAAATAATGTATTATATATATATATTATATATATGATATATATATGATAATGTGACATCAGTAGTTTGCAAGACTTTGGAACAAATTTTGAAGAAACAATAATTAAATTCATGGAAGTAAACAGAAAAGGGGATGTAATGCAACATGAGTTTAATCAAGGCTCAACTGTGCCAGGCTAACCTGATTTACTTCTTTGGGAAAGCATGTGCAAGAAAGATGAATTCAAACTGGAACAGCTGCAGAGAAGCGTTACTAGGACAATCACGGGAACAGCGGGCCTATTTTATGAAAGGAAACTGGAAGAGGTTGTCTTGGTCAGTCTAGCAAAACAAAGGTTGAGACTCTCGGGATATGATTGCTCTCTTTAAACACATCAAGGAGGGTGATGAGCTATTTAACCTAAACAACAATGTTGGCATAAGACCAAATAGGCATAAACTGGCCATGAACATGTTCAGGCTGGAAATCAGAGGAAGATTTCTAACCATGGGAAGGGTGAGGTTCTGCAACAGTCTCCCAATAGGAGTTGTGGGGACAAACAACTTCATTAGTTTTAAGAAAACGCTGGACAAATGTATGGGTGGGGTATTATAACAGGGTTGCTTGTGATAGTGGGGGGCAGGGTTTGGCAGCCTTGGGGATCCATCAATGGCTATTAGTCCAGACAGTCAGGGATGCAACCCCTTACTTTGGGTGTCCCTAAATTTCCAACTGCCAGAAGCTGGAACTGGATAAAAAGGAGATGGATCACTTGAAATTACCCTGTTCTGTTAATTCTCTCTGAAGCATCTGGGGCAGGATTCTGGGGTAGATGAACCATTGTTTCTAACTCAGTATGGCCATTCTTATGTCTCTTCCTATATATGTCTTATGAAGTTATGTTCCTTAAAACTCATACTTCAGGGCTTCAGCCAGTCACCTGCAGAATTCAGTAAAGGGATTCCACCCCCCACCAGTGTATTCCAGGGGTGGGGAGGTTGTTCTCCTTCCTCTGAAGCATCAGAGATGGCAATGGCTGGAGATGGGATACTGGAGGGGGTAGGCTAGTGTTCTAAGGTGGCACTGAGCATTCTGTCTCTCAAATGCTGAGCTGACTGGTCATGCTCAGGGTCGAATTCATCGTCATATGCAGATTCAGTAAGGAATTTTCTCCCAGTGACCTTCGGGTTCCCCCCCGCTTCCTCTGCAGCATTGCATGAGAACCACTCACCAGAATTATGTGGTATATCTCACTAATCAATTCCCTGCCATTGCAGAGGCCTCAGGCATTGATGCACCTCAGTCCATCCTATTTCTCTGCCTGTGGCACATAATAGTTTAATCTCCTGTGGGCTATAATACTTTGGTCTAATTTTGGGTTTTGGGTTTAGTGCGTGGGTGCTGGGTGGTGTTGGTGGCCTGTGATATAAAGGTCAGATTAGATGATCTGGTGGTCTGATCTAGTAGTCTTTTCTGGCCTTAAACTCTATGATCACTCAACATCTTGATTCACTACTTGATTTAACATTTGCTGCACACCCAAAAAGACAGACTTCGGTGGAGGTTGGTGTGTAAAGGACAATAACATCTTTCTTGGAACTAATCAGAAAGGCATTTGACATAAAATGGGTTTTTCTGCTCCCTTGTGAGCAGTTCTAAACATCTTAGGGGCATGTCTACACTAAAAACTTAAGTTGATCTAAGTTAGGTCGACTTACAGTCATTGCAGTTATTGCGGTGGTTCATGGCCACACTGAATCCTCTCCAGGAACGCTTCCACTGACTTATGAAGGGCAAGTGTGGGGGGCTGAGAGCCTGGGAACTCAGCTCTGCACGCAGCTTCCCGCTGGGAGCCCAGGTGATGCCCCGAGGCTCTCAGCTCCCCTCTGGGTGCATGGGCTGCAAACCATCCTCCTTTGGGGCGTGGGGAGCCAGAAGCCTGGGGCAGCACCCGGGCTCCTGATGGGGAACAGGGAGCTTCAGACAGCACCTGGGCTCCTGGCAGGGAGTGGGGAGTCAAGACCCCGGGGACAAGTCCAGCTCTGTGGGGGGAGCCTGGACAGCAGCCCAGCGGTGATCAGGGAGCCTGGGGTCAGCCTGGCTCTAGCTGGAGTCCCCCACCCACCTGGCTTTCTTGTAAATTTCACACCTCTCTTGGTGGGGGAGTTATTAAGTCAGTGTAGTAGGGCACTTACTTCAGTGGGAGCAAGGCTGTAGTGTGTACACTGACACAATTAGGTCAACCTCAGCTGCCTTATGTCGACCTAACGCAGCAGGGTGGACCAAGCCTTGGTGCCAAGAGCAGTTTAATTCTAAGCAGCAGCAAGGAATTAAGTTAGGAGATGCTGTATGACCTTTTTGTATTGATTAAAACAGATTTTAGAATTTAGAATTTAGTTCGGGCTGGTCCCGCTTTGAGCAGGGGGTTGGACTAGATGACCTCCCTTCCATCCCTAATCTTCTCTGAGTTTATGAGTTTTAGTCCAATCAGGTGGGTATAGCCTGCTAATTGTTAATACCCATTGGCCAAACTTGTGAGGCCTGACACTCAACTCAGTGACACTTCTCTGTCTGTCTGTAACATGATAACTTTACAGCGCTGCATCTGATCAATTCCAAAACTCCGGAGAATGTTCTAGGTATCAATGGCCAGAAGCTTGATAAATTTAGAAAAAATGAAGGACACATGCAGCCCCTGCCAGTTCTTTAGCACAGCCACACTTTCAAGTACTTCTGCAATTTCTGTAGATCAAACAACCAGGTGATGGCACCCATTAACATCTTCTACCATAACAATGCCCCTATCTCATCTCTGCTTAAACTCCCAATATGGTTTAATTGTTGATACCCTGAATGATTGGATAATTGTGTGATGGCAAGGGGGAAATGGGAGTGTTCACTTAGCCCTGTGGAAGCGGGGAGAGGGGAGAGAATGGGGGAACCCTGTTATGTGAGGGAAGAGGAAGCACACTGAACATCTAGCAGGGAGTATGAGAAGATTGGGGGATTCTGGTATAAGTGGAGGTAGAAAGGAGGGCATGGAAGGAAGGTGGGAATGAGTGTAAGACAGAGCCCCTGGAATGCATCTTAAAGACTAACAAATTTCTGCGGGCATAAGCTTTTGTGGGCTGTAACCCACATCGTCAGATGCAGCTGATGCATCTGATGAAGTGGGTTGCAGCCCACAAAAGCTTATGCTCACAGAAATTTGTTAGTCTTTAAGGTGATACAGGACTCTCGTTGTTTTTGCTGTATACAGACTAACATGGCTACCCCTCTGTTACTTACCTAATAGTAACTGTTGTTCTTCAAAATGTGTTGGGCACAAATACCTTCCACTGCACACGTATGTGCATCCACTGCACTCAAGTTGAAGACTTTTGCCGACACTACCGGAAAGCAGTGCATGTGCCCCTGTTCTCACACTCTCGGGCAAAGCCATAAAATGGGCGTGTCCCCCACCTCCCTCTCCATTCCTTTGTACAATTATATAGTGTCTAAAGTAGCTGGGAATGTTGGAGGGCCATGGAACGTATATGTGCACAACACATCTCAAAGAACAACACTTACTATAAGAGAGTGATACTTGACCTCAGTGGTTGAGGAGTCAAATTAATGATCAACATTACCCAAAAGAGCCACAGTAGTGTGAATTCATTGTTTCATTTACTATAGTACTATGTATTCAAATTTAAACATAACGATGGGGGAATATTTAGTTTTTATTGGTTAATAATTTAGTGCAAGTTAATAACTTAATTGGCTAATAACATAGTAAAAACATCCTGACTGGTTAATAACGTAGATTGGTTAATAATTAAATCACACCATGTTTTAATATTATGTGCTGCAAAGAGCTGTAAGAGACACACTAAAGAGTCACTCACGAGCCTCAGTCTGAGTATCACTGCTTTAAGTAGCCATTTTTTCTCTTTCTAGTGTTAGTACACATATACATTCCACTGTATATGATTCATCAGCCATTCCCCTACAGATAGAGGGCATAGATTTAATTGAACGGAGGTTGTAGCACCAACTTGCCAAACTTGGCATCATCACAAGAAGCTTAAGTGATGGTGTAATGAGTGGAAAAGGAATGCACAAATGACTTGTACATATCAGTTATTGAAACATTGCTCAAGAAAACTGATGTGCTGGCCTAAGCTCTGGTTGAGTGAGTCATTATTTTTGATGGAGATGAAACTTTAGCAAGCTCTTAACAGCATTTGTCAGAAACCCGATGTGAAATTCACTGATTACATTGACTGACCTTTAATTTTTTTCAGCATAGTTTATAAAGAGACTGAGAGAAGACCTGAAGGATCTGGTATGGTCCAAATAAAATGCTACAGCTCTATGAACATCCAAGGTATGGAGTGCTTCTTCAGCCTTAGACAAATAGGGTTTCAGGAATAACCCAGAAGATTGTTTGATTTAGATGAAATGCTGGCAGTACTTGAGGCATAAACTAAGGAATATTTTGTCGTTATGAAATACCATGAAAACAAGATCAGACAAGAAGGCTTGAAGTTCTGAAACCCTCCTTGCATAAGAGATTGCCACCAAAAATACCATCTTCCTGGCCAATATAGGTAATGGAGTCATAGCCATAGGCTCAAAAGATGGTCCTGTCAGTTTGGAAAAAACTAGATTTAAAACCCACACAGGCACAGAAGCAGACATGGGAGGGCCAATGTTCTGACAAAAAAACACCTGATAACTGGCAACTCTCATTTGTAGTGTGTCAATAAAATAAAGTTTACAATTGTATAAAGTCCAGTTTCTTAAACTCCGTATCCTTTGGAGTGGATTTAGAATCAGATTGATGAGACCATTCAGTAGCGGCTGCTGCCCTCAGGAAGTGGATGAGTAAAGAAATACTCAAAACTTTGTTGAGGGACTGGTACCATATATCCAGTCACTTGGCAGTGACAGGTATAGAGGCCAGGGTCTGCCAAAGAGTCTTTACTTACTCTATTAAGGAAGGGCTGGCCTCCCTCATTAATAGGAAGGGTAACTCTTCCTGGAGTAAAAGCCTGTGAAATATCAAGGAGGGCATGCAGATTTTCTAGCATAGTTTCCACTTGCATCTCCAGAGAAGTAGTTCCCCTCCTCATGAGATTATGGAAAACTTTGAAATCATCTTGGGGTAGAGGTGCTGATTCTGGTTTATCTGGTATGAAAAAGGAAATGTGGGAAAGAGCATGAATGGTTCCTATAGTAATTCTCCTTCCTCTCAACAAAGACAAGTGCAGAGTCTTGCACTTAGGATGGAAGAATCCCATACACAGCTACAGACTGGGGACCGATGAGCTAGGCAGCAGTTCTGTAGAAAAGGATCTGGGGGTTACATTGGATAAGAAGCTGGATGTGAGTCAGCAGTGTGCCCTGGTTGCCAAGAAGGTTAATAGCATATTGGGCTGCATTAGTAGGAACATTGCCAGCGGATCGAGAGAAGTGATTGTTCCCCTCTATTTGGCACTGGTGAGGCCGAATTTGGAGTATTGTGTCCAGTTTTGGGCCCCCTACTACAAAAAGGATGTGGACAAGTTGGAGAGGGTCCAGCAGAGAGCAACAGAAATGATTAAGGGGCTGGAGCACACGACTTATGAGGAGAGGCTGAGGGAACTAAGCTTGCAAAATAGAAGAATGAGGGGGGATTTCATAGCAGCCTTTAACTACCTGAAAGGGGGTTCCAGGGAGGATAGATCTAGGCTGTTCTCAATGGTAGTATATGACAGAACAAGAAGCAATGGTCTCGAGTTGCAGTGGACGAGGTGTAGGTCGGATATTAGGAAAAGTTTTTCACTAGGAGGGTGGTAAAGCACTGGAATGGGTTGCCTAGGGAGGTGGTGGAATCTCCATCTTTAGAGGTTTTTAAGCTGTGGCTTCACAAAGCCCTGGCTGGGATGATTTAACTGAGGTTAGTCCTGCTTTGAGCAGGGGGTTGGACTAGATAACCTCCTGAGGTCCCTTCCAATTCTAATCTTTTATGATTCTATAGATTCCATCACAGCAGGTTTAGGGATGATAGGAGGATGTTGAGAAGATGCCTTTTGTACAGAGGAAGGAGGAGACTTCCTCCTAGAAAGCAAAAGAAATGGAGGTCTAGAGTCCCTCGAAGCAGCCCAAGGGCCATGGGGGGGGGGGGGGGGGGGGGGGCTTATTGCATAGACTGAGCCATCTATGGCAGGGGATCCCCAAGCTGGAACTCCCCTGCATGGAAATCAATCTTGAACTTTAGGTCTGAAAATGGAAGACCTACAGGGAGAGTTGAAGGATCTTGGAGGAGTGACAGGTTCTTTTCCTTCCGAGCCCAAAGAAGAAGAGACATAAACCTCTTCAGGAGAGAGATCAGCAGTACCTATAGGGGTTCTAGGTAGCCTAGTCAATGGAGACACACCTGGAGCAGTAGAAGGCAAGGGTTGAAGTCACCAAAAAGCCAAAGAAAAGGTCAGTACCGATAGTGTGGGCATTCACACAGAGTGCGTCATTGGAGACAGGTGCACAAATATCAGAGCTGGCTGCAGTAAAGGAGAGTCAGGCAGGGAAAAACTAAGAAGATTCTCAGTTAAACATATTGGTAACAATGGACCCGGTTGAGCTGAAGTACACTGGAAAGGACCCAGCATGAGTGAAGGCACCAGTCTAAATGGCCCTGATGGAACTAGGGTTGATGGTGCTGCCTTTGAAGGAACTGGTGAGTACTTCAACTGGAGAGGTCTCAAACCAGTACTGGAGGACTTACCAGATGATTTTCTGGGAGAAGGCCAAGACTTAGAGGTCTTTTCAGCGTCTGAATGCTTAGAATACTTCAACCTGGAGAGAGAAGGAATTTATTCCCAGACTTATGTTTGGAGTCAGAAGTAGCCAGAGGAGTACTCTAAGTTGATCCAGAGTTCCCTGGGTCATGATCAGGACTCAGTTCAGATGCAGGTTGCATTGTCTTTTTCATGATGTGAACTTTAAGATGATAGTCTCTCCACTTCTTAGTGCAGGTGGGAGAGGAGGTACAAATAGGTCACTTGTCCCTCACGTGGCCCTCATCCAGACAAATCAAACAGCTTGTGTCTATCCATGACAGGGATAACAGCCCTGCATGTGGCACATTGTTTGTTTAAATCCTACAGATTTTTCATAATAAAACTTACAGGTACTAATAAAAATTTACTTTACTATACTAAATACAAACAAACTATATAGCATAAATGTTTTTCAAAAGCTGGCTAACCAAAGCTAATTCTGCGGGGAGCTCCAACTCTCTCCAGGGGTGGTATGAAGGAACTGAGAGGGAGGTGGGGATGTACCCCTTTTGTCTGAGAATGTGAAGAGAGCAGGGGCAGATGCACTGCCTGGGGTACTGCTGGCAAAAGTCTTTGACTTGAGTGCATTGGAAGCATGTACACCTAGAGTGGAACGTGTATGTGCACAATCACTCAGAAGAGAACCACTGTGAGGCGGGGGGTGTTAAGGGAACTGATATGGAGGGAGGAAGAAATACAGGGTACACAGAACCCCTGCCATAGGGGAGAAAGTGTGAATGGGGGACAGACAGACTCCCCCAGGCATGAAGGAGAGCATAAGGGGGAGGTTCAAAGAGTTTCTGAAAAAGAGGGGGGTGGCAGGGTGGCACACAGAGCTTGTAGGGCAGATGGAGGTATGCCTACAGAAGCTACAGAGTGTGCAACTCCCAAGTCCCTTTATAAGAGTAATTCATATTATTCATTATTTTATTGATTGATTTATATATTGCTATAAATGTCTGTGTGCTTTACAGACAAAAGCCAATGTCCCTGCTATGGAGAACTCAGAATCCATATTAGGATGCTAACATGATGAGGACAGCAAATATGCAGGTGAGAGTAGGGTGAACAAGAATACGTCAGTCATAGACAGCCCAATCCAACGACCACTAAGATCAATGGAGGGATTAACAAAATAGAGACAGTGAGATCCTTACCCCTGCTCTGGGTCCATTGCACCAGATAAAATGTCTGAGTGGCATAAAGGGGCCCTAAAAACCCCAGATCCAACTGGGGTAGGATTTCCCTAGAGTTGGAATTGAGAAGAACAGTCATAAGGCATAAGGAGAGGTGTGCCAGGAGCAGCTTAAAGCCACCTTAGCCCTGCTCTGCCCCAGGCTGCGAGATTTGTAGTATACCTCTTTTAGGTGCAGCGCACAATGTCTCCTGGACATTCTCACTAAGGATCTGATCCGATGCCCACTGATTTCAAAGGGAGTTGGGTAAGACCTTGGTTAGAATGTAAGTATCTTGGGGGTTTGGCAGGGGAGGGGAGGATCATGATACTTTTAAGTGTGAAAAATACCAGGTTTATAGGCAATGACAAGGCAAGGCAGAGAGAGCGATTTGTTCTGTACTGCTTTTCAAAAGACTGGAAACCACAGTGAAAGGCTGCAGGATAATGGAGCAACTCCAAAGACATGGTGTTCTTGAGCAGAGGCTGTGATTTATTTATTTGGCAGTAAACACTCCCTCAAAAAAAACCTTAAGTTTGTGTCAATTGCCCCTGCATGGAACAGATACTGGTACTGAAACTTCTTAAGACAGAGCAGTTACAGTTCATAAACCTTTTTTTTTTTTTTTTTTTTTTTTTTGTTTATCGAAGGAAAGCAATCATGCTTAAGGCAGACAAGGTCACTGCAAAGTTCACAATGCATATTATTCAAGTGTCATACTGTTCTATATTAGTGGACTCACTCCTAATATCAATTAGAGAGCTCTGTCTACTTGTATCCAGGGTGGCTGAAGTCATGTATGTTACTGTCAACATTTCTTAACAGTTCAGTGGCTTGCTGAATGTGACTGACATGATTTCTGCTGGTTTGGCAGCCATATAGTGAAGTTTCTTTTAGAAGCAATGAAGTGCATGGACCCAGAAAGCTATTATAATCAAGGGCACATAATCAAGGACATAATGGAGGCAACGGGAAAGGAAACAGCATGGTAAACAAGCTCCTTTACTGGGGTTTAACCATAGAATGGTTCTTTTAGTTGTCCGGATGCCACTGTCAAAATTTTGGAGCCAGTCCTGAGCCTGCTTATGTGAGCTCGTTAAGGCTCAAAAAAAGGAAATGCCGCATTTCCAGTGCACTGGTGGCCAGAGGAGAACCCACAGAGGGGTGCCCTGCCACTTTATGCATGTATCCTCATTAAATCTCCACACTGCAGCATGAGATAGGAGGAATGTCGATAGTCGGGTGTGTATGACCAGTGGTCCACTGTACAAATTGATATGGCCAAAATATTTTTTTACTTACACTCACTATTTAATGAGAGAGACAGGCAGGGAGCTTAAATGTCCACTGTTAACCTTTAAAACAAAAACAAAAAAACATGCATTTTACTTTTATGCTAATTCTGGATGTTTTGAGACCAGTAACTGGCCCTTCCCCTTTCTTTTCTTTAGAATAAATCCTGCCCCTTGCTCTGGTGGTCTCAGGTAATCCTCCCTAAGGAGTTAGCTAATGCAACAGCAACTGGGCCAGCAAAGAAGTTGCTTGCTGCTCTTGCTCCCAAGAGCATCAGCCCAAAGAGAACAGGGATAGGGAAGCACCTGTATCCCCAAAAGAGCCTATGGCACCTTGCAGTGAAGAATTCCCCCTCCCACTGCTACTCCAAAGATAGTGGGGAGTGGGTGGAGGAAAAACAGAGGTGGGGCAGAGAGGGTTCTGTATGGGAACTCTTTGTGAAACCAGTCCTGATTGCTCAACTGTCTTATCCTTTTACTACTGCCTGGGAGCCCCAGCAGCCTCTCTCCGCCCTTTCATGGGGCCATTTGACCTGTTAGATCTTCTTCACAGAGGGGCATTCACCCATCTTGCAGAGGAGCAGGGAGCCCTTTGGCTGGGAAAGGCCACAATCCTGCTGCCCTTTCCGCAGCCAAAAATTCCCATGACTACAATCGGAGAATTGCCTGAGTGAGGACGACTGTAAAACTTGAAATTAAATATGCATCTTTTCAGAGGGGAACCCCTATGCCAGCGGTTACATTTACCCTTTGTTGTCTGAGAACAGACCTCATTGTGTTACATGTAAAGGGCCAAATATGATGTGTTGTGCTGCGTAGAAAGAGATGGCACAATACAGTCCACAACATTCAGGAAGGAGGGTCCTTTTTTTCCTGTCATCTTTGGGTCATATCATCTCCTCCCCCATGAGCCAACCTGCAGGAGGGGATGCCGGGCAGGAAATATAGAAAGGGTACCCTTAGCGATCCTCCAATATCACTATGTCAGAAGAGCAATGTTTGTGCCCCCAAGAAACAGGCCCAGAAGCCTGCCTAGAAACAGTGAGAATCCCAAGAATAAAAGGACACTTCCTCATTTGCCTGAGCCACTGGCCATCATTTCCCAGCTCCCTTGTAGTGTGGGTCCAGTGAAGCTGTATTACCAGGGAATCCCCCAGCTGCAGCTCCCTTTGGGACTGTAGAAAAGATAATGTAGCCCAGCTCTGCATCACCTTTCCCAGGGAATACACATGGACCCTCCTCCAGCCCCCTGGATATTGCCTCAGCCCGCTCACTCCTGTCTCCAGATTACCAGTCTCTGCAGCCTCCCCAATATACACATCAGAGCCACAGAATAACCTCTGCAGCATTTAGAGTGGGGAAGATGATGGTTGAGACCTGGGATGTGGGGTGGAAAAAGGGTGATCCCACCCGCTTATGTTTGTAGAAGCTCCTAGCACAATCATGTGCTGGCCAATGACAACACACTCCGGTGCTACTGCAATGCAAGTAATAGTGCC
This sequence comes from Emydura macquarii macquarii, assembly GCF_026122565.2. Lineage (NCBI taxonomy): Eukaryota > Metazoa > Chordata > Testudines > Chelidae > Emydura > Emydura macquarii. The sequence continues at coordinate 15,133,631 of NW_027131164.1, forward strand.
AATAATATATTTTAAAATTGAATTGGTTCTTGACTTTTTGGGGTCTAATGTACTGAATGCAGCAGTTTTAAAATAGCCTAAGAACATAGAGGAGTTTAAAATCTTCTTGAAAGAATTAAGGTAGAGAGAGAGTACAAAAAAAAGTATTTTAAACATAAGACTACACAGAAATTTGCAATCTTTTCAGATAAACTGATAAATAAAATAAGCATGATTATTTCTATATAAACTTTTTCTTCTATTATACAAGAAAAAATTTTAAGCAGTTGCATGGCCATAACACATCTTTTTTCCAATTTGCATGAAATAGAATGAAACCAGGAGTTGTTTAGGCAGCAAAGAGCAGTGACATAGTTGTGAACCCTTCTTACATTCTATATTAATTAATGTACCCCAGTGTGTGAAGTAGCTCTCAGAAAACTAACACTTTAAAATTCTTGAGAGTAATTGCATTCTTTTCAGTGGATTTTTCAAATGGGTGCTGGACAGATCAAAGAGCATATGAAGAGTTATCTAGCAGGTATGCTAATGGAAAGATAATGGCTTTTATGAGGCTGATGGAAAAAATAAAGCAGCAGACCTGCGGATGAATTAAAAGAGAAAAGTCCTTGTAAAATGAAGCGGTAACACAAATCCATTAGCTGTAAACATTGGATAATATTAATCCTGTAAATAGTACTCCACTTCCATTTTGTGCATCATCGTTGGTGAAAGGTGATTGCTTGCCACAAAAGATATTTACTGATTCATTTTGCAATGGCCTTGGATAAATCTATTGGACATTAACAGCTGAATAGGAGCAAGGTTGTTTAATGCTTACAACAATGAATAATAGATATTTAAGGTTGAAGCTAAACATTGACTGGAAAGTACTTGAAATATTCCCAAATCTTGAAAAAAACTGTGATAGTTGTTTTAAAGGAATTCCTGTAGGATAAAGCTTCTCTAAAAGAAAGTACAGAAAATCAGCAAATACGTTCTTCTGCAATATAACATTGTAGGAAGGCGCTGTGGTCTTCCCCGGAGTTTGAACCCAAGGAAGGGCAGCAGCAACCGGGCTGCACTGAAACAGTCCCAGCAAACGGGTCTGCCCAGCAACAGAGAGGCAGGGCTGGGATAGGACCGGCAGGCCAGTCTGCCCGGCAACCGAAAGGCTGGGCAGTCATAGGACCACCCAATCAGCCCAATCGGCCACAGAGGGGCGGAGTCTCTCCCAGAAGGGGCAGTATAAGAGGCAGGCCCCGGGGCTCAGTAGAGAAAAGGTGCCATCGGAAGCAGATGTGCTGCCTTGCCAACTGAGGCCTAGGCCGGAGTGGAGCTGGGACAATACCAGGGACACTCGCCTCCCAGAGCAGACACCCTGACCATCCCCCGATCCTGCCTCAGGGCCTGGGGACTGGGTAGGGCCTTCGGGTAGCTGAACCAGGCCATGGTGATTGGACTGAGACCCCCGAGCAACCCAGATGGGAGATACCAGAGACGGGACAGGACCTGGATGAGCTGTCTGACGCCAAGCCATCCCAAGAGCCCTGTGACCTGGAGGAGCTGCCCCTTGCCGAAGAGCTCCCCGCCTTGCCACCTGTGGATGAGGAGGGACTGGACCGTGTATCACAGTGACCCCGAGGAACCTGATGAGACAGGTTCCTGGGGCTACAGGGAGGAAGTGGCCCAGGGACCACCATAGCCATAGCCGTGGCTGAGTCAGGGGCAAGACCCCGTCGGCGTGTTGCAGCGGGAGCCCCGCCAACTCAGTGGCAATGCCTTTGCCACTGCTAGGGCCCTGGGCCGGGACGCAGTGGAGACGGATGGGTCTGCATCCCCCTCCCTCTTTCCCTAGCCACCCTCGGAGAGCCTCCTCCTCCCTACAGCTCCAGAGAGCGGATCCACTCCTTGCTCGCCCGCCCTGCCTAAGGGCTGGGGTGATAGACTGCTTGCTCGCCCGCCCTGCCTAAGGGCCGGACTACCTCTCATATGGAGACGCTGTTCCCCATTTAGGAAGGCGCTGTGTCCTTCCCTGGAGTCTGGACCCAAGGAAGGGCCGCAGCAACCAGGCCGGATCAGACGGCCATCTAACAATCATGAAAAACTATTGTTTCTGAATCATTGGTTATGAAAACTGAAATCTCATCTTTACATTAAATGGTTGGGATAAGGTCCTGGGGCCTGATCCAGCTCCCACTGACTTCACTGAAAGCTTCACTAGATGAATGGTTTTGTTAAACTGTTAAGGTGAAATCCTGGATTTACCAAAGTCAATAGGAATTTCGCCATTGATGTCAGTAGGGCCAAGATTTCATCCTTACTTCCATTAAACACATCCTGGAATATTAACTCTGTCCTTCTCTTTCTATGCACACATTGTTTTCCTAATTAGATAAGTAACTGAGGTTGAGTGAATGAGGTCTTGGATAGAGTGTGATGGGATATATTCTTATTGTTTTGACTGATAAGTTAATTGATTTATTGTGTCATGCTGCTGGCTGTGAATTTAATAAATTTCAAAGCAGCAAGAGGTTGTATATTATGGTCTTCTGTAAAAAAATCTAAAGAGTTTATTTTCAAGCAACTAGCTTAAAGCAGTTGTAGTTTATTAATACATTATTGTGTATGTGAGGGTGACTACTGTGGTGCATTGCTTGCATGACAGCAAATAAGCAGTGTTAGCCACACTGAGTTCCAATTTAACAAAAATCTAAATAATTGCTGCTCTTTTTAGTTTGAAAAGGAAGTTAATAGTTCCAGAGCAGATTTTCACTGTGTAGAATTCAGTATTGTAGGTAGTGCAAAATCTGTTTTACATACCTATTGTTGTTTCAATATTTGAGACACTCATACTACTTAGTAGAACAACTGTTAATAGTATATGATGACAAAAATGAATTCCACCGATTCACAAGAGATAACATTTTGTGTTTTGATCACTGGAATACTCCCTTTCAAGAAAATAAATAGCAAACTTTGCAAACCAGGCATTTTCAGTTATTTCATTATTCTTTTTGTGAATGAGTCAGTGATGTTTCTAGTTACTCTGAAATCTTTAAGTGAAAGAACTTACTTGATGTAATCAAATGAAACTACTCACAGTTGTAATGTTTGTAGGATTGGGCAATAAGGTCCAGATCCTCAAAGGTTCAAGTGAGACTGAGGTGCCTAAGTACCTGTGAGGATTTGGACAGAAAAGGCTTGCCTATATTATGGCAATCAATAAATGGTAAAAGTACCAACAATTGATGCATTCACACTGTCTACCTTCAGCTGCTGTAAGGTTTGCTTTAGTGTCCTTAGTACGCCTGACTTACCTTAATTCAGATGGGGTGGCTGTCACAGTCAGTAGCTGTCAGAGCTGGCTACAATGCTTGTATCTGTGTATTCCTTCCACCCAACTGACTGAGCCTAACATAACTGAAGTTATGGGTAAACTTTAATTGATCGCAGCCTCCTTTTTGATTGATTTGGAGCACTTAGTGTGAGCAGACACAAGGTGCAGTTCAGTTAATTAGAAAGATCATCCAATGTAGACAAAACTTTCCAAGACCTATCCCAACATGTACTGGGGTCACTGAGAGACCTAGGATGGACGACATGGAGGAACAGTCTTTTCTTTGATTGTTCCAAAGTCCTGATTAGGAATCTGGAGGGGTCAAATATGCAGCAAAAGAGACTTTTCCTCAAAGCTGGGTTCAATCAAGTGCCATTTCTATCAGTTAAAAAGAAGGATCACATATCCACTTTTACATTTAAAAATGAAAGATCTGGTTTATTGGGCCAGGATCATTAGGTGTTGTAATCAATGTTTACATTCTAAATGTCAGACTATACCAATTAAGGAACTAATTTGATTTTATGTTATATCACTGCATGACGTTGGGAGCATGATGATACATGTTACCTAGTTTTCAAAGCAATTTGTTTGATAAAAAACAAATCTTCCTCAGGTGGGAACTGGAAGGGAGGCTGGGACAGCTTTTTTTAAAACACTCTCTCTTGTGGGAAAGGAAGGAAAAACCCATCATTAATTTCCAGAGAACAAAATTATTCTAGTAAAAGCACTGATTACAAATTATTTGGAATTAATGAAATAGTAATAGAAAATTATTCTATGTTCCACAAAGCTTCTTTTGTGGTGTTTGAGAATACTTTTTCATGCCCAGACAAGTTAATAAAGAAAACTGCTTGTACATAGATGGCCAATACACAGACACCTGATGGCAGAGCTGCCACGACGGAGGTTCTTTTCTACAAGATTACCTGTGCTTTCTCTATTGCCAAGCTATGACATGCAGAAGCAATGTCAATACTGGGGGCAATTAAGTTCTTTATGAATCCACTGAAAATGTCAGTCTTCAAATGGTAATGTAGAAAGGCAAAAACAAAACAGCAGAGATGTTTTCATTTATATAGCTAGGCTGAATAGAAACTTGAGAGGCCAAAATAAAGTAGAGCAAAGGGAAAATTAAATGCATCATTCTGATGTAAATTACTTCTATGGTTAAAGAACACAAGTGGCATGCAGAAAAGTAAATACTAGAACAGTCTTTACAAAGTTGTAGGGATCCATTTCCATATATTACATGGACTTATTCAGGATGTCTTAAGTCAGCTAGATCCTGAAAGGCCATGCACTCAAGGTCTATGTGCAGCAAAAATTATGCATTTTTTTCCTGCTGCACTATGTAGGTGTCTAAGCAGTGGGAAACCCATTTGCACATCCCAGATAAGCCACTGTGGCACTCTTGGGTCACCATGCAGAGTGTGGAGAAAGTTTTGCACTAAAGTTGGGACATCCCCCAACACAGACCAGTTCTGGCAGAGAAGCATTATTGGGAACATATCCAGGGCATTCACGCATAAGAAGAATGTATTGTGTGGATGGGAAGGAGCACTTATGGCCTTACACAGAGCCAATGCTGCATGGTGGCCGTGGTGCTCAGTCACCATTGGCAGGTTAGTATGCCCTGTGTCTTAATATGCGTTTAAGGAGTCTTTTCTTAACATCCACTATGATTCAGAGCATATGTATACTGTACCTTGGAGTGAAATAATTTAACTCTGGCTTTTCTTCATTTCTGAGAAATTAGCTCCACATCATACATTTTTAGCCATTTAGATTTGAGCTGGAGAAGAGGGTATGGACAAATATTTCCATTAGTTTATAATGGGTTAATCATTTTTCTCCCTCAAAAGTGGATGCAGACACATACTGTACTGCCAGATATTAGTTTTCATGCAGAACTTCAACTGGCTTCCGTGAGTACACAGACCAGTACTATTGCTTGTGCATTCCTTTGGTTGAGGTTCTTTGGGTTGTCCACTCTTCTAGCATCCCCAGGAGGGTGGCAATAGAGATTTCAGTGGTTTGGAAATCCCCTTCTGACTTTTCCAAACTTACATTGGTCTTTAAAAACATGATTGAACCAGACCGTGGATCCCAGCTGAGCAGAACTTTCTTCCAATATCTTTCATTGGGAGGAAGTGACAAAGACTGGGACAAGGAGCCAGGGAAGAGGTCTGGTAGGGGAAGGGGAGAAGAGAGACTGAAAATGGATGAGGAGTTTAAGGAGGGAGATCAGGGAAGGCGGCTTGCAGCCTGGGGAGAGGAAAGATTGGATTAGAAGCCGAGAGTAGGGAGCCGAGACTGGCTGAGCAAGGAGACTGGGACTGGATATGAGAAGGGGAAGGTTGGGACTCAGGCTGAGGAGTGGAGACCAGCCCCAGAACTGCAGAGAGAGGTTGGAAGGTATGCAGCAAAAGGGGTTATGCCTGTAGTAAGAGGGCAGAAAAGTCTGCACCCACTAGTACACACTTCCCTTCAGAGCCTGGAATGGAAACCAAGTTTCCTGGGTCTCAAGATTCATGTGAAGCCTACTGGCAAAGTTTCTTCTGATTCTGGTCCAGATGATGACAACCTGGCCATCAGTTATTCTTTGAATTCAAGTCACACAGGTCTGCGTAGTGGATCTAAAGATTCCTAGCCCACTGAGGCATTATTTGGGTGTCAATATGATGCCACTCAATGGAATTTCTTTTTTTCAGTTTGCCTTAGTAAAAACCTTAGGAGATCACTCATAAAAATCTAAGTTAAAAGAACATTAATGTTGCAAAGTCCAAGCACTCAAAGATCATAGTCACAGTGGACACTCACCTTCCTGTGTCTGGTGCTGCAGGCCCTTTCCTGCTGCTGGAACTGCCTCTAGGTCCTCAACCTCGCTAGGGAGGTTCTTCTGTAGCTCTGCCCTCTGGCCAAGTCACAGTCAAAATGAATGAATTCCTTCTGGGGTAGCAAAGAGTTCAACAAATTATCTGCCCTCATCAGGATCTTCAGCCCCATCTCTGGGCCCTTTAAATCCAACCCTTTGCTCAGGCCTTTAAAAGGAACCTTGTCCCATGCTCGGGGCTTAGGCCACTTCATCAGTGGTTGATGGGGGAATTGCCTAACCACTACTCCACGTTCCAACCTAAGGACCATATAAACATCAGGCATGTACTGCTTCCTTTAATTCCTTCAGTTAGTTGCCAGGAACTGACCTGCTAATGCCCTGCAGCTCCTTTTATCTGAGCTGGCTGGGCTCTGATTGGCTGCTTTCCTGAGGCCATTCTAGGTAGGCCTGGAAGACCAAACTTTGCTACTCCTTCCTGGTGTACGGTGTAGTAGCACCTCAGGGCCTCCAGCAGAGGGCCTCAAAGGGTCAAGTACACCCCATCACCATTACATACTATTTTTTTTGCACAGGACCTCTGCCTCATTCAGTGCACAGATGGTCCTGTTCTGGAAATAGAAGAGGATTGTCTAGTAAAGAAGGATGTTGCCAGTAGGATGCCAGCTTCCTTTGTGGAAGAAGTTAGAAGGTGTACAGTAAATGGGGAAGGGGACTGCATAAATAACAAGGATGGTCTCATCGTTAGGGCAATTGTATGCTGCCCTAGAGAATTGGATTCAATCCCTGCTTCTATCACACCGAGTTCCTAAGTGACACTGCACAGGTAACTTAAACCAGACTTTTCATGGGAGGCTACTAATTGTGTGTGCTTCATTTTCTGGGTGCCTAACTTGTGACCTTGGGGCCTAACTTGCACAAGTGCTGAGCGCTCTCAGCTGCAACTGAAGCCCATGGAAACTGTGCTTAAAGATACAAAGGGCTATACAATGTTAAGTGCTCTGAAAAATCAGATCCTAGATGTCTCAAACTGTGCACGCAAAATTAGGTAGATAATATTGATCTTCATCTCTCTGGGTCTCAGCACTGCATCTGTAAAATGGAGATAACCCTTCTGAGGTTAGGGGATAGTATTTTGTGAAGATAAATAAAATAATGTTTGTAAAGCACTCAAATACTATCGTGACAAGCACAATAGAAAAGCCTGTAAGGAAATTAATAATTTTGCCTTCAGAGCAGTGTTGGGTGGGTGCAGTAAATAAGTCACTAACTGAGCAATGAGGATAAAACAAAATATTGAATAGCTTCTTATAGTCCATTCTGTGCACTGAATGAGGTAGGAGTAATGTGGAAAAAATAGTTTGGGATCACATCTTTGAAGACTGTATCTTAATGCATATGAATAAGAGGGAGGGCATATTAAGGTTGCACAGGCAACCTTAATTCAGTAATTTCCTAACTTCTGAGTGCTTGACTTTGCAACCTTAATAATGTTATTTTAAGAGGGTAGGAGCCGGGGTATCGTGTGTAATTCTAATTACATTTCTTGTTTAGTGGTAAGGAGAAAGTGATTCTTTCTGCGCTTCCTTACTATTGTTACATGACTGTGCATACTGACTTTTTATAACTCACAGTTATGCTACCTTGCCTTCACAAATCAAACAACGGCTGCCTACAGCTCCAGAATTTCAGTTGCTGAAAGTACAATTGTGCAATGACTGCATTCTTGGCTGGCCTCAGCTTTTCTTGCTGCTGTTCTACTGCTGGCTTATGATTCTTTCTGCTAGGAGGGCTGGCTCTGACTTCTCTCTCCTGTTGCAGCTGGGTTTGCTATGATTATGTTGCCTGCAGTGCTTTCCCTCCATGCTGTTCCATCCCAGACTCTGATGCCTGAGGGTGATCCTTAAATTTTAAATCCTCCATTCTACAGAACCTTAAGGCACACTCTGCTGTTGCGAGTACCAAATTGTAGAGTGATGTTGCATGAGGTTTATACGTACTCCTAAATCCTGGGACTGCAAGTGATTTGTTGTAAACACAGTGGACACCTAGGGTAAACTTTGTTCAGCTTAATGCAAAGTAAGAGCTGATTTCTTTTACAATCTGAGCCTTTCTGAGTACCCAACAATGGGCTCCCTCTTTGGTTCTCCTTAGATTTTATAACTCTTTGTGTTTTGGATCAAGATGCCAATTAGCTAGTGCACTCTCCACATCTAGCTCAACTACCAGCAACTAACAGTTCGTCTTTAGCATTCTTTGAAAATGCCTATTTGAGCATATGTACATAGGTATCTTACAGCCGTTGTCTTGTCAAACGTTGAATCTTTAAAGGCAACACACAATTTACTGTATGTATTTCCCTTTCTTAGTGTCAGCCATGCCTGCTCGGTGTGGCACTCTGTCCTCCTCTAGTGATGGCTATGCCAGCTGGAGACTGATGAAGCCTGCTGTAACCTCAGCTGCCCAAAAGGTATCCTTTAGCTCAGGACAGAGAGACTCATGCATTCAGAGCAAGCAATCCCAGCTTTGATGCCCCCTGCTAACAACCCACCTGGAGCATTGGTGTTACATAAATACAGAAGATCACTGTGACAGTAACTGTTGGTAAATGAAGATTTTTTTGTAACAACAACCACTGTAAATGTTTAAACATGGCTACAGGGATAAGGCTTACAGTTGCCATTAATTTTTACATATTTAAAAGATCGTGTTTATTTTTTATGACTATTTAAGCCTACACATTTTACTATGTGCGTTAAATAATTAACTATTTTGTCAGCTGATGTGGGTGTGCCTCATTTTTAATGTTCCAAATACATGACAGGCACTCAGTGATGGGAATCATATAAGAATCAAAACAGAGAGACAGAGGATATTTTTCAGCATTAAGTAACACCTTAGACCTTAGGACTTTGCATACAAGACTGGAACAGTTTTGGAATTACCTGAAGTTTTTCACTATGGCAGTTTCCTACAATAGTGAAGTTTGTCCTCTTGTTTGGCCATTGTCTTTTTTATTAACCTTCTCTTTTGTCTCTTGTATAGGAAGAGTAGAGCATTTCTCAGTTCCTGTACTTTATATATTTTCCATGTAGTTGTACGTGTTGTCAGTCAGTTTAGGGTGTGCGTGCTGGTGTGAGTTCCCCTCTGGACGCCGTCTCAACTTCTGCAGCGAACTGAATCGACAAAACCCATTAAGCATGACCCATAAATTACCACAGACTTGGATAAGCAGCGAAGGAACTTGGCCAGGTTTATTACACGGTGCTTGCACCCCATAAGAGCTACAAGTACACTAGGACATGTAGGATTGTCACAATGGACCGGCTCAGTTAATGGTGGGACTTTCTGTTATCCCCTCGGACAGACAAAGATGCAGCTGCTAGGATCCCCTTCTTATAACCTGACACAAACAAGTTACGTAATGCCTCTTTGATATTGGTTATTGTACCTTGCTTCTCGATCAAGCATAACATTTTCATCCATCCTCCTGTCTCTTACTTTAAGGTTGGGGTGTCTTTGTACTGTCTCTCATGATTGTGTTTATGCATTATTGCATCTTAGGGAGAGCTTGTACTACCTTCCCGTATTGTACTGCTGTTTGGGGAGTACTTGGACTGTCTCCCAGGATTATGTTTCTGCAATCACCATGTATCGGGGGAGTTAGGACTACAATTGCTCCTAACAATGCTGTGTTATTCTGTTACTGCTTCTTAGGAATGCCAGTGTATTACCAATGCTGTATTTCTGCCAAGTTCCTGCATTGGTTGGTAAGCTTGTAAGTTGGCAAGCAGCTGCTGTTTCCTAAAGCCAGACTTTGGTTCAAGCCTCAGCTCTTGTATCTAGGTCCGTTATACTAGGCCTCATGTCTCAGGCTCTCACCTTCTACTACAGTCCCCCACTTTTTGTCTTTTTATGGGGAGGATGTTTACCCATCATCCTGGAAAAGCATAATGTATGAACTGAAGATGACCCAGTGGGCTAAACACTGGTATATGGCCACCTTGTATTACCATCCACACATTCATCCCCTCTGTCTCTTAGTCTGCACATTCCCTCATATGATCTTCCAATTATTTTTAGTTCCTTATAGTGAGCCTGGGAATGTTAGGCTCAGGACCATTCAGTGAAGAAGTGTAGTAGTCACCTTCTGTTGCAAATATGCCCTTTTGTTTAGAGCCAGTGCGTTAATCAGCAACAGCAAAGAGCCAACGAACCTTAGATCCAACGAACCTTTAAGCTCACAGATCCCCTTAGTAAATTCAGTGCGTATACTGTAACGTTTGTATCCACGTGTGGTGGTCAGGTCTGTCATTCACAGGACACCCCACCTTCTATTCTGTTATCCTTAATTGTAGATATGATGATGGATGGAGATGTCTGCCTGGTACTATAATCTTTTTTACATTACACACCTAAACTAATCAATACAATTCAATTCTTCTATTACATACTAATAACATGCATAAAATAAAGTTGATTATACCTGGGCATAAAACTAAAACCACCACCAAAACAATAAAATGTAAACAGTGTTCATTACCCTGGCTTCGTTAATGGCCAAAGCCAGCCTCTTTTCCCTATTACGCTGTAACTTAGTTCTTTTCACTTGACAATGCAAATAACAACAAAATCTGAAAAGGGCAAGTATAGCTATCATTTGCACGATCACAGAAATCAGGCTGAGTGTTCTGATCATGGGATGTAATGTGACATCTTCGGGGATAGCCCACCAAGGTGTCTCCACCTCCTTTGTACATTTTCTATTTCCTCAAATTGCTTTTGAATTAGATTAGCTATAAATTCCAAAGCTTCTTCTGACTGTGCTACCTGATCTTGTATATTTAGATGCAGTCGTTCAATGGGTGGGAATACTATTATTAAATAATATAGATTTTGGTGTATATATGTATACATGTGACACCACCTCATATTTAAGCATCACAATCCTTCTATTTGTAGTTGTAGTCTGGCCCTTTCACTTGGTACCACAGATAGCAACACACTTCTATTAGGGCAAGTAAAGTTTCAGTTACCACCGGTATTAATAGTAATAGTAGGCTTGAGTGTTTTTAAATACTGGGGTAGGCATTATTACAGTGTGTTCTACACTGCTATGTATATAAGAAGTAAAAGAAATTTGGAATAGTGACATTACATATGAAGCCTTCATATATACATTTCTTGTGTTTACTTACCACACAGTACTATTCATCCAGGTTATAAATTACCCTTACTACTGGCTGTCACCATCTGGTAAGCTATGCTGGGCAGGAACAGCTAGCTTCTTTGTTTCATTGGCTGCATTGCTGTGTGATACATCAGTAGTTTATGTAGATCCAGTTGTTTGTTATGGATTCTATCTTCCAGATAACCTACTGAATGGACAGTACCCAATTTATCTAATATTGCGGTGTCAGGATTTAGTATTGATACCCAGACACTGAACAAGATTGTTTTGAATAACATGTGCCTCAGTTAGGATGCAGTGCACTGACTTCAAATTGTGACTAATATTAATAGGGGATTGGTTTACACAATTTGTAGTCACCATGTAACTTTACTAGTTTCTTTACCAGTTTGTTTTTCCCTTGCCTTCATGTTGTGTGCTGTGATTAGTTTGTTAATTTTCACCTGTCTTGGTTAAACAGTTTAGCAATGTTATGCACATTGTAAATGGTGTACAGCAATGCAGCAACAACAAAGCAATGCAACAATAATACAGTAATAACACATTTGTTTTTACTCAGTAGCCAAATTCAAATTAAATGACAGATTAACCTGGTCCAGCTAGTGGTTTTCTAGCTGATTGCCAACTTAATTGTCCATAGATGGTATACTGAAGTATATATAAGACCAGTCTGCTATTTATAAAATAGTTCATTTTTCTTTTCTTGATGCCTGGGGGTTTCCTTCACTGTGTATTGATATCTTCTGGTGTCTTTGGGGTGTTATATCTTCTTGGTGTGTTTGGTCTGTGGGATGTAACCTTAAACAGCTTCAGTTAATAAATTTTTTGCATGTTTGTTTTACATTTCTTTTGTTTTCAATAACCAAAACATAATGCACATATTAAGTTAGCTTGTTTACAATATAATAGGGACCAAGTCTTTTATAAAACAAGCTATACTTTTGCAATTGTTGTACAAACATTAATTTTTAGTTGAGGTGTATTACTAATCTTTTATACTAAATATAATGTTTATCTGCTAAAATAGAGGCTCACCATCTTCTATGAGAAGCTGGACTGCTCTCTCCTACTGAGCAGTTTTAGCAAAAGAGTTAGTAACAGAATTTTTACCCAAGCTTTTTAGAGTTAATTTGCTAAAAGCAACAACCAATTCTACTTTTGTTAACTGTTTAGAAGCACAAAATTTTAACAACCACTTCTTCCCTTTAAAACAGCAGCATAAAAAAATAGAGTATAAAAATTAAAACAAAATCAATTTTAAATACAGGTCTATGCAAATACTTTGAGGGTATTAAGCTTCCATGACACTTGGTTGTGTTTGGGAGACAAAGGTGGCAACCTGTTCAAATTTTTTGGTTAACTTTAACATTTTTCAACATAACTATATATAATATATCTGGTTATTTTTAAATTTTTTTTACCATTTTTGCTGTAACATTCTTATAACCATATTTCAATAGTTGATAAAGTTGCAAACAAATTTATGAAAACTCAAACAAAATTGATATCTTACCAATATTACCTTTCCATTACTATTGAGGTTTTCCCTTACATATTTTCCTTTGAAAAACTGTGATTGAGAAATAATTCTTTTTGTTTGCAATTGCATTATTTGTTGAGGCAAAATTATATGTACATATATTTATAAATGAGGCCTTTTTGAGAATTGCAAAAAAAATGAATTGGTATTATGATGGTCACATCCCAATCATAATATTAAAATTGTGTGGTACCACTCATATGAAAAAAAAGTATAAAATTGAGTTTTGTTGCAACAAAATAAATATTTTTAAAAAGTAGTCACATGACACACACAACATGTAACACAGGACAACATACATGACATACAGGACAAACTTACAATTGCACCAGAATTATATTTATAGCTATACAAGATAAAACATTAAGAGCTAAAATTATTAAGGCAATTTTAGAAAACAGACAGGTAAACCAAAGAATTAAACATTTAAATAAGCCAGTTATTAACTTTCATATCAAGTTACTTGCCAAGTTCATTGTATTAACTTAGTAATTCAATGCATTTTGTATTAATTTATATTGCTTATTTTAAAAATTTGCTTTATGAAAAAAAGGAAAGCCCATGTTTCAAATATTAGTCAGTAATCAGGATTAGAAGCAGAGTCTGTATTTCTGTTGCTAGGCCAACATATCTTTAAGGAAGCTATGAGTTCTTTTAGCAGTTTCATTCCTGAAGGGTTAAAAACAAAGAGAAAACCAGGCAAAAACCTCACTTTAAATAAATTCAGTAAGTTAATTACCTGGTCCTTTCCCCGCTCTTGTTCTGTTTTGTTTTCATCTTTTAGTGATGGTGGTTTCTGTAATACTTTTTAAAACTTAACTTTTAAGACCAAGAAAGCAGAGCTGAGGAGAAATGGGGGGGGGGGGGGGGAAATAGAACCATTTAGGAAAAGCAGCAAGTTTAGCAAATCAAGAAAGGAAAACTTAATCAGTATATAGAAATATTTAAGAAAAAGGGGGTTGTTACCTGCTCTTGTGAAAGCTGAATTTGTTCCCCCAGTGTCTGTTGCTTTTGTTTGTGTGCCAGCTGGTTTGCAGGAGTGCCCTTGCCTACTGTAGTTTACAGTTTCTGAGCAACTCCACATGTTAATGCATTAATTTTGGGTGTTAAGCTGCTTACTCTTAGTTATTCACTTGAACTTTTTTATCCACTCCCCTGCGATCAAGTCACAGCTCCTGTCTTCTACTGTGCTCTGTGAACAGTTCCATGTTTTCCTTCATCTGATTTACCAATCCTGTGAAAGTATTGTTGGCTACTTCTCCCTCCTGTGTGCTTACTTCTTCCATTCTGACAGGCACTAGTCTAGGTCTTGGTTTAAGTTTTACCGGAACCTGGCTTTTATCATACAGTAATGGTCACAATGTGGTCCCTGTTTCATTTTTTAAATTTACTAGGGCCATCTTTTTCCATTTCTGTTCCCATCCTTCAGGCATAGAATAGCTACCTGAAGACTGCTGTTGACCACAAATATTTATAACAGGGGGTGGCACGTCTCTTTTTTACAGATTTTTTTACATCTGTTTCCCATGTTTTATTTTGTTTCTGTGCTTGATGTAGTGTATCATGTCTCTGGACTGCTTGCCACCCTGCTGGGAGAGCAGGAGCATTCTAGGACTCTGTCATTTTCTTGATTCTTTTACCTCTTTCTTTGTTTCTGTTAGCTGCTCCACCACATTACTGGCGTATTGTCTTAGCCATTTTACAGCCATGGCCATGGCTTGTAATACTCTACACTTCTTATTCTTATTACTATTTTTCAGGGCAACCATTTCTGCCATTGCTCTACAAATTCCTGTCCATGTTTTCTCACCCTGGTTTTTAAACTCATATGGACCACCTTTGTTTGTTACCCAGTGCATCCATAACTCATCAAACTCTGTGGGGATTTGAAGGGAGGGTAAAAGGGCATTCCCTAGCTCGTAGCTTTCTGCCATGTTAGGTCACAACCCCTTCCAGAGGACAACTTGCTCACTTACCAAATCAGCGGTCAGGGTCACCGGTGTTGTCAGTCAATTTAGGGCGTGTCTGCTGGTGTGAGTTCCCCTCTGGACATCATCTCAGCTTCTGCAGCTAGCTGAATTGACAGACCTTGTTAAGCATGACCCATAAATTACCACAGACTCAGTTAAGCGGTGAAGGCACTCGACCAGGTATATTGCAAGTGAAGCACGGTGCTTGCGCCCCATAGAAGCTACAAGTACACTAGGACATGTAGGATTGTCACAATGGACCGGCTCAGTTAACAACAGAACTTTCCATTATCCCCTCGGCCAGAAAAAGATGCACCTGCTAGGATCCCCTTCTTATAACCTGACACAAACAAATTACATACTGCCTCTTTGATGTCTTTGATATTGGTTATTGTACCTTGCTTCTCGATCAAGCATAACATTTTCATCCATCCTCCTGTCTCTTACTTTAAGGTTGGGGTGTCTTTGTACTGTCTCTCATGATTGTGTTTATGCACTATTGCATCTTAGGGAGAGCTTGTACTACCTTCCTGTATTGTACTGCTGTTTGGGGAGTACTTGGACTGTCTCCCAGGATTATGTTTCTGCAATCACCATGTATTGGGGGAGTTAGGACTACAATTGCTCCTAACAATGCTGTGTTGTTCTGCTATGCTTCTTAGGAATGCCAGTGTATTACCAATGCTGTATTTCTACCAAGTTCCTGCATCAGTTGGTAAGCTTGTAAGTGGGCAAGCAGCTGCTGTTTCCTAAAGCCAGACTTTAGTTCAGGCCTCAGCTCCTGCATCTAGGCCTGTTATACTAGGCCTTATGTCTCAGGCTCTCACTTTCTACTACAGTATGGTCTGTCATTAAGGCTCCAATCCAGCAAAGTATTAATGAAGTCCAAAGAAGTCAATCAGATTATTCATGTGCTTCAAGTACTTTGCTGGATTGGGACCTAAAATCATTATAATTTCCTATTGCTTGGTCTTTCCTCCAGATTGCCTCAAAAATTCATTCTATATGTACATTAGTATTTTTTGGTTCATGCTTTGATTTTTATAATCTGGTACCTATCATTTGAATGGTTAAAATATAGTTACAGACATCTTTAAAATATTGTGCCATTTTGAAGCATAAAAAGCTTTTAATTTTCTATTCGAAGATGTCAGCAGGGATTAACAGAAGGCGTATTTGATACTGAGGAAAGAGAAAAGGAGCACTTTTTTGCAGAAGTTAAAGGGTGGGAAAGAAAGAAAAAGCATAGCATACTTCTTTTATTTGGACATAGAAATGGGTCAAAATGCATGCTTTACACATGTGGTGCATACTATGCCCTTTTTCAGTTGTAGTAGGAATACTGTTATGTAAAGAAAATGGTGAATTGTTTCAAGAAAGACATATATATTTTATAACTACATGCAACTCATTTATTATCTATATGATTCTTTGTGTTTTATAACCTATATATCTGTACCTATTTATCTATATGCCCACAAACTTACATGTACCTCAAAAGGATGTTGGGATGGTTAATTCATTGATGCATGTAAAGTATTTTGAGATCCTTGGATGACCGTCACTATATACATGTAACTTATTTATTATTTATGGGATTTTTATGTTTTTCAGAAATACGTTACAAAACACATAAAGAATCCTATAGATAATAAATACGTTGCATGTACATAGTGACTTTCATTCAAGGGTCTCAAAATACTTTATATACATAGATAATTAACCGTCATAACATCCCTGTGAAGTACATGTAAGCACTAGTAACTCCATTTTATAGATGAAGAAACTGAGTTTTGAGAAATTAAGGGTAAAATTGGGGCTCCATTGAAGTCAATGGCAAAACTCCATTGACTTCAATAGAGGTAGAATTTCACCTTAAGTGACTTGTCCAAGGTCACAAAGGAAGTATGCGGGAAAGCCAGTAATATAACCCAGACCTTATGGTTCCCACTCTTGTGTACCAACAAAATAACTAAACATTCTCCCTATTAGTCGTCATGGAACATTTATCAAAATTCTCATTTATAACATAGGCACCCGGACTTTTTTAGTAGGGAGTGATAGAAACATTGGATGTATACGGCAATATGCTGAACTGCTCCTATATAGTGCCAAATCCATCATCTTTCACATGGTGTATGGTGACTGATATTTTAACTTAACTCAGTATTAGGGCCACCACGCAGCCTGCCCCCTTGTGTATCTCTCCTGTACACATGCACTTGGATTATAACTTCTGTAATTCTGCATTCCCTGAAACTTTAGTTAGAAGGGTTAACACAAAAACTCAATTTACTATAAATTCATAGTTCTGAGGCCCTGTGGAGTTTTCCCAGTTAAGGTGTTACCCAAATCAGTATTAACTTCAGTAATAAAAACATATGTTTAGCTCACCTTCTAATCTTGGTCTCCCGGCTCTGGCTACACACCTTTGACTGCTAACCAATATAAAGCTACATTTGCCTTCAAACCCATAAGAAAGGAGTCCAGCTGTGTTTATATGTCAAAAATACCTGAAGAAAATGGACAAGTGGCTGAATAATGATTCTTTTGCAGCACATCATCCTTGAGAGCCACTACAGAATGTTTGTCTGTTAGCTAAAGCTGGGCCCAAATCATAACGTTCAGATATAAATACAAATCTTCTTATGCGTAGGGGGATTTGGCTTTGAGTTTTTGTTTTGGCCAGTTGTACAGAAAGGGACCAGCACAAAGTGCAGACTGTATTTCAGCTTCCACAAAGTATGAATGTTTTCAGGTTTAGATGTTTAGTTCAGACCCAACTCTGTTATTAATGATGATCAGGGCTGTTAGGAGATATTTACATCTTCTAGGCTATTAGTCACAAAAACTGCTGTGTCAAGTTATATTCACAGACTAACAGTAGATCAATCTGCTTTGTTCCTATCAAATGATGATGGGCAACATAAAGTGTTTATTTCCCATCCTGGGTTTTGTACCTTGCTCTGGCAGAACAGGTTTTCCTTCTTTGGCATTCATGCTTCCTTTGGCACTCTGACTGAGGCACAATTTTATCTTGGCTTTTGTCCTCATTCTCATTCCCTGGTGTAGAATTTTATTTGCACAGTTTGCATGAGCAAAGTTGGATTTTGTGACATGTTTGTGGGTAGCTTTGGCATTCTCTAGTCTCTTGTGGCAAACAAAATATTTTTCATTAGAAGAGTCACTAGGGAACAACAGATTACCTCTCTCATTTCTCTACTCTGCAGTCCTTTTAATTCAAAACTAGGGGACTGTACGTGCAGGTGTGTTTGCTTGCATTATATACATCCATCTTCCCAAATCTAGGCTGAGTGTATGTCTCCTTTATGTCTCGCAAATGCCAAGACCCGCAGGGAAACTTCTTCCAGTTCCTTGCAATGTCACTGTCAGACTTCAGATCCTGAGTATTCAAGTGTGTTGTTGCACCTTCTCTCTTTCAGTCTTTTTCTCACTCCGTATTAGGGCCTCCATGCAGCCTGCTGTCTTGTGTATCTCTCCTGTACACCTGCACTTGGACTATAACTTCTGTAATTCTGCACTCCCTGAACTCCCAACTGGAAGATACTTTGTTCTCATTGTTCTTTGTCCCTGTGTTAACCCTGTGTAGACTGCAGGTATTAGCCTTGGTAGAAACATTAATTTGGGTGGCAGTCTGAAGAATGACAGTATTCTAAGAATTAAACAAAGAAACAGCCAAATACTTGGTTTCCTTAATCCCCTATTAATATTAACATGAGTATCATTATCCTGTGTGGTAATCGGTGTGTTGGTCACCGATGTTTATCAGTGTAGGCTGCGTGCGTGTGTCCCTCTGTAGATGCTGTCCCAGTTCTGGCCAGGAAACCGAGACGGCTTTCACAATCTAATGAATCGACACGACCACGGATTAGCTGAGCAACGAAGGCACCCAGGCCAGGTTTATTGCATGTGGCCCAATGAGAAATGACTTAGAGTATCTCTGGATCAGTTTCGTATAGGCGGCGTTACAATGGCCATGGCCCAACAGCGGGACTTTCCGTTATCCCCTAGACCGGACGCCGGTATTCCCTCCGACACCCTCTTTTATACATTGTTACATACACTTTCGTTCTGCCCCTTTGACGTAGGTAGTTGCCACCCTCTTGACGTAGACTAATACCACCTCTTTCTGTTGATTGGCTGATTTGGGCAAAACAACTTTATGTATCACATTTTGTCATTTCTATCCATAAAAGTGTCATTTTAGAGAGTTAGTATCTTGGTACCTCCTATACCTGCTACATATTTTAGTAATATTTTGGCAATCTTGCAGTATCAGCACTTTCCTGTGCCAATTTCAGTTAACTTGAGTGACCCCTTATACTTCTGTTCACTCAGCTTTTTCCATTTAGGCCTTAGCCTGTTTTACAGGCCTTAAGCTCTCACTTCTTACTAATCCTGTACCTCTACTGAGGATATGTACCAGAGCAAAATTATTTATAAGGTCATAAATAAAGACCTCTGTGAATAAAGAAGACACAGCTGAATTACAGACAACATTTTTCCTGTGTATCATTTAAACTACCTGTGTTCTGATTTAAGGTACCTTAGATTTATCAGCTGTTTTATGAATTAAGTGGTCAGGTAGTTTCTTTACCTAGCGTGTGTCTGCCATGGAAGAATGTCTGATAATTGTCCTTTACCCGTGTAACCATTACTTTTGCATCATAGGTCAGCAACATATTCGTGCACTTTTGTCATTCCTCTATATAGCTAGCTAGCTTGGCAATTGCCTCTAACACTGTACCAGCTGAGAACCTCACAAACATTAATGACTTTATCCAAACACCCCAACAGTGAGGCATTATTATGCCCATTATACAGACAGCAAAAATGAGGCACAGGGGCTATCCTTTCTCCTCATTTCTTCTTCATGCAAAGTCATGAGCAACACAGATCATACATTCAGATTATTATGTGACCGTTTTGCCAGGTGGTGTTGGCAACAACAAGGGCTGGGGCCAGTAAACTAGGGGTTCCTCTAAACATTACAAAACAGATCCAGCCTGCGCCCCAACCCAGCAATCGAGCAAACTAAGGACCACCGTTGGGTGCCTATAAAAGACAATACCTCCCCACTTGCAAGCACAGAGACTGCAAATAGCAAAAGAAAACTTTGACTAACTCACACTAATTTGGGAAAATACCACAACAATGATTCACAATTATGCGAACAATAAGTAAACACCTGCCCCAACAGCATCTTGGGTAGTGTCCTGTGCCTCAGTTTCTCACCATGTGGTATGACAGTCCAACAGATGAATGTCCTTTACCACTCCACTCCCGTTTTCCCTCCACTGCATCCCACTCATGCCTGGGTGTCTGCAATCAGTAAAGTCCGAGAATCCAGGGGTCCATTCACAGGGGTTCATCTCCAACCCTGAAGGGGGGATAGGGTTGAACAATGCCTCTACCCACTGCTGCTGCTCATCGCTGCCTCTGCTTACCACCATTGCCTCTGCCACTGCTTGCCGTTATCACTGCTACTGCTTGCCACTGCTCACCACTGTCACTACGGCTGCTTGCTACCGATGCTGTTCACCATTGCCGCTGCCCCAGCTGTGATGCCATGTTTTGAGGTTCCACCACTAGCCCAATCCTTCATGATTTCAGCTCTGTAGTTAATTCATTGAGTTCTGGGGAACCTCCTTGCTGCTGCATCTTTATCCCTGGTTTAGTGAGTGAGGTTCAGTTTAGAGCATATTAAGAACAGCTCTTCTGCCATTTAGGCATACAATAAGGGCAACAACATTTCATTATCCCTGGGTCCAAGACTAAAATGAGTTTTAGTCCAAAACAGCCACAATTGATCTCTTAGGGAGGCAACTGGTCACCCAGGAAAAGTAGATGTGTCTGTGCAAACAGGGTCGCACCTGAGTTCTTTCCCCCAAGTTCATCAATAGGCAGCAGGGCAGAGCTCAGTCAAATGCTGGCTTGCAGTTATTAACATCAAGAGGTGTGTGAGGCACAGCGCAAACTGCTCCTCTTTGTGCAAGTGAAGGGAGGCAGTTCAACACTAGGGGAGGATAGGCAATGTTTTCATTGCCATTATCTTCCGGGGGTTCTGCCTGGTAAAGCAATCTTTGCCATGTTCCATTGGAGTCTTACAGTGAAGGATGCAGTGGGGGTGCACTGACTCCTGCTAAATCAAAGCACACTCACTTATTCCTTCATTGGCCAGCATCATGCACTTTTGGGGCTATGTTGGTTGCTTGGAAGCCATCCTGCCTCCCGGCTGGCCTCGCCTGTCCTGGTAACATCCTACGCTTCATAGACTTTCCTTCAACAGAGTCTTTGCGCTCTGGGTTGAATCAAGGGGCTGAATCAAGCCCACTGGCTTAGGTACGAGGTCAAAATGAACATTAAACATGTTATTCCTGATGATAACCATACATTTCATTTAACTTGTATCCCATAACTCCAGTCTACAAAATGTATAATTTTGTCTAGATTATGCCCTCACTAATTTATAACTGATCCCAAAGATGTTTCTGTTTTACCAGTTCTACTCAACATCCCACGGTTTTAGACATGCAAATGCATTCCACTGCTTTCAACCAGCTTGATCCTGAATTCACATAGCACTTAATCAGTTTAATATGCTTCATGTTGCTAATTTGAAAAGCACATGAGGAAGGAGTCTGTGCAGTATAGATATGACAATTAGTGAAACACTCCTTTTTTATTTTGTTTGGGTAGTACAAATCTTACTAGTAATTTTGTCTCCTTACTCTAAAGAGAGTAAATGAGACAGTTCTTATGCCAACAACTTTTGGTGCCAGAGGTAGTGATAGAAATATGTTGCCTCTGGAGGTTCAAGTGTATTTAATAATCCCCCACCCCTCCCATTTTTATATTCCATTATTGGTCTCTCTTCTCTCTTCCTTGTTATCGTCTAGAAAACAGGCAAACACATAGACACAAATATATAAAACTTAAAAAACAACACCATGGCAATAATATTCTGTTGTCCGTCTGAAACAACAACAACTACAAAAAGGAAGAAACTTTGAGAGAGAACAACTTTGACTCAAACTTTGTGTCATGCTGAGGTTTAGTCTCTGAGTCCATATGGTATATCACAAAATTCTTTGACAAATTAGAACTCTGATGTACTTTCACATGCTTAGGTTTAATTTCCCTTACAGTATATATGTTTTAGAAACAGTAAGATAAAAAATATAATAAAATAAAATAAAAACCCTAAAACAGTTTAAAAAGAAAAAACATGCTCCTAACCATATGAATTTACTTTTCTGGGAGAATTTTGTTTAAGAAAAGTTATATTAACTGGAATGATATAACAGTCACAGAAAAGCCTTTTAGTAATGTCCTATCCATGAAATATGCTTTTTTATCCCCAGTTTACTTGAGGTAGGGGAATTTTGACTTGCTTACATGAGTGACAGGCAACTGAATTACAAGGCACAGATCCTCAGCTGATGTAAATTGCCATAACCATTGGAGCTGCCCCCAAGTTTACAGTGTGGTCAGGTGACCTCTGGTAAAATTTTACCATGCGAATAGGAACTTTATTGTTTTTACGTTTTCGCCGTAATGACCTTACCTGTAGAATAAATGTGCTTGTTTGGAAAGAGCCACATATTAACTTGTAACTGCTGGCAGCTCACTAGAGTTGGCCTTTAGGCTGGGGATATCACAGTGTAAGGCAGGGAGCCGTGCAGCCTTCAGATCCCAGTCAGGAGGCAGAGAGATGCGGCTCTTACCCAAAAAAGGTGATGGCTGGAAGCCGAAAGCCTGATGTAGATGATCTTGAGAAGACATAGAGGAGGAATACAGGTGCAATTTACTTGACACTGTGACACAAGACACTCTCTTCTGACTTTGCCTTCACTAATATAAACATAGAGCACAGTACACATGTAATTAAAAAACAAACCAAAACAACACATTTCACACACAATTTCCCCCCGAGGGAGAGGATGAGAGAAACAAACCAACCACATATGACACGGTAGTCATATCATGTAATGCACTAATGGAAGGAGCTCTGATATCACAGTGATAAAAGCAGTGCAAGAGACTGTATAGAACAGATTTATACATCCCAATTCCCATCTACACCAACACTCCTTTAAACTGCTCTGGTTGTGCAAAAAGGGACATTAAAGTGGGTTTATGGTTTTACGTATCTGAAGAGGAAGGAAGGTCCTGTGGCTATAGATGTAGCTTGGACTCAGGAGACCTTGTTCAATTCAACAGACTACCTTCAGCAACTCTCTCTGTGCCTCAGTTTCTCATCTGTAAAATGGGAAAAAAGTACTCCCCTCAGCCACAGGAATGTTGTGAGGATAAATATATTACAGATTGTAAAATACTCAGATGCCTCAGGATAGAAGCTACAGAAGTACCCAAGACAGATAGATATAATGTATGTCCATTTAAGTCCCCCTTTCACTGCTAGAATGGTGTAATGGGCCCTTAGTGTAAATGGGAATCAGACCCCTATAGTACTTTTTATCCAGAGATCTCAATGCACTTCAGAAAAGGAGAGTTTAAGCCCTACCTACATTTTACAGTTTAGGAAACTCAGAACCTTTAGCTATGGGTACTCCACTTGAAACATCCAGGGTGGGAGTTTTGAACACACTCATTGCTGGTCTAATTCTGCCCTCAATGAATTCAATGGAAATTTTACTATTGCCTCCATTGGGAAGAGAGTTAGGCAAACATAGAGCACTTTTGAAACTCTCCTCATTTCCTCCTCAAGTCCCTAAAGCAAGTTGCTAACAAAGTTAGCCGTACAAACCAACCTTTTTGTTTCCCAGCCACGTGCTTTTCCACTACAGCTCCCACCTATTAGGCTTCAGTGGATTTGAACCCAATCTATCATATCCACTTTTTAAATGCAGAGTAAAACCCCCTCTCTATTTACAGCGTTACTTCTATCTTAAGCCAGTTTGAGAAACAGCTGGAGAAGATTGGGTCACTTTAGCAGTTTGGTGGATCAGCCCCTGCAGAACCCTGAACTGTGGAAGCTGATAAATCACACAATGGTTTTTATAGCCTAGCCCTCAGTCCTCAGCCGATTCAAGTTCCTGTAGCCCCTTTCAAAGAATTATATGATATACTGTGACTAAGTAAAAGAATGTGTGTAACAGAACTACTCCTAGAGGAGAAGACTCTGCTGACCATGTGATTCTTATAGCCTCACTAAATGTAGCATTGAATTGTGAACTATGTTTGTTATTACATCCCTAATCAGGATAATCTGATGATTTTTAAAAAAAGAAATAGAATTAATTGTACAACTAAGATAAACATAGCTGTAAACTAGCATTGTGTATATATGTCTACTATGAAAATAACTCAAGTGTTGTATACATTTATCTCAGTACATTATAGTGAGGTCAAGATAACTCACCATAGTTCAGGGAGTTGGGAGTTCTGTAGGTAGTTTGCATATTATGGCCCCCTGGGTTATCAGATGCCATTCCTGCAAAAGGGATCACTCCCCATGGAATCCACTTGGCTTCAGTGGAACTGTGCATGGATGTAAGAGTCCATGTAGGTGAATCTTGTTGCAGGGTCAAGATTTTAAACTGGTATTTTCAGAAGTGATGTTGTTTTTGTGGTATTGACTTCTAAAGAGCTTTACTCTGGAAGTGCCATAAAAACAAGTTTCTGTTATACCTTTATAATATTTTGGCCTTAATTGATTCTTACACTACATTAAAATACTAGGGAAGCTGTGGCCTTCCATGAGCCTCACTGGTTTATAATGATCAGACCCAATTTCTACTCAGTAATGCCAGAATAGTCAACTGATTCTAATAGGATTTCACTTGTAATAGAGCAGAACTGTGCCCATTCTGCTTGCCTGTGCTTTGTAGTTTATAGGGCACCACAGATCATCCATATTATAGGGAGACCTTCATTCCCCAGACACAATGGAGTGAGTTAAAGATGAAGCCATAGTCCTAACACAAAAAGTCTTTGCACTGTTAATTGAATTCAGATTGAACAGATGAACCTATTGTGAATTATGAATCATGAATTATGAATTATGATCTCTCCTTCCTCTTGTGATTGAATCATATGGATAAAATCTGTATACAGTACCACACAACTGTCTGTCTGTAGTAATATGTTAAACTGAATTATTATTTAACACACCTATAAAGTTAAAGAAAGAGAAGTGTAACTCTGTTTTCTCCGTATGTAAAATCTCCAGATCTGTAATACTAAAGGCTAGGACAACATTTATTCCCTGGACAGTTTACAGTTCATTAGCAGCAGCATTCACAGCCATCTGACAGTTGGCCAGAACAGTGAGCTAAACTGGAAGATAATGAGGTATAGAAAATATCTTAGAGGAATATAAGGTCTCTAGAGTATCATCAGATTGTACAAGGAAAAATTTCAAATGGTTTCATAGATTTATTTGTTTAGACAATCACTGTGATGCCTCTGTGGCACAACTGAAATAACTTCATTTCAAAACATTCACTGATAATAAATTGCCACCAATCCCTACCCATTAAAGAAAGAGGGGAAAAAACAGTGACTTACCTTAAAGAGATGTTTTGTCCCTGTGGATCCCATTCTGGTGAGCATGTGCCCCATGCATGTCAGACTGGAGTGTTTTCACCAGAAGTGTCTGTTATGTTCAGATCTGGGTCCACGACTGTGTCCTGAATGTCCTCCATCACTCCAGGGCATGTAGGACAAAATGGCCTTGACCCCTGCTCAGCCCTCTTGCTAATTTAGAATCCCAGTAGAGAAAGACTCCAAAAGAATAGGGATTGGGAGAGGGATGTGTCATTGTGTCTACATGGATGAAACACCTCAAAGAACGACAATTACTGTAAGCTAAACAACCATTGCAGGACTGCAGGTTTGGGAAAAGAAACGGGGAGGGTCATGATTTGATTGTTAGGTCACAAGATGGCGGAGAGGTGAGTAGGGGTGATAGACATAACTCAGTCCTTTTAGAAATTTTAAAACAGTGGGATGAAAGAACGTTGTACAAGCCTGAATGCACAAACCTGGGCAAAACCAAGCTCCACATTTTAAATATCTCCAGAGCCCTTCTTCATTACTTAGACAGGACAAAGCCATTCAGGAAATCACCCTGTTTATTATGGTGTTGTGAAAGGTCAGGACATCTTTTCCCAGAGATTATCCAGGTGTATTACAATCTATTACCAACTACCAGATAGGCCTCTTCTCCTCAGGCATCAGAGTGCACCCCACTATAGCCGAGGCAACCTCTTCAGCATGCCTCAGAAATATTCCTTTATCAGAGATCCACAGGGCAGCTACTTGCAGCTTAGTCCTTATTGTTACCAACCATTTACACCCTGGGTTTGGTGACTAGATCAGATGCCAAATTCAGGAGAGGAGTTCTGCAATCCTTGTTTCGCTAGCTGCAGTTACGACTCCTCACACCCTCCACTTATCATCTGGGAACTGCTAGCTTGTCGTCACAAGGGGGCTTCACATAGACAGAGACTTCAAAATGAAAGAAAGGTCACTTACGTTACTGTAACTATGGTTCTTCAAGGTGTTTTGTCTGTGTGGATTCCACAACTTGCCCTCCGTACCTTCTTTTTTGGCATACATTTCAACTGGGATTCTGAATTGGGTGAGGGAACCGAGAGGTGGTCAGGGCTGCTCTGCCCTATATGCCCTGGGGTATAAATGGCAGAAGGACGTGCAGGGCACAGGCGTGGCTCCAACAGACACTGCTGGGGAACAGATTCTAATCTCAGTGTGTGTGAGGCTCATGTGTACCAAAAGTGGGATCTGCGTGGGGAAAGACAAGAAGAAAAACCATCCCTTTCTTTCCAAAGAATTTAAAATCCATCCCACTGCCCTTCGTTTTCCTGTGCAAGGGAATTGCCACAATTACAGTTCTTCCATTCAGAGGCCTTATCTACACTGCACTACCCTCACCAGTGCAGCTGCACAGCTCAGTATACAAGACACAGTGGTTAAAATTCCAGTCACTGGTCCATGCTAGCTAGTCACTGGTTCCACAGTTCCTACCATCAGTGACGGTCCATTAGTGGGAGATTAAAAAATCCGTGTAATAATCCAGAGTGTGCTGGCACTGCTCCAAGCTAGCACAAACTCCCACTAGTCGCCCATACTGGGGTAGGGCAGTACAGAAGGAGAGTAAATCCATGGGCATGGTACAGCCATGCTGTAGGGAACATTTCAAAAGGGCTGTGCTTGCCCACGCAAACCCAGCATTCCCAGTCCCTGTCTAACCAGCTCCAAACAAGTTCAGCTAAACTTATTTCAGACCATTGGTATAGAGCTGGTTTGAGGAGGTCCACACAGTTTTTCTGAAGCTACTTCAAGAACCACAACTATAGCCACAAACAGGTAAAAAAAAAAAAAAAGAAAGAAAGAAAGAAAAGAAACAGGTAAACCAGGTGTTATCCCCACCATTGACTAGTTTTACAATTAGTTTCATTATTTTAAACTGGTTAGAAAATTTCCCCAATGCACACAGGCCCCTACAGGAATTGTGCTGCAGTGAGGAACAATGCCTCTGGCTGCTGGCAGCTCCTGCTAGGACTGTGCGGCTCTGCAAACTTCCTACTGCACAAGGGAACCTGGCCTAAGGAATGTGGTGCAAGAATATTTTTTTCCCCAAAATATAATAGGTCAGCCCTGTTTTTCAAAGGCAAAGCTAAAAATCAGGTCACAGAATTTAAAAATAACGTTTGAAATGAGGACTACTACGATATCAGATTGTATCATCGAGCAGCAGGGATTTACTTCACCAGTCAGGAGTTATCAGATCTATTCTCATTTGTGAAACAGGGTAAATTTGATCTTCCTCACACCTGTTACATTTTCTACATAAACGAGTACATGGACAGTTGTATGCACTAAGGTGATAATATCCCCAGTTAATTAAAATGCAACTTGCAACAGCGCATTTGATTCTGTGGATCTCATCTAAAACTCATATATTTCCATTCTAAGATGGCATTTACGTGGCCTAATGTCTGGTTTCTTTTTATACACGTTATACAGCTGAAAGCATAGATCATACATAGTTATATGGAGCCATTTATCAGCCATTTAAAAAAAAAATTTAATTAGTGCTTTTGTTTTGTATTGTTTTGTTTCAAGGCATAGAAAAACTCTTTAAAAATATGCTGAGGACATCAAGATGCTTACAAGGAAACATTAGAGATCACCTGTCTCCTTTCATATGTTTAATACATGCAATCGTCTAAATATTAAATCTCAAATACAGGCTACAAAAAAGTGTGCAACTGGTTCCCCTATAAATTTCACTGATACTAATTCTCTTTTCAACACAATTATCTCTTTGGCCTTCACAGCATCCCTTGACAACAAGTTCCACAGGCTGCCTACATGTTGTGTGAAGAAGTACTTCCTTATGTTTGTTTTAAATCTGTTCCTTATTCATGTCATTGGGTGACTCCTCGGTTCTTGAGTTATGTGGAGGGATAAATAACACATCCCTATTCACTTTCTCCACACCAGTCATGACTTTATAGACCTTGATCATATCCTCCCTCAGTCATTTATTTTCCAAACTGAATAGTCCCAGTCCTTTTAATTTTTCCTCATACGGAAGTTGTTCCATACCACTAATCACTTTTGTGGCCTTTTTCTGTACTGTTTCTAATTCTAATATATCTTTATTGAGATGGGGCAAACAGAACTGCAAGCAATATTCAATGTCTGGGTGTAACATGGATTTACACTGTGGCATTATGATATTTTCTGCTTTATCTATCCCTTTGCTAATGGTTCCTAACATTCTTTTAGTTTTTATTGACTGCTACTGCACATTGATCAGTTGTTTTCAGAGAACTATCAACAATAATTCCAAAATCTCTTTTTTGGAATGGTAGCAGCTAATTTAGACCCCATCATCTTGTAGGTACAGTTGGAATTATGTTTTCCAGTGTGCATTACTTTGCATTATCAACACTGAATTTCATCTGCCATTTTGTTGCTTAGTCACCCAGTTTTTGAGATCCCTTGGTAACACTTCGCAGTCAGGTTTGGACTTAACTATCTTGAGTAATACCATATCACCTGCAAACTTTGCTACCTCACTGTTTGTCCCTTTTTTTCAGATATTTATGAATATGTTGAACAACACTTAGTCCCTCTACAGATCCTTGGGGGACACTGCTATTTATCTCTCTCCATTGTGGAAACTGACCATTTATTCCTATTCTTTGTTTCCCATCTTTTAACAAGTTACTGATCTATGAGAGGACTTTCCCTCTTGTTCCTTGACTGCTTACTTTGCTTAAAAGCCTTTGGTGAGGGACCTTGTCTCAGGCTTTCTGTAAGTCCAAGTACTTTCTATGCACTGGATCATCCTCATCCACATGTTTGTTGACACCCTCAAAGAATTGTAATTGATTGGTGAGGTATGATTTCCCATTACAAAAGCTGTGTTGACTCTTCCACAATCTATCATGTTCATCTATGTGTCTGATAAATCTGTTTTTTATTACAGTTTCAACCAATTTGCCTGATACTGAAGTTATGCTTACCAGCCTGTCCTTGCCAGGATCACTGCTATAGCCGTTTTTTTTTAAATCAGCATCACATTAGCTATCTGCCAACCAACTTTCCAACCTTCTTTTTTTAAAACAAGCTTTTTAATTTCTTTTTCAAACTTTAAAGAAAAATACTTAATATTTTCTGACCAGTTCTATTTACAGTCTAAATTTAAGGATAAAAGATTATTCTGGTTGGCACAGACCACCTTTCTAACGTTAATGTAGCTAATATAATCAGCATCATTTTTTTGAAAGAGAGGTTACTGCACCAGGTGAGTAACTGGAGTTCTTCAAGATGTATGTCCCTGTAGGTGCTCCACTTCAGGTGCATCTGTTTCCTATGTCTTTGATTGGAGATTTTTGGTACCAGTATTTGTTTGGCTCACGCATGCGTCCCACACATCTTCATGCCAAACACCCACTCTATCTGGGGCTGAACTGGTGAACTGCAAGGTCGTGCAATGGTGACTCCAAAGCAGAGAGGAAGGAAGGTGGATAGACAAGCTCCCACAGGGACATACATCTCAAAGAACTCCAGTTACTGCACAGTTACTTCTCCTTTTTCTTCGAGTAGCGTCCATGTGGGTGCTGCACTTCAGGTGACTCCCAAAAAGTACTCCCCTAAGGAGGAGGGAGGTCTGGAACAGAGTTCTATATGGAAGACAGAATTACATTGCCTACAGTCACATCTGATCTTGCCACAGGCACCAGGACAAAATGACTGGAAAAGTGTGAACAGAGGACCAAGTTTTCACTCTACAGATGATTGTAATTGGTTCATGCTTAAGTAAGGCTATAGATGTAGACAGTGCTCTTGTAGAATGTGCTATCACTCTTGAAGAGGGTTCATGAGCTCTGTTGTAACAAGTCTTAATATAACCAGATGTCCACTTTGAAAACCTCTGTTTTGAAATTACCAAACCCTTCTTTCTGTCTCTGTCTCAGGCCAAAAGCAGTTGAAAAGGGTGGTTTGCCCATGCAGCTCCATATAGCATTGGTCATGAGGATGTGTGGAGCACATGTGCAGGCAGAACAGGCACTGCTACCAAAAATCTCTGATCAAAGTGTTACCTAGCAGCTCTGTGTTCTTGGGGAACCAGGGCACAAAACCCCAACTCTCTCTCTCTGGCTCACCTGAATTACCCCCCCACCAGCCCATGCTTGAACCAGAAACCAAAGGCTGCTTGAACCAGAAACCAAAGGCATTTCAATATGAAAAGGCAGGAGACACAACTGAAACCCTTCCAACAAGGGTGAGAGAACTCCCCATGCCTCATAAGCATCTCAGTTAGCACATGAATGGAGAACAGAAGCCTCATCTACATCAAAGATGGAACATGCACTGAACTCTGGGATTGCTGAAGCAGGGAAGTACTGCATGTTGGGAAATCTCTGCTCTCGATGTAAATAAACTTACACCTATACACATCCAGCACCGCAGTTATCAAACCATACTAGTTATTGGTATGCAAAACACTGAAACCTGGTTGCGTTGTGAACCCTCTCTCAAGAAAAGACGCCCTTCAGGAATGATCAGCTCCTTTTGTCCAGACATTGTTTATCCATAAACAAACCTGGCATCTACAAATCCCCTATCAAAGCTCAAACCTCTGTTCTGATGCTTGGATCCAAACTCTGCATCAGTTCCACTGTAACCTGTCTTCTCTTCCTGACTGATCGTGTTGGGGGCTCTGCCAGATTAAAAGCACTCCAGACCCTAAGATGACAAGCCTGTTCCTGGGAACCTCTGAACTGCATGGAGTGGTGAGATCAACCCCCTCCTTCTTCCCCCAACACAACTGGTCTCTCTCTCCCCCTCTCTCTCTCTTAGTCCAGGTATAACTTTCTACTTTTGTAATCAAACCTGGGATAGCTTTCTCCAATACCCCAATTGTAATTGTGTAGTACTGTAAGTGTTCGATTGTTTTTCTCTCCTTGTATGGTATTACTATTAGTATCATAAGTTTTATATGCCTAGCAATAAAATAACTGTTATAATCAGGCCAGTTGCCACTTTCTCTATCTCTCCAAACTTTATTTTCTTCCTTTGTGTCCTTGGTCCCTATCTTGCTCTGTAGCAACGCTTCTCTTATCTAAGCGAACGATCCCTGGAGTGCCCAAAAATCCTATGGGGTTTGCTCATCAAGGGGATTACTGCTAGAACAATTGTGGTGTAAAGGGGCATATGAAGGGGACAGCCAGGAAGTGCTACTCCGCCTAGCCTATGGGGATCAGGGGCAAATGAGGGTGCAGCTCAAGGTGCTGTTTGAGCCAGCCTGATTGAGTCCAAGGGGCAATTAAGGGGAGTAGCCAAAAAGATGCTGTTTGGACCCAGCCTGCTCTATTCTGATGCGTTGCAAAGGGGCACATAAGGGTAGCCACTGAGAGTGTGGTGTCACCCAGCCTGCTGAGTTCAGGGACATATAAGGGGTCAGCTGACAGTGCTGATAGCCCGGTCCGCTCAGACGCACTCAGTTAAGCTGAAATGTGTGTGTGTGTGTGTATCTGTGGGGGGTTTATTTGAATCAGGTGCTGGGGGAACCCAGCCCTGAAAACCTTAGGTCCTGCAGGATAACTCCATTGGGAGGGGGCTTGTAGCCTTATGAACACACAGGTAACACAAGCAGTACATTAGTAGAATCACATCCCTAGGATCCCACTCCTAGAATCACACCCCCCTTCCAGGAAGGTAACCCTAATAAATGAGCATTCCCCACGGTGAAGGGCAAATCTGGTAACAAAGGGTGCAGACTGCACAGGAAGTGGAGCACCCACCATGACACTACTTGAAGAATAATAACTGTTTCTATTTAAACTGACCATTTCACAGAATCATAGACTCATAGGACTGGAAGGACCTTGAGAGGTCTTCTAGGACTAAGTATTAGCTAGACCAGTCCTGGCAGGTGTTTGTCTAACCTGATCTTAAAAAATCTCCAATGATGGAGATTCCACAACCTCTATAGGTAATTTTCTAGACCTTTAATAATTTTTGTTGTAATTCTCTGGGCTTTCTGCAATTTGTCCACATCTTTCATGAAATATGGCACCCTGAACTGGACACAATACTCTAGTTGAGGCCTAATCAGTGCAGAGTAGAGTGGAAGAACTACTTCTCGTGTCTTGCTTACAACATTCCTGCTAATTCATCCGCGAACTGTGTTTGTTTTTTGTGCAACAGTGTTACACTGTTGACTCATATTTAGCTTGTGATCCACTATGACCCCCAGATCCCTGTCCACAGTCCTTTCCTGGGGAGTCATTTCCCATTTTGTATGTGTGAAACTGATTGTTCTTTCCTAAGTGGAGTACTTTGCATTTGTCCTTATTGAATTTCATCCTATTTACTTCAGATCATTTCTCCAGTTTGTTCTAATCATTTTGAATTTTAATACTATCTTCCAAGCCACATGCAACCCCTCCCAGCTTAGTATCGTCCGCACACTTTGAGTGTACTCATTATGCTATTATCTAAATCATTGATGAAAATATTGAACAGAATTGGACCCAGAACCGATCCCTGCGAGACCCAGTTGATATGCCCTCCCAATTTAACTGTGAATCACTGATAACTACTCTCTCAGAATGGTTTTCCAACTAGTTATGCACCGACCTTATAGTAGCTCCATTGAGGTTGCATTTCCCTAGTTTGTTTGAGTTCATGCAAGACAGTATCAAAAGCATTAGTAAAGTCAAGATATAGCACATCCAGCACTTCCCCCTTCTCCACAAGGCTTGTTACCCTGTCAAAAAAAGCTATTAGGTTGATTTGACATGATTTGTTCTTGAAAAAGCCATGCTGACTGTTACTTACAACCTTATTATCTTCAAGGTGTTTGCAAATTGATTGCTTAATTATTTGCTCCATTTTCTTTCCGGATACTGAAGTTAAGGTCTGTAATTCCCTGGGTTGTCCTTATTCCCTTTTTATAGATTGGCACAATATTTACCCTTTTCCAGTCCTCTGGAATTTCTCTCATCTTCCATGATTTTTCAAAGATAATTTCTACTAGCTCAGATATCTCCTCCATCAGCTCCTTGAGTATTGTAGGATACATTTCATCAGGCCCTAATGACTTGAAGACATCTAACTTGCCTAAGTAATTTTTAACTTGTTCTTTCCCTATTTTAGTACCTGATCCTACCTCTTTTTCACTGGCAATCACTATGTTAGGTGTCCAATCTATACTAAACTTTTTGGTGAAAACTGGAGGAAAAAAAAAAAAAGGCAAAAATGCCACTGTGCATAAAGAAGCATGTTGTTCTCTTTCCTGTAAGTGAAAACTTCTCCAGTCTTTGCACAGTGCTTATTCAGGAAAAACATTGTTATGCATCTCTCTATAATATGATAGCTATTGCTTATCGAAGGTAACCTGTTAAAAAAAAATTTAAATTTTAAATCTTTATACCTTTTAAAATTGTCTTTGTGTCCCTTGTTACTCCATCATGATGAATTAAAGAGGCCATAAAGGTTTTGAAGAGTTTATTTCTTCTTGTTGTCATTATTCAAATATTTTGGAAATAAAAGACATTGTGACCCGTCCGTGCCTAGGACAGCCACCTAAAAATGCCAAGGTCAGGGCAGGCTGTAAAAGCAGAGCAGATTCTCCCAACGCTGGTGGGTGACACTGAAGTCAGACTTCCCAACCAGCCACAAACAGTGCATCTGATTCCCCACACTAATTATCAAGAAGCTAAAAATAAAGATATACACAGCCCCCTTTACTGCATTTCAGTCTGCGGTTCCCAATCAGCCACTAGGTCCAGTAAAGAGATCAGTTATTTAAACTCTATGATCTTTACCAAAAAGGCTTCTCCTGATCCCAAAGGGTCAGCCAAAGTACCAGATCAATATAATTTTAGATCTTACCCAAAATACCATGCTGCCAGCCAATCTTTCAGTAAATAAAACTAAAGGTTTAATACAAAAAGAAACAAACTATAAGAGAAATGTTAAAGGAATAAAGCAATCAGATACATACAAATGATTTGAAAGTCCAGATGTATCAGGTTTCTAGAAGAACTGTGGAGTTTGCAGGCTTGTATAGTCCCTCTGGTATACATCCAGTACCTGGATGGGTCTCAGTCCTTTGTTTCACAGCTTCAGTAGATGTGTTGATCCAGAGGTAGGTGATGACTGAAAGACAGACTAAAGACTGGTGACTGAAGACAAAATGGATCCTGGGCAGCTGCCTTTTATGTCCTTTGGTCTGTGCCATGCTGCTTGTGGAATTTTGCAGGAACCAAAATGGAGTCCAGAGTCACATGAGTAAGTCCTGGTGACTTATCAGGTATATCCCTGGCTTCTCCCCCTGGGCCCCTTGTACCTGTGAATTTCTTAATGGGCCATTTAGCAAGCTATCACTGCAGCCATCTTGTCTGGGGTGTGTCCCAGACACAGCACAATTTGAAATACAGATATATCAAACGTATCTATAACTTCCATTACACACATAACATATACATTATCTTACTTAGCCCCTTATAGCCTTTCTAACTGTATCTGACATGGCATATCTCATATGAATTATGATGATTTTGACATATTGATGTCAAACAATACAATAAATGCCTCCCTCCCCAATCCAGCCAGCGTGACAGACATTTTGCTTGTGAACCTGCTAGATATCTTCAAGAATATTTGTTGTGAGCTCTTGCACCTTAACTGAAAGGACAGGAATGCTAAATTTTTAACAAATGTAGCCTTCATCAAAAACATTGTGGTTTAAGAGGCACCAAGAATGGGATTCACACACATGCCTAATTGCCCCTTTAGGTATCTAAGTCCAATATTCAGCTGCACTGGCATTCACAGAACCCCTGATCAGCTGTTGTCTAAGCCTGTAGGTGTCTAAAGTTCCTAGGTGCCTAAGTTTCCACCACTGAAGTCCCTGATACAGCTGGGCATGTGCAGAGCCACCCAAGTCCCAAAACTGCCCAGCAGCTTGGCACCTCACTCATGCTTAAGTCCCAGCAGGATTCAAAGACTAGGCACACCCCACTGATCTTGCCTTTGGGACAAATTCCAAGTCAATACATGAGTATAGCTGAAAGCAAAATGGTGTCCAACCCTTCCATAAATGAGACATTTATTAAAAAGATATTTTCATATGATTTTAGAGTGGTTCACGTATACAGCAAGATACGAAGGACCAATTATTTTATAACGTGGCCTCTAGGAAGACATTGCACAATTTTTGTGCCAGATCACTTGTATGGTCAGATGAAAAAATGATAATTAATTATATGTATTATGGTAGTTACAGAGAGACTCCAGAGAGATCAGGTTTTCATTGTCATATGATGCTGTATACACATATTATAGATAGGCTTGGAAGAATTTGATTTTTTATGTTGATGGATAATAGAGATGTTTACTTTAATTTTTTTTTTAATTTCTCTATTTAAATTTTCATAGTTGCTGGAAATTACAGAGGAGGAGGTCAGAAAATAGAGACAGTCAATCAATTATTTAATAACAATAGATGTTGAGATTCAAAAAGTTAAAAGCTTTACAACTGTTAAAACACACATTTTCAACATCCTGTCAAAATATACAAAGTCAATATCCTTAAATCAAACTCTAATAGGTTCCCAAGCAGCATTTTTTCTTACTTGGTTTGTAAATTTCAATTATCATCAATGGAAATAATTTGTATCCGTTTGTGTGTGTGTGTGTACAGTGACATCGATGTTACCAACATTTACCAAATAAAAAAGAATCTGTCCAAGCCTACACATTAAAAAAAAGTGAATGCAAATTGAGCATAATGTGTGGTAGTGGTGTTTTGAATTTGAAAAGTCTATCATTTTAAAAGAACTGCATTCACAAGTGATTTGAGCACATATAAATGGAGGCCATGCTGGGATCTTTTAGAAAAAGGGCACAGAAAGAATAAAGTTGTCAGGACAATCCCCAAGATTCTCCATGCGTTTGGTTCTGGCTGGACAGTGATTGTACTGCTCTTCTGCAAATTTGCTTCAGGTCACTAGTAAGACTCCTAACAGCTTTGCTTGCTGGGTAAACTGATCTGTTTTATGTCACTTTTAGACACTGCGGTTCCGGAAGCACATTAGGCAGAAGAATTGCCACAGAGCAGGGATCATAACAGATGGATTTTGAAAAATATCCAACTAAATACAAGAATAAGAAAACTTTTATAATGGCATTTCATACAAAGAAAACATTTTAAAATAATCCTCAGAACACTAACTGCAACCATTTTTTTCATAGGATTAAATAATTTTAGAATATATTATCAAAATATTTGGATCAGGACTTGGACTTTTTTGTTTTACCTGGCACCAGCTGTATGCAGGCTTCTGAATCATCAACAGCCATAGTGAACATTTGCTAGGAATGTGATGACGGCAATTTAAATGTTCAGTGACATTGTGATTTTTAAGTACTTGTTTCTGTGGCCAGTTGTAATCTAACAGCTTGTGATGGAGCAGGGGAAACTGTGTGATTTTAAAGTCACAAGGGCAGCTTGTGTTTACTGCGATTTCATCTACATCACAGAATGCGAGGTGTTGGATATGGAAATACAAGTTCTCCCAGGACTGATATTAATAGACAATGAGATCTGTGCGCCTAACTGAAAAAGAAGAAAATGCTGTTTTTTAAAAATATTCTGAAATGTTTCACTTTGTGTAAAAAGCATCAAATAAAACTTTTCTATAGTCTTTTCAATGTATAGTGATATTAATATCTATGAAAATTGCCAAATCGATAGTCCTGAAAAAGGAAGTTTCTTTTGGATACACAGACCAGGTACAGAATAGGATGCAAGAGTTGCATTCTTCTTACCAATGTGGTTCAGCCTAAATCTGAACCATGTCATTTTTCAGGTTGTAAGACTAATTTTTAATTACTGGAGGAAAGGAAGAAACTTGCCCTGGGAGCAGATTATCCCCCAGGTGCCTATTACAGGTTTTCTAGCATCTTCCTTTGAAGCAGTTGGTACTGACCACTGTCCGAGACCGAATACTAGACCTGATGGACCACTGGCCTGATCCAACCTGGCAATTCCTGTGTTCCCATTTCTAGTTGTTTTCATGTTCATTCAATCCATTGCTGGTCTGCTAATTTTGATGGTGAAATGTGTCCTCCTAACCACAAGTATCTCATTTCACACAGTTCTCCAGACAGCCAGGAGATGGTCACTTGAAGTGGGACACCCTTCAGTCACTAATGATCCTGGCTGTTCTTCAACCAGTGATTTTGCAGGGAATGTTTTAGTAGCCTGTTACTCATACCCAGAGCCATCCATTTCCCCACTGCTTGAGCACTTTGAGAGTCATGGTGTACAGGAAATTAAATTAAGATATAGGTCACTCTTCCAAGCTCACCTGTTGCTGAGTTTCTAAACTAGAAAGAGATTTATATATCTCCTACAATGTTCAGCACATGTCAGATCAGGTTTATCTTGCCATCTATAATCGGTTTGTTTGTTTTTTTAATTAATGTTCTGAAAAGGATAGAAGCCCATTGGTTTAAATAGCTCCAGTATCATTAACAGAAAAGAAACTGAATGGGTTACTATGTATCAGATACAAGTGTGCCTTGACATTGTATTAAGGATTCAAAATCATCAGCATGTCCCTCCCAATTACATTGCTACATCCTGCTTTTGTGATGTCTGCCTATGGCAGGTTGTCAAGCTTGAAGTGAGGAAGACTTTTACTATATTTTTGTGGTCCCTCGTGTCTAAGAATAAACTAACTTGGAGAGTCACTATGGATTTCGTGTTTCAAAAAGGGTGGTGAACCCACTGGGACAAATTAAAGGTCAAGCAAGCAAAATGGGCAGCTACCGTGCACATTGCCTGTCAATTTTTGACCTCATGAACGATCCCTGGCAATGAGGTTCACAGTCTGTTTTTTTGTCAGTTTTGATTTTTTCTCCTTTCAGTTTCTGAATACAAAAAAAAAAAAAAAAAAAGCAGTCAGGTTATGTAAACACTGATGATGGCAAATTCAGCACAGTGGAGACGGAGTGATAAAGGGAAGTTACGTAGCTTGCGTAACTCCCGTTGACTGCCACCAAATATTGCCGGCATTGTAGACCTGCCCTCAGTCATTCTACTCTGCTTGACTTCCTGATTGTAGAAATTCCAGTACGTCATTTAAGAGGGCAAAAGACCTAGCTGACATCACTTGGACAGCTGGCAAGAAGTTTACCTGAACAGAGAAACCAACTCACTACTATCCAGTTGTTTTATGCTTCAGTAAATAATCCAGTGTATGCAATGCTATTTAAAGAACCCCACAATAATTGTTTAAAAAGAAACAGAGACTGAAGCAGGTGGATTGTGTGGGCTAAGATGTCTCACACATAAAATCTGCTCTGACAGACTGTGCAGTTCAGTGCACTTGAAAACAGAGCAGGAGTGGGTCTGGGGTGGTATTATGCAATGTCATTTGAATCTATTTTGGTTCAAGGGAGTTGCAGGGTACTTACTGCCCTGAAGCCTGATGTAAAGTTGTAGTGAATTTCAGGATTAGTCACTGAAAAGACTTTCTGTTTCCACCAAAGGAAATACTTAGCAGATCAAGTTCAGTCTAAATGCGCACTGTCAGCCTTTGCATAGTGTGTTTGGTTATACATTTCCATTCACTCTACCAGTAAATTAGTACAATACCTTTGGTCTGTCTGTATTATCCCTTCTCTTTTTGTCCTCTGAAGACTTCTTGGGATTTATACCTCATTTGCTTGGCAAATGCTCAAACAAGACCAGTTGTTCAGCTGCAGAATAAGAAAGTATACTTCATCAGTCTATCTTCACACTGGGTGAACTACACCCACTCTCCATGCTCTGCTCACTTTGGAAGGAAGTACAGTCAGAACCACAAATGATCTTCAATCTTATTGGGACAATATGGTCCACTGGATAACATCAGGGACCAGGAGTCACGAGACTCTACCATTTACTTGTTAGGTGACTTTGGCAAGTCACTTAACCTCTCCACGATTCAGTTTCCCCATCTGCAAAATGGGAATAATGACACCTACCTTTCTTTGTTTGTGTTTACACCAGTGAGATATAAATCTGCTGCTCTATAATTTCATGCAATTCTTTGTGACTCATCATCCTTCTCTCAGGAATAGGCATCTAATCAACGCTTCACATGCTCAGTCAGGCAATATGGGCAAATAGATTTGCATTGTGGGTACCACTGCAGTTCTCTCTACTGCTGGCAGAATGACTAGGAAATGTGAAGTTTTTTCCTCACAGATAAAAGTGGTCCCCCTCTTCACCCAAGCAATTAGGAGAAGGAATAGAGAGAAGACTCCTTTCCCTCAATCTGTGCCCACAGGCAACATATAGGGTGAAGGAAGAGTCTGGAAAAAAAACACCATTGTTCAGCATTAACCAGAAGTGGGAGGACAGAAGAGGTTGTTTCCATTCCAGGAGCCAGAAGTGGAAGTTGCATCAATAAATAATTATGCTAAATTGTAATGATTCAGTTATGCACAAATACTCCAGCAAATACTGCAAATCATTTTCAGAATGACATTATTGTGTTTCTCTCTGCAAATCTATTTGATGAAGTGACTACCTACTGTTGAAGACTGAACAGTACTGTTCTGCACAATTAAATAAATCTTGATTTGCAACACACACGCGAGAGGAGGAGCTTTGGGAATTCAGCAAAGACTATTGCTTATCATGCTCACCAATACTGTCTCACTGTTTACGTATACAGCCCCATCTCTGTATCTGTCTGTTGTCTCTTGTCTTCTTATTAGATTATAAACTTCTTGAGTAGGGACCATCTTTTTATTTTGTTTTTGTACAGCTCCTAGCACAAGGGCTCCTGGTTCCGATGACTAGGGTTCCCAGGAGCAATTTATACAAATAAATAATTAATAATAAATTCAATCATCTGGCAGTATAGCTCTTAAATCAGTTGTAATTTGTGCCCTTTAGTTACAAATGTGCAAGTTACAGACGCTATGCTTTCTGAATGGTCATTTATTTGAAATTGCTGATTTTGAAAATATACAGCCGTAAATCACAACTAAATATATGTGAATTGAGTCCTTTTTTAATATATACAATAAAAAAAACTAATCACTTTAACCCAGCAGGGATAAATTATGCATTTTTCATCCAAAGACTGAAGAAATGATGCTTCTGAAATTTTTTAAATTTGGGGAAAAAACACTACCCAATTTCATAAGGAAGTACAGCCCTAAAATCAATTTACATAAACCTCTGTAAATGCACTGCTCATTCTGTAAATGGTTTGGCTTAACTGGATTTCATGAAGAGAGGACTTGTTCCTCTTCACTTTACAGACATATAGATAGAGCCGTCTGAAAGCTGAAATGTTTGGATTGTGGGAAATGAAGTTATTTTGATATTTGATTGTGGTGTGAAATTTTGTTCTGTTAGAAGTTTTCTAACCAACTCTTGTGTAACACATCCTTCAGCTGGGCTCATAGTAACATGGCTTTTACCACTGTTGCCTTTTCAGGTAAAGTAATTTGACCTTCCAGTCAATCTGATATTCCCATCACTTCTGGGGTAAGGCAAGTCCAAAATGAAAAAGAAATTGTCTGTCTGGCAACAAGAATTCCACAAAAAATAAATAAGCTGCCTCCTTGCTGGGTCTGTCCTTCCCAGCTGCTTTTTCCTGAGGTCCCAAATTGTACTACTAAAAGGATACAACAGAAAGGATCCTGAGCCAAGGCAGCCACTAAAGGTGTCCTGGGAAGAGAATAGAAGCACTAGGGGAAGAAGAAACCCCAGGTAGGACAGACTGGCTATTTGGTGAATTTTAGGGGGATTTGTTTGGAAAGCTTTCTGGGTGAAGAAAATAATCCTAGGCACTCAATCAAAACTTGCTGACCACTTGAGCATATCATCAGCTCCTTTTCAGGGGCTAAGGAACAGGATTTAAGTAGTGGGAGGGCTCCTTCCATCTTCTTCTTTCACCAGTTGGATGAGGATCTTGTTATAACCTGTCCAGGAGCCTAAAACCAGGACAGCCAAGGATCTCGTTAGATAATTAGTCTAATTCTTGCTTGTATTCACCATAATTGCACAACATGTTCACAAAAAGAAATTTAATTCACCTTGAAACACAACAGCATATTTAAGCAATTGATCCATAGGAAATGACCCACTCACATAAGGGCCTAAATCTGCTGTAATTTACAAGGATGTAAATCCCAGAGAACTTCACTGAAGTCAACAGAATTACTCTGGATGCATAGAATTATTCAGGACAGAATAACTCTGGCTGTATCAAAGTAAATGAGGACTGCATTTTGTCCTTAAGGTGTTAGGCCTGATCTACACTGCCAGAGGCATCAACGGGAGATATGCAAGCTATGTACTGAAACTTCTGTGTCTTCTAACTTTCACTTACTGCAGCGTCTTCATTGTGCTGCGTCAACAGGAAACGCCCTCCGGTCAACGCAGCATTACTCTTTTCGTTGCTGCATCAGTTGGAGAGCACTTCCAGGATCGATTGTGGGAGTTTCCACTGCCTGCTTAATCGATCCCGCTCATCGATCCGTGGAGCCCAACACAGTGCCCACAGTGTAGTTTGGTTTGAATCCTAAGTTTGAGTACTAAGTTTGGTGAATGGTTTTAGGTATGCAGTGCAAGTATATTACGATGAGTTTTTATATTACTTTTATCCACCTTTTTGCCTGTTCTCTAAATTATTTTTTATTTTTAATCATTTTTTTCAATATTCACTCTTCATTCCATTGTCATTTTGATATAATTTGTACTCCTTTTGAAGTCAATGTAAATCTTTCCGTTGACTTCAATAGCAGATGGCTCAAGACCCTTGGACATCTTGACAGTGTTTCAAGATTCTGCCCAGTTCTAACAACAAACTGTATCTGCTTTTCTGTGAGCACACATCATGTTGCTAATCTGACAGATGAAAATGAAAATAACAAAAGGAACCACTATTACAAGCGTGTTTCCTTTATGCCGTTAGGGTTCCAGTGACAGTACGTACCATGCCTGAAGATTTTTACTCTCTACTATGAAATTCCTTGCCAACTGACAGATATTAAAATCATTGTGGGCTGAGGTTTTTTTTTTCTGAGAAACTTTCTCAAGTCTGAAAATGTTAATGCAAAACCTATGGCACCAGCATGACCTGGCATCTACCCAACCTCTGCACCTGCACAATTACAGCCAGGCTTTTCTGAACACTTCTTCCCTCACAGCTTGGTTTGTTCTGGGGTTGCTGTTGTTTTGTGATTCCCTCCTCCACACCCCCCATCTTTAAACACTGAGCATTTAAGGCAGGCATAATTTTTCAAATGTTGTTTTGGAGAGTTTGTTGGAGCTAATCATATGCGCCTCTGGAGAGGGACTGCAAGACTGGCCCACACTGAAGTAGAAGTCAGTGAGCTCCAGCAAAGATATCGCTGAAGATCTGCAACCACCTGGCTTGCCTGAAGGGCAACATAAGATTCTGCTCAAGGAGTGCAGAATGAACAGCTGCTTTCTGCTCAGACCACTCTGACTGTTCCCACTGTACCAATAAAACCAGAGCTATCAATCACTTCACAAGATCAGCCAGAATTTTTTCTATCTCCCTTCCCTCTCTCTTTCTCTGCTGCAAATAGGTTTGAGTGTTATGCGCTGACACAGGTGTGTTTACACACAAGTCAATTGTATGGATGCTTGTGACCTGTCAAAGCAAAGAAAAGGAATGCCAGCTCATTTTGCTGCCCTTGGAGTACCACCGTACTCGTTTTAAGAAAAGAGAAAAAAATATTTAAATGAGATAAGAGGAGCCAGATTCTCAGTTTGTGTAAATCAGCAGCAGTTATGTCGATTTACACTAGCAGAGACTCTGACCTATCTTGTAAAGTAGTGGGCAGTCTGACATGTTAAAAAAAAGTAGGTCTTTTCCAAGAGAGGTGAATTTAGATACACTGGGCCAAAAATCAGACTTTGGTCAAACAGGTGCAATGACATTGAAGTCAACAGGCCAGATACTGTTCTCATTTACACTGACATAAAACTGAAAAACAGTGGTGTCACTCAGAATTTATACTGGTGTAGCTGAGAATAGAACCTGGAACTACATTTTCTTATACCTGGTCCCTGCGTAAGGGTCCATTAATTTTCAAGCAGAACTCCTTCA
This sequence comes from Emydura macquarii macquarii, assembly GCF_026122565.2. NCBI lineage: Eukaryota > Metazoa > Chordata > Testudines > Chelidae > Emydura > Emydura macquarii. The sequence goes on from NW_027131164.1 coordinate 15,177,172, forward strand.
CTGAAAGTAGTAAGGGAGATCTTCTTAAAGACAGATGATACATTACTACCCTCAGTTTGGCCTTTGGTCTAAATGCTACTAAGTATATAGTGCATTTACATTATTATTGGAAAATGGTAAGCCCCATTTTCAGACTAAAAGAAATTCCATCTCTTTCTACATAAGGCTAAATCCTGAGGTCCTCATTTATGTTTTACTCAGTCCTCTTTATTCAATTAAGGCAAACTGAGGACGCTGTGGAAAGTTTAGGATTTCATCCTTGGAGAAGTTTGCTTAAATTTTGTTAGCTGACCTCCCAGTTAAGCAATTCTGATTAGTTTGAGCTGGCACTGTTTAACCAAACCATGGGTCAATAATAAAATGAACTAATTTATTAGATCATAAAAGTACATGTGTACTCCATATGGTATAGTTCTTAAAAATGTGTGACTGGCCACGGAATACTGTAAAATGAAAGATCTTTGAGAAACAGGACACCACACAGCTACCACCAGTGGACAAAATGACAATAGTCACCTGCATGCTATGGGCCAGCTTCTTAGCTGGTGTAAATCAAAGTTCTAATTAATGCAAAAGCTGAGGATGTGGTTTCACATATTTATATAATTTTTTTAAAATTGTGATTTAAAACTCTTACCTGAAACATTAAGATGTATAGGTTTACATATAGGTATAGAAAAATTCTGTATAATAATGAAATGTTGTTTCAGTTCTCTCTTTAATTGTGATGTTTTAGTTATTTAACCATACATGCACTATATTCTACAAGCCAAATTGTCAAATAAAGACACCTATGTCGCACCTACAAAATATTCAGAAATAGTCGCAGGCAGGCAGAGACACAAAATGGGTGTTTGTACAGGCAAACACCCATTCATATGCACAATTCTATGTTTTGTGCATACACATGTATATTTGATGGGTGCAATTACCTGTTGTGTTCAAGTGTGCAGTCTTGTGGTTGCAATTTAATCTCCTATGCCTTCATTCAGCAAAACACTTAATTCCCTGCTTCTTTAAGGGATGGATTTACACATGGACTCAAGAATTTTTCTCGTTCAGGCCATTAGTTTTGTATATTTGCCCCATTATATCTGCTGAAACATATTTAATATATTATTTAAAAATTAGCTGTGGTTTGGGCCCAATGGTTTAATGGGATGTACATCATGGTGATAGGGTAGAGATCAGATTACATTCACTGTCAGCTCTGAGGAAACAGGGTGTTTTGGGCAATTATCATAGCAATCTCTACGAGTCATTCTGAAGGGGAAGACAGTCTAAGTCCTATCATTGGTGGAATAAACCATTGATGACGAGGGCCTTCCAAAGTATAGGCCTGCTAATGGGGAACCTAATACTTCTGCTTAATGCACTGCCCTATCAGAACAGGCAGAAATAATCCTCACTTGGAAAGAAGAGAGACTGAGAGGGCCTATCATAAAACTGTATATCTAAAGCTATAAGAAACTCCACTACTGGATCCCAGCACTGGAATGCAAAATAAGCAGGACTGTGGGAGAGAGAGCCATAGTATGAAGCCAGATGACAATAGCGTAGGGGTCAATAAGGCCTGTCTACTCTCCAGGAATCTGACCTACGTAAGTACAGGGAGCCAGAAGTTTCTCCAGTAGAAGTCTGTCTTCTATATGCCCAAATAATATTCTATTTCCGTTATGGTTTTCAATCAAGTTAATTACTAAACTTCACTTACCTACATCCTTGTTTGCTTTTAAGTGATAAATAAAAAAAAAATCTTACTGGTTTGAAGGAAAGATCTCATTCCTACTATTACTATTATGAGCATTGTAGGAGCCCTTGCTTAGAAGCCTTTAGCACTTCAAATTTAAAATCTGTACACATGTAAGCAGTGGATCACGCACATGGACAGTGTCAGACTCACATAGACAGGCTAAAATGCAGAGAAGGGGGAGTTTCTAAATATTATAAATGACAATTTTTTAACATAAATGATGTTGTACCCAACATGATACTAACCAATTTATACTACACCTCTATGGATTAAGATTAATTAATGACTGAACTGGAAGCTGCTGGTTCCCTAGGGACCAGTGATTATTACCTGATTACATTCAATATGGGCCCAATCAGAAATATGCATAATTGATGCTCCCTTTCTGAATAATGTGCTTTCATCAAATATGTGATTGGGCTCAACACAGAGATAACATGGTGAAATTTCATAGCCTGTGTTATACAGAAAGTCAGACTAGATGATCTAGTAGTCCCTTATGGCTTTAAAAACTATTAAATGAGAGCCTATAATAAAAAATTCAAAAGCATCTAATTGATTTAGGCCCCTAAGTTCCATCGAAAGTCAACTGGACTTAGATGCCCGTGATCCTAAGAGCACCTCAGTGCCAGAAGGCAAGGGGCTCCCATGTATGTAGCAGTGAGTCGCAGCTGAAAAGACTCAAACTCACTGCTGTCAGAATCTGTATCTAAAAGGTGTCACGGAAGGTATCATGTGTGAGCCAGTAACACGCTAGTCATTAATATCATTGAAGGGTGTATGTACAGGTGATATATGAAACCTTATAAAGATGTGCTGGAAATATGTTCTTAAGTGTGTGGCAGGAAGGACTATAAGTCACCCCTCCTTAGAAAAAGGAATTGGTCCTGCATGTTTGACTATCTCATCAAAAAACAGATATAAAGTTAGTTTGAAAAGATCTATTTTCCATAAACCCATGTTGATTTGCATTAGTTACATAACCCTCCCTTATTTCTTTATTAATTAAGTCCCATATCAGGCACTCCATTATCATGCCTGGGATCGATGTCAGGATTACAGGCCTATGGTTAACTGGGTCATCCCGCTTACCCTTTTTAAAAACTGGCACAACATTAGCTTTCTTTCCAGTCTTTTGAAATTTCCCCAGTGCTCCAGGACTTATTGAAAATCAACTTTTAGTCCAGTGAGCTCCTCAGCCAGCTCTTCAGCTGTCCAGTGAATGTCTGCTTGCATGATATACCAAGTGAATCTAGGCCTGCAGATATCTGAAGGGAAGTCTGGCATGCTGAGTCACATACATGCATGAGGTCATGGGTCCCAGTAGCTGTAAACATGAATACACTGTTTTCCTAGAGCTGGACTTTAGGCTTCTGAACAAGGAGACTATGGACTGAAAGCTGTCCACCAGGAGAAAAGTCATGGTGGCTGTGGCACTGAGACTTGCTTCTATGAAACTTATTCTCTGTGTCAGTTATAATGTTGATTTCTCTACATTTAATTTTAGTCCTCAATGAGAGAACAGATGTCTGGGTGACAAGATGCTGTTTTCAACGTGATGCCTGATCCTCCCCAAACTAGCTAATCATCCAGGTAAAGAAATATTTTGATGCCTAGGCAGTGCAAATGTGCCACTGTCACTGTTATGCATTTGGTGAACACCATTGGAGCCAAATATAAAACAAAGAGAAGCATTGTGTACTGGTAGTCCTTATTGCCTTTCATGAACTGAAGATACGTTCAGGGGCCAGGGTATATCACCACATGAAAGTAAGCCTTCTGCAAATCCAGAGAGCATAGCAATTTCCATGGTAGGGATAATAGAAGCAAGTGTGGCTATCCTGAACTTGCCTTTTTTGATAAATCAGGTCAGCTCTTGTAGGTTCAGGATGGGTTGACCACCTCTCTTCTTGATCATCAGGAAGTACAGGGAATAGAAACCCTCTCCTGTGCATTGGTAATGCTCCTCTATTGCTCCCAATTCCAAAAGAGACTACTTCCTGAAGCAAAACTGTCTTGTGAGATGTATGTAACTGAGCCGGTGGCAGCAGGTGAGGCAGTCAGAAGGCAGAAGGAAGGATCAGTGCTGACGGTGCTGGCAGAGAGACTGTTGAGAGCTGCACAGAAGATGCAGGAGGAACTGAAAGTGCCACAATAAGAAACACCATCAATGGAGCCCACACAGTCGAGGCTAGTGGAATAGGTGCCAGACAATGTAGTAAACAAGAGTCCAGCAGAGGGAGACACAAAAAGTCCTTCGCTGCAAGGAAAGCACACAGTGTTGACGGCATCAAAAATCAGAGGCAAGTGTTCCATCATCACTGCCAATGGTACTATAGTAGACAGTGTCAAAGACAAAGATGTGGCTGGTAATGGTGAAGGCACCAGTCTCAGTGCTACCTCAAATGGGGATATTGAGGAACGGTGTTTGCAACCAGACTTCAGCTTAGCACCAGAGGACTTTTTAGAAGCTCTCCTGTGGAGCAATGCATGAGACTTCGGCAGTCTGTTGGTCTCAGAGAACACAGTTGGTTTAGGACACTTCTAGGAAGCCACAGGAGTATACGACGAGCCGCGTTTTCATGCAATTTGGGCTTAGAAGCCAGGGTGGCTGGAGGGGTGCTTCTTGTGGAGGAGCTGTCGGTCTTACGTGGTCAGGGTCAGTTCTGAAGAGGAACACATTGACTTCTCGATGAGATGTACCGTAAGGCAGAAATACCTCTGCTTCTTCATCCTCATTGGAACGGAAGTACAAATAGGACATTTGTGCCTCACATTCTTGCCATTCATTGCCATTCTTGCCCAAGCAAATTAGGTAGCTTTTGGTCCTGTCCTTAAGGGGGAATCACAGCCCTGCATATGGCATTCGACTTGAATCCTTGGGATTTTTGCTTGTTAAATCCTCAAGTAAGAAAACTAATTATCTAAGTTAACTGGACTATATTAACATTAAACTAGCTTTAACTATATATAAATTAGAGAAATTCTCTTTCCGAAAGCTGGCTAAGCAAAGGGTGATGGGGAACTCCAACTCTCACCATGGGCAGTAAAAAGGAACTGAGAGGGAGGAAATGGTCATGCCCCTTAATACCCTTGCTTCAGCACACAAGGATAGCAGGGGCACATGCACTACCTGCTGGTGCTGCTGGCAAAAGTCTCTAGTTCAAGAAGCTATATACAGGAGAATGTATATGTGCACAACCACTTGAAGGGGAGCAATCAGCACACAACTATATTCACCTAATAAATGCCCATATTTTCCAGATCCAGTGATAAATTTAACATTTTAACACTGAATTGATAACTCATTTGACAGGTTAAGTTGACAAATTTGCAGTTTCAACATAAAACTAAGGTATAAATTGGTCTGTTTGAGCTGAATCCAGATTTACCCAAAATTGGTCCCAGTTTTCCTCAAAGAGACCTATGAACCTTGAGAATAACCTGTGCTGAGTTTTGAATATGAACTGAAACAAACCCAGGCAGACATTTTTCACATTGATTTGATGCAAGGATTTTTCTGGGTATAATCTGGACCTTGAGTTCTTTCTTCAGGCTGTGATAGCTTGTTGACTGCTATGAAATCCAAATCTGCAAAGGGATGCAGTACACTTTTTCCTTCTTATGAAGAAACGTGCTGTGTATGAGCTGGTTATCAGCCACACAGATTCCCAACAGTCAAATAAGCAGAAAATATCCTGGATACATCTTTTATTATATCACTGTGCAACAAAGAAACCTGCAGGGTATGACTCATAAGGTCCATATGCAGGGCAGATTGCAGAACAAACCACTCCAGAGACATAAGACTAATTATTCCTGGTGTTCAGCCTCATTGTCAGGAAAATTCTCAAAAGATCTCTCGATACGGGCACAAAGTGCTTGAAAGATCTCAACATAAAACAGGCCGTGTAACATCATTAGTGCAAAGCTTGCTTCCACTGGATCTATGACATCCACAGATGACATTGAAAGTGAGTGGAACATACAAGGTCATTAATGAGACACACAGTCGGCATTCCCAAGCACACAACACAGGACTCATCTGATGAGAAAAAATGATTCCAAGGGAGTGTTGTCTGCAGAGAAACAGAGGCGCATATAAAGCCCTGATTTCTGAACCCAGTCTGTTGATTGGACACCACACTATAAAACATCACTGCTAGAGGGATGCAAAACAGTGACTATCAAACTTAGTCTGATATCAAATATGTTCCCCCAAATATAAAAAGTCTGTTTGCCCAACTGCAAAACGTGCATGCCCCATGTTAACTCACCTCCACCAAGCTCTGCCATGGTGACTCCCTGCCATATTGCAATGCTGGACGAAGGCAGGGGAAGGGTATGAACAGCTAATGCAAACACTGACAAATCACTGAATAATCCATTTGTCATCACTGACTAGCACTTGACAGAGATGCACATCAGCCACTGCATAATTGCATAAATAAGATTGCTAAAACCAAGGAAGTCAAAGGCCAGATAAAGCTATCAATTACCCTCAGAGTAATCCTATTGACTCATTGAATTTCCTCTGGGTTTATATTAGGTAATCAAGAGCAGAATTTGGCCTGTTGAATAGTTATTTTACTTCAGAGTAAAGTGAGTTATATTTTAACCTTGGATTCAGGGGTCTGAGTTTCTCTGATAACAAATGATAGCATCAGTAACACCTAAATTTGCAAGTCGCTGCATTTCTTACATCACTTCATCTATCAGCAGCTGTAGGGGAGGAAATACAGAACCCTGAATTTTGCAAGCAAAAGAAAAAATTATCATCAAAATATATTGTTTTAATGCATATTTACTTGTAAATGTACTTCTACTCACCCTATTAATGATCTGGGATAATAAACAGTGTTTTTTTAAATGCATTCATTTGAAATGCTGTTATTTTTAATAACCTAGAATTTCAAATTACTGATTATGATTAAGGTGCTTCTGAAACTATAATGATGGATGCAGTATGAGTGTATAGACAGAGAAGTAGATAGATTGTGCATATACTATAACTGAAAACTCCTTGTGCCAAATTTGTTTTAAGTGGAAAAAGATTTGTCAATTGTTTTTTTCCTCTCTATTTTTTTGTGTTTGTTTTTTTTTAAATTAAGAAGGAACACACACATAACAGGCTATTATGAAATAACAGTTTGACATGGACCTATAGCACAAGAGGTAATTTAGCATTAAAGATACCATTCTGTGCTCAATTTACACCAGGAAACGAGGGTGCTATTTCATGGATTCTTATCATATGAGAAGTGCCAAGTGAAATGAAACAGTTGTGTGTCCTCAAGACAACAAGAGTGACACTTTTGGTCAGCTAAGAGAGGTCAGAGAATGTCCAGAGAATAAGCATTCAGAGTGAGCGAGTAAATATGCAATGAAGAACTGAGAAACAAAACAATGCCCCAAAATATCTGAATGTTTAGCACCTAGAATGGTGGTTGTTTCTTACCATTCTCTATTACTTTATCTATATTGTTGTATTGATTTCTCTGTTGCTGAGCACATCATATAAAATCACATGGTTAGCAATATTGCCTTTTTTCTAATTACAATTTGTATGATCTCAGAAGTAGTAGTGCTCTTAAAAGCTCTGTTTAAGAAGAGGAGACAGTCTGATACAGGAGTGATGCCATCTTATTGGCCAATCACCAATACTGAAAGCTCACATTTATGCTGATGTTTTAATGGATGCAGTTTCTTGTCAGAAGGAACATGATTTACTGTAAGTGAGATGAGCAAGTTGGTTTTTTGTTTTTTTTTTTTGCTTTTGTATCCAAAGACAATCAATAACTAAGAAGTTATTATGAATAATGTCTGGGAATCAGTCTCCCATTATTACATACCAAATGGTTTTGGTAATATCAAAAAGAAATGTACCATAGTAACTTCCTTTAATATTTATAAGACTTGATTCTAAACGCCTTACTCAGACAAAACTTTGTGTACTTCTCCTTTTAGCACCAACAAATACTACCTCTCTGGCTGAAGTTAATACTCTGAAAGCAATTATTTACCTCCTGAGGTGTAAACAACAAGGTTTTTTCTTTTCCATCTATTTTCCTTGAGAATATTAGGCACTAGTGTGCTGCACTATAGCTGCCCCATGTGGACTGCACGAACTAAAAGGTAATTTAGTTCTGTCCGAAAGAGGAGCAGCACCAGAAGCATCCACAGAGGGGAGTTACAGCAAAGCATGCTCATGCATGCTGCAGTCCACACCCCACGTAGTCCAAATTCCAGAGCTGTGTAGACAAGCGCTGGTCATAATAAAAGGAAGTCCAGATATTTCTTATGAAGACTTCGGTCTCTGTTTCTTGTATGGTCACTAAAAAAAAAAAACCACAAAAATAAATATTAAACTAATAATAAATAATATAGAAATATATGAGGGCCAGATTCGGATACCTTCATTCACATTGAGTAGTACCTTGCTGCACTCAATTGCTGTAATCAATGGGGATGCTTGCCGAGTAAGGTACCACTTGGAGTAAATGAAGGCAACAGAAACTGATTGTTAGAGCTCTTAAACTTTGAAGGATTTCTATTGGATGGAATCCTGGCCCCACTGAGATTCAGGAGAGTTTTGCTATTGTCTTCAATGGGAACAGGTTTTCATCAACTCACTAATCCTCCCATCACTTATGATGTAAGTATTATCAACCCCATTTTACAGTTTGGGAAACTGAGGTGAAATGACTTGAGAAGACTGTTAATTGAACCGGCATGATCAAGCAAGGCCTGAGAACCCCCATCTACCACTGACCACAATGGGAATCAAGGACACTCAACACTTTAAAACCTTGGAGGCTTGCCCATTGGTCTCAGTTTCAGATTAATTATAAATCATAAATTCCACTCTGCAAACTAGACTCATGTTCATACATGCTCAGAGATTAAAGACAGAAGGGACTATTAAATCATCTAGTCTGATCACCTGTATATCACAAACCCTTAAATCTCATTCTGTTACCCCAATTCTGAGTTGAGCCAAGTAATTTGGGATCATGCCTAAGGAGCTAAATATTGACTAAGATAATATATATTTTACTCTTATTTATCACAGAAGAAGTTAACACTGATTCTTAGCTTTTTTCAATGAAATTGGGGGGTGCTAAATATAAAATTAAATTTTATCACAAAATATTTGAAAGTGGTGTATCATAAGACTTACTAGGAAAGACTTTAAAATAAGATTGTATATCTCTTCTTGCTTTCTCTATACCTTTCTGTCAGCAAATTTTTTAAAAAAAGACTATCAATTTCAGAATATATGTTACAAACAATATGTTTCTTAACCTATGTTTCTAGCAACATCAGAGAGTATTAAAAATTATAGCATTTTAAAAATCCAATGCACTTGTCATTATTTACATGAACCTGCTGAGAGTGACAATTTGTCCCACTCTAATGGTGACTGGGCCATACAGTTAGGTTGATGAGCCTACCTGGCTAACATTGGAGGGTCTTTTAGCTCTAGCAGTAGTACTTCATGCTTTCAAAGTTAGAGGTCCCAGGTCCTGCTGCAGTCTGGCATTAAAAGCTGGTTTGGGGGAATTAACATACAGTTGTTTTGATTATTGATTCTATCCACTCTGTGCTGTGTCTATCCAACAGCAACCATCTACACTTGCAGGAAACCCTACAGAGCCCTATAGAAAAATTCAAGGCAAAACTAATTTTTAAGGAATACCAGCCCCAGAAAGCTTTCTTCATTGTTTTACCTTATATGTTTGTATTAGAACTGGTTGAAAATCTTCTGGCAAAACAGTTTTCATCAGTAAAAGCTGATTCTACAAAATTGAAATAGTTCATGGGAATGCATCAATTTCATCCCAATTTTTAAAGGGAAATTATCAAAATGTTAGTTTTAATAAGGTCAGAACCATTTGTTCAAAATATTATATTTCAACTCTTAAAATATAAATGTGAAAATGATAAGTTGAAATGAAATATTTCAAAAAGGTTATTTTGATTTCCAAGACAAAATATTTAGAAATTTTGTTTTGTGGTAAATTTGAAAATGAAACTTTTCATTCCAATTTGGGACAAAAGAAACTTTAAAATGTTGTCATTTTCTCCTGAACAGAAATTCTGAGTTTTGACCAGCTCTCGTTGGTATTGTGTATGGTGCTCTGCAGGATAGCATATGGGTCACAGGACACTAGGCATCTGTAAATGGGTGCCAGTCGCTCCTCCCCCTCTGGATTGGAGGGAGGCCACACTGCCTCACTCAATCACCATCTACTGACAGGGGGAATTAGCCAATAAAGAGTCAGTCACCCCTGGTCCTCAGACAGGAAGCGTAAGTATGTAGTCTATGGCTCAGGTAGGAGTTTGAGCACTTCAGCAACCTAGGGGCTCAGGTTTCTTGTGGGGGGAGTTGTCACCCCAAGGGTAGGATGGCAGGGGAATAGGGGGATGCAAGCCCACTCAACTCCACCATGTCCCAGCCCAGGCCCCTAACAGTGGGTGAGTGCGCCACCACTGGGTCAGCAGGGAATCCAGCCAGAACACACTGACCAGAGCTCAGGTCCCTACACAGCCAAATATCAGCCAGCTATCCCTGGGCTACTTCCTACTCCCTCCTCAGGGTGTACCTGGGTCCACAGGGCATGCCTGGTCTCCCCAGGGTAAGTGGCAGCAGCAGTTCCTGTGGTTCCACTGCTAGTGCAGGCTCCCCAGCAGGCAGGGCATTTTTGGGCTCGTCAGCAAGGGCAGCAGCCTGGGTCCACAAGGCATCATCATTCTCCCCAGGGTAGGTGACCAGCAGCAGTGCCCCTGGGCTTGTTGGCCAAGGCAGCTGCCTGGAGCATACCAGATGTATCTGTCTCCCTTACTATCCCAGCTCCAAATGAACTGGAAGCCCTGCCTTTTATACTTCCTGTCCCACGCACCCACCCACCCACTCTGGTGGGATGGGCACCGTTGGTCCAGCTCCGCCCACTTAGATAGAGAGGATGGCTCCTCCCCCTCTGGCTCAGAGGGAAGCCACACAGCCTCACTACAGCATCAAACAAGGGATGTCTTTAAAATACAGGACAAGATGGTATCCAAATATATCCCAAATATCCTATCAATCATTCTTGTTGACCATTATACTCCCTGTCCGTTAAGCCTGAAAGGTCTGTTTACAATCACCACCCATATTTTCAATCTGTCTTTGGTTATTGTTCACAGATGTGGATGGGTGGGTGTGTGGGGGAGAAGGGGATATTATTAATTGTAAATAGTTTAGCATTCTCTCAAGACAGGAGGCAGAGCACAATATCACTGCCATATCTGCCCAACACTCAACTCTATGGCTGAAAATAGAAGGCTAGATTCTCTGTTACCCTGTACCTTTTATAATCATTTATACCTGTGCAAAGCAGGAGTCATTACCATAGTGATTTAGTAGCATTTAACACTCTATTTTGCAAGGTGCAATTCATCAGAGAACCAACCCCAGTAAATCCTTCATTACACACTTAATCCCAGACCTCTCCAATACAAATTGTGGATAGTACATACCTGGTCTTATTTTATTTATGCACTAGTACAAAGTAATTTATTTGATGTGATCTTTCCCATGTCTTATGTACATTTCCATGCAAAGTTAATTAAATAATTTCAAATATTAGGGCAGGAACTGAAAATATCTAGAGAGAGATTTTGTCAAGGTGCCCGAGACTAAAGAATATAAAATAATTACCTGCTAATGAACAAGTTTAAACTGAATTATTTAGGTCAAAAGAAACAGAAATACTACACAGATTGGAAGCAAAACATGAAATGGGGATGGTGAACTGTCTGGTGAATATCAAAGAAATCAGGGCCAGTTTATGAATCATTTTGAAACAAGAAAAAGGGTCCAATTCTGACAATTTATTCACAATAACAAAAATTGACCTTCTTTCATTGTATTACTGGTAGAAATTCTTTGAGTCACTAAGCAATCCTTTAACAACTACAGCATTTCTGCTTGAAAATCATTCCTTATATAATGCAATATTTTAGCTCTCCCCTCCCCCATCTGCTTTTCAGGTTTCAAACTCTGAAGAGCTCTCCAAGATAGTCTAATGGAATACTTCACAGCAGGTTTTTTCTTAAAAGCATCTTTCTTTTCTGTTTCTCCCTCCATGAATAAGATTCAACTCTTCTAAAAACAGGTCTGACTGTGATACTTAATCCAGCTGGAGAGAAGGAGCCAGTGTCGCATAATACTTGGCTGCTGGGTGTGAACTGACTGCAGCAAAAAATGGGTCAAATTTGGATTTAACCTAAGTTTCAATTTTTGATTGTTCTATACACCTCATCCTTTGTTTATTGTCTCTTGTCTCACATTGAAGATGATACAGTTACACTGAGGTAAAACTGGTGAGAGAAGAGAATCGGGCCTCTAGCTTTTAGTCCACTGTTTGCTACTTTCTCACTCATTTTATATAATCATCTTTCTTTGTTATTTTTTTTTAAACTCTGCCTAGTAAATTTTCCATTTTTCTACTTCTTCTTTTGTAAAGATGGAACCCAAATAGAAGCCTTGTTCCAAACTCCAGATCAAGATCCAAACTTCATATCTCTGTTCCAAAAAGAAGCAACTTCATTTCCAAAGCCAGTTAATGTTGCTGAGTGACAACAATATACTAATCTACCATTTTGTTTCCAAATCCACTTGAAAGCCAGGAAAAGAATAGTTAATGACATCATACGCTGCAAGCTATCCATGAAATAAACAAATTATTCTTATTGAGAAGAAGGTAATAAATGTGTCATCATACCACAACTACTTTAAGGCTGATTCAAAATGAATACTATTATATTACCAGTAATCAAAAAATATAAATATAACAGCCTTTTGAAAAGCAAACTTTAATTTGAACATATATGTTTATGTTTCATTTTCAACAAGGTTTTGTTGTGATTTCTCTAACACGTCAAAAGGCAAATCCTTAACTTCACTATTGCCTATCCACCGAGATTTATTATCAGCCTAAGCAAAAAATTTCATTGCCTCTTCTAATCAAATCTGGAGGACTTGTGAACTCCCATTAAACTTACTTAACTACTTCACAGGGGGGTGTTTGAATTAATTAATTAGTTCCTGTTTGTACAGTACATTGAATATGTAAAGCACTGTGTAAAACCTATGCTGTTATAAAAAAAATAATTATTAATAAATACATCTTACCCTTTGACTCTTTCCAGCTCAGCTGCAGATCACCCCTGCAATGCTGTTAGAAGCAATCATTTAATGGGCCAGATGCTATGCTGTAAATTGGCATACCCCTGATTTAAATGGAGCTAGGCTAATTTACACCAGCTAAGGATTTAGTCTTCTATTAAACCAAAAATCACAGCTAGTTAGAAAAATAATCATTTTTAAACTTTAAAAAGAATTGTTCTTGTTCTTGCTTTAGCTATTTGTCTTTCTGTCTTTCCCCTCAGATACCAGGGTGTTTTTAGCATTATGTTTGGTTTATGAATGAACCTGACTGTGATTTGGATTTTATTTTCCCCCATGGAAAAGTGAGACAAAATGCTGAAAAATGAACTTCGGGAACTCAGTAGTAGCAATTGTCCAGTCTCGTTCAATGCAATCAAGAATACAAGTTTAGAATATTTCCAGAGCTAATTGGTGCCAATTATGAAACTGTGAACAAAAGATGAGTCCCGGCAGGAGGTACTTTCTTCAGTGAGAACAAAATGTAAGCATGTGGCACTCGGCACACTGACATAGATGGCATATTTTCAGCTCTTGAGAGCACTGCACTGGATTATTTCAACGTACTGGATTATTTCCCCCCTAGTCCCTTCTTAAGGTTCCCAAGACCCCAAAGCGAAGTGAAGGGGAGTCCCTGCACTAACTTCAATGGGTTTTGGATCAGGCCTTTTTTCCTATCCACAAAGCGAAGGATAGAATGATTTATTTGCTTCTGGAGGAGTGAAGCCCCCCACTGATTACTTCCTGGAAAGAAATGGCTTATCCTTTGGATTTATACACATGATTCTGAAGAGTAATATTTATTGAATTATTTGCTTTTGAAATGGAGCAGACTTAGAGAGAGAGAGAGAGAGAGAGAGAGGATGATTGTAGGATACTTCCAAATCCTGCAAAAAAGCTTTTCAATACATCTGGGAAAACTGTTCATAGCAAACCATTTTATCTGAGGAATATTGTCTTTTTCACCTTCTTGGGAAAAATCCTGGAACAGACTAATTTGTTCATGCTTCAAAACTGTTCAAAGGATACTTTATGGAAACATTTTTTTCAATGTATGGGTTGTCCATAAACTATCTCAGTTGACTACGCCTCCAACCATTCTCAATTTGTTATTCGTGGAGTGTGATTGGTTGCCTCTGCCACCAATTATTATCCCTGATTAGATTACTAAAATTTCTCTAGGCAGAAGAAAGAAAATCAAAGGGTTTTCAAGAGGGCTGTGTGAACACTTCCAGCAGAAATTTTAAAGAAAACTTCAAATGGCTTGATTTTGGTCATGAGAAACTGTTTAAATGTGAAAATGAATGAATGGATTACTCAATCTCTTCCTCCTTCCCACCGTATGAATGTCCATTCTTGGTGCACATGATTCATTACAGCCTAACGCGGAATGTATCTGTGATTTGAAATCATAGGATTCAATCCTGCAACGATTTAGGCACATGCTTAACTTCTGGGACTACTCACTTGCTGAAAGTTAAGCACATGCATAAGTCTTTGGAAGTTCTTTAAGACTGGTACCACGATCACTGCTTGAGCTTAAATGTAATTAGGGCCATAATAAAGTGTTTCTTTAAAGTAGCAATGCTTTTAAAAAGTCAAGAAAATAAACATGATCCTGTTGAAAACAAAATTTGGGTTGAAATCAACATGTAATAATTGTAGTACATTGACATTACATATCTCCTTTTAACAAAGAGTCTCAGACCTTACTGATGGTGAGTATGATTGCTTTACTAAGGTCACATAGGGAATCAATAGTAGAGTCAGGAACAGAACTCTTTGATATCCTGTCACCTGCTCTATCCATTTGACAATACTGCTTACCTCAATAAGTAAAAAAGGAAATGTAGTAAAGAAGCTTGGAAATCAGGGAACAGATGCCTGAATAGAACAAATAGATGCCTGAGAATTCAGATATCCTGAAGTTTCTTGAGACTGCAACTTTGGTTTTAAAAGACAGTCTCAATAATGATTTCAATAACCTACTTCTTAAAAGCCACTGCCCACATAAGTTCTGAGGAAGAATTGGTGGAAGGCTAGTAAATTATTATTATTAGGGTTATGCCTTCACGTATAGGTACTCAAAATGCACTGGCAGTTTGTGCCTATGTACATGGAACAAAGTGTGCCAAAAATACCCATTGGCACATGCAAATAGAGGTGTCCTTAAATTACCATATATTTTGCAATGAAAACATTTTTTTTTTAAATTGCATTCTTAAATTGAAGCCTATTTGGACTTTGAGATTTTTTCAGATATTAGATTTTACAATGAAATGTCAGATTTTAATTTCACTAGTAACAATCAAGCAGGGTTGCAATGATGCTAAAACAATTGTTTCAAACATGCATACATTTTATATTAATCTGGGAAGATTGTTTCTTATTTGGAGTAGCTTTAAAAGATTGCCATTTGAATATCTAGCAAAATATACATTTCCAGGTCAATAAAAAAACATTGTTTTTTTTTCAAAAGAAGGGAAAGCTTCTGGGTATGCTGAGTAAGAACTCAGTAGAATTCAGTTTTAAACTTTATGCTTTAATTAAAATATATACTGATGTGTATTCTTTTCCCTGAGCACAGCAGTATGGTAATAAGCCTTTAAAAATTCAGATCTCTGCAGTTTCATAGTACATTTTTCAATCTGATCAAACATTATTTTCTCTCTCTAATCAGTACTTTTTGTGGTTTATGCATACAGTATGTAATTGATTTCATCCCCCTTGTGGGTTGGTACATATTTTAAATATGTAGAGTAAACATGCATTTAGAAACAAGAAAAGAATGATGCGAGGATACAGTTTTCTTCAATGACTTGTATACATTAAAAAGAAACCATCACCTCCAAAATTACACTTCTATCTGAAAATATTATTCCTTCTATTATAAATAGAAACTGAAAGAGATTAAAAGAAAAAAAATCTCCATTATTTTCACTTGGCTTACTTTGCACATTTATAGTCACTGTCATTGTTTTCTAGAAAGTTTACACTTCCTGTCTCATGCAATAGCATGGTATGCCCTCACTCTCCGGGGAAAGCTGTTGTGCATGGTGTTCTCCAGACTCTGAAAGAGGGTGTTTAGCAGTAAAAGAACACCACAGCTGAAAATGGAAGAGAAGAGGCAGTAGGTAGCATGGCAGACATGGGAGGGGGCAGATGGGGAGAGCATATGTGGGACTCAACATGTTTGGTAGGACCATTCTAAACATCAATAAAGAGCAAAAACAAAAAATAATGTGAAAAAGCATTTTTAAAAGAAATGTTTAGCACATCCTCTTTAAAAGCTGCTCTATCATAAATTGATTCTTTTAAAATGTAAGTCAGTTTTGAATGTTCAAGTTGAAAGTAGCCCTTCAATCAGGGATGCAGACTTGGATTTAGGCTGTAATAAAAGTTCTGATCTAGTCAGATTATGTATGCGATTATATAAAGGCATATGCAGAAGGAGGTTGAATTAAGGTTGCACAACCACCCTTAATTCTGGCATCTCCTGACTCCTGAGTGCTTTATTTTCCAAGCTTGATTAAGTTATCTTAATATAGGGTTTTTTTTGTGTGTCTGTGTGTGTTCATTTATGTTGAGTAGTAGTGATTGGGCCACAGATAAAGTAAGGCACCGAATTACTCCTAGTAAGGTAAATCTTCTGAAAGAGGGTTTTAGTACCAGCACTTCCCAGTAATCATGTTTGCTGTCTCTACCATATGGATTCATTACAATAAAGCACAGTAACTGCAGGTTCCTATGATCACAGAAGCTGTGAATGCATTACATGAAGGAACTTCCATTAAAGTCATAGCTAAACTTGTAGCACTTAGTTCACTTTAGTTAATATCTGTAATTCAATTCATGTTTTGTTAATTTATTGGTTCTGGAGGAAGGGCTTTCTTTTTTGTTTTGTTTTTTCCCCCCTCTACCTTACTTTCACTTCAAATCTTGATTTTAAGCAGTTTTCTCAACAGAAATCACCTGCAGGGTTTACCCACTGTCTTGTTTACAGCGTCTTGTTTTGTAAAGCCTCTGCCTGATTTAACTTGGGTGAAGAGCAGAGTAGAGTGCACCTGGGTTACTATGGTACTGGAACAAGCTGTTACTTGATTAGAAGTTGGGGAGATGTGTGTATGTTTGTCTGGGGACAAAGCCTAGATGGCTTCATTGCTAAGAGAGATTGCTCTTTTATTTTTTTATAAGGAAACTGGACAATGTTTACAGGGAGGGGGTTTATATGGCTACATATAGGATTGCTGCTTGATGGAAGATGAAGTCACAGTGTGGCTAGAGTATCCACATGGAAGGATATTTTGGAACCCTTGTGGTGCAAGGACCAGAGCTAAAAGGGAAGGGGAATTAGCTATGAGGATTCAGATTAAATATGTTCTGGGAGTTGTATACTGTGATTGGGAAATATTTGTATAAAACTGTATTCAGATCATGGTATTTTGTCTCCACTATTGATGTGTCTGTGGGAGCTGAACATTCTGTCCCTCTGTTGCAAGTGAAAGAACCCCAGTGTTTAATGGGTTTTTTTGGTAGTGTGTGTGACATTATTTGGTAAAAATTCAAGTAATAACTTTCACATCTGAATTTCTCCTGCATTTATGTTTCATATTAGGAGAGTCCCGTGGCTGGCTTTAATTGTTGCATTCTTCAGTTCATATCATTTGTTATAGTCTCAACTTTAGAGAACTATGTCAAATGAACATAATGTACATTCACTCATAAACCTCAATTTAAGTAAGACAGCATGCGCACATAAATGGCCAAAGAAAAAATTTTAGTTTCCATCTATTATTTGCATTGTGATAGCATGGTGGCCATAATCTTGGTGGACACACGAAGGACTGAATTGGTGAGGTCCAGAGCTAAAAAGCATGAGTAGAGATCAGGTTATTATTATGCTAGCTATCATAGACTGAAAAGACATCTTTGTATTAATTATGGAACACCAGAGTAAGAGAAGACAGTGTGGGTATTAATTAGTGAGAGTGAAATCCTGGCCCTATTGAAATCAGTGGGAATTTTGTCATTGACTTCAATGAAGCCAGGATTTCACCCTGAAAATGAAATTGTCCTGTGAGACAGTAAGTAAAATTGCTCATCTTATTATCTACACATTTTCACTATTTCTATTTCCTCTTGTTCTAATTTTTGCCATCACAATGAACACATTTTGAGATAATGGTTTTAATGATCAAACTAGCCCCTTGTGTTTGCGATAGTTGGGGGAAACTGCTGGTAGCAGCTTCCGCTCATCTTCAAAAGAATGCACAAAAAGTTTGCAAGTGGAATGCAAGCAGAATATCTTGCACCTATTTGTTGGGGGGAGTGCCAGAAAAAAGTACTTTTCATGCAGCAGCAGTTGGGATCAAGTGGTAACCGCAGCCCTAGAGGTGGGATCTTCGAAAGCATTCACATATAGGCCTAATTCTGATCCCATTGAACCCAACGGTAAAGCTTGCTTTGACGCCAATACTAAGCACTACTGCAAATCCCACCCTAAGTAAGAGCACCATAAATTGTGCCTGTGGCTGGTAGCATCAGAGTACCAGTTGCTCTGTAACATCTCATTAAAACAGCCATATGATACAGAGTACCAAAACCAAAAAGGCATTTCCTTGACAGCTGTTTGTGGATAAGCAGCATCACTGTAACTCTCAGTTTTACCAAACTCAAGCTCAGACTTTAGGTGAAAATGGAGGGCGGAGGAGGAGGAAGACGGCCGTAGACATTGCTGATGATGCAATAGAATGACAGGAATAGGATTGTGGGTTTGGAATTGGAGAGTATCGAAAGGTGTGATAACAAAAACAATACCTGGCACACCTGGCACCTCACAAACAAGTGAGTACCATGGAGGAGTGCTTTTGTTTTTTTAATATATAAAAAAGAATAAAAAGAGAATGACATCATAAAATCACTTTATGAATTCTATTTTTGTTGGCTACCTGATAGAGATGGGCAATTTAAATAAGAGAGTAGTGAGCTTGCAGACCAGGTCTGGAAGGTTAATTCATATGTAAGGATTGGTGTGGAAAAATGAATAAAAATGGTTGTGAAGGAAGCAGAAAAAGAGGAGAGACTGGTAAGTAGTGAGGGATCTGTGTGTGTGTGTGTCTGTCTGTCTACCAGTGATGGTAGGGACTGTATTTTTGTGTATTCCGGGATGGCAAATACATTTTCAGGCTTAAAAATATGCATTATTATTATTTACTTGTGGTGCTGCTGAGGAAAGTAATCTATTATAAACATAATCTTATACTGCAGGAGATAGCATTTATCCTTTCAAGATATGGCTCCTGTTCAAAACTGCCAAACTAATTCTAATGGTGCATACAAAGGGCCAATTTTTCAAAAAAGTGGCCACTAATTTTGCGGATATATTGAATCATAGAAGTTAGAGATGGAAAAGATTTTATTAGATTATCCAGTCCCCCCTCTCTGTCTGCACGGTAGTTTCCTTAATCAACGGACTACCGTATTTGAACAAAAAAATGCCCATTTGCAAGACTAAGTGCACAAAATGGTCTAGAGACAAATGTACTTTTGCACAAAAGAGTGCATGCACAAAAGTGAGAAAAAATAAGAGAACGGTTGAGGCAGACTGGAAATTTGGTCTCCTGTTCAGGATAGCTGACTCTCAAACTGTTCTGAAATCTCTGCGCATGAGAGTTTTCCCAAGATCTAAAAATGCACCCTCCCTACCACACACACATCTCCATTTGGACCTGTAAGTGGGGAAGAAAACAGAATATCATCAGAAAAATAATTATCGTGGTATATCCAAACTAGCTGGAACCAGGAAGTACTGGAAGCCACACAAGAATATCGGTTTCATGAGATTTTGTTACTCATTGCTTGTCCAAAGAGACTCACATACTTACAGAACATGGAGCACTTTTGGATGCTTTGTGAAACTGAGCAACCTGCCTACAACTTTTTAAATTCTCCCAATACTACACTATACACAAGTTATTTTTTCCCCCAGATAACTCCCATTAAATGTGCAGTGAGTGATTATAAAGCCCATGTCTTTATTTACCTGTAAAATTAAAGAATCGCTCAGTTTATCTAAGCAAAATCTGGAGTAATCCTACTCGATGTTCTCAAGCTTGATGTTTCCTAGTTCTGTTGCCTTAATCACAAAGCCACCACACAGCATATTGAAGAGTATTTATTTAGTTGAAAATCTCAGCTCTGAACCATTTCTACCCCTTTGTCCATTTGAGGCACTGGAGGTCATTTTTCTATTTAAAAGTTACATCCTTCGTTTCTTAAAAGCTTTTCTTTCTGCCACTACTGAGCTCAGTTAAGTGCTGTGGCTGCTTTTGCTCATATTGCTTCTATTTCCCTTGCTTCCCAGTAATGCTTCTTATCTCCAGCTGTTACCACACATGCTCCCTATCTTTATTTCAGCTCCAGTTCCCGCCAGTCACAGTACAATTTTTTTTAACTGCTGCCAATTCTCACCACAGGAAGCCCACACAATTACTCCAGTAAGGTAATTAATATATTTTACAAGCAGGATGGCCATTTTTCAATGCAGGTGCATTTAATAAAGAAAGCTCCATCAAGAAATGCACCAGATTGGTAAGACTTGTCATTTTGAGCCAAGAGGAGCACTAAAGGCATTGTTCTGGTTAAGAAAATAATGCTCAGATTCACTCAGAATTTAAGATTATCAGGGAATAATCCTGTTTTAAACAATGCTGTTCATCTCCCCCAAGTCAGTGAAGTCATCTGGAAATGAGCTTGGACAACAGAACAGTTTGGGGTTCTACATTCATCATTCAGCAAGAATATGGCAAATATAGTGTCCTTTCTATATTTTCAGGGTGGCTATCTGGAAGGAAAAAAAATCCAGTTAGGGAAAGGGGAAACAAGAGAGAAACAGGAAAGGTTAATGAAGAAGGGTGGTCCAGTGGATGCAAGCCTGGGACTTGGGAGACTGAGTTCAATTCCCTCTTCTGCCACAAACCTCCTGTGGGACCTTGGGCAAGTCTCTTAGTCTCTGTGCTGCAGATCCCCATTTTACAGATGGGGAAAATAGTACTTCCCTGTTTCACAGGGTGCTGTGAAGATAAATACATTAAATACTGTGAGGTGCTCAGATAGAATGGTAATGAGGGGTCATGTAAGTACCTGTAAGATAGAGAGCACATCCCACCCCCAAACATAAACATGGCAGGTATTAAGTGTAAGTCTTATGATGAGTGCCCAGGTCAGATACAATAATTGTGGTTAAACCAAATACACGGGATCCCGGTTAGATACAAGGCCAGATGTTCTTTTAATCCTGCTGCTCTGCTTCTGCTTGACTTTTAATAGATCAGCGTTATCACCCCTGTGAGTGTCTGTATGCTGACTACAGCTCATAAGAATCTGGGAACACTATGGGATTCTGGTAGAGTACGGGCCAGCTTTTCAGATGCTGCTTATGATGTCTTTGTGTAGGATGGGTCATATACTTTCTCATCTAAAATTGGTGTTTCCTTTCATTCCTGCTACTAGTGTTTGTTGCTGTGTGTTTCCTTTCATTCCTGCTACTAGTGTTTGCTGCTGCTTGTTCTCTCTTCCAATCAAAATTCATATACATCCCACATCCCTCTTCCTTAAGATCAAACAGGCAAAAATGCCAGGACTCAATTTACTGGACACTCACATTTGTTGCGCTGTGTGGCTAATACAATACACCTCATACCAAACGTGTCCACTAATGGTCACAGCACTGAGTATGTGCAAGAGGCTATACCGCATTCAGTTTTGGGAGGCATATTAAACACAGTCTGTCTTTTGTCTCTGACACTTTCTAACCTTAAATATCACACACATTAAAAACATCACGATTCCCACTACACCACTTCTTCACCATTTGCCCTTTCAGACATTTGCTTGCTTTGAAATGAATAATAACCACTGTTCCCATTTTTAGCAAAAAAGCAAGTGACAATGGTATGAAATCACCTGAAAATGAAATGGCGAACATTCTGAATCAAAATTTCACAAAAACACTTTCAGCATTTTCACGTGGCTATGATTTCAAAGAAATGCAACAAAACAGTGTTGTCTAATGAACTGAATATGGGCAAGAAACCAGGCATGCCTAAAATCTGAACACAATTCTGCCACTGACTTGTGGTGAGGCATTGGGCAATTTTCTTTATCTCAATGTATCTGTCTGTAAAATAGGGTATCAACATGTGCTGCTCTTTCTTCTAGAAGTGTTATGGGAGATGAAGGCAACTAGGAGGTTAAGGGAGTTGCCAGCTTGGGAGGATCTCTGGTGCACATCTATCTTATTGCTACTGAAAACAATGGAGCATTTTTCTGTGCTGGGGACTTGCCATCGAGTTTAGTGGGACTCTGGGTTCGTTTACTAGCTTGCTGTATTTGAAATTTAGGCTTGGTTGCTAACTGTCTGGGCTTGGGTGCTCTGCAGTTGGGTGAGTTAGCAACTGATTCCAGCAGGGTGCTAGCTGGGCTCTTTGAAATAAGAGCAGTGCAACTTTTATGAATAGGCCAAGATGGCTGAGTGAGGGGGGGTGTCACCCATTCCAGCTGTTTCTGTGGCAGGTAAGATTAAGGCAGTTGAGAGACTAAGGGAGTTAGCCAGCTGAGTTCCCCAGCAAAGGGAGGTAAGGAGGAAGGTTTCCCCCACCACCACCACCACCACTTAAATTACAGGTATTTTACAAGGAAGAACCCACAAAAACAAGATAATGGTGCATCGCCAACACCACTGCTGGCTCTTCCTCTGCCTTGCACCTGTGGGGGGCCCTGGCCAGACAGGCATCTTGACCCTGGAGGCTTCTATCTAGGTCCTGAACTTGACTTGCTGGGAATGCAGCCTTCATGTCCCTGCTGAAGAAAAACAGTCAAGGGGAACCATACGGTGTCAGACACATCTGCTGGTGAAGGCCCTCAGGAATTAGGTAAGAGAGCTTCAGGAGGAGGTGGCTTGCTAGCATAGCATCCATGAGCACGAAGACTTCATTGACAGGATGCAAAGGGAGACATCCAGGAAGGAGGATGCTAACCAACTACAGACAATGGCAGCACTAGAGGAGGAAGGAGAACTAGTTGCTCTGCAGGAAGGAGACAGGCTGCTAGCCACTTCGGGCAGGAATAGTACTAAACTCCCCATGTATGTCCCCCCATTCATCAAGGTCATGAAACAGTATGTACTGGCAACAGGAAGAGAGGAGCAGACCACAAAGGGCGAGGGACAGAAGCCGCCTGTCTCCATGGCTACCACACCAAGAAGAGAGGACGTAGAAGAGTGGTGATTGGTGATTCCTTTCTGAGGGGGTTGTAGGTATGATGTCCCAGGAGGTGTGCTGCCTGCCTAGGGCCCAAATCCTAGATATTATAGAAAGGTTACCAGGGCTCATCCATCCTCTGACCACTAGCCAATACCCCTCACATATGTGGGCACTAATAAACCACCAGATATGACCCGGCACACAGGATCTGGTCAAAGCGTTGAACATAGTTGAACCTCATGGTAATAGAAACCATAATGTAAAAAAAAAAAAAAAAAAAAACACCACTACAGTACCATTTAATTTCAGAAAGGGGAACTACACAAAAATAAGGTTATTTAAACAGAAATTAAAAAAAACTATCACAAGAATGAAATGACTGCAAGCTGCATGGAAACTTTTTAAAAACACCATAATAATGGTTCAAAAAGATATGTACGCTCCAAATAATTTAAAAAAAGACCCAAAATAGTAAGAGGACCAAAAACATGCCACCATGGCTAAACAATAGAGTAAATAAGGTGGGTAGAAGCAGAAAGATATCCTTTAAAAAAATGGAAGTCAAATCCTACTGATGGAAATAGAAAGGAACATAAACTCTCAGAAGTCAAATGGAAAAGCATAATTAGGCAGGTCAAAAGAGAATTTGAAGAGCAACTTTCAAAAGACACAAAATCTAACAAATTCTTTTTAAGTACATCAGTAGCAGGTAGGCTGCTAGACAATCAGTGGGGCCACTGGACAACTGAGGTGCTAAAGGAACACTCAAGGAAGACAAGGCCATTGTGAAGAAAGAAGCTAAATGCATTCTTTGCATCAGTCTCCTCAGCACAGGATGTGAGGAAGATTCCCACACCTGAGCCATTCTTTTTAGGTGACAAATCTGAGGAACTGTCCCAGACCGAGGTCTCAAGAGAGGAGATTTTGGAACAAATTGATAAATAAAACAGTAATAAGTCACCAGGATCAGATGGTATTCACCCAGAAGTTCTGAAGGAAATCATAGATGTAATTGCAAAACTATTAACTGTGGTATGTAACCTATCGCTTAAATCAGCTTCTGTAAGATTGGAGGTTAGTTAATGTAATGCCAATTTTTTAAAAAAGGCTCCAGAGGCAATCCTGGCATTACAGGCCAGTAAGCCTAACTTCAGCATCAGACAAATTGCTTGAAACTGTAGTAAGGAACAGAATAATCAGACACATAGATGAACACAGTATGTTGGAGAAGAGTCAATGTGGCTTCTGTAAACAGAAATCATGCCTCAACAATCTATTAGAATTTTTGAGGGGGTCAGCAAATATGTGGACAAGAGTGGACCAGTCATTACAGTGTACTTGGACTTTCAGAAAGCCTTTGACAAGGTCCCTCACCAAAGGCTCTTAAGCAAAGCAAGTAGTGATGATATAAGAGGGAAGATACTCTCATAGATCAGCAACTGGTTAAAAGATAGGAAACAAAGGGTAGGAATAAATGGTCAGTTTTCACAGTGGAGAGAGATAAATAGCAAGATCTCCTAATAATCTGTATTGGGACTAGCACTGTTCAATACATTCATAAATGATCTGGAAAAAGGGATAAAGAGTGAGGTGGCAAAGTTTGCAGGTGATACAATATTATTCAAGCTAGTTAAGTCCAAAGCTGACTACAAAGCATTACCAAGAGATCTCAGAAAACTGGGCGACTGGGCAACAAAATGGCAAATGAAATTCAATGTTGATAAATGCAAAGTAATGCACATTGGAAAAGTAGGCAGGGGGAAAGGGAGGAGATGTTGTATTATACATCAAGAATATACTTGTTTTGAGGTCCGGAAGGAGGTGAGAGGCAGACTAACTAACTTTCTTCGTAAAGATAAAAGGGGAAGAAAAACTGGGGTGATGTTATGGCAGGGGGTCTGCTATAGGTAAGATTAAGATTTTGCCACAGTTATTTTTAGTAAAAGTCACGGACAGGTCATGGGAAATAAAAAAACCTTCCTGGGAGGTGTGACCTGTCCAAGACTTTTACTAAAAATAACGAGGGAGAGAGGACTGTGGGGAGGGGGTGGAAGGAATGACAGCTGGATCCCCATGGGGGGGACTGACAGCACCAGCCTCACTGCCATGGGAGGCACAGCCCCGGCTCCAGCCCCCACCACAGCTATGGGGAAGCACATAGCCCCAGATTCAGCCAAGGGGCAGGGGCACACAGCAGCAGCTCCAGCCTCAGCTGAAGCTGTGGGAGGCGAGGGAGTGCACAGCCCCAGCTCCAGCTGAATCCATGGGGTGGGAGGATACAGCCCCAGCTAAAGCCATGGGGCAGAAGCAGATGGCACCAGCTGAAGCTGCGGGGTGGCGTCGAACGACCTGGCTCCAGCTGAAACCATGGATCCGAGACGCACAGCCCCAACTCTGGCCCCAGACAGAGCTGCTGGGAGGAGGGAGAGGGCACACAGCTCTGGTTCCTGTCACAGCTGCAAGGCGGGCGCATAGCTAAAGCTGTGAGCCCAGGACACACAGCCCCAGCTCCAACCTAAGCCCCGAATCAGAGACACACAGCCCCATCCCGCCCCCACCGCTGAAATTAAGTCACAGAGGTCCGGTAAAGTCCATGACCTCCCTGACTTCTGTGACTAAGTTGTATTCTTAATTATAGACGACCAAATCCAGAGGTGGGTGTGGATGAGGCATTTCTAGAACAAAGAACAAAAATGTCCAAATCATAAGACCTGTTGTAAAGGGGACTTCAATTACCTAGAAATCTGTTGGAAAAATAATTTGGCAAAACACAAAATGTCCAGTAAGTTCTTGGAATCTCCTGGCAACAACTTTTTGTTTCAGAAGGTGGAGGAAGTAACCAGGGGGACAGCCATTTTAGACTTGATTTGGACAAACAGGGAGAAATCAGTTGCGAATCTGAAGTTCCTGCAAATCAAAAGTTTGTCTAAGACAGATTTTTTGGGAGCAACATTTGGGCTTGACTAATTGGCATTTTCCATCAAAATTTGTTTCATCAGAAAATTTCTGACTAACTCTAGTAGACAGTGAGCACAGTTTGTGGACAATTCATAGGCTGCAATTTACTGATTTTGGCCCCAGTTCGGCAACACAGTTAAGCATGTGCATAACTTTAAACATCTATTCACATGTTTAAAATGGTGATAGAAGTGATGCCAGACCAAGATCTGGGGTAACAAACAAGAGGAGGAATCGCTTATTGATGAGCATTCATTTAATTTATTTGGACATTACTGAAACCTGGTGAAATGATTCACATGATGGGAATATTAAATTTATGGTTACAGTCTATTTAGGAAGGACTGAGTGGACCTAAAAGGAGGAGATGACACTCCATGTTGAACATGGCATTACCTGTTTCCAAGTCAGAAGTAAATAATTTTGAATGTTTATGAATCAGTGTCCTAAAAAAACCATAAGATGAGCTACTAGTTGGTGTTTGCTATAGACTACCAAATCAGACAAGGGAACAGTATGACTGGTTCCTGAAGCATCTATCTATAACGTGTAGGAAAAAAAGCTGTGTGAAAATGGGGCACTTCAATCTGAGAGACATATGCTCAAGGTCTCATGCTTCCGGTACATCTTTGAAATTTCTAACTATTACAGAAGACAGTCTCTCAACCCAAGAAGTGTTGCATCCAACAATGGAGGATTTTATATTAGACGTCTTCTTGATGAATAAAGAGGAACTGATCACAGAACTAACAATTAGTGATAGTTTAAGGGACAAGTGATCATGACTTGACCACATGTGTTCTTTGCAAAGAGAATACAATTCAAGCCAGTAATACATATACTTGGTGATTTGAAAGGGTGAATTTCGCAAAACTGAAGACAATTATGAACCAAATTGGTTGGGAGAAAGAATTTAAACAGAAAAATGTGAATGATAATTGGGACTTGTTTAAGAACATTTTAGTAGATGCCCAAAAAGTCACATTTCCACAATCAAGAAAGTGAAGGAAACTATAAAATATATAACAAATGAAATAGAGAGGAAGTTGATAAATCAGAAATAAAACTGCAGGAAATTTATAAGGGAGGCAAAGGGACAAGGAGAAATCTACCGCTGGCAGAGATAAGAACAATAGGAAGGAATGTTTTAAAGTACGTTAAGAAAAAAAAAATCTTATAATGGTATTGGTGCACTGATAGAATTATCAATAAGAATGAAAAAAGGCAGAAAGTGTTCAATAAATATTTCTGTTCTGTATTTGTGAAAAGTAAGATGATATATTCATATCATATGCTGATGATGAAGAAACACTTTCCATTCCAACAGTTACACAAGAGGATGTTAAACAGCAGCTACCAAAGCTAGAGTTTTAAAAATTAGGATAAGTTGCATCCAAGCATTGTAAAAGAGCTGGTTGAGTGACTCACTAGACCATTAGTGCTGATTTTCAATAATTCTTGGAACACTGGGGAAGTTCCAGGGGACTGGAAGAAAGCTAACGTGGTGCCAATATTTTATAAGATTAAATAGGATGACCCAGGAAATTATAGGCCCGTCAGCCTGAAATCAGTCCCTGGCCAAATAATGGAATGGCTGAGATGGGATTTGAATTACAAAGAATTAAAGGAGGATAATGGCTTTATGGAAAATAGATCCTTTCAAACGAACTTTTTTTTTTCTTTTTTAATAAAATCACAACTTTGCTTGATAAAGCTAATAGTATTGATATGGTATACCCAGACTTTTATAATGCATTTGATTTGGTACTGAGTGATATTTTGATTAAAAAACTAAAATGATAAAAATTAACATGGATTAAAAACTGTCTAACTGAGAGATCTTAAAATGTTTTTGGAAATGGAGAATCAACATTGAGTGGGTTGTTAAGTGGGGGCCTACAGCATCAATTCTTGGCTCTACAGTATTTTACATATTCATCAATGACATGAAAGAAAACAAAATAATCACTGATAATGTTTGCTGATGGCAAAGATCAGGGGAGTACTAAATAATGGAAAAGGCAGGACATGGATACAGAATGATCTGGATCATTTGGTATGTTTAGTGCAAGCAAACAATATGTGTTTTACCATGGCCAATTGCAAAGTCATACATCTAGGAACAAAGAGAATAGGAGACCCCATCCTGGGAAGCAGTGATGCTAAAAAAGACACGGGGGGTCATGGTGGATAATCAGCTGAAAATGAGCCTCCATTGCAACACTGTGGCCAAAAGGACTAATGGAATCCTTGGATGCATAAACAGGGGACTATCAAGTAGGAGTAGGAAGGTTTTATTACCTCTATATTTGACACTGGTGCAACTGCTATAGGAATATTATATCCAGTTCTGGTGTCCACAGTTCAAGAAGGATGTTGATAAATTGGAGAGGGTTCAGGGAAGAGCCATGAGAATGATTAAAGCATTGGAAAACATGCCTTACAGTGATAGACTCAAAAAGCTCAATCTATTCATCTTAACAAAGAGAAGATTAAAGGGTGGCTTGATCACAGTTTATAAGTACCTACCTGGGGAACAAATATTTGATAATATTTGATATTGGGCTCTTCAATCGAAGATCCAATGGCTGCATGTTGAAACTAGACAAATTCAGACTGGGAATAAGGTCAGTGAGGGTAATTAAACATTCTAACAACTTGCCAAGAGCTGTGGTGGATTCTTCATTACTGGCAATTTTTAAATCAAGATTGAATGTGTTTCTAAAAGATATTGTCTTGTTTAAAACAGGAATTAATTCAGGGAAGTCCTATGGCCTTTGTTATATAGGAGATCAGGTTTTTTTTAAGGACACAAAGGACAATTAGGTGCTCAACTCCCATTGAAAGTTAGTGGAGTTGGGGAATCTAACTGCCAGATTTTCTGCCATTGAAAATCTCCCCTAGATGATTAGGCTTGTGGGAGTTCCCTTCTATGTGGAACTCTCATCACCCTCCACTCCCATGCAGGGGGAATTTCATTGACCCCCTCCCCCACACACGGTAAGAGAGCTACAACAGGGTAGGGTGCAAGCAGAGGGATGAGGGTGGCTGAAGACTGAACTGGGGGACAAGTATTGTTCCACCCACGTCCTGGGAAAATCTAGAAGAGTTAATGAAGACTGGGCTAAATTCAATTTTTTCTGGGTTCCCTCCATGCTGGGTGAAACTCCAGGCATAGATCCTGGGAGCAGTGGGCCTACGAAAAGCCCTGACAATGGGGCTCCAATAAAGCTGCACTTGTCAGAAACCAGGGACAGCTACAGGAGGACTTCAGCTGATGCAGAGGCACAGGACATTCACATGGAGGGTCCTATAGATCTTGTAGTAACCACACGTCTTGGGGATGGAACAGTTGCTCTCCAAGAACAATTTGTTCCCAGAGATCCTCCTGGAGCAGCAACACAGCTACATACCACCTCTTACAATCTTAAGAATCAATCTTGCCTATCAAGTTATTTTTTATTATTGGATGATAAATGTTTGAAAGCGAGATATAGAGCACTATGCAACTCATCACGACAGAACAACGTGCAGCATCTTTGCTAACTATGGGCCAGATTGTCCCACCCTTCTCACATCGATTAATATCTTAGTAAGAAGCCCTACTGAATTAAGCTACTTCTCATTGTGAATGAAGGTGGCAGAAATAGGCTCATAATATTCAGAATTGTATGCATCTTTTGCATACTTATTCTCTTTTAAACATTATAATCTAAGCATCTGTATCACCAGAAAGCACAACTTATTCTCATGGACTTGCCCACATAGCCCACAAGAAATTTTCAGCAAAAACCCTTGATTTATTCATTCCTTAGAACTTTTCTTAGGAGTTTTGTTTCTGTTACATGAACGTGTGCTGCCACCTATAGGCAACTTCATGAAACGTCTCTTTGCTCTTTCAACTTCTAAAATACGTAGAGACTTTCATAGAAGTGTCAGTTCTATTTGTATCTCCACCCTTTATGTTATTGGCGCTAATAAAAATTCACGTTTAATCAAATTAAATATATGAAAGTATAAAGGAAAGTAATTTTGCTTTTTAAGTTAAAGATAGTCTATTGATAACATCTCATTACTTGTGAATACAGTATTACTACATGTCAACCACTTCTCTTCATTCTCTCTTGGGAATTTGCAAAAGAAAATACAATGGTTTATTTTGTTCCTGCTATCGTGCAGCTATCAACTGTTGAATATCATCTCAGATGATCTTAGGAGCAAGCTTTATATCTAAATTTGTATTAATTTATTCTTTTAAAAAATTGTATATATAAACGACAGTATCTAAGAGTACAATGATTACGCTCAAGAAAAATTAAGGCTAGTTACAGTAAGACATCAGATCAAGATCTAGTGCAAAGATTAGGAGAGAATTTTATAGCACTGATATATAGAACCTCTTATTGACTGCAGGTTTGGAAGACTGAAAGGGAACCAATTTTTTGTGCTTTAGAGTGAAAATGGCAGCAGAAACAATAAGATCATCTCTAACCAAGCTTTCAGTCCAATAGAATGAATACCTGCCATAAACTTTGCATGATCATACAGGGGAAGAGACAGCTTTGCTAGGATCGTATCGGCTACCACTGGTGTATTGCTATGTTCCAAAACAAGGCTCTAGCAAAACAGCAAAAACTATTGATAATTTGACAAAAGTGCTGTGTCTTGGTCTCTGCACAGCAGGAGAAAAAATATATCCAGGGTGTTATAATTGTATGAAATGTTTCCAATATAGAGTCCCTTTTGCCCCATTTTTTTAAAAGGTGAAGAGGGAAATCACTTTTAATATTTCTTTTAATTCGTATACCCAAATGGTGGCCAGTTTTCAGTTTTTAATCTTCACTTTAACAAAGAGCAGTTGGGCAGCTATTGACTGTGAAACACAGCAGTCAACTACCTTGTAAATTAGAAGCTGCGGTAGTAAAAATGGATTTGTATATCACCGGGAGTAGAAAGAGTGTCTGCCTTGTAAATTTAATTAAACAGCAGGTGCAAAATCAGGTCATATGGCTTTGATGTGCCCCATGTGAGGATGACAACTAGACAATGACTCTAATATGAAGAAATTTGCATACATTTGCATTGGATTGGATGTAACACTGTAGCTCTCACCTATTTTTTGTGTTTCATTTCTGGGAAGTTGAAGATTTGAATGAACGGTGCGTATTTAGTTATTGCAACTAAACACAAGAAATACTTTCATTTGCTGTAGTATGGAACATATGGGTTATGAGTCCTTTATTACATTTTTAAAGAGAATGCTTACTTGATAATCAAACATTTGAAAATGCAGCAGAGATGGTTGTAATGATAGAAGAAGTGAAATGGAAGGGGTGGGGGCAGACCCATCTCTGTGTTTTAATCTTTCTTTGATGAGCGTTTGTTCACTAGAGCATTAATGCAAATCTGCATTCTGGTCTCTGTCCAGGGGGTGTCACAAACAATTCTCTTTGCTTTGGTAGTTAATATTGTAAACAATGAAATGATGTAGGTTGGAAGTCTTTGCAGATCTGGCAATTAGTGTCTCATATAAATTGTGTTAAAAATGCATTTTATTGCCCTACTGGACAGAGTTAACACAAATGGTTAGATATTAGCTATCATAATCATTTTGTAAAAGGTTTAATAGAAACGAATTTTATGCACCTCAAGATTTCTTCCTTAGGTGTTTAAAAAATCATAAATAAACAATTGCTGTCATTTGTGATTTATATTTCTTTGCACAACTCTGAATTCCAGCACTGACTACTTTACAGCTTTTACAATGGCATGATGTGCAGGGATGAGGGGTTTTTCAAACATGATTCAATAGGCAAAAAGCATCCCTACCCAGAGAGAAAGGGAATTACACAAAGCCTAAACATTGTCCATTAAGTATTTCAAATTCAGCCTGGATCAGCAATGACCAAAAACTACCCATTCGATGGCTGTTCAGGGAACCTATGAACATGAATGTGAAAACGAAATGAGATGATTGTCTAAAGTAAAGGCCCTAGTGACCCTTAAAGAAAGGTTGATCCACATGAGAAGATAAGCAGGGTGGAGAAACTTGCTGCTCATTCTGTTCTTTGTCCTCTCTATTATAAGAGAAGGCCACCAGCACTGTTAATCTAGCAGCTTCTTAGGTAGCAGCATTATTATCTTTAGCAAAACATTAAGTGCAGGAGGATTCCAGTTGCAATGTATTTTACTTATAAGGGACACAGCATCAGATCCTCACCTGATAGAAATTAACATAGCTCCATGGAAAGCCAATGTAGCTATGCCAATTTTATCCTAGCTGAGGATCTGGCCCCAATACTATGAGGGTATGTCTTCACTGACGGTGGCAAATTCACCGCCGTCAGATCGATCTATCTGGATTGATTGAGTGGACAGTGAAGACCCGCACAATCGATCCGGAAGACAACACGTTAAAACCACCCCCTCAAGTGACGCAGCGCAGTGAAGTTGCTGCGTAGAAGAGGAGTTACAAAGTCGATGGGAATTACACAAGCTACTCTGCGTAGCTTGAGTAACTCCCGTCGACTACCGCCGAATTTGAAAGTAAGTGTAGACCAGGCCTGAGTAATCCAGATCAGGTATTTTTTACCAAAACTATTTCTTAAACATGACATATCACATATACCACTAAATTTATAAGGCAAAAACTCTACCCGGTGCTGTGTCTTCCAGCAGCTGCTTCTCTTCCCAGCCATACCCAAGGTGCTGAGAATGGACTTTAGTTGATAGTCACAACTTGTATCTCACTCATATTGGTGGTTTTCTCAAAGCAGGTTTAGTAGATGTCATTTTCCCTTGTATAATATACTATTGCAATTTGAGTCGATGCTTCAAACATGATTGTTCTTGGGAGCCAGATATGGTCGTTTCCTGTACACCAAGAAAAATTCTCCAGAAATGTCATGTGTGGTTAGAGGGTAGAGAATGGGAGGACCAAAGGGGTGCACTTGGCCCCACTATTGGCCCTGAAGGGATTCTAAAGAAAAGGTAATGCAGCCAGAGGCTCCCATTAAAGTCATACAGCACAATGGTTTGTCATATCTGATTACTCGGGAGACTTAAATGCCAGCTTGTTATATAGCATGCTAGCTTATGGAAAGACATCATCTTAGAGGGCCAGCATGTTTTTAAATGGATGGATTTAGTTCTTTTTTCAAATGGTATCAACTCAGAGGCATCATTTTTCTGTGCTGATTAAAGATTATCCCACCTTCCAGAAATGATGACCCAGCCCTTCATATATATGAAACCCACTGTTCAGTCTGTGTTGTGTCCTCCTTCTGTGCGTGATCCATAAAACAAATAAGCATGCTACAGTTAACCACTAGGGGACTTACTGCTTTAGCTGAAACCGTAGAGGCTCATTCCCTTACTGCTGGAGCTCCCAGGTTCAGCCCCATGGAGACTATCAAGACAATAGTTACACATACACTTTCCAGCTCTATATAAACACAAAGCAATAATCTAAAACTTGCCTTAAGAGAAAAATAATGATGTTATTTCTTTCTGCTTTTTTTCCTCTCTTTCTCTCTTTTTTTTTTTTTTTTTTGGAAGTGCACAATATATTTAAAAAGCATGAAACAAAACAACTCATTCGTTTTATCATTTTTTCAATTTCATTTTTTTAAATAACATGAAAAAGTAACCCACAGAGGCAAACATCAGAGGTAACCATGAGCATGATTAATTATGAGATCAATAAACAATTTAGCAGTTCTCAGGAAACATTCAAATGACCTTCCCGAATAAAATGCCTGCAGTGTATATTAAGTACCTGTAAAAATCTTTTTAAAATTGTTACCATGCCAGGTGAATTCAAGCAGGTTGGGTAATGTTCATTTTGCTGTGTTAATGGCACTGCAAAGGTACTCCTAAAGATCACAGAGAAAATGAATAGTTAAGATAACAAAAGCAGCACATACCGAAAAGCCACATATATACACTAAAAGGGATAGTAATCAAATAAAGACAGGAAGATCAAGCAAACAGAGTCAAGTTAGTTACATTTCACCAAACCCTGCACTCTCCTGCTATGGGTCAGATTTTACCAAGGCCTTGTGCAAGTGCAAAAGGAGGGGAGGGAGCCAGTTGTCTGTGTGCTCAGCTGACAGCATCCTGATAAAAAATGAGCAAAGAGGAAAAACAGGAGGTGGCTCCACTCCATTCCTAGCCAGCCATAGAAAGGAATGCACATTGTATCCTCATAAGAGGTGATGCCACAGACAGGCTCATCTCTTGTGAGTGAAATAGCTTAAGGTGGCATTGTTGCTGAAGAAATGCCTCCTGGAGCTACATCTGGAGCAGTGTGGATGCAAACCACCCCCAATGCTGACTTGGACCAACGTCTAATCTAGGTTTTTATAAATCACCTATGACCCTAGAATAAGAGTTTCTGCAAAAGCCTCCCCGCTTACAATGGGGGACAGGAAATGGTGGCATAAAGCATGCTATACCAGTTCTACACCAGCCAGTAGCTCCACTATGCAGGAGGAATCCTCTGCTTCATTGCTGAAGCAACTTTCCAGCCTCTCTCACCACCAGAGCAGTGCAAAAATACCTAAGCAAGGACTGAGAATCTGGCCCACTTTGCCCACTTGAATAAATAACTACACAATGTGGGAGGCAGTGGAAAATCAGGCCCTACAGTTTGAGAGACTTCTAGTAGTATAAATGCTAATGGAATACTAGGAGAAATATGCATAATAAAATACAGCATTTTATCTGACACCGCTGATCTTAAGTTAGATACAAATGAGCCTGTTATTTACTACTGAATCAAATAATTTGAAAATACAATGCATCAGATATGCAGTGACCTTATATTTTCAGGAATGTAAGATCAGCAAGCAAGAGGTACAGGGATGGCACATAAAATTTGCCAATTTCCTTAGCTAATTGAGATGTAGGTTCAGGTATGCTTACTCACATTGAATAGGACCTTATAAGTAGTCCCATTAAAATTAACGACGGTATTCTAAAAGTAAGGTACTACTCAATGTAAATAAAGATGTCATAATTTAGCCTTCAATGAGTTTTTTCATTGAGCCATACTTAGCCACTACTTGTAAGAAAAAACACCCACTCACTCCAATGGGAAGTTCTGATCAAAATCCAATGTTACAATATGGAACAGTATTTTCAGCATTCAGAATATTTCCTAGAGTTTATGTGAGGAAAACAAGGGAGTACTGTGGATATTGAGATGATCATATATAATTATCTTTAGAAAACCTGGCAAGCTCTTAAACACCATGACTGTATATTAGGCAGGGTGGTTGTAATAACAGCCCAATTTTTCATAATTTACCCTGATTCTCCATAATTAATGTGGTTTTCTTCTAAGATTACTCAGAAGTGAATGCTTCCCTTTTACTTCTACCTCAACCAGAGGAAATCCCAGATGAGGGAAATTTACTATTTTTCATTTGTATTGCATTGTAAGAACACATAGTAAGAAAGTTCCCTGTCCCAAAGAGTTTACAATCTAAACAGACAAAATAAACAAAGGTGGGTAAGGAAGTATTATCCCAATCTCTCTTTACTAAGAGAAAACAGAGGTATGGAGATTAAGGGATTTAGCTCACGGTCATATAGAAAATCTATGGGAGAACTGGGAATTGAAACCAGGCCTCTTGATTCCAAGTCCACTGTCTTAACCACAACATTATTCTTCCTCTTCAGCTTCCTACACAGTCTGTGTATCTGAAAAGGTAATAAATGGGATGTAACTAGGAAAATGTGCCAATACAGGATTCATCATCATCAGATGCGTATAGTCTCTTGAGGGCTGTTGCACCAGCCAGGGTGACCACAGTAGACAGCATCATGCCAGGAATCATAGAGTGATGTTCCCTGATCTGGCTCAATCTTACAGTACACAGATTTGATAGATCCTGAACTTTGTCTCGGCACACAGACGTTTTTGTGTCCATGGTCAAGATCCAAAATTCATGCACAAAACAGCCAGACTTATTCACTGGAGGATGTCCATTGTTTGAAATCCAAGTCCAGCATTGGTTATTGAGGTGCCTAAACCAGGTGCACATGACAGACAAACCGTAGGCAACAAATATTGTCAGAAGCCAAATGGTGGTGTCATTTGGGGAGTCTGAAGCATAAGGGATCTATCAGGGTTTCACACGCAATTCAATCACAGCCAGTCACTGCATTGAAAACCCACGCAGTGTGTCATGAAGCTGAGATGACAAGATATTTGCTGGTAGCTGGTGGAAGAATGTGTCCTTTTCCAGAGGTGATACATCTTCTGTTGGCACATAGGCCACAAAGACAGATAAGTGTGCATGGTGTTGTTGAAGCTGAGCATAAATTAAATATGAGGACATGGGGTTCCATGGTGTGTGCTAATAACAAGTGCCACACCTGAGTACAGTCTTGACCACTGGAATGGAGGAGGTTTCCTCCTTCCATAGTGATTTCATCAATTTGTGGCTGGTGGATTCCTGAGATGATGGCAATTACAATCTTGTAGCAAGTGAGTTCTCTGACAAGGGATGTCTCATACCCAGTAATGTTCAGTGTTAACTCGTTCAATGTGGTGACACAGAACACACTTTTGAGTTGGACTTCAGGGGAGTTGTGGCTGTGCCTTCCCTGAGCAGGATTTCGGCTGTGCCCATCCCATGCATGCAAAACAAACACACCCCTCCTCCTGAAATCATTCATTATTGCATTCTGTCATGGCTGGTTGCCCCTTCATTTCGCTCTGCCTTCTTGAGACTGGGGAGATGTAGAAGGATTTTGGAGGGAGGGGGAGTTCCCAAGAATTCTTCCACCAGCTTCCATTGGTTCCTCAGGATATTTCAAAGCTCTAACTCCTTTTCTGCCCTAGGGAACCTATGCACTGACTGTCATAGCTCATCCACCTTCACCACCAATGGGGAACTTGGCCCTTGTCTGCTGGGTCCATCGTTGGTCATTATAAAAACTCTCGTTTAGCTGCTTGTGCCCATAAGCAGACTATTGATAATTTATCATTCCAATGGCGTTACAATAGCTGTTCTTTTCAAACACCCAGGCATCCTTTTTACCAGCTGCAAGCGGTGTTTCTCTGCACTGCTAGAATATGGCACCCAGGCTTAGTGCTTTTTCCATTTTATTTGGAGTAAACATGTGTAAATACTTTATTAAAATAAAAAACACATGAAGTGAAAGCTGTTCCCCACTGATTGATTTTTCAAAAGCTCCCTAGACTGATTCGGCTACAGATGTTTGCAAAATGATTGGATGTAAAGTGGGCTTAATTCATAAAAGCAATAAAATGTTGCTTACTGATTGAACAGATGAACTAGCTAAGGGGACATAATTCGGAGTGTTCTTATTGAAAATGCTTTGAAGAAATGTAATGATAGTGCAGAGAAAGAGCTTTATTAGACATGGTGAATATATTTTCTGCAGACCATTCTGGAAGATTTGAAATACTTAAAAAAAAAAAAAAATCCTGAATTTTGGGCTGTATAATTGTACAATGGAGTAAACTTATTGTGACTTGTCAAACTACCTAATTTAATGAACAATTATTACAATCTTGTAATAAACAGATTTAAAGCAATTTTCAGGGACAAAAAGAAAATCAAAACATTACAAGGAGACAAGCCTACGGAAGGAGGGAAATTCAGGCAATTAAAGTTCTGCCCCACTTTGTCAATGTGAAGAGTATCCAGGGAATACAGATACTGGGGTGAACTGACTGAACATTTGAGACTGTCAATCCTACAGGCATAGTGAGGTAGAGTCTAGTTAGCTTTTGATTGCCGCTGCACATTCAGTAGATGTTTTCAGAGAACTATTCATAATGCCTCTCTTTCTTGAGTGGTAACAGCTAATTTAGACCCCATCATTTTATATGAATAGTTGGGATTATGTTTTCCAATGTGTCATTTATCAACATTGAATTTCATCTGCCATTTTGTTGCCCAGTCACCCAGTTTTATGAGATCTCTTTGTATACTCTTCGAATTTGCTTTGGACTTAACTATTTTGAGTAGTTTTGTATCATCTGCAAACTTTGCCACCTCACTATTTACCCCTTTTTCCAGATCATTTATGAATTTTGGTAGATTGGTGAGACATGATTTCTCTTTACAAAAACTATGTTGACTCTTCCCCAACAAATCATATTCATCTATGTGTTTGATAATTCTGTTCTTTACTATAGTTTCAACCAATTTGCATGGTACTGAAGTTAGGTTTACTGGCCTGTAATTGCCAGAATCGCCTCTGGAGTCTTTTTTAAAAATTGGCACCACATTAGCTATCCTCCAGTCATCTTGTATCAAAGTTGATTTAAATGATAGGTTACGTACCTCAGTTAATAGTTCTGCACTTTCACATTTGAGTTCCTTCAGAACTCCGCATAGTGCCTGTGAAATGCTCAGGGAGATTAGAGAGGCTATAAAAATAAAAAAACTCAATAATAATGGGGGATTTCAACTATCCCCATATTGACTGGGTACATGTCATCTCAGGATGACATGCAGAGAAAAAGTTTCTTGACACCTGAAATGACTGCTTCTTGGAATATGTAACCTATCATTTAAATACCATAGTTAGTAGTTCTGCAGTTTCACATTTGAGTTTGTTCAGAACTCTTGGGTGGATACCGTCTGGTCCTGATGATTTATTTATCAATTTGTTATCAATTTGTTCGAAAACCTCCTCTAATGACATCTCAATCTGGGACAATTCCTCAGATTTGTCACCTAAAAAGAATGGCTCAAGTTTGGGAACTCCCTCACATCCTCAGCTGTGAAGACCAATGCAAAGAATTGATTTAGCTTCTCCGCAATAACCTTATCTTCTTTGAGTGCTCCTTTAGCATCTCAATCATCCAATGACTTCAATGGTTGCTTAGCAGGCTTTCTACTTCTGATGTACTTAAAACATTTTTGCTGTTACCTTTTGAGTCTATGGCTAGCTGTTCTTCACATTCTTTTTTGGCCTCCATAATTATATTTTTACACTTCATTTGCCCGAGCTTATGCTCCCTTCTATTTTCCTAAACAGGAATTAACTTCCACTTTTCAAAAATTGCCTTTTTGCCTCTAACTGCTTCTTTTACTTTGTTGGTTAGCCATGGTGGCACTCTTTTTGGTCCTCTTACTCTATTTTTTAATTTGGGATATACATTTAAATTAAGCCTCTATTATGATGTCTTTAAAAATTTTCAATGCAGCTTGCAGGGATTTCATTTTTGGCACTGTACCTTTTAATTTCTGTTTAACTAACTTCCTCAGTTTTGTGTTGTTCTCCTTTCTGAAATGAAATGCTATCATGGTGGGCTGCTTTGGTGTTTCCTTCTCCATAGGAATGCAACATTTTATGATGTTATGGTCACTGTTGTGAAGTGGTTCAGCTATGTTCACCTCTTGGACCAGATCCTGTGCTCCATTTAGGATTAAATCAAGAATTGCCTCTTCTCTTGTGGGTTCCAGGACTAGCTGCTCCAAGAAGCAGTCATTTAAGGTGTCAAGAAACTTTCTCTCTGCATCCTGTCCTGAGGTGACATGTACCCAGTCAAAATGGAGATAGTTGAAATCCCCCATTATTACTGAGTTTTTTTATTTTTATAGTTTCTCTAATCTCCCTGAGCATTTCACAGGCACTATCACCATCCTAGTCAGGTGGTTGGTAGTATATCCCTATTGCTAGACTCTTATTATTCAAGCATGGAATTATTATCCATAGAGATTCTATGGCACAGTTTCGTTCAGTTAAGATTTTTATTTCATTTGACTCTATGCTGTCTTTCACATTTAGTGCCACTCCCTCATCAGTACTACCTAGTCTGTCCTTCCGATGTATTTTCTACCCTTGTATTACTTTGTCCCATTGATTATCCTCATTCCACCAAGTTTATGTGATGCCTCTTATATCAATATCCTCATTTAATATGAGGCACTCAAGTTACCTATCTTGGTATTTAGACTTCTAGCATTTGTATATAAGCACTTTAAAAAATTGTCACGTTTTAGCTGTCTGCCAATATGTGATGTTATTGAATGGGAATCTTTTTCATTTGACTGTATCTTGAGGTCACTTTATGAGTTCATGCCATGATTAGAATTCAATTCCCTGTTCTCTGATCATATCACTTGTTGACTTAAGTGTATGCTTTCACTATAGTGACTGAGAGTCTCCAGTTCAGGAGATTCGGACTATTTTCACAAATAATAGCAGTTAGTTTGGTTCAGTTATTCATGAGGTCATATTATTTGTTGTTCAGGTATTCAGATGGCCACTAAAGTATTTGTGAAAATATTTGCAAATCCTTTCACAAGTTCTATAATGAATGACAACTTGAAAACTCATACAAGAAGTGAACTATCACTGTTTGTTATTGTTCGCTCATTGTTGGTTATTCTCCTATTCAAAAAATTCAAGTTATGCAGTCAAAGAGCACAGACAACATGACAGAGGTGACCATGCATGCACTATGAATAAAAAATAGCAAGGAATCAAAGTGAGAAGTTAAAGAAAGGCCCACACAAACCACTTGGAAAATATCTATGGAATAATAAAATACATTTGTAGAAATCTGAATCTGTTTGCAGTCAATTTGTTAACTGGAAAAAACAAGAGTTAAATTTGCAGTGAATAATATTCATCAAACCCTACTCCTGACCAAGATATACAAAGTGGTAGTATTGAGTCTGTTGATCTTCCTCATTTCCCAAGCCAATCAAAAAACACTTTCATCAGTGTCATTAGGAACCAACATTCAATATTTAATGTTAAAATTGGTAATAGAGCATATATCATCTACTCAGCTACTGTCTGAAACTGTCATCCATAGCTGCTCAATGAAGAACTGTAGCAAGGTGCTGTGCCTTCCTCGGAGCCTGGGCCTGAAGAAGGGTGGCCACATCCATGCTGAGCAGAGCAGGGCCCTACAGGCCAAACTGCCCGGCAACAGAGTGGCGGAGCCAAGGCAGGAAGAGGAATTATAAAAGGCCAGCCTAGCAGCTCAGTAGGGAGGAAGCTGCCGCTAAAGGCAGATGTGTCTTCCCATAGGCTGTGGCCTCGGTCAGACCCAGACCCAGCAGCTGTTTGGGGCAACCGCCCAATCGAGGGGAGCCTCCAAAACCTGCCCGATTGGCGGGCCCAAGTGACTGGATAGGACCACCAGGCCCTAGTGACTGGAGAGGGCCGCTGAGCCCTAGTGATTGGGTAAGGCTGCTGAGCCCTAGTAACTGGAACAAGCCACCTGAGTCTCTGGGTGGGAAATACCCCCTGAGGCCAGCCCTGACCTGGAGGAGCTGCCGGAGACTGGGGACCCCTGGGAGCTGACTGAACCCTGTGGACCGGAGGAACCCCAAGGACCCTGGGACCTGGCGGAGCTGCCCTCCGCTGATGATGCAGAGGAGTTCCCGGACCTGCCGCCGGTTGATGGTGAGTGACTTGTCGATCTGCCACTCGCCTTCTACCCCAGCGACCCAGAAGAGACTGCTTCCTGCAGGTACCCGGGGACAGTGTGGGAGGAAGTGGCCCAGGGACAGCCGACTAGCAAGTGGCTGTGTCAGGGGCGAAACCCCATCAGCGTGTTGCAGCTGCAGCCCCACTGATTCAGTGGCAAATGGCTTTGCCACTGATAGGGTCCTGGGCTGGGCGCAGTGGAGTTGGGTGGGCCTGTGTCCCCCTCTCCCCTTCCCTAACCACCCCGGGAGGGAGTGTTACTCTCTGCGTTTGGGTGACAAAGGATCCTGAGCTCTACTGGCCCCGCCTGCTTGGAAGGCCGGGGACCCCAGACTATTTTACTAGCCCCGCCTGTGGGATGGCTGGGGGCTGCTGACTGCCCAACCAGCCCTGCCTGGCTTGTGGGCCAGGGACTGTAGACTGCTTGCCTGCCCCACCCTGCCTGAGGGCTGGGGGCACCCGATTGCTTTACCAGCCATGCCTGTGGGAAGGCCAGGGGCAATAAACTGCTTTGCCTGGCCTGTCCTGCCCTGCCTGATGGCACCAGATCACTTGGTAGCCCGCCCCGCTGGGGGCCGAGGCTAAAGACTTGTAAACAGGCACTGGTTATTCCACTAAAGGAAGGCACTGTGGCCTTCCTCGGAGCCTGGGCCCGAGGAAGGGTCTCGATGCCCCGGCCGGACCATGCCACCGGCTTACAAGAACAAATATTCAATTTTGGTGGAAAGTATCCAAATTATGCAGTATAGAATAAATAATTTAACTCAAGCCATTAACTACACAGCCAGTAACACAGATGTTTTCACACTAGGC
The DNA here is from genome assembly GCF_026122565.2 of Emydura macquarii macquarii. NCBI lineage: Eukaryota > Metazoa > Chordata > Testudines > Chelidae > Emydura > Emydura macquarii. The sequence continues at coordinate 15,219,602 of NW_027131164.1, forward strand.
AAATTATTACTTGAGAGTGTGCTGTGCATCTTGGTACTTCAATCTTTAAATTGTCCACTTAGAAAGAAACATCACCTGGAGTAGGAAAAGATCCAAGACAGACAACCAAAAAAGAAAAGGGTGGGTGGGAAGGAAATGGGAAAAGAACTACTGAAGGAAGAATTGTCTCGTGTTCTTGCCAGCTGCTTTTCTTTTTATTGAAATACAGAAGGTTTGTGTCTGTTCCTGCTTGAGTTCAGAGGTGTATGAGGTCTGCTGCTTTTGCTCCTCAGAAGGTGTGAGTCAGTCCATGAAATTCAGATTTTCCCCAAACCATATGGAAGCTTGGAGGAGGATGTCCAAAATTGGGGGAAGGGGGAGCTCAACACAGACAGCATGTTGAGCAGCGGTATATCTATTATAACACAGCAGCATGAATATCACAAGTCTTTATCAAATGTGCCAGAAGGCTTTTTCAGTAAGGATGACACAATCAAAGCTTCACAGTATCACTCAGTAGTGTTGATTTTGAAAAAAAATCTGAAAATAAAACATCTGGCAGTGCAGTACATATATTACAACAAAAAGCAGCTAGCATTGCATAAAAATTTGGCCATAATGTCAAAGTCTAATCCAAATCACTCAGGAGACCATTTCTGGAATAAGGCCATCTCAGAGTTTCTATGGCAAATGTACGCTTTAGTTCCTGCTAAAACAGTAATGATGTTCATGGCTACAATAGACGTATAGAACCATTTCCTTATAAGATTTTTTTCCTTCACCAAAGCTTTTCTATACTTACAATGCATAAGTCTCCATTATGTCCCTGGACTAAGGGCCACATATTGCCTTCAGTATCCAAGACATCTTTGCATTCTATCTCCAATACGAGTTAAAGATAGTACAGGGGTGGATATGGTTCTAATCTGACAGTTTGTATGAGTCTCATTGGTTTCTATGATAGACTTGACTAAATACGAATTAGAGCCATGTGTGGGAGGGCGAAGAGTATGCAAAGAATACAAAAGTAATCCCAATATATGATCATATTCTATTTTCACTTACACAGATGTAAGGCTCCAATCAGGCAATAGGATCCATGTCAGAATAGGAATCCAGTGTGGGGTTCTCTGTAAGGGTTAAGGTTCTAGGACAGAAGTAACTTCACCATAATCAGTGGAGTTACACCAATATAAAACTGATGTGAGAAAAATATTAAGCCAACTTTTTAAAAGTCCATCAACATTTCTAAAATTGGTTTCTAGCATCTGTGGCATATGCCATAAACATGATGGGGTGATATATTATTTATATACAATAGTGCCCAAAATGTGGGATACACAGTCCCTGATTCAAAGAGTTTAGAAACACACACATACTTACGTGAACAGTCCCAATGGGTATGTCGACAGCGCAGAGTTAGCCTGATTTAACCTGGCACAGTTGGAGCATTCCCATTGCAATGGCTGAGCCGCTGCAGATTCAAGTAATGTCATCCTCAATTGTGCTGTACAAACCCATGGGCTGGGATGGATTTCTGTTGGGGCTATCCTATGATTCTTATGGTTCATTAAACTGGGCTGCTCAATGAATTCATTCGCAGGGTTCTTTCTCAGTCTCTCTCACCTAATGTGGAGCTGCTGTCTGTGGCAGGAAAACAATACTTTTATGTAAAGAACAGCCATGTGGACATACTCATTACTAATGCAGACTCTTCTGAAGGGGAAAGCAAACAGCATTTGGCTGCAAGGACTTGTAATAAGAATGTTATTAAGGAATTCAGTCTGCAAATCACAATGTGATTCACAGCACACCTAACTGACTTCTCTCCGACTCTGTTTCTTTTCTGTCCACTAAACATAAAAGTGTCATTTTGGATACATTTCCACAAATTATGGACCTTACTGAGATCACACCACAGCTTTCCCAGAAGTCTGGTGCCAACTTCTGCCCAGCTGGCAGTATGATGGGAGATGGATTTCTTGGCCAGCATCTCTGTTCAAATGCTATGGAATGCAGCAGAAATGGAACAGGCAAATGTGGGATTTAATTGCTGAGCCAGATGATTTCCAGTGCAGAAGGAAGGAGTTAGACAAGAAAGTACATCCCAGGTGCAGCTGTGGGATAGAACTGGAGAACTAACGGCAGCCAGGCTTGATTAGTCTGCATTCTCACGACAAAGTAGGTGAGTTGCCAGCACACGCTGAAGTAAAACCCAGGCTCAAACCTATATGTTCAGCCATGTCCAGGTTCAAAGCATCCTCAAGTTCAGGCTAGAGGTCTTTTAGTGTAGATAGAACGGAGATTAGGGGCAACACCAAGGCTGATTTCTCAGTGAAGACATACCTACTGAGAGGAGTTGGACAACATGTGCCCAAAGTAAAATACATGCCTAAAAAGTGAAAGCATCAGGGCCCAAAACAGTATAACAGACATGAAAGTAGGCGAAAAGGGATATACCATGTCAAATGACCAAGATGATCACTTCTTTTTTAAAATATATAAGTATCCTTGGCAGAATTCTTTTTTAAAATAATTTCAGTGGATAATATCAATGTTTATTTTAAGCATATTTTTAGATTTTAATCAATTTAAATTTTCACAGCTATGCAAAATGATGGCTGTTAAGCTTTTTTAATTTACAGCTATTTGAATTTTCACAGTTGCAGAAAATGTTGGGAGGGATTAGACAACTATTTAATGTCACCAGACACTGAGATTCAAAAAGGTAAAGCTTTATGACTGATAAAACACAAATTGCCAATATTACATGCCAAAATATACAAAGGAAATTTCTTTAAATCAAACTCTAATAAATTCTCAATCACCGTTTTTCTTACTTTGCCTATTAGAAATTTCAATTTTTATTGATGGAAATATTTTTCTGCTTTTGTGTGCAGTGACATCAATGTTTATCAACATTTACCAATAATAATCTAATCATGCCAAGCCTGTATATATAAGCAATACCCCAACCTCCCTCTACGAGTCATGATTAGCTCTTTATTTATTCTGTTAAATGCCACTTTTTCAAAACCTGGGTTTGCATCCTTATTGTCTACCTTTATTTTTTAATTTTAACTATTATCAGGCTTTAATTTTCACCCTTGTTTATTAACCCTTGTCTCCTTTCTAGTTATTAATTTTACACTTGCTTATGCATATTTTTAATCTATATTTTTTTTTATAAATAATGAATCCACAAGCTATCCACATCTTTTTAGTGATTTAGTTTGTTTTTTAAAATTTTTACCCCTACCCTATTTTCTATCAATGTAGCTTTAACCTTTGCCTATTATTGATATTTGTCCCCACACCATAATATCTTTATTTGTCCTACACTCCAAGTTCTAAGATGTTGCCTGCCCTTCACATGTTAATACATTACATTTCCACTACATTCCCTCCCAACAGGTGTTGCCTCTCCTTCCCGGGCCCAACTATCAAAGACCAGAGAATCCAATTAGAATGAGGTTCTATGGTTACAAAACAGGGGTCAGAGTCTCAGCAATGCTACATTTAAGATGCTCTAAGCCACCATTCCATTCCCCTGATCCTGAGCTTCCCAGGGTGCCAAGTCAGCACCTGGCATCAGTTAGGCAGTCTAAGGGCTGCATTAAAGTACACTCGCTGCAGAGACCAGGGTGCCAGGACATGAGGTACTGCAATGTGTGCTGTATTCCTCCTCGGCACATCCTCAACACACCTCTTCTTCTGTCAGGGGAATCTTCAGATGATGCAGTAAAACTCAGATAAAGTTGGGGCCAAAAATCTGGCCCAGTGTGCAGTAGAGTTGAGGGGGGGACACGAAGATGAGTTCCTCAGCGAACCTATCGAGAAGTAGCTCTTGCTCCAGTGGGGCTTTGAAGGTACTTCTTTTAAATCAATGGACTTACTGTACATTCACACAGTGGGAGAAGAGAACTTGACCGAATCTAAACACTCACAGTGTGAGTGCAGTTAGATATATCCAGCAGTAAATTTATCCTTCATGAAAGACCAGATAAAGAACCAAAAACAAAGCAGGTGACCATAATAAATGCTGCTCCTGGGAAATTGTAAGTTGTATGTCATGCCTTCTATTGTGTCAGTGACTCAGTCAGTGAACAAATGGCAGGGAAATAAAACTCTTTTATACTTCTATAGAATCTTTCATCTGAGAATGGCAAAGTGTTTTAAACACATGATTAAGCCTTACATCACTACTCTAAATAGGTATTATTATTAGAACTGAGTAAAATGGGGTTGGTGTTCCTCCTTTTACCCAATAGCCCACTGGATGTGGGAGACCCATCTGCCTGATGTTGAGCAGGAATTTGAACTTGGATCTTCCATGTTGTAGGTAGGTGCCCTAACCATCCAGATGGTATTCTCTGCTGGGTCTCTCCTGTTGAAGCTGTTCTGATTTGTATAACTACCTAAGAGTACATTGGGCAAGAGAGTAAGACTGATTCTATAGCCTAGTAGTTAGGGCACTCACACACAGGCAGGAGGACGCCTGGGTGCCAGAGCCTGCTCTAATTAAGATTTATACTCAGTGGAACAGCTTCAATAGGAGACACTAAAACCCACCTCAGTATAACCCCTCTCTAGCCAAGTGGTTAGGTCACTCACCTTCTGTGAGAAAGTCCCACGTTCAAATCCTTTCTCTACATCAGGTAGAACCCAGGGTCCCATATCCTAGAGGAGTGCTCTAACCACTAAACTACTGATGATAAGGCAAACACAGCCACCAAAACCTCCAGTTTTGTGAATGGCTCATCCAAATTTCCTGTGCTTTTAATTAAAAAAAAAAAAAAAAAAAAAGTTATGCCCAGAATTGAAATTGTGGCTAAGTACACACTGACAGCGGTGTCAGATCGACTTTTCCGGTTTGATTGAGCGGCAGTGAAGACACATTCAATCAATCCAGAAGTTGATCTAATAAAACCACCTGCCCAAAAAGCATAGCACTGCATCGATGGGAAAGCATTTCCTATCGGTGCAGCTCAGTGGAGATGGCACGCTAAAGGGAAGTTACAAAGTCGACGGGAATTACTCAAGCTATTCTCCCGTTGACTGCCACCAAATTTTGCCAGCAGTGTAGACCTGCCAATAGTGTTTGGTTTCAAGTCAAATGAAATATTTCCTTTGCTCTGAAACAATATTTTTCCTCCCACTTTTTGTTTCACCAAGGAAACCAAAACTTTTTCCTTTTTCAATTGATTCAAAATGTAAAATCAGTTATTTTCACAGCTGTAATTATCATCTTTTATGGGAAGAGAAACTTAGGCCTAGAGATGACAAGGTACTTAACCAAGGTTACACAGTAAATTGGTGGCAAGGGGCCGAGGGGGAATCCATCATCTAGCATTCATCACTCCCAATCCCATACTTTAACCTTGATATATTGTTGGATCCAGACTTCAGAAGTTCTGCATATGCAGCACCTGATCCAAATCCTCTTAAAGTCACTCAGGGTATGTCTACACTGCAATTAAAAACCCACCGCTGGCCTAGGGCAGCTGATTCACACTTGTGGGGCTCTGACTAAAAGGCTATTTAACTGTGGTGTAGATGTTTGGGCATGGGTGGGAAACCTGGGCTCTAGGACCCTGTGAGGTGGGAGGGTCACAGATCTTGGACTGCAGCCCGAGCTGAAACATCTACAACACAATTAAGCAGTCCCTTAACCTGAGCCCCGTGAGCCCAAGTCAGCTGGCATGGGCCAGTCATGGGTGTGTATTTGCAGTGTAGACATACCCTCAGAATCCATTGATTTTAGAGGCTCTGGATCAGGCTTGTAGATATATAAGGGGAGATCAATGGAGTCAACATCTGTTGTGCAAATCTGAGGGGTGAATTTTGACCTAAATATAGTAGCACTTGAACTAGTATTGCAACAAAGATTACAGGATAGGTCAGTGAGGAACCACTCTACCAGATTTAAGTATCACATACAATGGGTTATTAAATACTCTGAATTTACATGGTGGATAAAAAATCTTGCTATTTAGTAAAAGTGTTTCTGGAACTGAGATGGCCTGGGAATATTCACAGCATTCAACTGCCCTTCATTTTGTAACTCTGTGTGAGCATTCATTGTTGTGGCCTGGTCTAGTGACACACTGGGCTAAGATATAAAATATGCAGGAATACAGTCTGCTTCAAGACCTGCCAGAAGTTTGTTTCTATACCATCTGCGCTGCTTTTATTTATCCAGCTGTATTTCTCTGGTTTTACATTGTTAATTAGTACATTTTAAGGAAGGGGCAACTTTTCATTAATCTTTTCAGTGCTGTATAATGTTTGTGAGGAAAAATAGACCTCATCCCCAGTATTCCCCAGGTCCAGGCACAACACCTTGAAATGCTGTCATTCCTAGAACGTACTGCATTCTACCATCACAATCAGCACAGTCTGTTAGTTTTTTGGCTGAGGGAGGGGAGGAAAAGGATCTCTCTTGAAACCAGCGCTCAACCATCCCACCTCTCCATCACAGGCTTCCTCCAAAGCCTCCTTTATGCCTTCCATCAAAGGTCTCTTACTTGCCCTTTCCTGCTCCCCTACCAAAATTTATATACAATCTTTATGACCATATTTTCATAAGTCTGGCATGACAGATAAGCCCATACATTCTATATGTATCTATTATGCATGGCAAAAAACCTGTTTGTGCCTGCAAAACAGTTACTCACAGAGATTTGGTAATTCCACACCTAATTACCCTTTATACATTCAATGATGCATTTTGTGCATGCAAATGACTGCTCTGCTGTCATCAATTATTGGAAACAAAAGCACAGCGGCTGCAAATGCTTAGGCATGTGCTTAACTTGAAGGTAATGAGATTAACCACGTGCTTAAAATTAAGTTTATGACTGTATGCAGAATTGAGTATTTAGGTTTAGATGCTACAAAGAGTTTGCATGGGTTAACTTTTATAGCACTGTGGAGTCCCAATGAAGTCAGTGGAACCTGTGCAGATACTTTTACATGACCAGGGCATGATATATATAGGTTGTTGTGAGGGGGGTTGGGGTTGGTTGGGTTTTGGTTTTTGGCATACTTTGGAGTTCTCAAAACTTTTATCTCACCAAGTGTTCTGCCTTTTTCTCACGCTATTTTTAAAAGACACAAACTGGGTTAAAGACAAGCTTGGAGCATTTGGCATTGAAAACACACAACGTTTTTGTTTTAAAACACTCAGTTTTTAAAATGTATTCATTTTATTTTAGCTAAATATTTGTCTCCTGGGTAGATAGTTTCTATTATTTTTCCATCACAAATGTCTTTCCAATTGCCAGCGTGAGAAAGACTCCCATGTGCAGCTACACATTTGCACTGTTCATGGCTCCTTCCACACACCAGTCATTCCAATATCAATACTTGTGTACCACTGAACCCTCCCAAGGAGGTCACAATTTCTTCAATGTCAGGGAGAGATTTGGTTAGTCAAGAAATCATAACAGAGAGAGCTTATAGCAATATCAACCATTAAATTAAATTTAATCAAATAATCTAAAAAAAAAAAAAAAGAAAGAAAAAGAAACTGTCAGGTTAGTCCTTTAGTTTCAAAAACAAAACCAAAAAAAAAAACCAGATGACCTAATCTGTTACTATGTGGTAATAAATGCCTAAAATTATCTAAACAGATTTTTTTTCCCATTACTGTCCATTATCTATAACGTTTGCTTACTTTTCTGCATTTCACTCATCTTGGATGATAAGAATAGATATGTCACTCAGATGACAGCACGATAGGAGCCTTCTAAATAGCTAAGGCTATGTCTTCAAATTCGCCGCCGTCAGATCAACTTACCTGGATCGACCGAGCAGTCAGTGAAGACCCACTCAGTCGATCCAGAAATCGACGTATTAAGACCACCTTCTCAAGTAGCGTAGTGCTGCGTCGACGGGAACGTGGTTCCCATGAAGACTGCCCACAGAACAGAAGCACAGAAGTTGATGGGAGTTATGCAAGTTTTTTGCGTAGTTTGCGTAACTCCAGTCGACTGCTGCCGAATCTCCAAGGTAAGTGTAGACAAGCCCTAAGAATCTGATCCTAAGAGCAGAGCACTGACAAATCTCGCTGACTTCTGCACCTAGGCCCTAATCTAGCAAAGTACTCAAACATGTGCTTAACTTTAAACATTCAGGTTGTCCCAAATTAAGAACATGCTGGATTGGGGCTCTTGTTAGTTTCACTTTTGTCTCTGGTCAGTTTCTAGGCACTTATTTTTTTGGTTTTCATGCACTGCACAGTCCTGCAGTGTTTGTACAGCAAATACTGCATAGGACAATTAAATCATAATTAAAAACAACTTCCACTGATATTTGTAAAGCACTGCTGTTACAGCTGGATGAAATTCTTTTAAGTGAAAAATGGGGGTTTGATGATAAATAAGTTTTATGGAAAAAATCATTTTAATCTATCTTTTTTTTAAACTAAATTTAAACATTCCCCTCTGACAGGAAAATAGTGAAGGAAAACTAAATGAGTGAGAGAAAGTGTTCTCTCCCCTATCACCACCAAAATTAAATGAATTTTTTTTAAATGAAACATTTAGGAAAAAAATTCAAAATTGCTGAAATAATAAAATATTATTAACATTGTTTGCAAAAACATGCTTACATTTTTCCAGCCAGCTCTAATTGCTCTCTCTATAGAGAGCACTTTTCACTGTTCCTGGGATTGAGATATCAAAGCAAGACACCACGGTTCTTGTTTGGCTTCCCTCACTCTCACAAACAGAAACCTGGTTGTGGACTTTATTTAAAATACTAAGGGTTTGGTATGTATGATGATCTTTTCTGTGCAATGGACAAATGTTATTGCTAGGCCACTTGGATTCTTTTGACCATCAAGTATTGTTGATATACTTTTGTTGTAACTTTCAAGTAACTCCACTTGAAATCCATGGATTCAAATACTTATTCACACGAGTAAGGATTGAAGGAAGGATTCCAGTTTCACAGCCAAAACTCAAATCTTCCAACAGGAAGAATAGCTCTTCACTATTGCAACTACTGAATTATTGATATTAGATATTTTGACATATTTCTCATGTAAAATTAAGAGGACTTTACAAAGAATACATTTACCAGAGCTTATGCAGCAACTGAAAAATCAGAATTTATAAAGATTTTAACACTATGGCAGTAGAACTTTTAAAACATCTGAAAATGTGTAATTGGTGTAGTTTGTACTGGACAGCAGTTTTTCAAGATTAATCTAATTTATACAGGAAAACATTTTATGTATAACTACCTAACATTGCTCTACAAGATGCACAAATAGCATCATCAGAGAGCAATAATACTGCTTTAAATGTAATACAAAGAGTTCATTTGTACAACTATCTCTTTAGCTGAAGAAATTAAGCTCAAAATTCTATTGTTGGAGTTCAGAAGCTTTACACATCAAATGCAGCATCAGCACTACTGCGGCAACAGTAAATTCTGTTTTAAATTTCACAAACATCAGACAGTGCAATACTTAATTATTTGTGAAAGTTCTACATTCTGCTTTATTACAGAAAACTCCAAGTTAATGTATTTTTCCACTTAAGAATATCTATAATTTCAGCTCAGCTGTGTTATTTTTACCATGATTTTTATACATTCACAGGTGATGGTTACCTGAAGATAGCCTGATAGCACATTAGATTACATCCAGCTCAGAAGTGGGAGATCTGCTCAGACTGAGTAGACCAAAAAAAGTTTCTCAGATAAGGTGCAATCCTGTAACATGCTGAGCATCTTCAATTCCCTTGGAAGCCAGTAAAGTTGAAGGCACTAAGGATCTCTGGAGAGTGAACCTTGTACGAGATGGCCCTTTGTGACCTGTTCAGATCCAGAGTCCTATTTGCCAGAAACCGGCATGACCCAGATAAAAGAAAAAAGAGCTCTGTAAATTTTAAACCTGCAGTGTAGTAAAATGCATAAGACTAAGTAGAACTGTCATATTTTTAATAGGTGTTTCCCATGGACTATATATAAATAGTTCTATATTTCCTAGAAATGTGTCTAAACTGTACAATTAGATTCAGATCCAAATTTCAAACCCTCCCAGCTTGTGGGAGTTCAGATCTTCTTTGTGCTCATCACTATTGCTTCCCCTTAGATGGCACAGATGTTGTCCACAGCTAAGTCTTTTTAATTATCAAAGACTTTTGAATGTTGTTGGAAGCCATGGGCTAAATCTTGCCCTGACTTACACCTCATACAACCTCATTAGTTTAATTGAGATTGCACAGGCAGAAAGGGAGCATGCTGTTTAGTCTCTTTTATTGAGATCCCTGATATCTCAATTTAAGCCTTTGAAATGCGCATCACGTAGATGCTCTGAATGGAATAAAACCATAAATCATACCAAAATGTGGCCTAATTTGATGCTAGTACATTTCTTTTTGTATCAGCATTTAACTGTTCCCTAAATACATAAAAGTTGTTGCTAAGTGCACTACATGACTGACTTTTAAAAAAATTGTTTTGGCTCTCAAACCTGCAACAAAATCTGCTAGTGCAGACTCTTGCATCCACTCACAGCACCCCGGGCTGCAGTGGGACTCCAGACAGGCGCAGAGCACCACACTGCTGAATCCCATGCAGGTTTCAGGACCTTCATGTGCAGTTTCTCAGGCATAAGCAGATCCTGGGGGGATTTTCATCCAATGCTTGCCAAATTATTAAGCTGCAATATTTGATTTTCCATAATTCAATCTTTGCCATAACTGTCAAATCAATCTAACTAAAAATACCCCCATCTGGTTCTTATTAAAATAAATTATCAAATGAATCTGTTCCTTTCTCTGTCTTTACCTGAAACTGGATTTTTATTTTCGTTAATGTGTCACCCTCTATTTAACCAAATGGATAAGGGACGTGGCAGCAATTTTATAAGTAATATAACTCAACTCATATTATAGCAGAGCTGTTTAGAATAAGGTTCGGTGCATTTAGAGATAACCCCAAGAGTCCCATAGTGAGGATTTGTGCTGATGATAGAGCATGAGAGGGACACAGCTTGAACAAACACTTCATTATCAATGAATAATGAATGAGATCTAACCAAACTGAGTGCATTGTTTAAAAAGAATGGCAAGCTGAACTGTCAATACCTCATGGTGTGTGCAAAGACAGAAACAGTTTGATGAAGCACAATAGTAGCTAGCCCTACCCACTTCCAATCACGGCAGTACTTATAATCAAGCAAATCAGGCAAATCTCTCAGAGAGCTGGGTTTGCCCATAAAAGACAAATAACATATAGTGTGTTAATTGGTTAACAAAGTTCTTGTTAATTATTTTCAAACAGTTTTTTATTTTTTTACAAATAATAAATATCACGGGATGCAGTCCTGACCATGGAAGTCAATGGCAAATTTCCCATTGATTTCATTGGGGCTGGGATTTATACATATGCAATTGTCAAGATTTTTGCCACCTGTTTCAGTAAGTAAAAAACTTCCTGCAATGGATCCTATCTGTATCTCTCCAAAGATGTGTGTTTTAAGGAGGGATTATCAGGGGGCTATTGACCAGCACCGAAGAAATTTAAATATGTTCCAAGCATTAAAGAACTATGGAGAAAGGCACAAAAGCAATTGATACTGAGAAATATGGAGAGGGAAAGAAATTATTTATTTTACGTTTCCTTGGTTTGTGTCCTCTACTGCACAAGACATATGCTTGGCGTACATAAGGCTGATCATAAAGACAGACCTGAATATAGCCACTAGAGTTTAGATTTTTAGATACCATGTAGTTCAGGGGAATAGTAAAGGCCTGCCTTTATGAAACTAGAGACTGTCTCTGATATATTTCTTGTTGGGCATGAGGCAGGGTCGGGAACTTACAGGTCTCGATAAGAATTGTAATTAAATGAAATTCAGTAAAAGAATTCTTCAAAATGTTCTACTACTGAACTTAATACTATCTATTTATTTATACTTCATTCATTACGGTAATAGCAGAACATCTAATAAGCTCTTTAAAATGAAGCACTTCATTGCCCATTGAAAAATGATCCTGGAGGTCAATAAGTCTTGGAAACCCTGATTATTTTAAACATATTGTACTCCTGTATGTACAGTGGAGATCTGAACTATTTATGTCTTGATGGTGAAGGACAGTATGTCATTTCATACACTATCAGGCTGAGAAAAAACACCCCTAATTTAAAAAACAGGCCATTACCATACAACAAACAACATTTAAAAATGTGTTTAAGCTGAAACCCACAAAGAACATTCAAATTCAAGACTGAAACTGTGTCCTTCTATGCCCTATTAGAAGCACAAAGTAATGCATCTGCTCCCGTTGGTCTGGAAATGACAAAGAATTGACAAAGCAATTAGAGAGGCAAGGTGAGTGAGGTAATAGCTTTCATTGGACTAACTGCTGCTGGTGAGAGAGACAAGCTTACAAGCTATAAAGAGCTCTTCTTCAGATCTGGAAAAGATAGTCCAAGTGTCTCAGCTAAATAAAAGGTAAAACAGATTGTTTAGCATAAGTAGCTAACACATATTCTAGTAGGAATATGAAACAGGGTGAGCAGTTTGTACTTACAGTATCTGTATGTACTGTGAAAAAAATTATAAATTACCACAGCAAAGTAATTTGAATCTGATGAGACTTAAACAAATTCATAAGACAACATCCAGAGAGTGAAACCACAGAGAAACCTGTTGTTTATATTTCAATAATGCCCAAAGTCCCCCACTTCTCCTCTTATCCTCATGGATTATGGTATTATAGACAGGACTGGTAGCACCACCTACTAAGGTTGACTGAGAATTCCCAGTGTAAAGAGCCTGTTTTCAATTGCTTATATCTAAGGCTAAGATTTAGTCATGGGTATTTTTAGTAAAAGTCATGGACATGTCACAGGCAATAAACAAAAATTCAGAAGCCCATGAGATGTCCCTGATTTTTACTAAAAATAACCATTATGACAAAATGGGTGTGACAGGGGATGAGATCCCAAGCCCTGCTATGGGAGAGGGGTAGAGATGGGTGGGGTCCTACACCCCTGCCATGGGAGCTTCCAGCTCTGGGTCCCACCACTGCCCACAGCGGCTTGGAGATGCTGGATCCCCACCACCTGGAATCTGCAGGGACTGGGCTTGGAGCTCTGGGCTCCGCTGACAGTGGCAGCAAGGAACTGCAGCAGATTGGAGTCTGGGGCTGGCAGCACAGAGCGCTGGGATCCCCCCACTCCTGGGATCCCTCTGCCATGTGGGGCTGCTCAGAGCCATGGGGGACATCGCTGCCTACGTTAGCTTGGAACTCCAGGATCCCTCTGCCGCCAGCAGCAGCAGGGAGCTGCAGGGTCCCCTCGCTGGCCATGGCAACTGAGAGCTGCAAAGGCCCTTGTGGCATCTGGGAGCTGCAGTGGCTTGGATCTCTGGGTCCCCCCACTGCCAGAGGCCCACTCGGAGCTGGGGGGTAGGGCCCACCACCTAGGGGCACTTGCAGCTGGTGGTGGGGGCTCACCGTCTGCGGCCACTCGAAGCTGGGGGGTGGACCTGCCATCCGCGGCTACTCAGAGCTCCAGGGCCCCCGTCAGATGACAGCTCCAGCCCCGCCTTTTGGGACTGAAGGGGAAAATGTCACGGAGGTCTCTGGAAGTCACGGAATCCATGATTTCCACAATGTCTGTGACCGACTCGCAGCCTTACTTACACCTTTGCCATACTTCGAGCATTTGGGCAGGAATTTTCCTCACTAGAAAATTACACACCCAAAATACCATATGTGTTAAAAGAACATTGCTAAGGTCACAAAGTCAAGCCCTTAAAAATTACAAAATACCAAAATTAAGGTTGTGTCTGCAACCTTCATTTGTTCCTCTGCCGTGTTTACATTAAGAACCAGTCTTTAAGAATATGAGCGCATACTTTTTTTTCCCCACAGGACTCCTGCCTCATTCAGTACAAAGGATGAACCAGGGGATGAATCAGGGTTATGTAGTGAAAGAGACTGTTGTCTGTAGGACCCCTGCCAAATTTGTTGCAAAAGTTAGAAGTGTGTTGCGCTTGAGGCAGGAAATTGAAGAAAGAGAAAAGCATCGTCTCATGCTTAATGCAGCTGAATGCTGCCCTGGAGGAATCTAATTCTATCTCTGCCTCTGCCACAGAATTCCTATCTGATGCTAAGCAAGTTGCTTTAACCAAACTTTTTATATGTGGTCACTAATTGTGTTATTCATTTCTGGGTGCATGACAAGATCCTGGGATCTTATTTGCAGAAATGCTGAGTACTCTCAGTGGCAACTGAAATCAACAGCAGCTGTGTTTTGAACAGATCAAGTGCTCTATAATGCTAAGTACTCTGAAAAATCAGGACCTAGGTGTCTCAGATTGGGTCCCCAAAATTACCTTAGTCTCTCTGTGCCTCAGTTCCCCATCTGTAAGATGGAGATAATACCACCCCTCACCTCACAGAAGTGATGTAAAAATAAATGAGCTAATGGCTGTGAAGCATTCAGATACTACCATGATGAGCGCTACACGAGGAAAAGAGAGGTGCAGTAACTGTGGTTCATTGAGATGCGGCCCCCAGGGGTGTTCGTCTTCAGTTCCTGCACCACTTCCAGTGCACATGTGGACCACATGCCTTTGTTCGGAGATTTTCATTAGCAGTTTCTGTTCCGCCCATGCATGTGCTGCTGACAACCTCATGCCCTGCACAGAAGGTGTATCAGGCTGCATGGGCGAACTGCCCTCAGTTTCTTCTCCACCACCAGACCTCAGAAGAAAACTCTGAAGCAGAAGGGAAGGTGGGCAAGTAATGGAGCCTTCACAGGGACACGCATCTCAAAGAACCACAGTTACTGCACAGGATGAGTAACCTCTCTTTCTTCCTCAAGTAGTATCCTTATGGGTGCTCCACTTCGGGTGACTCCTGAGCATTATCCGCATAAGGAGGAGGGAGCTTCGGAATCGAGTCCAGCACAGAGGAAAGAACTGCATTGTCAACTGCTGCATCAGATCTAGAAGCGTCAGCTAAGGCGTAGTGCCTGGAGAAGTATGTAATGAAGACCATGTAGCACTTCTGCAGATATCAGAGGCTGGGACATTTTTAAGTAGAGCCATAGCTGCAGATTGTGACCTTGGCGAGTGAGCTGACATACCAGCAGGGGTGTAATGCTAGTAGCTCTGTAACAAGCTGTCATACACCCCAAAATCCATTTTGATAGTCTTTGGGTAGAAACAGCAGAACCTTTAGATCTGTCCACAAACGAAATGAACTGCCTAGGAGATTTATGAAATGATTTAGTCCTAGCTAGATAGAAGGCTAATGCCCTCCTGACAAATCCTCTACCATCCCATCAAAACCTGTGTCGGGTGGATTATAGAGTCTTTTCTTCTAGAACCTGTGTTTTTTTCCTACAAGGTTTCAGCCGTGTCTGAAAACCAGAGAATTGCATCAGGTGGGATCTTTAAGCCTTTGGCCATCTACTGAATTTTCTTTTGTTTGCAGCAGTGTAGATGCCTAATGAGCGTAATGTAGACTTAGAGTCTTTAGCAGTATGCAATGACTCATTGGTATTTACCGCAAACAACTTCAGACCATCAAATGGGAGATCCTCTACCGTATTCTGGACTTCTCTGGGGAAACTCGACAACTGTAGCCAGGATGGCCTGTGCATCAAAACTGCTGTAGAGATGGAATGGGCTGCAGTACCTCAGCATCTGCAGCATCAAGAGCTGCCTCTAGAGATGTCCACGTTCCTCAGCAATGATACCTGAAATTGTTCACTTTGATCTGGAGGAAGGTGTTGAATAAAGGAACCAATTTTTGCATCATTTATAAAATTGTATTTGGCCACCAGTGCTCAGTAATTTGTAATGAGGAATTGAAGGGTTAACGATGAGTAAGATCCAGATGCTTCTGGATCTGTTTTAGGGGTAGACTTAGACTGGTGTTTTTGCCCCATTCATTTTCTGTGTCAATCAGCGGAGAGTTAGGTGGAGGGTGAGAAAATAGGAACTTAGAGTCCTTGGTGAGGATATAATACTTTTTATAGGCTCACTTACACATGGGTGTTACTGTAGCCAGAGTTTGCTAAATGTTTTTTGCAGGTTCCAGTGGTGACCCCATCTGCCTAGGGTAGACCACCTGAAAATGCCAAGATGAGGGCAGGCTACAAAAGGAGAGCAGATTCTCCCAGCACTGGTGAGTAACACTAAAGTTAGACTTTCCAACCAGCCACAAACAGTGCTTCTGATTCCCCACACTGGGAATTTCTAAAGTTGCAGTTGAATCTCAGGTACTTTGATTAATATATTATTTTCACCGAAATTTGGAGACACTGAAACAACTACTCCCTACAGGGAAATTATAGAGTGCTCTTGATTGTGCATCTGGGGAGTTCGAGGGTGCATTGTGCCTTCAGTTGCTCCCCAGGGGCAATGTGACTTTGTACCGCTTTCAACACAAATCTGTGGCTGGATGTTACAATTTACCCTGAGTGATTAAAGTGCATGTTTTAGATCCTTTTTATGTTTGCATGATTAAAGTTTATGTATAAGTTGGAAAATAAAAATGCACTCGTGATATATAGGGACTATTTACCTACATTTTATATTATGCATATAAAATAAGTGTCCTTCCTCAATCAAAAGGTATCTTTATTAAAAATTAGCAACTTTAATTCTTGCCTTATTTTATTTATTAGCATAGGACATTCCAAATGAATACCAGATGTTAATGTATTACTTTCATGTTTAATGTTGGCTGACACAGATACTTATGATAATATCCCACTCCCACTATTTAGCTCTCACAATAGGCTATTCATATATGTATGGATTATAAGGCCAGAGGGACTATTCTGATCATCTAGTCTGATCTCCTGTATAACACAGGCCCTGGACTTCCCTGAATTAATTCTTGTTTGAACTAGAGCACATCTTTAAAAAAAAATTCCAATCTTGATTTAAAATTTTCCAGTAAATCTACCACAGTCTTTGGTAAGTTTTTCCAATGGTTCATTACTCTTAGTGTTAAAAAAAAAAGTGCCTTATTTTAAGTCTTAATTTATCTAGCTTCAATTTCCAACCATTGGATCTTGTTATACCTTTGTGTGCTAGACTGAAGAATCCTGTATTATCAAATTTCTGTTCCCCTTGCAGGTACTTACAGATTGTCACAAGTTATCCCTTAACTTTTTCTTTGTTAAGCTAAACAGATTCATCTCACGTCTTTCACTCTAAAGCATGTTTTCCGATCCTTTAATTGTTCTCATGCCTCTTCTCTAATCCTCTTCCAATTTATCAACATCCCTCCTGAATTGTTGACACCAGAGCTGGACACAGCATTCCAGTAGCAGTTGCACCAATGCCAAATACAGAGGAAATATATCCTGCTTACTCTTACTCAGTATTCCTCTGTTCATACATCCAAGGATTGCATTAGTCTTTTTGGCCAAGTGTTGCATTGGGAGCTCATGTTCAGCTGAATATACACCATAAGTCCCACATAGGGCTACCCAAAGGGGGAGATCCCTTGGTGTGAAAGTTTTCGAGAAAAAGTTTAGTCCCAAAGCGTGACGAAACATCAAAACCCCCAAAAGGTTCACAGAAAGAGATTTAAAAGAAAAATTCCAATTTAGGAGAGCTGAAATTAAATTTTTCAGCTTTGTGGCTGCCCTAAGTGGAGGCTCTTGTCAATTTCAGTGAAAATGGCACCACTAGAAACACTCCTGCTCAATGATGATTCTCTATTTGCAGTTACATTTTGAGATCTATCCAACACTCATTTTTTAACTTATTGAATGTTAGTTCTTTAATTAAAACGTTGTGCTGTACCAATTCAAATAACTTACAGAAACCTAAGTACATGACACCAACACTGATAACTTTGTCAACCAAACTTGTAATATCAGTAAAAAGTCAAGTTATTTTGACAAGATCTATTTTACACAAACCAAATTGGATTGGCATTAACTCAGCACCCGCAATATGCTATATTTGTGCAAAGTGGATAAAAATTTATTTTTTTCAATTAAAAAATCATTTTTATTTAAATTGAATTGTTCAAATTTAAATTAGATACAAGTTAAATTTTATAAATAAGCCTATCTAAAATTAGATTTGAAATTATGACAACCTATCTATTAAAATAATTTAAATTTAATTTAAAAAATATTAAGCAGTATGTTTGCTTACAAAGTTTTAAAGAAAGTCAAACCAATGAAATGGTTTAATTTGCTAGCTAAGCACCTGCAACCAGAGTTTGGTGAAGTGCTAGACCAGCTTTTGGCAGCAGTAGCCTCTTGCTCTTGTGCAAAGAAAATATTTACATTTCAGTTTATGCATCTAGTTCAGTTGATAATTAATTCAGCTGTTAGGAAACCAGTTGTTAGTTGAAAATGCTTGTTTTCCAATTCCAATCTATGAATATAAACTGGGTGAGGGAGGATGAGATCTACTAGTTCTAAAATCTTGAAGGACAATGGTAACCAGAAATCATCAATTCATTAACTACAAGTAATACTGTCTTTAATAAATCAGTTAGTTTTAATGCAAAATGTTTTAACAAACTTTCTGATAAACTTCTTTTCTTATGTATCCAGCCCATTTAAGGTAGTTTTATTTAACTAATGTTTTTAAAAAAAATTAAAATGCTGTTTTGTGCATTTTTAATTGAATTTGAATTCTCATCCAAATGGAGATTGATACAAATCACAAGTTAAAAAAATAAGTCTAGTAAATTAGAAATGCGTCATTTGCCATTTTCTAACAATTTCACTACCACCAGCCTCAGAGATCAAAAAACATGAGGCAGATCCCCCCAATTTTTTTTTTAATCAAATCATGGTTTTGATTAATGTGGGTCACCTGCTTGGGAGACTACAGATACACACACACAGACACAAGTTGGTTCATTATACAGGGAAAAGCAAACTAGATGGAGCTACTGTAAGGTAGGTGCATAATTGGTTGGAAAACCATTCCCAGAGTGTAGTTATCAGTGGTTCACAGTCAAGTTGGAAGGTCTTATAAAGTGAGCTCCCACAGGGATCAGTCCTGTTCTGTTCAATATCTTCATCAATGATTTAGATAATGGCATAGAGAGTACACGTATAAAGTTTGCAGACAATACCAACCTGGGAGGGGTTGCAAGAGTTTTGGAGGATAGGATTAACATTCAGAATGAACTGGACAAACCAGAGAAATGATTTGAAGTAAATAGGATGAAATTCAATATGGACAAATGGGAAGTACTCCACTTAGGAAGGAACAATAAGTTGCACACACATACAAAATTGGAAATCACTCCCTAGGAAAGAATACTGCAGAAAGAGATCTGGGGATCATAGTGGATTGCAAGCTAAATATGAATCAACAGTGTAACACTGTTGCAAAAAAAGCAAACATCATTTTGGGATGTATTAGCAGGAGTGTTGTAAGCAAGACACAAGAAGTAATTCTTCCACTGTAATCCATGCTGATTAGGCCTCAAATGGAGTATTGTGTCCAGTTCTTAGTGTCACATTTCAGGAAAGATGTGGACAAATTGGAGAAAGTCCAAAGAAGAGCAACAAAAATGATTAAAGATCTAGAAAGTATGAGGGAATATTGAAAAAACTGAGTTTGTTTAGTCTGGAGAAGAGAAGACTGAGGGGGGACATGATAACAGTTTTCAAGTACATAAAAGGTTGTTACAAGGAGGAGGGAGAAAAATTATTCTCCTTAACCTCTGAGGAAGGGGCAAAAAGCAATGGGCTTAAATTGCAGTAAGGGCAGTTTAAATTGGACATTAGGAAAAAATTCTGTCTGGGTAGTTAAGCACCAGAATAAATTGCCTAGGGAGGTTGTAGAATCTCCATCATTGGAGATTTTTAAGAGAAGGTTAGACAAAAACCTATCAGGAATGGTCTAGATAATGCTTGGTCCTGCCATAAGTACAGGGGACTGGACTAGATGACCTCTCGAGATCCCTTCCAGTCTTATGATTCTATGATTAAGTCTGCATGAACACAATTGGTAATATTACCACTATTACTCAATACTTCTCAAACCCATTCTCTTGTGTTACACATGCTATGTTTTACACTACAGATACTACAGCAGCAGACTATGGTATTGTAGCTATCCTGCTGTTGTCATGCCACTGCAGCTATGCTGCTACAGTTCCCATAGAGTAAATACTTCCTAAAGTGACAGAAGGGGTTTTTCCCTCACTGTAGGTATTCCATCTTCCTAAGAGTCAACAGAAGCATTCCTTTTTCCAATCTTTCAGCATCTACACTTAGGTCAGCATAGCTACAGCACTCAAAGGTGTGATTTTTTTATATCCATGAGTGTCATTGCTATGTCAATCTAAATTTTAAGCGTAGACCAGGCCTTAGAAATAACCACATAGGAAAATTTACCAAACCGGTATAGTTATGCTGGTAAATTTCCCTGTGAAAACAAACATTGATAAGGATAGCCAGTCCTTGTGTATGCTCCTGATGTTCTTGATCAAACAAAATACAAGGCCAAACCTGTACATCAAAAGTTCTTGTGTATTTTGGGGTGATTTGTGACAGACTGTCTTTGACTAACAATTTTTTACTTTGTCATCTAAACCATTTCAATATAAATAATGTTAATCATATTTTCCACTCATAATAAGGTATTGCCTATTCAAGATGTTTCATTTTATCAATGTATCTGTTGCAATTACTACAATATTAATTCTTATTTGTATATTGTCAATCTATATTTTTTATACATTTTTTTAAAATTACTATTTAGTTATAATACTATTTTTTAAAGAAGTTCTCCCGGAGAAAAAGTTTACTATATTTGCATTCAACAAGTAACTTGCAGCCATGCAAAAGACAGCACTTTTAGGTTTTGCAGCACTAAGGAATTAATCTTTCACACTCAAGAATTGGTTAATTAAGGGCCCAAATCTCCAGTGTGCTGAAGACAACCAACACCCTGTAGGACTGGGCTTTCCTATTTTTAATTACCAACATTAATAGATTCATAGAGTTTAAGGCCAGAAAGGACCATCAGACCATCCAATATTTCACATGCCATTTAAATTTCATTCAGTTACCGCCATATTGAGCCCAACAACTGGTCACTGACTAAAGCATGAGTTGTTTTCGGCTAAAGCATATCTTCTAGAAAGGCATCCAGTCTTGACCTGACGACATCAAGAGATGCACAATCCACCATTTCCCTTGTTAGTTTTTTCCAATGGCTAATCACTCTCACAGTTAAAATGTTGTCCCTCAGACCAGGTCTACACTACTGCTTAAGTTGATTTAACTTATGTCTGTCGGGGGGAGGGGGGGGGGGGAATTAAAAAAAAGACACCCCTCCCCCCGAGCAATGCAAGTTACAGTGACCTAAGCACTGTCCACACCAGTGCTATGTCGGTGGGAGAGCATCTCCCACCGACATAGGTTCCACCTCTTGCAGATGTGGAATAATTATGCCTATGTGAGAGCACTCTTCCATCAGCATACAGTGTATTCACCAGATGCACTACGCACAACTGCGTCAATGTAGCCCTTTTAGTGTAAACCTGCCCTCATTCTCCAGATATCCACTAGTCCAATATGCTTCAGTATGCAGAATAGATGGCTTGCAAAGGCCTGAGATTTTCACATACAACAATGAGATTTGTCTATGATATGAACCATGATAGCATTCCAATCTCATCCTAGTACCACTGAGACATCAGCTCAGTTGGAAAAAATGTCAGTTATTTAACATAAGAACATAACATAAGAACAGCCATACTGGGCCAGACCATTGGTCCATCTAGCCCAGTATCCTGTCTTATCCAGTATCCTGTATCCTGTATTTCTGCAATAAAGGGTGCATTCTCACCTCTAGGATTATATACACTCCCCAAAATTAATCTCTTAATATTGAAATTGCCTTCAATCACCATGGATCTGTCAACTGCATCTGACCATGACTGAATAAATTGAAAAGTTAAGCTCTTGTGGTTTGGTATCACTACTGCCCTGCTTCTGCAGTTGAAAGAAGAGTGATATTCATGTCCCACCCATAGTTTTTCAATTCTTTTGGAATCTCCATTCCTCACATGGGTCTCCTGAAGGAAAGCTACATGACATTTAAGTTTTGAAATTTTGATTCTCTTGGAGTTTTCAGTAAGCCCCCACACATTCCAGGAACAAACTTTATAGAATTCATGAAAAATCATGAAAAATTGTTTAGCTGCTAATTGACACGCAATAGTTTGGCAGCCTCTAAGTGCTGCTCCATGCAAAAAAATAAATAAAATAAACCAAAAACAAATAAAACATACACTGCCCACCCTTAACAATATGAGCACATTCAGATCCCAGATGGAGTATGCTGCTGCTCACCTACCCTCCCACCCATGCACAATATGAATTAATTAGAAATCTGCCAGAAATATACCTATATTTACCAAAATACCTACATATGCCAAGGTATATAAATGAATGAAACCTGTTGTTTCATAGCTATGAATGCATAAATAGTACATAGTATATAAATGCTAATATGTACATGATATATAAATATTTATACCAATACACAAATGAAAAAGTAAACATGAAGTGACAAATGATAACGTGTGCAAATAAATAAATATGAATATAGTATTACCATGTACATTTTATAAATATATAAACTTTAAAAGTTTATATATTTATAATATAAGTAGAAAAGTAAAAATAAATATACAAGTGCCCATATACATGTAGTCACAAATAAAATACAAATACATAGTTATAAATATATTAGCATCATGTATATATTATAAACATATAAATAGATATAAATATAGACATAAATGTAAGTAGAAATAAGGAAATAAGACTAATATAGTTATTCTGAATATATAGATATTCTTATGTTTTATCAAGATATTGAAAATATTGATCATGAAGCTATATTAAATATCCTAATAGTACTAATTTATATCATATAACACTATTAAATATGTTAAATATGTCAGCTATATGTGCCAACTTTTCTCAGTTTCCATGAGATTGAAGAAAAGATAGTTAATCCCTTTGGCTCTCTCTGCACTTCCATTTTTAAAATGGTTGAAGCACCTTTAAGGAAAAACACAATATTTACCTCCTCTTGGAGCATTCTGCAGAAAATCAAGTCCACTACCATTTTTTATCTCAACTCTCTTTCCATGCCAATCTGGAATAATCCCTCATTTAAATATGCTAATAAACTCAAAATTCAAATCCCCCTAGCTAACCAAGGGCATATTAAGCATGAAAGATATTACTGAATGGACAACTTTAGCCTCCTTCACATATCTTTGTGACAAATATCAGCTACGAATAGACCAAAATCCTTTCTGGTTTTGACTCAAAATTATAAAGAAGCTTGAGAATTGCTGGCAGGTTGCAAATAACACTCCACATGAAGTGCACCCTAAAAAGTATGTTAGTCAAAAACATTTTGTGAGTAACACATACAAATGGCTGAACTCCTTGAGTTATTTAACTGTCTATACCATAAAAGAAAAATAGGCGAAGGAACTAAACATCTGCATGTCCTCCGACAAGTGGGATATCTTGTACAATATACAGAGTACATTCAGTTCTCCGTTTTTGCATTTCTTTCAGAACAAAATTCTACATAGATTCTATTGGACTTCTGAGTGACTGCATGACTAGGCTGAGCAGACAGCAAACATGAAAAATCGAGACAAGGAGTGGGGGGTAATAGGCGTTTATGTAAGAACAAATCCCAAATATCAGGACTGTCCCTATAAAATTGGGACATCTGGTCACCTTATGCATGATGCTGGATTAACCCTTAATTAATGTTGGAGATCTGACAGCTCCAACATAAACCAGTCTCATGTAGACTATGAATGTCAAAATATATCCACATTTTGAAAGGAAATGTGTGGTGCTCTATCTGAGGTGACCGGGGTAGCAGTTTCCCCTATGTCCAACCTTCCTGTTTGAGGCATTCTAGAAGACCTACCCTGTTCTAGTAATGCTAGAAAATAGATTGCTGCAGCACTTAGAGTGGCCAAAGAGTCATTTTACAAAAATGGAAATCTGCTATTCCTCCCAATTTTTTCAATACAGTAAACAAGCACTGTACTCTGCTCCTGACGGGGTACTGATGTATGGCCTGTAGCTGCTTCGAGAGACTTCTCACCAAAAGAATCCATAAAACCAGAAATAAGCATGGCTTTCTCTAATTCTTATTCTAAAAGTTAACACTGCAGAACAAAACCCAGAGAACAGGGGGAAAATAGCGGGAGGAACAACAGAAAAACTACTATGAACCCTGTGCACATACACCAGGGTGGAGAAGCCAGCAAGAGATTTTCTTACACAAATACTCCTTGCACACAGTCGTACTGGCACAAACCTGATGATATCCCCCTGAGGTTGGGCTGCCCTGCCCCCTACCAATGGCTGTGGCTTAAAAGCTACAATTTTGCCCTAACAATAAAAATCACTCCAGGAAAAGAGGTAACACACATTAACAGAGCAACTCAGTCATCTCTAAACAGCTCTGTCCTGAGGAAAGAGCATCAACCACTGTTAACTGTACAGTAGACCATAGGATAACTGTCAGCAAAGTTGAGGGAGAAACTGCATCTCAATAACCCTGCAGAAGACCCAGGTATATAAGTTCCCTCTTGCATCCTTCCAACACTCAGGCTCAAACACCTTCCACATGGCCAGCTTACAATCCCTCTCCCCCTTCCAAACCTCCTTCACTTCCCCCACCTCTTCCCCTCCCTCTCCTCTGTCACCCCATTCTCTCTTTCCTTTGCCAACCTCCTTCCAAACCTTCTCCCTCTCCCCTATCCACCCCTATTCTCCCTTCCCCTTCTCTCTGCGTGACTCCTGCCAAGATTCCACCCCTATGTGGCTGGGTCACCTCCTCAAAGTTCCCTCTGAGCCCAATCCCCTTTGATTTGGTATCTCCCTTCCTCCCTGTACCTGCACTGCCTTCAGAGGGGTGGGGGGAAGGAAGGAGCTACGAGTCATAAGGCCAGGGCCATCAGACCTACCCCTACTCTGTACTCAGGGTCCAGGCAGACAAGGAGTTGTCAGCTCCGGGGAGCAGCCTCTTACCTGCTCAGGATCAAGGCATAGGGACCCCGTCTCACAGGTTGTTACCAGCCCTGAATCCTCCCTGCGCTCCTCTCCTCCCCCCTCCCCAGCTGATCAGATCAACACTGCTTACTAACTGCATTAAGGAACAACTTGGGACTGCTCTCTGCTGCCCTTCCAAGTGAGGGCTGAAAGTCAGAGTTGAGCTGAAAATAGAAGGGGCATTATCCTCCCTAAAATTACCCCCATGACAAGCATGTATTAAAAGGGATCATCCAATAAACATATTACTACCTTGAGAGAGGAGGTGGGTGAGGTAAATCTTTTATTGGATAAATTTTGTTGGAGAGAGAGACAAGCTTTCGAGCCACACAGAACTCTTTTTCAAGTTTGGGAAAGGTACTCCCAGCATCACAGCAAAATGCAAGGTGGAGCAGATAGTTTAGCATAAGTAGTTAGCACATGTTCTAAGGGCCCATTCAAGGTCTAGTGGTCCATTAATGTGTCTGCACTCATAGTACAAAAAGAGTGGATTGGTGGTTTTCTGATTGTTGCAATAAGCCATAAATCCAGTTTCTCTGTTCAATCCATGATTTTTGCTGTCTAGTAGAGTAATGAATTTAAACTCCAAGGCTCGACTTCTGAAAGGGTTGTGCAGGCGTCCTTTGAGGATGAGGACTGATAGGTCAGCTATAGAATGATCGCTTCGTGAAAAGTGTTCACCCACAGGTGATTGGGTGATTTTGTCTTTTATCATTTTCCTGTGTGAGTTCATTTGAGAGCATAGTGATTGTCATAGGCATGGGTAGGATCCATGGATCTTGAAAGGTGTGTTGTGAGGCGTGTTGATCATTGTAGCAGAGGAGGTATGTCTGGCCTTCAAGCAACCCCCCATCCTCTCCAAGCTCATCATCAGAAGTAAGCTCCCCACAGACCACAATGTACCAACTCAAAACAGCAACAGACCTTGACAGAACAACAGATCCAAATCCTGAAGACATATCTCCAATGATCAACACCTCTCACAACACATCTTTCAAGATCCATTGATCCTACACATATCACACGTGGTATTCCCCATCCAGTGCACTCAATGTCCAATAACAATTATGTGGGTGAAATCAGCCAATCATTACACTCTTCAATGAACTCACACAAACTCTAACTTGAATGGTCCCTTATAATATGTGCTCACTACTTATGCTAAACAATCTGTTCCACCTTGTATTTTGCTGTGATGCTGTGAGTTCCTTTCCCAGACCTGAAGAAGATCTCTGTGTGGCTTGAAAGCTTGTCTGTCTCACCAACAGATTTTGATCCAATAAAAGGATATTCTGGGTCTGACATGGCTACAAGACAGAATATTTCTATCTAGTTATTTAATTGTATATATTAACAATGACTTTTATTAATGCAAATATTAGTGTTGTATCTGTGAGCAATGTTGGCAAAAAATATCCTTAAGCTGTATAAAATTTGTCCCATTATCAATTTTGTTACAAATGTGAAACTCAGCTCAGGTTTTGTCAGACAGATTCTTGAACAATTTTGAGTAAACCTGGGATCATTTCTGAATTGACCTTCAGTAACTTATTTTATGACATCACATGGAAACAATTTGACACTTTAAATTTCAATTTGGAATAAGGTGAAAGTCACTGGTTTCAATTGAGCTTTATTTCAGCCTTTGAAATTGTTGGACACAAATCTTAGTGGGGTGCCAAGCCTTGTAATGCAAAACTGAAAAAGAGATTTACATAAGTCTAATGTGAACTTAAAGCACTGAGTTTCACAACGTTTAGAATCCAGTCCTCCACTTAGTGACGGTTAACAGTAATTTTGCCAGTGATCTCAAACTCTCTCTCTCTAGTTATTTATAAAACAGTCATCAGCACAGAATCTGATCACTGGGGACTATGATCAGACCCTTAGTCAATGCTAAATAGTTATTCTGAATTATAACCACGTCAATTCTTGGAATGCATCCAACATTAAAAATAAATGTGTATTTTATGTCTCTGAAGTATATGTTCTTATTTAATGATCAGTTATCTTGCTGTGAGCACGGAGGCTGCAGAAATTAAATTGGTGTTTGGATTCAGAAGGGTTGCTCAAGTGACTTATGCATCTTGAGACGGACAGTAGCTGACTTTGTACAGAAGACAGATATTGCCTATGGGATCCTCTGCTTTCCAGCTTCAAAAGGATCTACATAGTTGCTTTAGAGAAATGTACACCAAATCTAGTGTGGAAATGCTAAAAGATCAAAGGTGAATCAAAAGGAACTTGGAGTAGCAAACAGAAGAACATCTCCCACAACATGCTGCCCCTAAGGCAGTTTGAAAGCTCATAGGTACACTGCCTATAAAGTATGCAGTGGAGCCAGATGTTGTTAGTGGAGCAGTATATTCCACAAGTTATGTGAAATAGAGTACAACTGGGTCCCCAAACGCTCTTGACTACTGAAAGCAACAAAATGCATGTAAACAACATCATGAGCATCAGTAACAAAGAGGCAAATGCTGCAGCAATATGGGACTTACTCTTTATTCACTATGCACCAATCGTCATCCTGCCTTCTGTGGGAGGAAGAGATACATTAGCCCCTTATTCATGTATATCCCAGCTCTGCTCCACCAGTTCGATTTTGATGATGGCCAGGCATGGTGCTCATGGGAACAGAAGGGCTATGTGTCTTTGTGTTTGGGACTCCTGCTCAACCGGTTTAAAGTTCAGGGATAAAAAAATTTATTGATCAAAGGAATATGTTTTGCTTGCACTATGGTCTTCATTGCTATTGTAAGCTAAATATATATATTAAATAGGTACATGGGTTTATTTTTTATAGGCAATACAATATCACTTGGTATTTACAGGATATTTCTATTTGACTCATTTTCTATTAATCCATATACCTCATGGTTACCTAGAAAATATGGCTCTTTCGGCAAAGAGGAAATACAGTCTAAAGGGGTGAGCAGAGTGGAATAATGCAGACCAAACACTAACCCTTTCCAGAAATCCTTCTCTTTTAAATTGTGGGATTAGAGTATTTACAAAAAATGCCATCCTTTCAATCCGGGTAACAAAGTGTTTGCAGTACTCAATTCAAAGCAAAAGAAACAAGAATTCATATAGAACAAAGACAGTTAATCTGCATCCACCGAGCACGTCAATCAATGGGAAGTTAATCAAATCAGATCTGCTGACTTCTGCCAATTTATCTCTTTTTTTACCTGTTTACAGGAAACAAATGCAAACACACTAATGACTCCGAAAGATTTTGGGTTTTGTTACTAGACTTGGGCACACATGCACTCATAATACAGCATTCTATTTGCATATATTAAAAATATTCACTAAGAGACTAGGTGCTGAACACACATCATCCCCCAGCCATCTTTGTACTGTATACTGTATTTTCCAGCCCTTGTCTGTTTTGGATTTTGTGGCTGATGAGCCTAAAAAAAAATGATAATGAATCATAACATCTGTTCTCTTTTCTAATCAGAATCCTTCCGTAAGCTCCAAATACAATGATTCTTCTACAGCAGGAATAATGAGTCTGCTACTTAAATGCCCTCATTAGAAGAAGGAACAGGTAATGCTGTTGTGACTATTGTTACTGAGGGAAACGTCATGCACAACGGTAGCATTAAAGGAAATATTCTGGGATTCTTCTTATGAGGTGTGCCAGCTGAGCAAAGCTAACTTCAGCAGTAGTGCAAGTGAGAACAGAGTACGCTATCAGACCAGGAGATGAGCATTCTGAGTTCAAACGGGGGCACCTAAATAGGGAATCTAAATCTAGTATTTGCACACTTAGCTTGGCATACATCTGTGTGAAATGCTCATATTTTGCACCTATGTACTAATTTGTGTGCAAAGACAGGATTCTAATGCTCTTTCAAACAGCTGTGTTTGAAAATTGACCTGATGTGTTTATCACAGTCATTCACACCAAAGTTTCTTCTAAAGAGCTATGGTACAAAACTAAAGGGTGAAATCCTGGCTCCACTGAAGACCATGAGAGACTTTTACTTCCTAATGACATGATTGTAGCACAGTAGTTTGTTACATATGCTTTTCACCTTTCCAAGACAAAGGGTTACTGCAACATTTTAAAAACAATACATGGTAAAACACATGAGGTACAAACGCGTTTTGTTACAGGTACATAAAAAGTGACTGAATACTTTATGTTATTCTGCATGTGTTGGCAGGAAAATGTCAGAATGAGAAGCTTTTACAAGTGTCTGTAGGGGGAAATACTAAAAAATAATTTATATTGTCCTTCAAAAATTCAGTGTTGTGTAATGACAAGCTGTGAATCATTAAACACTCAATTAATGCACTCTAAGGCCATGTCTATAATGACGGTGGCAAATTCCCTGCCGCCAGATCGATCTTTCTGGATCATTTGAGCGGTCAGTGTAGACCCGCTCAACTGATCAGGAAGTCGACGCTGGTAAACCACCACCTCAAGTAGTGTAGCGCTGCATTGACGGGAACAAGTGTAGACAGTGTGCGGAAGCGAAGCAGAGCAATCAGTGTGAGTTACGCAAGCTACTCTGCATAGTTTGCATGACTCCCGTCGACTGCCACTGAATCTCCAGGTAAGTGTAGACCAGGGCTAAGTAGCAGTAATACTGAGGCAGCAATATAGCTTATAAACTTGGGAAAGATTACTGTTACATCCTGGATTAGTACCCATCTGCATGGTCACCAGTCTGTTGTGAGTGGACTCAATTTCTGGGTCCCCTGTGCTTCCAAACCAGCTGGGTTTGGATAGAGCCATGTCACCATTTCTAGCTCTGGGACCCTGGGGTATACTCCCAACCTCTTTCCTGCCACCCCTCCTTGAGTGGTGGGATGCCACAGTCCAGTCACCACAGTCCTTGAAATCAGTGCCTGAGACACACACACCCCAAACACCTCCAGTTGCTTACATATGCTCCCTCAAAATTCCACCTGGGCTGTGGTCACTTTGGGTTTATTCATTTAACTCCTATGGAGACAACAGAGCAGGAAAGCAAGGAACGCAAGCATAGCAGGGAGATTTCTTAACCACATTGTCTTTAATCTTAAAGCACTCAAGAGATACAAATCTTTGAAAATAACAAAGGTCCTAAGACACATCCTCACCTAGTCTGGTTCACTCCTTCTGTGAATCCGTGGTTTGTCAGCACTGCAGGCTGGGCAGCTCCCTCCTGCAAATCCTTCTTATATGTGACAATGACCAACATTCAGCCCCAGAGCAGAACCCTGCTCTTAAAGAGGGCCTCTATCTCTGAGTCATGTGTTCAGACTGTGACGTTCTGTACCCACCCGCATGTTTGTCAGCCCCTTGTGGGACCATGTGTAGAAAAACCATCTTTCCATGTGCGTTTGCCAGACGCAGAGAGTCAATCAAAGTTGATAGCTTCAGACTGCAGCCTTGATGGCTCTCAGTGCTGGTCTTTCAATGAGGCGGCAAATGCCTTTCCAGGGCAAGGCAGCTATCTGGGATACAGCAAAACAGGATACCACTAAGTAAATCCAAACTAATGCAGCCACAATGTCAATATTTCAATACAGGTAAGAAACAGAATTCACAATCTGATACAGTCATTTCCCACTCCACCACAGTTACATTAAGAGACCTGTAGAAAGAATTTAGTCGTATGTTTCTCACCAAAATATGGCACATCAAATCTAGAAATTGGCAAACCTGCCAGGTGGATCAAGGGTTCAGGCCAAGTCTACACTAAGGGTTTTTGCCAGCGCAGCCATGTCAGTCAGGTGTGTGATCTGTGACGGGCACAGCTTTGCTGGCAAAAGACCTTAGTGTAGACATAGTTACACTGTCAAAACTGCAGTTTTACCAATTCATATTATTTTGGTTGTGGTGAGGTATTTGGAAGGGAGGAGAAGATAGAATAAGCTGTTCCAGCAAAAACAGAGCTTTCCCTATATAATCTGTGCCTACTCTAGGAGCGCTTTGCTAGTATAATAAACCAATATTCCTGCACTAGCATAGCACTCCTAGTACAGAGCAGGATCTAATTTGCAAACGTTTACACCCAAAGTTGAACGTGCTTCCAGGAGTGACTTAGTGAGTTTTTGCCAAACTTAGTAAAATTCATTAGGCCAGTTTCTTCATTCAAATGTACAGACCCTTCACACTCAATTCAATGAAAACCACCCACATGCATCCATGGATAGAATTTTGCCAAGAATTTTGCAAACAGCCATAAAAAGAAAAGGACCATTTCATCAAAGAGACGATGGATTAGGGCATTAGTCTGGGCCTCAGAAGACAATTCAATTCCCTGCTTTGCCAGAGACTTCCTGTGTGACCTTAGATAAATAACTAATGGGCAGATTATAAAAGATAAATAACTAACAGGTACCCAAACATGAATATAGGCGCCAAGTGGGATCTTCATAAGCACTTAACTCCTAATGATTTCAACTGGAGTTAGATGCCTTACCTGCTTAGATGCTTCTGAAATTCCCATTAGGCACCTGTGTAACACTAGGGGGCTTCCAAAAATCTGATCTTTCATCTTGCTGTGCCTCAATTCCCCATCTGTAAAATGAGAATTATAGTATTTTCCTAGCTTACAGGGGTATTGTTAGTATACATACATTAAAAATTGTGAGTATCTTAGATAGATTGACAGAGCTGCTTGGAAAAGAAAAACACTTTTCCGATGAAATTCCATGGAAAATGCCATCCCTTTTGGAGGTTTCCAAATTTTCCAACCATTCCTAGGTATTAAGATGGAGGTTAGTATGGAAATGTAGCAGCTCAGATATATCTTTTTTTTTCCTTACTACACAATAAGGCACTGGAATTAGTATCACAAAAACTAAAATCTTCAGTTTTTAAATGAGTCAATAATACTGGCATGAATCATCCAACTTGTCTATGTAGATTTAAAGGGCTAGTCTCTCCTTAATGCACAGCTGACTCCTGTTAATATTAATGGGGCATTGTGCATACCGAAGAGATGAAACAGACGCCTAAATATACCAGAAAGTTCCTTTCAAAATTAATAAAAAAGAAACACTTATACTCTGCATGTAAACTGCTTTTTGAATGGGATTACATGGACTCTAAAATAAGTCCACAGAAATAGTAAATCAAATCACTGACGTATATTTCTATTGCTGCACAAGCCTTTCCTTACATGTGCATTTAAAATGAAGGCATTGAACAGATTAGTCTAGCTGAAAAACTGTATGTGTAACAGAGTTGGTAAACTAGTAAACTAACAGGTTGATTATTTACTTCTGTCCCCATAGAGTTTCTATTTCCACTTGCTCACTATGTTGCATACATACTATGTACCTGATCCAGAGCTCACTTAAGTAAGTAGAAAGACTTAATTGATTTCAATAGGCTTTGGATCAGGCCCTATCCAAGGAACTGTGGGTCAAAGACTGGTTCCTTTCCCCTTCCCTCTCCCCCCCCTTGCAGAGGAGGCTGCGGGGAGACAACTCACTCAAGATCCAATGTGAATTGTCATACTATACCTTCCAAACTTTGCTTTATCAGTTAAGTTCAGCAGAATTAATTTACTGACTGAAAAACTTTTCAGATTGCTTTAACGGATGTGCCATTCAGTTAATGCTAACATTTTAGTGTATTGTATTTATAATGAAGCATGTATCCTAGAGTGAAAAACCAAAGAAAGCTAATCAAATCATATCAACACATTGCCAGAGAGCATCAGTGACAGGGTCATTTCATGCTAAAACAAAATGTATTAAGGTGGATCATTTAATCTAGCTCCTACTGGCTTAAATATGATAGCAGCTCTATTCAAGGAGGAAACAACAAATAACTATATTAGAATATAAAGGAAACTTTTAAACCTTACAGTCTTCAAATCCTACCATGCTTACTCATGCAAGTAATCTTACTGAACTCAACAGATTATTCACACCAGTATAGCTCTGTAGGATAGGAACTTTAGTGCAATGTAGGTCTGAGCCTTGAAATAAAAGTTAGTGACCAACATTATCAGGAAACAAATAAATGCACCATAAGAAATGTCTACAGAAAACTTAAAATAACTCTTTCTTATGTTCTCTTTCCAACATTCTTCTATATTTTACTTTAAATGTATCTTTTATTGGTATTTGTTTCATGTTTTCCTACTTCCACTGAAACACCGAATAATATTTTTAAAAGCAGGTATTAATAATACCTAACCTACCCAATGTAACCCTGAGCTTTGCATGAAATGGTTTTGTAATACCTTTATTTCCCTCCAGTCAACAGAACTGCCAGAGTTGAGAAAGCAAACAAATGGCTTTTTTTGTGATTCTCCTTTATTTTTAGATCTGATCAAAACATGGAAATAATTTTCTGTGAAAAATATTGATTTTTTTTTTGTTTTTTGAAATTTTAAACATTTCCCCCCCCCCAGATTGCTATAGAACTGGCCAAAAATGGAAAATAATTTAGTGAAAAAATTGATTCCCCTGCCTTTTTTTGTTACAACTTCAATTTTTTTCTGACAAGCCCTGGAAGTTTTGATAAAACTCAGCTCTGCACTTCGCCCTGGTACAGCCATTCAGAATGTCAGGGAAACCTCTCGTT
The DNA here is from genome assembly GCF_026122565.2 of Emydura macquarii macquarii. NCBI lineage: Eukaryota > Metazoa > Chordata > Testudines > Chelidae > Emydura > Emydura macquarii. The sequence continues at coordinate 15,253,212 of NW_027131164.1, forward strand.
GAGTTTATTTTACATTTAAATAAGCTTCTGATCCTCTAAATTTCAAGGTATTACCACAGTAATATAACTCAGTCTTCCTTTCTATGACCTTGAACAGTGAGCTTGGTTAATGACATGCACATTGCAGGGAAAAGTGACATTTCTTGTCTTGTGGCAAATTCATTTTTCATGTAGACTTTGACATTTTGTTCTTTATCCATTGAGGTATTTAAGCTTACATAACTTACAGTTTGCTGTAGTATATTAATCTTTTTGTGTCTATTATAGCCAATTACTAAATATAGAAATTGATCAGTTAAACCACTGTATATTATAATAATGATATTGTCTAGATTAAAATATATTATCTTCAGCAGCAGAATCAAACTTTTGCATCCAAAATCTTTTGCTTACACAACGTACACTATTTTATGGAGTACCACATGTGTATGCTGCTGCCATTGCCACCTTTGTCTAGAGTTCTTTTCTTATCTTCAGTCAGCAAAATTTGCTTTGCTGATCAAGTCTCCTGAATTCGTAAGGTTTTCTATCACTGCAGTGACACCTGCTGTTGACAGCAAAGTTAAAAACTCAAAGCAAAAGACAATAAATTCCAAGGCAAAGATTGCTTACAGGCCTCTGACATCCGGGAGTTGCATTTTCTCCTTTGGGAGGTGGACTGGAAAGAAAAAAAGAAAAAAAAAAGATTCAAAAGTTAAATTTGATAAGAGGTAAAATTTTCAAATGGAATCCAAATCCCAAAGAGATTTAGGGTATGTTTACACTGACAAGACTGTGGTTGGATACCCCTTGCAGCTGTATACTTGCTAGCGTGTCCAAAAATAGCAATGAAGACAGGCCAGGACAGGCTTCAGTATGGGCTGTACAAATCCACCTGATCCCCCTGCATATGCATTTGCATAGCTGGCCTATACTGAAGCCTGTATCCCATGTCTTCACTTCTATTTTTAATGCTAAATTAAAGGTGATATGCCTGCCCAAGAAGCAATCACGTTTGATTGCAATGTAGATTATATACTCTCTGGCTCCTAAGTGTCTATGGACCACATTTTTAAAGGTTTTTATATGCCTAACTCCCATTGCACTAAGCTCCTAAATATCTTTAAAAATCTTGTCCTAAATCACTTTTGAAAATGGCATTTAGGTGATTTTTAAAATTTTACCCATTGTTCTTTGGCCACATCCTTCTCACACGGAGAAACATAAATAGCGAAAAGACTCTTTTGCACAAGGGACACTGGTTCATGTGTTGGCACAGCTGGCATGCTTTTTCCACAAATTCAAAACACTGACTTTTCAAGTCTGTTGTAGTACGATGTGGTGAAAATTCCCAATAAAGACAAAGTTTGAAAAGAGAAGTGAAAGAGCTTTGTGCAACTTTTATTGTTTCATGTCTTTTCCCAAGGAAAACTGGTGTCAAGTCCATTTTTCTACTTCTTTAAGGAAACTAAAGCATTCTCTTTTAAAAATATGTTTTATCTATATTCCAGCTAACGAAGATATAGTTATGGGACTCAAATCATGAAATAGTGCAGCAAACTGCATGTTAGTAGAGTACACATGCAGTGGAAATACACACAGACACACACACACACGAGTGTTGTAAGAGAATTCCTATGTGCTAGCATACATAAAATATGAGCATCACTAATAAACAACAGCTGTAGTATATAGCAGGCTGGGTCTTTGCATGGAATATCTTTAAGGTGTTTTTGGCATAGCTTCCAACTGTCTTGACCAACACTTTCCCAGATGTGTAGGATTATGGGATATATCTGTTAGAATCTCTCAGGCAAGCACTTTAATTCTCAGCCACACCTGGGTTGGATATTGCAATCGGCTCCCATTTTCCATTTAACATTTTCCTACCTCGTTCATTTTAAATTCTCTGTTTTTTCCCTTATCACTTAATACACTTTCCTCATTATTGGCATCTGGGCTGTGTGCTGTAACACAAACACCAAAAGACCAACTCAAGTAGTTTTAAAAAATAAAAAAGAGCAAAAATATTCCCATTTCAGATGGAAGAGCAGATGGAGCTCTTGGCACTTTAGAGGATTTAAATTGACCCTCTGCACCAAGCTAGGGGAAGACAGACTGTCACTATGACTGGGAAACACTAAAGAGACCTGTTTTCCCATAGAATATACAGTAGCATTTTCTAGCTCTTTAGCTCTAAACTGTGCATGGTGATGAAAGAACAGTTGATTTTATCTGATCACACTATTTTACACCCCAGGAATGCTCTTCATTGGCTTTCATGTTTAAATGGGTAATAATCATGCTGAAATCTGAGGTGTAATTTCTATCTTACCCTTTTCTTATTCTGTGCATGTGGGGATGCTAAGTAGATTGCAACTATGCCCTCCCCCTCCTTGATATTTTTTAGCAGAAATAATAAAGTGGTCCAGTAATTTAAACATTCTAAGCACAAAAGGCCAGATTGTCAGCTAATGTAAATGGACTCAGCTCAATTGACTTCAATGGAGTTACACTCATTTAAACCAACTCAGGATTTGAACTGAATTCTCAAGAACAACCAGATTTGAAACCTAAGAATTTTATAGCCAGTGATATGACTTGCTTTGGTTTTCTGTTCCTAGGTATTAATGCAATATACCAAGAATGAGTTTGTACCATTCTATGTTGTTTTCAGCATGACATCCTTTGATTGATGCCAGTAACTCAGTTTGGAATGAGTGACTATTAAAATCATGTCTAAGTAGTGTCACAAATGTAGCCAATAAAAGCCAGAAAACTTAGATTTATTTTAATAAATTTTGTATTGACTTGAAAACAGAGACAGTAACAAATGCATTTTCTATATGAAAATGTAGAGGTAGGTATATATTTTGTTTTATTGGACTGTAACATTCTTTTAAAATATATTAATGTTTAAAAAGAGTTTAGTGGACGGCACAAACTGGCACAAACCTCAATTTTGAAAACAGTTCTGGTAGACCAGATTAACACCCATGAAGAATTCCATTGACTTCAGCATAAGATGACCAGATGTCCTGATTTTATAGGACAGTCCCCATTTCTGGGGCCTTGTCTTATATAGGTACCTATTAACCCTCAACCCTTGTCCCGATTTTTCACACTTGCTAGCTGTCAACCTACTTCAGCAAGGCCATTACTAGTATGGCGCCTCTTCCAAGCAAGATGCAGTGAAACTTTATGGAGGAAACTGAAGAGCAGTAATGTGTGCCTATATTTTAACAAAGGTTTTCCACAAAAATTGTTCAAGATAAGCACCGTGTGCTAGGGTGCCAGTGCTCACAAAGAACAGGTGTGAATGGCAGTGAAAACTCTACCGATTCCCTATTTACACACAATATTTTCTCATCTATAAAAAAGAAAGGTCGCAACACCACTGCGCAAACAAACATCTATTAAATGCATTAGCTGGGCATGCTTGTGCTTTGTTCCTGGAAAATAGACTGGGTGCACTGATAGAATACCATGTTCAATGTGTGCAGTTTGAAGGAGAATGGTGTGGGATAGAGACCTTGTAGTCAAAGGCTGGGAAATCACCTCAACCCTTCCTGTGTTTCACTGTGGAATTTATCAAGGGCTGAGAGCCTGCTTACAGTAGATCATTCCTGGGAGAACCTGGACAGGCCCATAACATTTAACCACTTTTCCCACTCACTCTGGTCTCCTGGGTGAAACGTTAAGTAGGGACTGAGACACCATGATGGTGGTGACATAATCACACAGAGTTGTGATTGTAGGTTATCATTCATCCACTTGGAACTGGACCTCAACCTCATATAGGACATCACCTTTCTAGGTTCTGAGTGCCTTCTAAGAAGTAGTCCTACTGAAATCAAGAAGTAAGTGATAGAGCTACTTGAAAAACAGGAGGAGGAAAATTAAGATTTATTTTCTCCTTTTTTTTCCCCTTGGTGGGTTTTTGTTGTTGTTGTTGATGATGATGATGATGATTGTGGAAAACTTCCAACCAGCTCTGTTAAAGTGCTAGGCACCTGACAGACTCTCGCCCTTATGCCACTAGATCAACTTTAGATCATTACTAATATAAGGTGGATTTCACCTGGCCAAGAGATGCAAACTCTGTATCCCATTATCTTTTCCATTGTAACTGTTTTTTAAAGGAAATTAATTAGGTTACTTACATTTTTTTTCAAACGAGTTACACAATAGACTAATCATTAGTAAATTTCATGTGCAAATAGTTATTTTTCAGTTTTAAGAGGGTCTAAAAGCATTCTAAACTATTAACTTATTTGTACTCAAGCATTCCTAACCAAATTTTATGCTAACTTTTGGGATGAAGCAAATTTTCAGTGGAGTTACAAACCAATGAATATGTAGTGGACATGCTGAGAAATTCTCAGCTACAATGTCACAAATGATTTCCCTATCAGGCTAACAAAAATGCTAATTTTTGTGTTTATTTTTCTTTCTTAGCTTGTTCCTGATGGTTGGAAAGTTGATAGTTCATTTTTCTACTGCCATTCACACCAGCTGCTATAAAACAGCTATAAAAATACTCCCAGTACAGATCTTGACCGTAGATCACTGTACCTAGACCCAGCTGCAGATGGATGGAGCAGCTGGTCCAGAGAGGTACTCCCATACACACTTGGTCATGATACATGAAGCAGCATAGCTGCTCCCCAGGCTGTTCAGTCACAGATTTATGAAGTAATGAGCCACCTTCCATAAAAAAACAACAGCTCGCCAGCATACTTTAAACAAACATCCCAGAATATTCCAGAACCATAAATAACTGTAGCTCAGATATCAGAAGTATTGCAAACCCCTCTTGTTACAAATCTTGTTAAATAGGAAGAGAATACAGTGGATCAATGAGAAAGGTACCCTATTGTTGGCATCATGTGGTGACAGCGGACTTGGCAACTGTATTTCTCAGGACCATTTTTTTTTATCAAGTATGTGATGGAGCTAGGACTGTAATAATTCATGAATACTGTATGCGGCCTGATTATTGGCATGTTTGCTGTATGAATATGTTGATTTAGTTGAATAGTGGGCTGTAAAGAAAACAAGCAGGAAGAGCAAATAAAGGTTTGAGATCAGCCACCACAGTAAATTCTCAAGGGCTGTTAAGAAACAAAGCCCAAGTGATTAGCTGTGAAGATTCAACCTCCTGACTCAGCCAAGTTACAGAACTGGGTTTTGACAAACAGGGCTAAAAGCCCAGTAACAGAGGAAAAGCAAGGGTCTCTGACAGATAAAAAGAGACAGTCTCTTTCCAGAGGTGGAGTAGTGTTGTTGAGGAGCTGTTCAGACTGAAACTGACACCTGCAGGTGTGTCTGAAGAAGCTAGGCCTGCCTGGCACACCATCTCAGGATGGTAGGGCTTTAGGTATAAGATAGACATGCATGTAAACTGTTCATTGCTTTAAAATCCTTTTTTCCTCATGTTACAGTTTGCTCCTACTGTTGAAATTAAACAATACTTGGATTTAAAAAGGCAGTCTGATCACTAGATATACTACTTGTCACAGAACTGCAGTTGCCAAAGCCAGTCAGACCTGGTGAGTAAGAAGAGTTGATACACAGAGCACTGTAACATAGGGCCAGGTCTAAGAAAGGGAGAATTGTGGAATTCCACCCGAGGAGAGATAAAGAACGTAAGGAGGCCATTCCTCCAGTTTTGAACATGATAGGCCTGTTTTTGGGTGGTTTGTCCCCTGTCTGGTGCTTCTGTCTGGTATTGGACAGGGGATGCCATTTTGAAGAGAGCAGTCCTTCACCTCTGCTGGTGTGACCTTGCACACACCATGCTTGTGACATCACACTGGCCGGGGCAGGGCAGCTTGCTCCTCAAAATGGTGGCCCCCCATGTGGCATGACCACACACGCAACATGCATGCGAGGGCACACTGGAGGGACTGTGCCTACACCTGTCCTGGAAATACCAGAATGTTCAGCATTCTGTGAAAGAGGGAGTGGCCACCCTATTGGGGCATGCACTCAGAGAGACCAGAGAGGGCCAGGGGAACAGCCAACTCTGTGTCAGGACTAGACTGCTTATTTGCTATCTAAACCCCCAGGCAGTCTAGCTAGCACAGCTGGACCTCAACTGAGCCGCCTGATTGGTCAAACTACCCAATTGGCCCAGCAGCAGCAGGGTGCTGGCTACTCAAAGCATTTGTCCGAGGCTGTGATGGATCCTGTGCCACTTGTTCGCAGCATGCCTAGTCTTTGCCTCCTATTTGCCTCACTCCAACTAACCTCTCAGCTCTGATTCTTGACTTTTGGCTCCAGCTCTGCTCCATGACTCTGGCCTCTGACCCTGGGCTCCTGCTCCTGGCTACCCACTCTTGCTCTAACCAGTAGTCTTGACTCCTGTTCCAAGCACTAGGCACAACTGCCCACGTTCCAGTCTCTGACACTCTGTTACAACATGACAACACTTGAAATACGTGTTCAAGGCTTGACAGATACAGATCTCAAATGGTATTTAGCTAGCAACAGCATGTTTTTCAGGTGCTCAATATCCTTTCATAGACCCTCAGGTAATCCTCCCTAGCAGTATAACAGCTCTGCTCATCCTTCAGAAGGATCCATCTTCTGTCTATAATATTTGCTCTGCTCTTATTGAGGCACTGGGCTATTTATATTCTCTATACTGAACTCTCTTGGAAATTCAGCCATTGCTCTTAAAGCTCAGAAACATTACATGGACAATGGCTGGTTTTCCAGATAATGATGAGATGTGTACTATCTTTGAAAAGGCAGATTTGAACCCTCTGGGTCCACTATTTCCTTGAATGAGCATGAGTAATGCAATAATTTGTCCTGCATTGACAGGGAGATGGTGGATGATCTAATAGGCCTTTTCCAACTCTAACTTCTATGATCCCATTAATGCCAATGGGAGTTGAGTTTGTGCATTAAGGGGAGAATATACTTGCAGCAAGCTGAGTTAATGGAAATAATGAGGTCTGGGATGGAGAGCTCAGTTTTCAGACTTTACTAAGATTAGCTGCAGATTTTACATAGACAGGCACTAGCATTTCCTGCTCTCAATAGCTTCCCTCTTAGACTTCCTCTCCCCTTTTCCCCCAACTAGCTCTTACATAAATGCAAACCCTAGAGAAATTAAGTACAGCCCCAATATTCCATGTTAAATATTCAGTAAAGATATACATGTTACATTAACCCTGGTCCACCTGTGCACTAGCACTTGCTGCCTCTCCCTTCATGGGCTACTCGTGCCATTGGTAGCCACGTAATAGGGAGAGCAATTGCCTCAAGGACATGCTATTTCTAACCACTACCCTCTACAACACATTGGTGGGAGTGGGTGAGCTGGCTTAGAGAACAAACATAATACAAATCACAGATGGAAGAGCCCATTTTATGAATCTTTTAGTAGCCATGTCAGACAGCCAGGACCACACTCACACTGGCGTTACTTCGCATTTACACCAATTTAATTGAGAATTGTATCTGCCCCCTGTTATGTACTTTCCATCAGTGCTGGAAAAGCACTCATGTAAAATAGGCTATTTGATGTCAGCCAAGGAGAAAAGTACCATTAATTGTCTACATGATCACATAGTGCTGTAAAACACACAGAGACAAAGATAACTGCCCTCCCTGTTATTTAGGAAGATGCATTTTATTCCCCAAAAGAGCAGCTCAGGGACAAAAATATACTTCTAACAACCATATCAAACATCCCCAAGACATGTATGACAGCTAACAAAGGATGCAATCAATCCTTCAGCGTTTGCTTCAGACTCTGTAGTCTTAAGTGCAATGACACACAGCTGCCCCCCAACAGTGCATTCTTTTTCAGAGGGTTGGTTCAAACACAGCAACTTTTTCACTTGGCTTTCCCATGCTGCCAGATGGGACTCTCCCTAGTGCTAAAATGTTGATGGTCAGTAACCTGGCACCATGCCAGTGAAACTGTCCTGGGCTGGAATTGATTTTAGTAGAATCTGAATAGAGAAAGCCTCAGGGGCAAAGACTGTTAGTGTTGCAGAGCACAGGAACTTCCCCTCCGGCAGCTCTTGAGTAGTTTGTATGCAGTGCTCTTTGCTGTATGCAACGCTGTTTTCCCATTGGCTCCACAGAATGTCTTTTTTGTACTGTAGAGAAGCACTTGCTTAATAATGGCACATTACTGTATAATCATTAACCAATCAACATCTAATAAATTGAACCTACCCAGCATTAAGGGAAAACAGATGTTGTTTTCAGTGTTTAATGAAAAGGGGTTTTGCATCATCATACTACATTACGTGACCGCTCTCAATCTTGGGCCTCATATAGCAGGCAAAGTTATTTACCACATAATCCACATATTTGAATGTTGCCTGTGGAATTACCTGGAGTCCATTTGGAAAAACAAAACAGCCCTGGGCAAACATGCTGGTGAGGATAACATCTGAGCAACTGAAAGCAGAACAGTTGAGAACCGCAGCTCCCAGAATGCAACCGTTCACATGCTCTGTTGTCTCCTAGAGGCATGTGAAAAAAATTTATACTTAGCAAGAAGCCAGAACATTTTGCTTGTTTGACAGTTTCACAAAAAGGTGAGGAGGAATAAATATAATTTCATCACCAGCATGGCTGAATTGCTACTTTCCCTAAAAAAAAAAAAAAAAAGGACCAGTGAAACAACTTTATATATTGAAACAAGTCCTGATCTCTCTGGAGTCAATGGCAAAGCTCCTACTGGCTTCAGCTAGACCAGAATTTTACCCTTCATGAATATCAAATTGGTGGAAGTGAATCACAGCAGAAATGGGGAGCAAAGGTTAAAGGTCTCGTTACCACATGTTTTCATGTAGGCTGAATCACCTTTTCACGATCATTCAAATTAAGTAGAGGAGCTTGGAGAAAGAAAGAGTTTGTAACATGGGGTGTCTTTGGAGATATAAGGCCCAACTGTAATACTGAGCCTCTGGATGGGTTGTCTGCTGTGGGGCCTGAAGCTGAGACTTCATCATCTTAAAGCATGAACCTTCACTGCCTGAGCTAAAAGACCCCTTTCTGTTACCCACAGTGTTAGAAAGCTCATCAGTCTCTGTCTGGGGCCCAGCCACCCTACAGGTGGACAGAGCCCCACATGGAGTGGGTGTGAGCTACAATGTTCCAGTTTTACTCCAATGTAATTCCAGTGCTGTCAATGGAGTTACCCTCAGGGAAAACTGAAGTAACTATCAGGGAAGCAGGCCCTAGTACCAAACGGGCTGATAAATGGCAAAGTCATAGAAAATCATTTCCACTGTCAAAGAAATTGTACATCTCCACCATACACCTTATGGCTACACAGAAAGCCTACATGAGAAGATGACTCTCTTTCATCCAGGAAAGCAAAAGGGACCCATCTGAATGATCTTGCCCACCCTTAGGTAATGGCAGACAATTACCACTGCTGAGATTTTTAGTGATGTTAACCTCAAATTGTCAGGTGAACTGTGTTCCAAATTGTTTCCAGTTTCCAATGGTAATAACAAGTAACCGACACTGCGATAGTTAAATGCTGGTTTGTGTTAGATACAGAATAAATTGTGTGGGTCAAAGTGGGCAAGGAAGGGGCAATAATAATTGTGAGGCATCTGCCACTGCCTGAAGTATCAGCAGCCATTTTGTTGTTTGGTTTTAGCATAAAGCCTGGATGAATGGGAGGAGCCCAACATTTTCATTCCCTTATACATTGAGTCAAGTTTTGAAGGCTGTTCCCCTCATCATGACTATCAGGGCAGCTGCAAGAACATGCAGATCTCTCCGTCCCTCAAGGAGGAGCCATGGTTTTACTTCCCTATGGTTGGGTTACCTCTTCTGTGTAACAATTCAGATCCCTGAGGTAAACTCCTAAATAAGTCTCTGGGAAGTACTTCTATCTTCTTCTACTTCTAGTGTTTCTATCTCTAATCACATCTGAAAAGTTGCACACTCAGGCCTGGTCTACACTACAGACACTACACTAACTACAGAGTTAGGCTGATGTAAGGCAGTTTACGTGTCTTTAAGTGTCTACAAAGGAGCTCCGACCGATGTAAATTGCTGACTCCATCAACCTAAAAACTCCACCTCCATGAGAGGCATAGCACTTAGGTTGATGTAGGGAGGACAATGCAGTGTCTGTGTAGACAATGCATTACTTACATCAGTTGTCAGCCCTGCATGGGGCTGACAGCCCGGAGCCCCGCTGATGGCACTGACAGCCCAGAGTCCCACTGCTGCCTCCCAGTGAGGGACTGGGTGGGGAGGAAGGAAAACTCAAACCCGGACACCTCCTTGGCTTGGACTCTCCCCACTCCCACAATCCCTCATCGGGAGGCAGTCAGGCTCGAGCTCTCCTCCCTCGCCCTCAATTCTTCACCAGGAGGCAGCCAGGCTCAGGCTCTCCTCCCCAACCCAATCCCTCACTGGGAGGTGGCAGTGGGGCTCCCTGCTCTCAGCCCCAGCAGCGGAGCTCCAGCTATCAGCCCTGCAGCACTCCTGGGATGGAGGGTCTTGGGCAGTCAGCCCTGGGGCCTGGAGACTCCAGCTGTCAGTGCCCCACAATGCCCTACTTCAGTTGGTGGAAGCGCTTCTGGTGAGGACACGCACTGCCAACAGAAGGAACTACTGTGGACATGAAAAACCACAGTAATTATTCCGGTGGCTGTACGTCGACCTAAGTTAAATCAACTTAATTTTTTATTGTAGGCAAGATCTCAGAAAAATCTGTGCTACACCATGCTGTGCATGAGCTTTTGCTGGGTAATCATGTAATTGGAGTGATAGAAACCTTTTCCCTTCCCTACTGTTTCCCTCCATTGTTTCCATTCCATTTATTGCATCTTGGATGAAATTAGCTTGCAAGCTCTTTAGGGAAAGGATCATGTCAGATTTGACCTATGAGGTGCCCAGAACACTGCTGGGCATAGCAAAATAAATAAGCTAATATCTAAACAAACAAATAATAATCCAACTCACCAACTCCAAAAAAACCCAACTCACCCAGCAGATTAACAATTGAAAAAAATCCATTCTTTCTTACTGAAAATTGTAGCAGTTTTGTTAATCATTTACTGAAGGACAGCAGATTTTTCTCAGTTAAAACTGTAATTCTGAAATAAGAATGAAACAGGGTGTGATTTAATATTGGGTTTTTAATATGATGACATTTGGCAACAAATTTCACATAACTCAATTTTTAAAAAATCTTTTAGCCCTTTTACTTTCCTCTACTGTTCATGTATCTTTTTAAAAAATATTTTTCATTCTACAGTGTAAGATCAGAACTGAAGGTTTCATCCATCATTTCACAGTTTTCTGCCATGTACAGTCCCACCCTGACCTTGTGTTTTTTAAAGACACTTTGTAATGTGGAAAACTATAGACACCAACATATGGTACAGATAAAGAGCAGGGTATAAAATGTATTTCCAGCTTTATCCTACAGAACCATAAAGAATAGGAGATATTTTGCTGTAGCTGTCACTGAGAAATTAATGTTTTTGTCATTGACTTCCCAGTACCCAGACCTAATCAAAGCCATGCATCATAACCTTCATTCTGTACAAGAAAAACCTTGTTCCCATTACATACTGTAGCCACACCCTGCTGAAAAATCAGAATGGGCGGGAAATATTTTGGTCCAGTCTTTCAAACAGATAATGGGAAAAAAATACCAACAGTATGTGTGCTGTCGCTGTTAAATACTTTAGCCAAGAAAGTAATTTTAGGATTATGAAATCTAAGAACAAAGGAGAAACTGGCATTGAATAAACTGATGTGTTATATTTATACAATTTACCACAGCATAATGTTCCATTGGTGCTATTGTCCTTTTGTTGAGTCACCATCCAGAATGCAGTATACAGGAGAGAAACTGCCAGGTTTGCAGTGATTATGAACCCTTTTCCCAGGTGGGTAGATTGTGAGTGATGGGGAGATACGGTGACAAATTAGCTCCATAGCTCTGTCTGCACAAGCAAATTTACCTGTTACTGACAATTGGCATCAGCAGGACGGGTGCTGAAAACTTACTTCAAGCAGGATTCAAACACAGTGTCTGAGATGGTGATGAACATGGCTGGGTCTTTCTACACTTAGTGTTAAACCATTTTTTAGCACTAGTTCACCTGTACCCAGTGCAGATGACAACCATCAGTAACATGAATTTTCCAGTGCAGACATAGCGTGTGAGATGTTAGATGCCCTTAGTGTGTAGGAGGAAGAGGAGGAGTTTGTTATGCTAATGTACAAGGCAATCACATGGAAGAAAGAACAGGCAGCCTAATTTATCAGGCTAGCATTCTGTAATTACAGCACTTAAACACTATGGTGAGGGCATAATAGACATCTGTAAAATAGATAGATACATAGATTAACTACCTACTTACTGACTGTCCTGCTACCTGCACTGGACTGATGTGTTTTTGTCTATGACTGAACTCTACCCTGAGGACTTCTTTACAGATAACATCATCAATAAGCAACAAACATTTATAGAGCCATTTTCAATGCACTTAGACATTAATGATTACAATAGCCTGTGATGTGGGTAAATGTCAGTATCCCCATTTTACAAATGAAGAAATCAAGGTGACAGACAGATTCAGATATTTTAAGAGAAGATTTGCTGTTTGATAGTAGTTGGGTCATAAGGAGTTTAACATCTGATTTGCCATATTTGGGGCCATTGCTGGCAGGGTCCTGAACATCTTGCGAAAGATGTTTAGTGCCTTCAAATCTCAATGACTTCTACTGGGATTGAGGGCACTGAGCACATGGGGGGATTGAGCCCTCTGTCAGTCTCTGCTAAAATAATAATAAGAAATGCTTAGTAAAAGATCAGTTAAAACCTCCTGATGTTGATTCTTATGTAAAACATAAACCTGACTGCATGCCAGGTACAAAGTAACTCTTCTACTACATTTCACAGCAACATCCCTTAAATGACTGAGCTAAGTGCTACAGAGGAATATGCCAAGTGAAAAGCCTGATCCTGGCTGGTTTGAGCCATGGCATATATTATTTTACAACATAGGCAGCAACATTCTAATGATCTAAGATCAGCATAAAGCCTAAAAGTTACTTTCTACCAGAAATGAACTTTAAATGACTTTGTCGTGGGCAGGCTGGCCCTTTGAGGAAAGCTAGACTCAGCCTGGCTCATACTTTAGCAGTTATCCCTCCAGCCCCACTGATGAGCTGGCAATTTAAGGGCTAATTTGGGGCCCCACCCAGGTGTGACAGGACTTAATTAGAAAGACCGACCCCAGCTGTGGTGGTGAAACAGGGAGAGCACTACTTAAATAGAGCTGGAAATGCACTAGAAGGAGGAAGACCCTGGAGGGAGGAACAAGGGGAATGCTCTGTGTTGAAACTGAGGAAATCAAGCTGTCACCCACTAGGAGCAAGGTAGGCTTCTGGGGGCCTGAGACAGGGTCTAAAAGGAGCAGGGAGATCCTCAAAAGTAAATTGCTAGAGTTCCTGGCAAATGGGGAATCCTGCTGGGGAAGAAGCAAGATAAAAGAAGCTCTGTGGGGCTAGGAGAAGAAGCTAAGAAGTGGAGGACTTCAGTGGAGCCTGAGAAAAGCAGAAGAACTATGATTCTTTTTGATTTTGGACTTTAGGTTAGCCCTTTTGTTACCCTGGAAGGGTAGTGAATTGATGCATTACTTCCCCGGAGGGCTGGGCCACAGAAAACCCAGAGAGGGAGTTCAGAGAAGACACTGGCTGGGACTGGCCACCACAGCCAAGGGAATGGCCACCAGGGGGTACAAGAGGCTGCATCCAGACCTAGAGGTGCGGGTGTGCATTTCAGACTCAAACCTTTCTTTCTTGAATCCTCTCTTCCCTGTCCCTCTACCACCCATCCAAATGTTGATTCCAAATACACCAAAAGAGAGAGTCCAGTGACATGTCATTCCCATGAAAATCTACCATTCACCAAGGATGGCATATTTCCTCCCATTACTGGCAAGTCTCAATTTAACCTATACAATGACAATGCTTATTGCTATATTTTCAAAGGCACATAGTGGGCCTGATTTTCATTTCCATCATCTCTCTCCTCTGAGATTTTTGCTGGGTTGGGAGCTTGAGCTCCCACCATGGGATCCATAAGAATAGGAGCATGCCCAGAAATTTTTCCCATGGTGCACACCATCAATCCCTGTGGAGCCATTCTTTCTGTAGCTGCTGGCAGCAGCACCCTGCCCGCTGAGTCAGTTCCACACTCAGCTCCCACCTTCCAGCCCAGCCCGCCCCAGATGTAGTCTCACTCCCCATCCCTGAGAGGGACATGAGCAGGCATGCCCCTGGATGGAGGGTGAGGGCAGCCCTGGTGCAACAGCTACCCCACAGTAGCAGCAAGGAGTAGAAGTGCTGACCACGCCCTGCCACTCAGGTTTGGCCCCCTGGCCCCGCTGTCGTGGGGCCACACCTGAGCAGCTCTGTGACCCCTGTGCACCAGGTTGCAATGCTGCTTGCTTGGTTTTGGCCTTGCAACCCGTCTATCACGAAAGAATGGCCAGGGCTCAAACTTCAGTTGGCGGTGGGTTGGCCAGCACAGCTGCTCCTTGCTGCTTTCAGTGGTATGCACCGTGCATATAGCTGTGGGCACCCCTGCATAAGAGCTGTACTGATGTGAATTCCTGAATGTCAGTGCTGTCAGTGCCCACCCTTTCCAATATCCACACTTTTCCTACAAAGCTTTCAGCACAAGAGGGAGTGCAGCCACGCTGAGTCACTGCAACCTCCTCTCAGCGGGGTCCTGCACCAGGGCTCTTGGAGGCAGAAGCCTAAAAAAACATAAGGTGAATTTGGCCCATTCAGTGTGCAGAAACATTATAGACCTTATTTTGAGAGAGACTGAGCAACCACAAAAACAACTAAAGTCAAGGGCAGCTGCAGGGGCTCATTACCTCTGATGTCAGGTCCCAAGTGTCAACGTGTGCTCCAAGGATTATAAATGGGAGTCGGGTCCACATCTGGAGGCAAACACAGAAGTGAGTCATGTGCATAAGAGTACATGCGCTCCATGTCCTTGCAGGTATATATTGGAACCAAACCAGCTCATTTACAAAGTCCGTCCTTTTGGCAGACATCCTTTTTTGTAACAAAAACCATCAGTTCTGAAGTTCAGCCATTCAGGGCACCCGTGAAGCAGCTTTCATAAATAACTGTATACATGCGTGTGTGTATATATATGTACATATATCCCTTTTTACACTGCTCAGCGGATTATACAAAGGTCTGGAAGGCATTGGAACACTTTACAATACTTCCTTCATTCTCATACAGCACCTTTTCTCCGAAGAGCTCAAAGTACTTTAAGAGCAAAACCCTGCCCTTACTTATAGGAGTCACACAGGGAATAAGGCACCAGACACAATTCACTGCAGCCAAAGGGTCTTTCATAATGACTCTGAATGGCCTGTGGGGAGGGAAAGAATGTGGCTTGAAAAGCACCTTACTGCTGCTCTGAGGAAGAACTCTGTTTTGCCCTCTGCTAGCAAGTGCCGCTACCTGTAGCCAGTAGCAAGGAAGGTTTGAATGTGCAATCATATGCCCCAAGCAGTGCATGCTAGGTACCTTGCCCTGTTGCTACATGGAACCATGGGTGCCAGCAGAAGAAGTAAAGATGCTCCCTGTATTCTCTTTCCATTAGAGACATCTGGGGAAAAGTTGATGAGCCTGAATGTCTCCACTAAGGTAGGGAATTAGTATTCCACCCAGTTTACAGCTGGAGTAACTAAGGTACAGAGATGTTAAAGGACCCGCCCAATATCAGACAGTGAGTCAATCAACATCACTGCTAGGGCTGGTTGAAAATTTTACATTGAGACCTTTTTCTCTAAATGAAAAATTTTCACAGAAAATTTGTTTCATTCAAAATACTCCAATTTAAAAAAACAAACAACTTCTTAGTGTTTCACTGAAAACCAAAATTCCACCTTTTGATTTTTAAGCCCCATTTCCATTTCTTCCCTTTTTTTGTGTGTGGAACATACTATTTTCCTTCCTGCTCTCATCAATGCCAATAAGTACCTTGAAGTACCTATGTCCAGACCTTTGCTCTAACCACTTAATTTTACAGCATGATATTTCAGAAACATTATGAGGAAGAAAAAACAAAAGCCCAGCCCTGATTAATCAACAGAAAGCAAACAGAAATGTAAACACCAAAGTACATCAAGGTCTCCCAGAATTTCTGTGGTACTTTTAAGACAGTATTTGAGCCAGAGTCAATATTTGGGCAAGAGTCGTGCTGCAAAAAGAGACTGACTCTTCCAGCAGTGCAAGTTTCTATGTGGGCAATTCCACAACTACAGAATTAGCTGTCAGCTACAAATTATCTGCACCTAAAGCTGAACTGACCAGATTTACAAGCTCATAAATCAAAACTGCAGTGATAGGCCCTGAAGGTGGGGGATGGGAAAAGCTATATGACTAACAACAATTCAAGGAGGAATACTTACCTACCACATTAGTGCTTCTCTCTTTGACAGCTGATTTAGTAAGCCAGGTCTGTCATCTTTGCACCTGCTTTACACATTTGACACACATCAGTCTGCTAAAATCATTGATGGGTATAAGGGGAAGAGAGAATAAGGGCAGAACAAAATATGTTATTTTGGCTATGAACCATTTCAATATTATTTTTAAAGAACTTCTCTTTCAGACTTCTGTTTATGCTAATTTTCTCTTGGTTTTAATTTTAAATAAAGCTGAAGGGACAGATGACTGGCTAGATGATGCCAGGTACATGAATAATATGATTTGATGTCAAAACAGATGGAAAATGGAAAACCCAGCACACTCCATTTGAAACGTTGGAACAGACAGTGTTTTAGTCAAAAGACTAATTTGCCATCAAAGTAGAGAATTTCATTTAATGTCCGGGGGAGGGGTGCTAAGAGCCGAGATTGGCCAACACCAAACCTAAGATATAAACATCCTCAAACCCTGAAAAAGCTGAGCTACAATCTTGACCTCTATCTTCTGACTGACAGAACCAAGATCTTTGAATCTTTCAAGTGTCGGAATTTGAGCCAGATCCAAAAGCTTTGTGACTTGGTCCCATCTCTAGTTCATCCATCTTGATTCCTACTCTGGTATGAAATTACTATGTGTATAACCCTGGAAGGCTTTTTTTTCTTCAGATTTCAAAAAGGAAAATCAGCTTTGATTCAGGGGACGAAACAAAAAAAAGAACCCTGCATTTCTGAAGAGTCAAAGAAAAAGCAAGCAGGATGGAAATCACTTTAACAAAACGTTTGTCCTGGCTTCCAAGGAAACGTGCAGTTAAAGTACTGTACCGCCATCTGCTGGAAAGTGTGCACAACTGTATCTTTGATACTACCAGAGATTTTAATATATAGTCACGTCGACACAATTCCGTGGGTCAAAATTGGGTAAAAAATTTGTTGTGTTGATTTTTTTAACTAAAAATGCCTTTACAGATCCTAAGGTCAAAGATAAGGTTCCCATGACTTTATAAACATTTTGTTTTTCAAATGAGAACATGTAAATTAGCATTGCCATGCCCTGTTTAAACATACAATTTACAGCATTATGCTAATGTACAGGAAAGCGGGAAATGGGAAAAGTTGAAAGTGAAGTTGATTAAAAAGTGACTGGCAGCAAAAGGAAACTGATTAGTCTGTGTTCAATGTCCTGAGTGAGATAATGCAAAAAGAAAATACACAGCAGAAACAGTGAAAAAGTAAATTAGATTTTTATAAATTAAGACCTATTGATTTGAGGTATTCTTTGTAACACAGATGAAGAAATTAGTCTTTTTCAAATGTAGGGTTTTTAATGTGACAGTGTCCCTTTAAAACAAACACACGACTTAGTATGTTCTTCCATTAGGGGGCCTCTGTGACTTTTCCCACTATTCCTACTGAGACCATCCTTCCACTGAGATTCCTTGATCCTTCCACAGTACCCTTTTCGTGCATGTTTTCTCTGCTTTTAATTGAATCCATAATTATTCCCACTGTTGATTGAGCCCTTATTTTCCTGCTCCTACTGAGGTCATCATTGCCCATAAAACATTCCCTGCTCATCTTCCAGTCCCACTGAGACAATGTCTCCATCATAGCCACCCTCCACCCCAACCTCTCCAAATCCCAATAGATGAGTCATTCCTGGATTGGCTTTGATTCTTCCAATACAAATGATGGGCTAGTAAACCATCAACTTCATTTAAAAATGAACTGAAGCTAAAGTATGAGCTTAAGTATAATATCTGATGTGATTAATAAACAGGGTTTTGGTTGTTCAACTGTATTTTCTTGTCCAAATCTTCTGTGTTTAAACAATGAAAGGAAATATTGCTCCAGTGATTCTGCTTCTTTGCTGTCTTTTAGATTAACTACTTTTTAAGAGAAAGGTGGAAAATTTCCAATTCAGAAAGCAGTATTTAGATGAGAGAATGTATAAAATAACTCTTGAGTATAACAAAGGGTCTCTTGTGCTAGTGCACAGTAAAAGAGTTAAATGTGCATCTAGCATAACTCCAAAATTCTTATGACAATTTTGACCCAGCATTCTGCTGATTTGGTATGTTCCTTGCTTATTTATATTAGATTCTCCACTCCTTTCCTCACCAGCTTCAAGAAGACAAGCTTGCTTGTGATGCACTTCCTAATTCCTCAGTTTTCTGTTGCATTCAAGGTTTGTTTCCAGAAACTAAGTGTGAAACAAGTCTGCCATGCTTCAATAATTGCAGGCTGATCACCCTGTCATACATGGCAACGCTTCTACTTCCAATGATTTCCTTGTGTTCACTTTGATTTTTTTTTTGCCATTTGCAGTGCAGGGCAACAATTTGTATTGATCCTAGAAAACCTATGAACAATGCTGCATTCTAGAGTGCCATCAACACATCATGTATACCTGAACTCTCTCTATATATGTAGATTGCAGATATCTCTTTTGTAGAACTTTCCTGTAAGCTTGCTGTACATTTAAGGCTCACCACACTGTGCCATTTGGAATATCTTTCTGCTCCCCCATAGTCCCAATGGCCAGTCTGCTGAAGTACAATGAAGAACCTTTGGGTAAAATCCTGTGAACATTACTTCCTAAACAAGTGGTTCCACTGAATCATTCATTTGGATTACATGAGTAATGACTGCAGTCAACACAGTTAAAAAAAGAAAAAAAATTGGAAGCTCAACACTTAACAAGATTTTCTTTCTAGATAAATTATGAAAAAAGTCCAGTTAAGTGACATTAATACTAAAGGCACACGTCATAAATACTAAACTATCTATCTACCGTGCTTATTTTCTCTCAACAAAAGCATGAGGTACAATCATATTTATTACAATTATTATTTAAAATTCAAAAATAGATTAAAAACAGAGGGTTTCAAAAACTTATTCCTCAAATGAATTCAGCCCATTCTAGCCACATATGGAAAGGTGACTTTCTTAGTGCATTACATGAAATATATACTTAGTGCTGTATTTTACAGTTTTATAAGAGACTAGAAAGCACATAGGGTATAACCCTGGCTCCATTGACATCAACGGCAAAATGCATTGGGCCAGGCTTTCATACCTGGTATCTGGATCAAAGAATTTCAAAGTTGAAGATGCAACGTAGTCATGACTAATTGCAATGAACATGTATCTATCAGCTGTAGACTGTATTTTATGTGATTTTTGTAAAATTCCAGGGAAAAGAATTTTGAAAGCCTGCACATTTTACATATCAAAAACACCTGGACAGATGTTAATTCAACTGTTGCCATTACATCATGACAACTGAAATAGCATTCCGTAAATCTCTCTAATACCCTTCAAAAAGGTTATGAATTATTTTAAATGCACATAATGCCGAAGTGAAGGATACAGAAGGTAGAGCTGTCCCTTTGGATTTAGGGTAGCATGGAACCACAACTCCCAGGAAAGTCAAGAGAAAGTGCATAACAGTACAAGACTGCATTCTGCTTTGACTTGCAGTTTGGTTGTCTGTCTATTTTAATATTTTATTTTTAAATGATTTTGCCTGATGTGCTTCTTGTTTCTCTACCCTCTAAGTAGTTTTAAAGTAGATTTACCTGATTTATAAATATGTAATGGATCTTTTCCTCTCTTCCCGCCCACCCTCCTATTATTTTTGTGTATTTTCTCTTTAGCACAAACAATGTACTTGGTACTAGGCAAAACACAAAATAAAGACATTCCCTACACCAATCACACAATGAACCAGACTCCTAAGAGATGTTGTTATTAATTATTATCATCCTTATTTTCCTTTAGAGCCCACAATGTGCCAGACATGAAAAAAACAAAAAAGAAGGTAGAGTCCCTCCTCTGAATGATTTATGATCTAAAACAGAGAGATAAAGAGTAGGGGAATGGGATACCACATGAAAGGAGACCAGCCAGGGTATCAATTGGCCATATGCTGAGAGAGAATTTTAAAATAAATAATACTTAGCTCTTATATAAAGCTTTTCATTAGTAGATCTCAAAGCACTTTATAAAAGGAGATCAGCATCATTATCCCCATTTCTCCTATGGGAAACTGAGGCACAGAGAAGTGAAGTGATGTGTGCAAAGTCACCCAGAAGTGAACAGTGACAGAGCCAAGACTAGAACCCAGGTCCACGGGTCTACTCACTAGACCACACTATAGATATTGGCTCTCTCATTATCATATCTCCTATTGCCCCTTTGCATCTCATCATCATTAGTCAGTGCATTTCCTGTATATGTTATGGCAGAAGGGTGACCTCATGAGGGACTTGAGAGGCAGGTGGTCTTGCTCAGGAAGGATTCCATGTGCACTGAGTAACATAGAAACAAACACAGAGGTGATTGTGGGAGAATTAGACAAATGGTGTGGTGAGGCTGGTTTCATTGTCAGAGCAGACTGGGATGAAGTGTTGCAAAAAACAAAACAAATAAGGGCAGATAGTTAGGGAGGAGAGGCATTATGCAGGAGTTAGAAGGCAAGGACAAGATGGATGATGCAATGGAGGAGGGAGAGCCAGTGAAGAGATTCAAAGTGAGGGATGTTATGGTCAGATGTTATGGTTAAGGAGGGTAGTCCTAACAGCTGCCTTTTGTATATGCTGGAGAGATTGGCATGGTTCTTTGGGTAGGTCAGAGAAAACTAGGTTATCATAATCAGGAAAGAAGATCATGAGATCTTGATGAAAGTTTTAGGTGTAAGGACAGAAAGGAAAGTCCTTAGAAAAGTTGTGGAGGAGAAAGTAAGGATTTGGACACATCCTGGATATGTAGCTCTACAAACAGACATGTCAAAGATTTTTTCCAGCATCCAAGTCTCTGAGACTAATGGATGGTGAATTTGTCAACGGTAACAGAAAGGAAAAGAAACATGACTGGTTTCAGGAGGAAGACTAGGAAATCAGTTTTGCCTGTTAAAGTTGACAATGAGATATCCAGGAAGAGATTTCAGGGAAACAGGTTGAAATACAGGACTAAGTGGATGGAGCTAGATCATGAGTTGTCAGGTAGATTTGTGAATCACCAGCCAGAAATAGTAGCTGAAGCTAAGTGAACAGATCAGATCACGCAAAGAAAGGGTTTTAAGCAAGAAGAGGTGTGGGGGAGGATAGAACCCAAAGAGACCCCATGGAAAGTGGGAGAAAGGAGAAGGAGGACCTCCTGAAGGAGATAACAAAAAAATGGTCAGGGATGCAGAATCAAAACTAGGAGAGGACTGAGTTACAAAATTGTAAGGAGAACAAGATATTGAGAAGTAGGGAGTGATTGACAACGGCAAAAGCAGCAGAGAAAACAAGAAGGATTTGAAACCCTGCTGAGAGCTGTTCTGGTGGAATGTAGTGGATGGAATGGAGGCTGGAAGTATCCAGGAGCTGGAAGAAAGGTAACACATTTGACAAATTAGGTCACAGAAACAAGGCTGTTGGCAGGGATAGGTGCACTTAGTGATAAGGACTAGGAGGCAGGAAGCATCAGAGTTGAGGATGATGGCCTGAGAATCTAGGAAGAGGAGATTGCAGACTGAGTATCTAAACCCTTGAGCGTTACTGATCTTGATACCTTCTCCTTGTTGACTGCAAGGGCAGAGAAGATGGGGCTGGATGAGGGCAAGAGAAGATGGGCAGAGAAGATGGGGCAGGATGAGGTCAGAGAAGACAGGTGTTGGGTTAGTTGGGGTTTGTTTTGATTTATTATTTATACTATAAACTCATTCTTGTGGGTGCTGGAGGAGGAGTATTTTGGAGACATTTGAATGAGGAGGCAGCACTACCCCATAATAAAAGTTAAAAACAAAACAAAAGAGATTATCTATTATTTTTCTGGAACCAAAATAGTGTACTGGTCTTGTGCTTCCCCGGTTGCCCAGGAAGTTACACTGAGTTAACTGCTGTTCCAACACTATGCCCAAATATGTGTCGAGATCACTCTTGGCAGTAGTGCAACCATCAAGACATTTAAAAAATTCCACCAAAGCTAAAGAAATGTTAAAAAAGATGAAAGAGTAATAGGGCCTGTCAAGAAGAGAACAATCAACTCAATAGGGAGAGAAATGTTACTACAGAAGTATTGAAAAGTGTCATCTCCACTCCAGCTCTGGAAAACCTGCCATGCTGCAGACAAAATTCTGGTTTCATGTAGAAGCAATAGTAAAAACAAACATTCCCAGAGCTGTATTTTTTGTAATCTTTCCACATCTTCATCTGCCACCACCTTTTCATATTTTAAAAGGTGAACAACAGAGTTGGGAAAACCTTCAGAGCTTGAGGTTTGGGGGAACCCCTCAAACTACTTTTTGAGATTGCAAAACTAAATAAAAACCACCTGAGAATCTGGCAAAGCTCTTTTGACTGGAAATTTAAAAAAATATCTTATTCCAGTAGTACTTGCACACGATGGACCCAATCCAAGGCCACTGAAGTCAATGGAAACTTCATGACCCATTAAAAATCCATTAAATTCAAGGAGCTTTAGATCAGGTCCAATTATAAACTAATAGGACTGAAAGGGACCACGAGAGGCCTTTTAGTCTAGTCTCTTTTACTCAAATCAGGACTAAGTATTATTATTCTAGACCATCCCTGACAGGTGTTTGTCTAACCAGCTCTTAAAAACTTCCAATGATGGAGAATCCACAACTTCCCTAAGCAATTTATTCCGGTTACCCTGACAGTTTGAAGTTTTCCCTAATGTCCAACCTAAACTGCCGTTGCTGCCATTTAAACCATTGCTTTTTGTCCTATCCTCAGAGATTAAAAGAATATTTTTTTCTCCCTCTTCCTTGCAACAATCTTTTATGTACTTGAAAACTGTTGTAGAATCATAGAATTGTAGGACTGGAAGGAACCTTGCAAGGTCATCTAGTCCAGTCCCTTGCACTTATGGCAGGATCAAGCATTATCTAGACCATCTCTAACAGGTGTTTTGTCTACCCACTATACCTCCACTTTAAATCATAGGAGAAAAGAGTCATTCCATTTATCTAATTATAGGTTTCCTCCACAATTTGCCAAAGTGAAGTTATGGATTGTAGACTGTGCCCTTAAGCTAAACAGGCTTGGCCTCCATTGGACCAATGGGAAGCAAATTCCAAAGTTGCAAATGCTCTGCTGCCAACCCTCAAATGCTCTGTTACCAGCCTTCAAATACTCTGCTGCCAGCCCTGCTTAAACTCCCACAGGGGCAAAATAACCCATTGCTTTTTCATTGCATTATTTCTGCTAGGACAGCCTTGATATTTGAGCTAAGAGGTGCTTTAGGTATTACTAGTGCTCTACTGGGGTTGAAATAATTGTAATCTTCTTCCTGCGGAAGACTGAAAAAAACAGCCTTATGCTACTGTAATGAGACAAACTTTCCTCAGTCTAAACAGTCAATGACAACAAAACATTTGTAAGGATCCTGGTTAATCTTATAGGTAGGAGCCAGATTTTTTTTAAACCACTGAATTGCTGGAGATTGTAAAACTACAGTGATGGGGACAGATAGATAAGAGTTGGGATTATCAGATAGATAAATACTCACTGCATTTAAGGTACCCTCAGAGTTAGAAACTCCCAATTTCTGGGTACTTTTTCTAGTTAGGGGAAGGGAAGAGAACTAGCACAATTTGCTTATTCACAAGCTTTTCACATCTGGATATCTTGGTTTAAATCAGGTCACAGATGGACTGAATAATAAATATTCAAGGCCTGATTCTGTTGTCACTTATGCTGACTTTACACATAATTACATTGACCACAATGGAGGGTTTTTTTCCCCCAATTTACACTGGTATTAGGAGGAAGAGAACCGGATCCTAGCGCTCGAGAACCAATGCAGCATTCTCACAAACACCCAACCCTTTGTAGACATTCTGCATGAATGGTAGAGAGGGTTCATGTATTCTGCACCATGACAGCTCAAGGAAAGTGGCTGCCCTTCTTGGAGTTAGACACAGCATAATCTTCCCACTCCTTTAAATGGACTCTGAACACACCTTTGTGCGGTGGTTTTGCCTACCCACTTTCATATGGTTTCAATGATTATTCAATGGCGGAGCGCCATTGAATACAATTTCTTTCTTCAGTTAAAGGTAATGGGAAGCTTCTCTTTCTCTCCCTGGCTTGGCTAAGCTGCTCTCCTTGGCTGTTGAGGCAAATTGTTTCTATTGATGTTAACCACTGCTCACCAGCCAGTATACAATGCAGGCAAATAGAGGATGACACACCAGACCTATTCTTTTACTATCCTTCCTGCACTGAGACCATCACATTTAATACCAAGACTTGATGAAGCAAACAAATATTTGCTTGGGAGCTGACTGAGACCATCACAATAATTATGACAGTAACTGAAGGAAGAGGAGATTAAAAACACCTCTTCAATCCCTATCCCATATTCCTTACACAGGCACAGCTCCCCTGAGAGTTTGGCATGCGTAGGAAGTATTTGAGTCCTTAGGTCAGTTTTTCAAGACAGCTCAACACCCACCATGCTGAGCATTTTGGAAAATCTGGCCACTTAATGGAGTGCATAAATGGGAGCTGAGCTCTTCTGTATATCCTTTAGTGGGTATTTCCGGTTATCATTAAGTCTACAAAATAAACTATACTCTCAAGAGAAGGATTTGCATAGTACAATCATGAAGCAGAAAGTAAAACTTCTCTATATATAGAAACAAATAAATTTGACAGCTTAATTATACTGAAATAGATTAGATAGATGTCATTTAGATAGATTGGATGGAAAAGATTTAGATGAGTAGATACAGTACAGAGATGGAGAGATAGATACTGTAGATAGATTCTCATGAAATAGACTTTCCATGTTTGGTATGCAGCTGGAGAGCACCTGCCTGACATTTACAGCAGATAGCTTTTATTCATTTCATGGGATATTCATCAAAATGTGGTTGAGAGATGGGAGAAAATTCCAAGTATGTGTCATCACTTTACTGGCTTGTGCAGCTGTTTCCTAAGGCACACAATGATGTTGTGTTGTTAAGGAAATACACTGTCACTCTGCCGAACAAATAAAGCATTTAGTTTTATCGAGTAACATTACAATAATGATGGGAGATAATAGACTAAAAATACTGTTTATTCTGTGAGAACGGACAATATCTTTACTATCCCCAAAAAAGAATGACTCCATGTACAGAAAATAAAAATCACGTGATGTATCTGGTTAATATTAATATTCTGGCTGAATACTACCTGTTTGCTAAAACTGGTTTAAAACACTTGCTGATATAAGCCTGGATCGGGGATAAGGACTTGCAGAAGCCCCCTGCTATAGAACTCCACAAAGGAGCCAGAACTCATACTATTGGAGCCAGATGCAGGGTTGTGGCCATCGAGTCTGACATAAATCCAATAATTAACCTTAGAAAAGCTTAAACCTAATAAACATACTTTGTTCATGTTTGAAATACATATCTAAAAAGAATTAATATTTTTCTCATAAATCCAGAAAGTTAATGATATCCTTTCCCAGTAATAAGCCAAGTCTGATTTGCATCTCTCCATCATAAAATACAAAGTATTCTGAAAAATCTGTTAAAGAAAAAACTGTTTTTGTAGCTATTGCTTGTTAATGGAGATATTTAAATTGACCAAAGTTGTCCATGTGTAAACCTTGCAGGGCCAAATTCACATTTACTCTAAGGCAATTTTACACAGCAGAATCAGGCTTATTATCATAATTTATTTATCCTTTTGGTAGAGATTTGATCTTTCAAAGCTTGAAAAGAAAAAGAAAAATAATTCCTTGTTAGAGGAGGCAGTTGGGAGGGACGCTTTTACCATGAGTGGTTTTAGTTTGTAAGGATTCAGCCATGTGTTCTCTTCTGTTTTGAATGGCATAGGCCCCCACGTCTTGAGCTTTGGGTTTGAACAAATCCAAAAATTCAAACCACAACTCAGTCACAACCATGATTTCCAGGTTGGGTCAGAATCTGACCCATCTTTACTCCAAACAAGGCCTAGCTTATAAAACATTGTGAGCCTTTTATTGAACCTGTAATCAACCCCCTAAACAGATGAGGATTTGGGTTGGGGCACTCATTGGAAATATTTTGTACAGCTTCCAGGGTCGGCTCACTTGGTCGTTTCAGTGAGATTGCAGCACAACATGGTTGTTGCTGCTTTTGTAAATAAGGACCCATTAAATCCATGCTAAGCCCTTTTCTTACAGGAAAGCATCCCTATTTGGGAAAGCCCTTAAGTACATGCTTAAGTTCTATTGAAGTCAATGACATTAAGCACATGAACTGAAGTATTTTCCTATACTGGGGCCATAATCACCATTGGACAGACAAAAGGAGAGTTTCTCTTTCTGTGGTAGGCCTCCATCATGTGGCCTCTATTATCATAGCACTCGTGCACCTCACGATCTTTGATGTATTTATCCTTACAACACATCCGTGAAGGAGGGGATTATTTTTCCCATTTTACTTATGGGGAACTGAGACACAAAGAGGATAACTGACTTGCCCATGATGACACAGGAGGTCCATAGCAGAACAGGGACTTGAACTCAGCTGTCCCATGCTCTGGGCTAGATCATTAACCACTGGACAGTTCTTCCTCTCTATGCCCCTATTTGATTTATTTGTTCAAGTGTCCTTTGTGTGAAACAGATCCCATATAATGGCGAAGATCAGGATAAGAGGTCACATTTTCTTTACAAACCGCTAGCCAATACCTGACCTGACACATACATAAAAAGGTTACTGCAAATTCTTCTAATATTCATTTGATTTATTTTTTTTAATTAAATCAGATCTTGAGAATAGTTGTGTCAAATTAACTAGTGATTCTTTACAATAGCAAATCTCTTAGTTGCATTAATCGTTAATAATTACTCCTTGAGAACACTGTAGACACTTATTAGGAAATGTATTATTCAGGCCAGGTAAATATATTCATGTTTAGATGTATCCACAATTGTACCACTTCATTTACCCCATCTGTACAAAAATATTCTTTTTGTAAAAATCCAGTAGCTGTAAGTAACTGCTGACGTTTGGTTAAAAATATAACTGCACTCCCTCGCTACTATCCCAGGATACTTTATGAGGTACAGTTGATAATAATTGATATTGATCCAGGGCAAGAAAATGAGGCAGCTGATAGGGGACTTGAATAATAAATAATTAAAGAAGGGTAATATAATTAATGCCAATCAACATGGGTTTAAGGAAAATAGATATTGTCAGACAAACTTGATTTTTTCAATGAGATTACCAGGTTGCTTGATAAAGGTAATAATGTTGATGTAATATATTTAGACATCTGTAAAGCATGAGACTTGGTACCACATGACATTTTGTTTAAAAAACTAGAATGATATAAAATTAACATGGCACACATTAAATGGATTAAGAGCTGACTAAGTGATGGTCTCAAAATGTAATTGTAAATGGGAAATCATCAAGTGGGTGCATTTCTAGTGAGGTCCTGCTGGGATTGGCTCTTCGCCCTACCAGGGTTTCCCAAACTTTTTTTCATCACAACCCCATTTTAAGGAAGTATTTCCTGCCAGGACCCCAGCCAGCATGGCATCCTCCACATACTAAGGATTGCTGTGACTCTATTTGCTGATGGCATGACCCCATTTCGGGTCACAACCCACAGTTTGGGAACCGCTGCCCTACACTATTTAACTTTTGATCAATGCCCTGGAAGAGAACATAAAATCATCACTCAAAATTCGCAGATGACACAAAAATTGGGTGAGTGGTAAATAATGAAGAGAACAAGTCACTGATTCAGGGTGATCTGATCATTGGTTAGTTAGGCCAAGCAAATAATATCTATTTTAATATGGCTACATGTAAATGTACACATCTAAAAACAAAGAACAGAGGCCATATTTACAATATGAGGGACTCGATCTTCAGAAGAAATGACATTGAAAAAGTTTTGGGGGTCGTGGTGGATGATTAGCTGAACAT
This sequence comes from Emydura macquarii macquarii, assembly GCF_026122565.2. NCBI lineage: Eukaryota > Metazoa > Chordata > Testudines > Chelidae > Emydura > Emydura macquarii. The sequence goes on from NW_027131164.1 coordinate 15,281,601, forward strand.
GTACTCCCCAATATGATGCTGTGGTCAAAAGGGCTAAGGCGATCCGTGGATGCGTAAACAGAGGAATCTCATGTAGGCGTACAGAGATTATTTTGCCTCTGTATTTGGCACTGGTGTAATTTCTGATGAAATACCATGTCCAAGTCAGGTGAACTGTGGTGTCCACAATTCAAGAAGGATGTTGGATAAATTGGAGAGGGTAAGAGGAAAGCCACATGAATGATTAGGTGATTAGACAATTTGCTTTATAATGACAGACTCAAGGAGCTCAATCTATTTAGATTAACAAAGAGAAGGTTAAGGGGTGACTTGATTACAGTGTGTAAGTATCTACAGGGGAACAAATATTTAATAATGTGCTTCTCAGTCTAGAAGAGAAAGGTTTAACATGATCCAATGGTTGACAGTGGAAGCTAGTCAAATTCAGACTGGAAATAAGGTGTACATTTTTAACAGTGAGAGCAATTAATCAAGGTGGATTTGCCATCACTAATAATTTTTAAATCAAGATTGGACTTTTTCAAAAATATATGCTCTGGGAATGATTTTGGGGAAGTTCTAGGGCCTGGTGTTATACAGGAGGTCAGACAGGATGATCCCTTCTGGCCTTCGAATCTATGAATAATAAATAAATACCTAGCTCTTATATAAGACTTTATCAGTAGCTCTCACAGTTCTTTACAAAGAAGGGCAATATCATTATGCCCATTTTATTGATGGGAAACTGAGGCACAGAAAGGAGGTCCTCAACACTCCAGTGAGGTAATACAAGTTTTATTATATCCATTTTACAGATGGGTAAACTAATGCTAAATACATAGGAGGAAATATTGCAGGAGAGAGGACAAATTTAATAAAGTACCTTGTGAGGATGAGAAATGAAGTGAGATGGATTAAAGTCTGATTTCATAAGTTATTTTTTAACTGGAAATATCCCCAGAAATCTTAATATACATACTATAGGATACTACTCAATATTTTCATTAATGACATGGATGATGGAGTGGAAATTATTCTTATAAAATTTGCAAATGACACCAAGGTGAAAGGGGTTGCAAGTACTTTAGAGGACAGGATTAGAATTCAAATCCACCTTGATAAATTAGAGAATTGGTCTGAAATCAACAAGATGAAATTCAGTAAAGACAAGCTCAAAGTACTGCACTTAGGAAGGAAAAATCAAATGCGCAACTAGAAAATGGGGAATGCCTGTCTAGATGGTAATACTGCTGCACGATCTGGGGGTTTATAGTGGATGACAAGCTAGTTTTCACTGTAGTCATAGTACATGTGATCAAATGCTGGCACTTACAACATTCATTGAAAAGGGATTCCAACATAAGGTGAAGACTGGTTCAATTTTCCTTGACCTGACTGCAGCATATGATATGGTTTGGCACATGGACCTTTTGGTGAAATTGTCTAGAACTGTGCCAAGCTGGTTAGTATATGCAATGGCTCTGTTTTTGAGAAATTGCCATTTGCATGTGCATACTGGTGATAGAACAAGTGCTTGGAGGCACCAGAAGAATGGCCTCTCACAAGGATCAGTATTATCTCCAATGTTATTCAACTTACATTCGAATGACCTACCACATACTGGGTCTCGCAAGTTTGTTTATGCAGACAACATATGCCTCGATACTCAGTCACACTCCTTTGACATACTTGAGAGTGCTCTGAATACAGATATGGCCGCTATGGCTGATTATTGTCATTGGTGGCATCTGATACCAAGTGGAAGTAAGTCTGTGTCCAGTGTCTTCCACTTACATCATGCATTAGTGGGCAGAGAGCTGAATATACTTCACAATGGTTGGTGAATAAAGCATAATTCACACTGGTCTATCTAGGCATCATGTTGGCTAGAACTCTCACATATCGTGACTATCTTACAAAGACAAAGGTCAAAATGCACAACAGCCTGCTTGGAAAACTGGTCAGAACAACCTGGGACTCCAATGCCCAAACGATACGCGCTTCAGCCTTGGCAATCTGTGTTATTTAGCAACAAAGTACTGTGCTCCAGTATGGGCTTGCTTGTCTCACACAAAGATGATTGACTACAACTAAATTCCTCCATTCATATTATTTCAGGCACACTTAAATCTAGTCCTTTACAATGGTTACCGGTCCTGTGCAATATTGTTCTGCCCAGTGTTCGCAGAGAGGTAAAAGTAGCAAAGCTCGTAACGAAACTGCATGATAGGTCACATCTACCATTAATTAAAGACTTGTTTAATCCACCACATAGTTGTCTGTCCTCACGTTACCCATTGTGGAAAAGTTTACTGGGTGAGGGATTTAGAGTAGAAGACATGTGGTGAGCTTCATGGTCTGCGGAGAAAGTGACAAAGAATTATCTTATCTCAGACCACACTCAACGTATACCTGGGTTTGATTTACCATGAAGGCAATGGAGTCTTCTGAACTGGTTTTGTACCAGACCTGGTGTGATGTTGGCCTCCAGGGGAGCCATGCTGAGATAGTTTAAATGGAGTAAACTGCAAAGAATAGGGCAGCCAAAGCCCTAAATACTAGTGTTTTTTCTTCCATAAGATATACCAATCCAGCAACAAACAGGTCCTGATGACCTCAATGGTCATTCAGTAGACAAAACACAGTTCCCTTAAACTATTCAGCCCTTTGGCTAGCACCCAGACAGCCAAGTTAAATATGATGGGGATTACTGAAAATCTTTATCCATCATATGTAAAAAAATTCTACCAATCCCAAAGGATCGTGCATATTACCAAACAGATCAATGAATATTTCAGATCTTACCCAAATACACACTTAAAGCCAATGCTTATTAACTAAACTAACATTTATTTTTAAAAAAGGAGAGTAATGGTGAAAAGGTCAGTATACATATACAGATGAAAATAAAGCTCTTTGTTCAGTTTCAAAGTAGAGATTATAACTGAGTTGCAAAGTTCTTAAATTGCAAAGTCTCCGAAATTAACTAAACAGCTTGGGGGTCATTCGTCCTTGTTTAGAGTTTCTTTGTTAGAAATCCAGACCAGAGAAATGAAGACTAACTACTCCATGTGCAGAGTTTGTTCAAATTCTCCCATGAGAATTAGCAGGGTGATTCCAGATTGGTCGCTGGGACCCCAATCTTGCGACTGAAACTTTCCCTGACAAGCTTGGACAGATTTGAGATAAAAAAGATCAGTCCACTAGAGTCTTTTATAGATCCATGCAGGCTGACCTATATTTTCTTGACAGCAGGTGCCTCCTTGAACAATTAATAGATGATTATTTCGGACTCTGAAGTATCATCTCCTATGTCCTGTACACACCGGTAACTAGTTACATTAGCACAAGGTAATTGGCATTTACAACCATTTACAGGTATTTACTACTTACATTTCAAAGAGAAATACAAACAATAGTGTTGTTACATTTAAAGTTCCATCTAAATGTTCATATGTTCCTTTTGAACTTTTAATCAACAGAACAGTGATAGATAGGAAAGCAGTTTATCTACACTGCTAACCTCTAACAAGAGATATGTAAATAACATCAAATAACTACCAACAATACACTTGCATATCAAAGCTCTAGTCAACTTATGAGAAATGACCCTCACTACCATTGTATTTTCCTATAATATATCTTTAAAGGTCAGATTTGGGCCATGCAATTTGTAAAGTTGCTTGGCTTTTTCTGGCCTAGCATTACACATGGAATTTGTGCTGCAGTGGAATTTCGATGGCATTTTTGAGACAGCCCACTATGCTGATGTGGGCAGCCTCAAACCATGACACACATTGTTGAGGACTGCAAAATGACTCAACTTCCTGGAGATCTTCATGCCTTGAGCATCATTGATAAGATTAAAAACAACGAGAGTTCTGTGGCACTTTAAAGATAAGATTGCTGTGGCTTGGCTTGGCCAGAATGCCAAACATAAATAAGTGGATCACAAATTGAAGAAGAGTAACAGTGTGATGCACTTGCAAAAGAGGCTAATATTCTGGGGTGTATAAATATCAGTGTTTTATGTAAGACGCAGGAGGTAATTGTCCCACTCTATTTGGCATTGGTGAGGCCTCAGCTGGAGCACTGTGTTCAGTTTTAGGTGTGACACTTTACGAAAGATATGAAAAAATTGAAGATTCCAGAGGAGAGCAACACAAATGATAAAATCTTTAATGAAGCTGTCTTACAAGGCAAAATTAAAAAATAGGGTATGTTTAGTCTTCAGGAAAGAAGACTGAAAGGGGACCTGGGAACAGCCTTCTAATACATTAAAGAACTGCTATAAAGAGGACAGTGATCAATTGTTCTCCTTTTCCACTGAAGGTAGGACAAAAGTAATGGGTTTAATCTGCAGCAAGAGAGGTTTAGGTTAGATATTAGGAAAAACTTTCTAACTGTGAGGATAGATAAGTACTGGAATAGGTTACCAAGGGTGGTTGTGGACTCTTTGTCATTGGCGGTGTTTAAGAACGGGTTAGACAAACTCCTATCAGTACTGGTACAGGTGTACTTGGTCCTGGCTCAGCATGGGGGAGTGGAATAGATGACCTCTCAAGATCCTTTTCAGTCCTACATTTCTATGATTCTATACCTGCAACCTTCACTTCATGCAAATATCTCAGTGATGGTTTGCAGACCATTCAGCAACTTTTAACTCATTTCCCATTATTCTGCATTCTAGATCTTGCTGGGTTTTTTTTTTAAATAAAAGAAATTTGAAATTGGCTGATGAACCACAAACTGCTGCTAAAATCACAGCTGAGCTTCTAAGTTAACTGAAGTACAGAAACATCAACTTACTTGAATAAGGACATGTGTGATGTCTGAGGCAAAGCTGGGAAGAGAAGTCAAATGTCCATACTCCCAGTCTTGAACTTCTTGAGAAAGGGAGATACATAGCTATAGCTCCCATCTCTGACCCTTCAGGGGCATGAGACAACAGACATTAACGGCATGACATTTTTGTGTGTAGAAGCACTGTTGCTCTTGTAATCTCAGACATTAGTCTAACATAATTTTGGATGGGAAGGCAGAGGCGTTCTACATTTGGGAGGAAGGAAAGAAATAGTTTTCCAGCAGGATTAATTATAGTAAATTGAAAGCAGAGAGGGGCCAAAATTAGTTTTATAATGCAGACTTAACTTGCAAATCTTTACAATAAGCAAATTTCACATGGTGCTGTATGTACATATAGGATGTAATATGTGTGCATGTGTTTATAAGAACCATAAAATCTTCTGAAGTCACCAGAACATACCCATCAGGAACGCAACAATTCAAACTGGACATTCATTCGCACTGTCAAGTGCTACAAGACTGTGAAGGGATGTAACATCAGGATGAAGTTGTTCAATTCTTTCAAATGCAGACACAGCAACCTGCACCTAATGAATCCATCAAGGCTATTGGCGGTTGCAGTTAAAGAAGGCACTCAGATGCTCTGTAATATATATAAAAGCAGCTTCACAGCTCCTGGAGAGTCCTCACTGTTCTAAAAGCAGTCTTAGCCACTGTAGCCACAAGCTTTTCTAACTTGAGTTTTCACTCTTAATAAATGGTCAGTGAATTCAATTTATATTGCAGATTGTCCACTCAACCTTCTTGCATTTAACTGAGAAATAAGTTCCTCATGAGAGTTGGAACCTTTTAGATTTTGTTCTTTGGAACAAAGTTGTTAAGTTATGACCTCATGATACCTCTACTATGTCACTGCATCACTATGGACCAGATCCCACTGATGTTAACACCCATTGACTTCAGTGGGTTTTAAAGCAGGCCCTAGGCCACATTGACACTGGCACTTTTTTAGTGATGCAGGACAGCCCCGTCAAAATCAGTTCTGTCCTTTAAAAATGGAGCAGTGTTGTTGCACTGGAACTGAAGAACTGTCATCATGCCTTGCATGGTTATTATTTCAGCACTGGGAGAGGAGATAACAGCTGTCTTCATGGGTGTAGGCCTAGCTGCTCCTACTGATGCTGCCTTTTTCTCTTTTCCTGCTTCTAATATGGCAATGCTATGGATTTGTCTTATTGGTCTCATCTTTAAATTTCATTGGTCTCCATCCTTCAAGAACGTGGAGTTTATTTCAAGGAAGCAGAGGGCTAAACCCATCCACCATTGGGAACATAGGTAAGAGTCTTCCAATATTAAATATGCTAATGATATTCCATATACCTCTAAAATTTCTCCTTGTTAAAATATCTGTTACATTTGTCTTAACTAGAATGGTTATAGTGACTTTAGCTTCATTATGGGAACATATTATGACTAAAATATGGAGAAAGTAAAAAGCTCTCCATTTTTTAGCTAGAAAGATCCTTATTTTCCCTGACTCGTAGAGGGAAATGTTCAGCATTTTGCACTGAGAAGTGCAAAGTGCTGTGAGGTCTTTGTGCCTCAGGTTCTCCATCTGTAAAATGCGGATTATGATACTGAGCTCCTTTGCAAAGTGCTTTCAGATCTACTGATGAAGAGCACAATATCAGAGCTAGATATTATCATAAAGGCCAACCAGGGGGGAGGGGAAGGGGTTTAAAGGTGCCTGAGCCAAAGCCAACTGAAGTAAATGGAAAGGGTCTGATTCAAAACCATCTGAAATTCATGAAGGTTTTTCCATTGATTTCAGTGGGCTTCAAATGAGACTGTAAAGCCATCAGGATGATGTGCGTGTACCCTGATAGCCATGGTGCTGGAGACAGTTGTGGAGTGATGGCTTTGCTGTGTGAAGACAATTTCCTGGCTTCGTGTGGTAATCCTTTTGTCTGCCATGCCATTCTTTGAATGTCGTCTTTCCCCTGCTTCCTAAGGCTTGTTTCTCTTTCCTTCTTTGCTTTGTTTCTTTTTTCACAACATAAAGCAGTAAAATATACAGACAGATGTAAAATACTGTTTTAGAATATGATCGAAAGGATTTAATATTGTACTTAACTGTGGGTTTTTTTCCCTTGTTTCTTTTTTCTTGTTTTATTTCTGTTTTCACTGCACACAACTGAAAAAAATCAGAAACCAAGAACCAATGCTCTATTTATATGGAACAATTCTGTTTTTCCCCATAATTCCCCCCCTTCCCATTCGTGATAAATTCACAATACGTCTTTTTGCTGCCACTCCCCCATACATACATTTTGCTGCTGTCTTACATTTGGATGATGAAAAGAAATGTGCTGTAAAAATGAAAGTGCAGCTGGTGCTCTTTTTTTAACCTCAAAGGACAAATAAATTAATGGGATTTTGTTCCATTGCTTTGTGGGGAAAAGTTTAAGTCCAGCTGGTACATAAAGCCAGTGAAGCGCTGTGTGAGATCAATCTGTGTAAGATTTGCATAAGCATTGCTGACCCTGACTACTGGTCCTCAGTGGGTGTATTGTTCTGTAATATAATTATCCAGCTCACAGCCGCCCAGAGGAACTTAGAAAGATGTGGCACCTGGAAAACAGCAGCTTGCCAATATATCCATATGGATGCTGTCTTCACTTTGATCTACATACTGGGAGCAAGGGCTACTATTTATTTTAATTCAGAAAAGAATGTATAAGTTCAGCAAAGGTCTCTAACATCAGGAAATGCCTCAATGCGGCAGGCTTTTTAGAGATGATTTCATTCTGCTACAACGAGACAAACAGAATAAAGATTTGCTCCATTATCCCCCAAATAAACCCGATGTAGCAAATTGCATTGTTTGCTATTTCCTTCCCATCATAAAAACTTTGCCTTAAACACAGTGTCTGATATCTGCAGTGATAGCAAGTCCTGTAGCTGACCCAGAAAGTATTCCACTCCACTTTAAAGTCCAGGTGGCATGTCATATCTAGTGCATCACATTGTGAGAAACCCCATGGCATTAAAAAGCTATAGTTTTATTGCCTCCCTCCACTGTATCTTACCTTTTAGACAATGCTACCTATCTTTTGTCACAGGTCTGACACAAACATAGGGCATTATATTTTCCCTTACATTTCCTTATCTCAGTCTTTTTCTAATTGTTTCTTAAACTTACTTTACTCCCTCCTTCATAACACTTTGTTGAGCCCTCTTGGATCCCAGGGATTTCTCCTCTTAGGCCCTTTTTACTCCCTCACCTCAAAGACCCTGTACCACAGATGCCATCTCACTGGTGGTGGAGGGCTAGACAGCTGCTCCCTGTCTCTGACAAATAGGATCTGCCCCTTCAAGGTGACTATACTGTCCCACAGCACTTCTAACAGAGTTGGCCTAGTGGGGCTTGCAAAACACATGGCTACACTTCCACTCCTACCTCCTTGATTGTGAGAAATGCAGAGGACAATCTCATCTTCCATATTTTTAAAACAGGGAGTTTCTAGCCCTTTTGCTTGTGAAGATGAATGTGACAAAGTAAAGCAATGGCTATGTTCGAAAGTGTCTCGCTAGGATTTTTCCTAAAAACATTTGGGCAAAGTGCTGTGAAGACAGACACTGATGGCGCTAGGGCCAATGCAAGCTCCCACCCAGCCAGTTCTCTGCAAGACAGCCAATGCAGCTTCTGGCCACAAGCTTGGGAAACAGCTCAGCAGTGAAAGAGATGACACCAGCTAGCAGGTTGTGTACAATAGCATGGGAATCTGTAGCTTTAGTTGAGTCAGTTAGACATATATTTTCAAGTTGCTTGCAGAGTTGTAGCCGTGGTGGTCCCACGTTGGTCCCAGGATATGAGAGAGGGAAGGTGGTGAGGTAATATCTTTATTGGACCAAGTTCTGTTGGTGAGGGAGACAAGCTTCAGGTTTGAAGAAGACCTGACGAAGAGTTTCTGTAAGCTCAAAAGTTTGTCTCTTTCACCAACAGAACTTGATCCAATAAAATAAGTTACCTCACCCACCTCGTCTCTCTCTATTTTTAAGTGTCCACTGATTTTGACTGGCTCATTCGTTAGGTCCATAACTTCAGAGCTAAGAGTTGATTTTCTAAAGTGTTCAACACTTGCAGCTGCCAAGAACATCTGTAACCCTTCCACCAGGTGGTGTTTGCAGTGACAAGGGCTAGATTCTATATCTAGGTGTTCCTCTGCACACTTCAAAACAGAACCATCTTATGCCCTCACCCAGAAATATGAGAAAACTAATCAGTACCCCAGGCACCTTTAAGAGGCAATTCTTCCTCACTTGCAAGCATTGAGTCTATGAATAACAAAAGAAAACTTTTATAAAAGAGGGGGAACACGGCATGAATTCGAGAAAAACACAACAACAATTCAAAAGTATTCAAACAATAAGTAAACACTCGCCCAATAGTATCTTGGGCAGTAGTCCCTGGTCTCAATTTCACACCTGGTAGTGTGAAAGTCCCTTTAACATGCCACTCTTCCTTTCCCTCTGCTGCACCCCACTCATAGTTTTTTATCCAAGGTCAGCAAAGTCCCAGAATCCAGGAGTGCATTCAGGTGGATTTGCCTCCCACACCAGGGGATGGCTGTCAAGTGATGCATCTATCGCTGTCACAGCTCCTCACTATCACTGCTGCCTCTGCTTGCCACTGCCTTGGCTGAAATACCATATTCTGTTTCCACCACTTAGCCCAGTTCTTAGTGATTTCAGCTATAGTGTTTTCATTGGGTAGTGAGGAACCTCCCTGCTCTGCTGTTCCTCTTCATTGTCTTTCACCTCAGCACTGTCCCCACACACGGTCAAAAGCTCAGCCCCCTAGACCTGCTTATCAGTGATTTCAGCTCTAGTGATCACTCAGAAGAAACAATGGCTCTCCATTAAATCTAATCAGCTCTATCTTTAAACACTGGAGGAGTGTTAGCTGGTATCTTGGAACCTTTGAATAGATTCCATACCCACAGGTAGGAGCACTTGAACTGACCTCCTCTGCCTTTACTTGAATTTGGCATCATTATCCCATGCTTAGTTAAAGTTAGGGTGACCCCCCTCAGTTAGGTTAAGTATAGTTCTGCCTTTTAGTCATACAATAAGGATAACAACATTTCATTACACCTGGATCCAAAACTTGTGATTTTTGGCTCACAACAACCAAAATTGTTACTTTGGCAAAGCAGATATATCTGCTGATCACCTACTGTGTGTCTATGCAAATACAGTCAGCTCCTGAGGTCTTTTCTCCCAGTTCATCAATAGATGGCAAGAGAGAGCACATTCAAATCACTGACTTACACTTTTTCTTCAAGTATCCCTATGGATGCTCCACTCTTGGTGCGCATGTGTCACACATGCCCTCGATTGGAGATTTTTATTAGTCGTGTCCATTCGACCTGATCATGAACCATTGGTATCCTCATGCCCCACACTGAGGCTATATCAGGCCACGCAAGTGAACCATCCCCTCAATTCCTTCTCAAGTGTCTCCACCCTATCATGTCCACTGCTCACCTATCCTGGCACTTACAAAAAATTTTCTATTTAGTTAAGTTAGCTAGTTGGTTAGCATTAGTTCAGTATTGGTTTTAATTTTTTTTTAAAGATTGGTTATAGACACTTGTTCTATTCCCTCCCAGGAAATCCTCTTACCTTTTAGGGGCATGCCTAGTTCTCTAGGGTTTAATCACTGCCTCTAGTGCAAAGAGGCCATCCCAGTCAATGACGGACACTCCAACTGCGTTTGCTGCCTGGTCAAGTTGTATGCACCACAGACAGGCAACTTCTATGTAGCTCTGAAATCTGGGGCTCAGAAGAAACCGGAAGTCAAACTTCAACTCCTTATAATGGAGTGTTCGCTTCATTTTGCTTCGGAACCAGGTCAGGAACCTCCTGGACATCAATTTCCGGGAATTTCTAGCACCCATTCCACCTTGGCTCCACATTCTCCTAGAAAGGAAAAACCCTTGGATTCTTACTTTATATCTTCTAAGAAGAGCTCTAATTCCTCTCCAAGGAATTCTCCCTCAAAAAGACCTCGGTCTCCAGCTAGATCTATGACCTCAGAGAACTCTTCCTCGAGGCTCAGTACCATGGAGGCAAAATGCTCCTCTGGTACAGAAGAGGCAAGAAAACACCATACTGCTAAGGGTAAATACAACTGTGGTAAGACTGTGGAACTGCCGGTTGGAGATGGCACCAAGCATAGAAGATTGATACTGTTGATCCTGACTCTACTGTCAGTGTCCTTACTAAGTGTTGTGGTAGCATGTAAGCCGCCAATGTTTTTGGTGCCTTCTATGAAGCACCCTAAGCCTCCGGTACCATGGGGCAAGGACAAACACTCAGTACTGCAATCCTGCTTAATGCCACTACCCCACTCGGTACCACAACATTATTCGGTACCACTACGCCTTTCAGGATTTTAGATACCAGAGAGACATAGCGGTGACTGCTGAACCAGAGTCTCCATTGCTAGCAGGTACAGAGCACCTTTCAGAACCAAGAGCCTCTCAGTTTCCATATCGTTCTACTTGCCTGGTACAGTCACCTCCCTTTTCTCGCTTAGAAGAAGATGAGCTTGATGATGATGACCTTTCCTCTGTTTCTTCCATTTCAGTACAGAGTTTTCTGTGTACCCTTACACTAATTCCCCCTCCCAAAGGGGTAGGGAAGATGTTCCAAGACCTCATCACTCCTGGTGGGAGCAACCCTGGATGCCACCTCCTCCCCCATATGGACCTCAATTGCTGGGCAGCTTATCGTTGGCAATTCTCTAGGCAGACCCTGTCCCAAAAAGATGATAGAGAGACCCACCAAGCTTCTCCTCCCCAGCCACAGGAGAAAATGTTTGAGGAACAGGAAACCAGGGTGGACAAAAAAGCCATGGCTTAAACCACCATCTCATTCTCTTCATCAGATGAGGCCCTGATGCCTCCTCTTCCATTGATGGCTGATGATTTCCAGCAGTTCCAGGATCTTATTAAAGTGTGTGGGAGACTCTCAAGCTGTTGGACCCTGTGATACCATCTAGAGTTGCTCTACAGTGACACCTGCTTGTAAGTGGGCTGACCAAAAAATATTATGTCCCCATCAAGGACTCTGAATTCCTCTTCTCTCACTCCCTTCCAAATTCTCTGATTGTTGACGCAGTGAACAAGTGGGGGCAAACAACACTGTTATAAATCTACCTCTTATGACAGAGACCAAAATTGCCTGGACCTCCTGGGGAGGAAGGCCTAATCATCGGCTACACTGCATTTCCTCATTGCAAATTACCAAATGCTGACAGCCAAGTACAACTTCACGAACTTCACAAAGTTTTCATCTGTTATTGAACACCTTCCTCCATATCAAAGAGAACAATTCCAGGCCACTATTACTGAGGGACAGTTACGGGCAAAAACAATGCAGTTGCAGACAGATCGTGATGCTGCGAACACCATGGCCCATTCCATTTCTATGGCAGTGGTGATATGTAGGGCTTCCTGGCTATAATTGTCTGGCTTCCCCAGAGAAGTCCAGAATATGGTAGAGCAACTCCCGTTTGATGGACTGAAATTGTTTACAAAGAACACGGAAGCATCCTTACATACCCTTAAGGATGCTAGGGCCACCTTATACACATTAGACATCTGCACTCTTACAAACAAATGGAAGATTAGCAGATCGTAAACAGCCCAAGATCTTACTCTATGCAATTCTCTGGATTCCAGAGACCCAGGGAACCTCCCAGTAAGAGGCACAGATTCCAGAGAAAGAAACCCTCTCACCCCACTGATGTAGCTTTGCAACAGGTGTCATCATCAAACCGCCACTTTGGCAGGACAGTCAAGGTTTCATAGTCTCCTCTCTCATTAGCCTTCCAGCTTTTTTGTTTTACCCGCCTTCCCGCATTTAGAAATTAACTCTTCCATTTCCGGCATGCAGTGGAACATATCACCTCAGACAAATTGGTGCTGGAAGTAATATCTTTGGGCTACACTATCCACTTTACCTCCTTCCCTCCTCCTTGTTCCCCTTCCCCATCCCTCTTCAGGCACTCCTCTCATGAGCTCCAGCTAAGGCAGGAAATAAACACCCTCCTTTGCTTAGGAGCAATAGAACCAGTATCTGCTCAGCACAGGGGAAAGAGTTTCTATTCAAACTATTTCCTTGTACAAAAATGAACAGCAGGTGAATACCAATCTTAAATTTGAGACTCCTAAACAAATTGTGAGATCCCAAAAGTTCAAGATGGTGACCCTGGCAGTTGTAATTCCTTCTCTAGATTCAGGAGATTTGTTTTCAGCCCTTAACTCCATGACATGTACTTCCATATAGTGATACACCCATCTCACAAGAGATTCCTTCAATTTGTAGTATGCCAGTATTATTTTCAGTATTGGGTGCTGTTAGGGATGCCAGATGAACCTTGATGGAACTAAGGGACAGTCCTGATTCTTAAGCTGTAGCAAATACTCCAGGACAAAGGGATACACATCCTGAAGAGCTACAGTTACTGTACAGGATGAGTAACCTCTGTTTCATGGGATTTCACGGTGCATGGTACCATTCAAACAATAGAGATGAGTCTTGTTCGGGATTCAATACTCAGAAGAATGGAAAAAACATTATGCAAGGGACAGACTGAAAATGGGACAGTATGCTGCATTCCTGAAGTCTTGACATGAGACATCACTCTAAGATCGGATAGGCTTCTGAAGTTGACGGGCAAGGATCTATTAGTAGTAGTTCAACTTGGTACTAACAACACTTCATTGCAGGACATCACATGAAAAATCAATGATAGATGGCTGTAGTGTTCTACGCCTGTTATTTCTAACCTTTTTCTTGAAAAGTCCTGCTTGGGTTGATATGTGTAGAACCTCTGGCCAGCCAGACTGGGGCTTAAAATACTTCCTTTGAGTGGAAGGCATGTGAGCCCAAGGATTTTAAGGTTGCCGTCGGGTCTTTAAGACGATGGAGCTTAGAATCCCTTTGCTCTGAAAACAGGCTCCCTCCCTCAAAGGGCAAGTCCTTTATGGTAGACCATACTTCTGGAGGAAGGCCCGACACCTGCAGACAGGAACTTCATCTCATAGCCAGGCCCGAAGCCATAGACCTTGTAGCTGAATCAGCTGCATCTACCATGGCCTGGAGTGATGTACTGGCTATTGCCTTGCCTCCCACCATGGCCGCAAACTCGGTCTTGGAGTCGGACGAGAGCAGGTCTTTAAACTTCATCATCGCCTCCCACAAATTGAAGTTGTACCTGCTGAGAATCGCCTGTTGGTTGGCGATATGCAGCTGGAGCCTGCCAGTGGAATAGACTTTCCTCCTGAATAAGTCCAGTCTTTTGGGATCCTTTGATTTGGGCATTGGGCCCTGCTGGCCTTGTCTCTCCTTTTTGTTCACTACAGACACTATCAGTGACCCCGGCTGCAGATGAGTAAACAGGTCCTTGTATCCTTTGGATGGGGCAAAATATTTCCTCTCTATCCCCCTGGCAATGAGGGGGAATCGAGGCAGGAGTTTACCACAAGGTTTTCGTTGTGGTCTGGATCGTCTTGATCAGAGGCAAGGCTATCCCTTGAAGAACCCTCTGGTGTCAGAATATCCACCATTGCATCCACTGACTCTCTGACCTCCTCTGCTTGCAGCCCTAAGTTCTGGGCCACTCATCTCAGGAGCTCTTGGTGAGCTCTACTGTCCACAGGAATATGGGTAGCTTTTGATCCTGCCACTGCTTCAGCTGGAGAGGAAGAAGATGAGGCACTTGGTATGATATCAGCCTCCTGGATGTTCTGACCAGCACGGTCCTCCCTGTCCGGAACCCCCTTGCCTGCTTCGGGACACTCCCTGGTGCTGGGGTCTTCCTCGGTACCATGCCCCACTGGCTGCTGCCAACAGCTCTATCTCCCTGCGACTCCTGACCTCGGTGCCACGTGGTGGGGCTCTATGCTTCAGGGCGTAGGTTGCCTGGGTCTCTGAGGCGAACAAGTAGGGGCCTCTAGGCTGCGACCCTTGGGCTTGATGGTATGTTCACAGGGTCCAGAAGGGCCATTGCTGGGGCCTCTGCCACTGCATAGGCCATGACCCCATGGGGGGGCCTGCCCCTTCTCCTCTGCGGGGTGGAGCCTTCCTGACCTGCGCCTACTCCACTTGGAGAAGGAGGACTCTGCCTCCAAGTCCGATGATCGTGATTCTGCCCATGGAGACCACAGGGGAGCCGTAGAGTGGTGCTGAGACACAGGTGATTGGTGCTCGGGTGACTGGTGCCGGAGTGAGGCCGAGCGGTGCTGATGTACAGGAGACCAGTGCCGGGGTGAGAGCAAGCAATGCCTAGGCGAAGGAGATCGACTCCAGGGTGAGGGTGACCATCAGTGATGCACAGGAGACTGGTGCTGTGGCAAGGATGACTGGTGCCGCATCATTGCCAGCTTGCCTCTAGATGGTACTGCGACGTGTGGTGCCAGAAGTCTTAGGTCTGGCGCTCTTTCTACTGAGGTCGGAGACTGTTGAGCTGTCATGGCAATCAGGTCCCTTGCCACCTCAAACCTATCCAGTGAGGAAGGGAGTTCCAGTTCTTCCACCTCACTTTCACTCGCTGGAGAGTCCATGTGTGCCGAACTCACAGGTGCCCCTTGGTGAGTTGAAGTAGACGGCCCCGGAAGTTCCTACGCCTGGTGTGTCTGAGGGCATGACCCAGTAGCATCCTTTCCAGTAGCTCACACTGTGGGCAAGCATCTTCTATCAGCCCTCTGCTTCTTGCAGGGCCGGTGAATGGAAATGGTGCCGCAGTGGTCTCTGGACTGGTGATTGGTGCTGGGATTCCCTTGGCACCAAGCTCTTCTTCAGTGCTGCTAGGTCTCTAATGGATGCCGGAGCACTGTGCACTGATGTACCAGGCACCAGGTCCGGAGGTTGTGACCAAAGAGCTGCGTCCATGAAGATCGGCTCGAGACAAGCACTTCTCTCTTTCCTGCTCCTGAGGCAGAAACTCTTGCAGATCCTGCAGCGATCAGTTTGGTGCAACTCCCCCAAGCACTTCAAGCAAGAGTCATGCGGATTGCCTTTGGGGATAAGCTTGTGGCAGGATCCTCAGGGCTTGAAGCCTTGGGTCCTAGGAATGTCCCGGTACCCCAGCAAGGGGAATACAACTAAGGGGGGAAGAGAACTCCCTTAACTAACACTTAGTTAAAACAGTTTTATAGTTAAGTGTTTATAGTTAAGACACTGACTAATTCTAACTATTTTAAACTATTTTACAGGGACTGCTAGTCCACACGGGGAAAATGCTTGCAGACACAAGACAAATTAAGCTCCAACAACCGTCACGGGCAGTAAGAAGGAACTGAGGAGACGGTAAGTTGGCAGGAACCTATATACAACACCATGATGGCGCCACTCCAGGGGGCGCCTGCACCAACCTGACGGGTACCGCTGGGGGGAAAACCTTCCCATGACCATACACACGGTGCGCACACACCTACTTGGAATCAACATGAGCGAGCACTCGAAGAAGAACGTTGGCTCCTCAGTCTAGCAGAAGTATAACATGATCCAATGGCTGCAAGTTGAAGCTAAAATAAAATCAGACTGGATGTAAGGTGTACATTTTCAAGAGTAAGAATAATTAACCATTCATTGGAATAATTTACCACAGGCTGTGGTGGATTCATCATGGATAATTTGCATATCAAGATTGGGTTTTTCATCTTCTCTAGGAATTTATTTTGGTGAAGTTCTATGGCCTGTGCTATACAGGAGGTCAGACTAGATGATCACAATAGTCCCCGTTGGCCCAGGAATCTATGAATAGCACCAGGGTATTAAGTGAACAGTAAAAACAGGGGAGAGAAAGAAAACTCCTCACCTTTTCACAAAGTCAGCATATCCCCAGCTGTCCAGCAGAATATTACATGACCCACTCCACCAATGAAACAGAAGTTAGAAGCATTCAAACTCTCATTGGCTGAACACACCCTGAGGGCAAGACAGGCTCTAACAGGTTCTGAAAAGTTGCTTTTTCCAAATGAATCTTTCCCTGAATGTCACACACACCACTGAATTCTTTATGTGGCAGTCAGCATTTTGCAAAGCCACTAAAATGTTACAGCAATCAAAGAGAAAAAGGTTTTCATACAGCTCCCCAGGGGCTCAAAACTTGCGGGGGAAAGGATTAAGAAAGAAAGAAAGAAAGGTGGTTTTTCTTAGGTTTCTCAGCTCTAGAACTAACATCACTCTAGAAGCATTTTGGATTGAGAAGATTATGCTTTTAGACAAAAGCTGACACTGACATGCACGCATGGACCTTGGATTTAGCCAAAAATATTTGAGAGAGTTAGAGCTTGCCAAAAATATGTTAATGCTAACAGTATGAGTATTTAGTCTGAACCAGGTTTTTAGCTCCCTGTACAATCATAAAATAACATCTTGGCCTACAGAAATCTTCAGGACTAGATAAATACAATAAGCAATTCTTATGGAGAGACATATTATAAAGAATTATTATTCTGCACATTTTAGAATAAAAAGCCATCAAAGCACACATCAGTCATCATGATACTTGAACTTAATACATCATTTTACATTTAAAATGATTAATTGCTCTCAAAATAACAAAGATCAGCCAGCTACAATAGAACAAAGGGTACTATAAACCACTTATAAATATTCCAAGTGAAGACATATGGCTTTTTATATCAGTGCTTTGTGCTTACATTGGAAATCAGACCCTAACGTGGAGACATGGAAGCTTGGGGGAAGGGGAGAGGGAATATTTACATAAAATGGTATTGATTTAAACTGCTAAGGTCCTAAAATGTGTATTTGGACATTTGGGTTTGAGTTGGAAATATCAAAATCTGAGCCCTTAAATGGAAAAAATAGTAAATGAATACCTGCTGACTATGAACCATGATGAATAGACGAGCAGCAGAGATGGCTCTGCATGGTTTTGGTGGGGTTATCCCTATCTGCTGTACAGAGAG
Source organism: Emydura macquarii macquarii (assembly GCF_026122565.2). Lineage (NCBI taxonomy): Eukaryota > Metazoa > Chordata > Testudines > Chelidae > Emydura > Emydura macquarii. The sequence goes on from NW_027131164.1 coordinate 15,299,396, forward strand.
CACAGCTCACTGACTAATGCAATGGAGCCCAAGCTTTTCCTGTCACTCCCCCCCATTACTGCACAATTGGCTCAGCAGAGGAGCTTGAGCTGATGGTGGAGCTGGGGGCAGAACCAGGGATGGGAGAGGAGCTGGAGCTAGAGGCAGATCTGGCCTGAGGATGGGGAGGGAATGAGGGCAGAGGTGTGGAGCAAGGGGTGGAGTGGAACTGTGACGGGGGCCAGATATGCAGCTGGGGGCAGAGAGGAGCTGTAGCTGGGGCTCCCTCCCACTCCCTGTGGGAGCTTGGCCAGGCACCGCCCCACACCTCCCAAATTTTCTTCTGTACCCCCCTTGGGGGACATGCCCCACAGTTTGTGGACCACAGCTAATGGAAAACAAGAACATACAGAAATGCTAGAGCCATTGCTCTCCGTTTCTCTTATTCTAAATCAACCTCACGTTGTGTTTCAATGCCCTCTCGCGTATGTGCGCTTGTGTGTGTGAGTGTGTGTATGTGTGTGAGTGAGAGTGAGACCTCAGTGTTGCCAACTCTCACAATATTTGGTGTCCATCTTAAAGTCTGAGTTGCTTAAATCAAAAATGTGCATGAGAATCTCAGCTTTCATTTTAAAAAACGTGAGTTTTTAATGAGTTTCTAGCCTTCATGTTTGCAGAGAAAAAGCTAGAAAACACAAAGCAAGTACACCTTAAATGCTCAGAAATAAAAGTAACCCCAAATGTATTATTTTCTTAAAAAAACACCTTAATGGATTTTGAGGCCTGACTCGGGATTTTCAAATGGCTGGCAAGACTGCAACTCTGTTCTCAGTCTTCGCCTTCCAAAAATTCAAAGCCCAATTGTTTGTGACTAGCCACAACCTACCTGGGCAAGGGACAAAGACCCCTGGTGCTACCACTTTAGGGCTACACACATCTTGGGTCCCGGCCCTGTGCACTCCAGATGCTCCCCCCTAGATGAGAATGGAGGGGAAAATCTTGCCTCCTGGCAGAGCTTGGGAGGAAGTAAACTGCACCCTTGCGAGGGCTGCAACCAAATGGCCGCCCTTCCCCCACATAGGAAATAGACGCACAGGTGGAAATGTGACTTCTTGGGGCAAGGCTCCTCCTGGGGCCGTGTGGCTACTCATCAGCCCTCACTCAGGGCTAAGTGCAAAAGGAACTAGTTTAACCCTTTGTCAGTAGAACAGGAGGTGGAGAAAGAATAAAGAATGGGTAAGAGGTGGGTGAAGAGACAGTGGCCCCTTGCATGAGTGTTTCGTTTGGGATATTTTATACTCATGTCCCACCCTTCCCACTCCCCAATCTTAGGTGGAATGCCTCTTCCAGAACCTGCTCAGACTTAGGTCTGTGATATTCTGGGATTCTGTATCATGCCATAGGATTATCCCCATAACTTTTTCCATTATCGTGCTGCTAAATCCTTTGCTTTTGTCATCTCCAGTAGCTTCTCTTATTTATTTAGCTGTTTGCTAGTTCGACAGAGGAAGAAAAGATAGAAAGTCTGTGCCCAGGGCGGTGTTCTTGAATAATACAAAATGAATCACCTCAAACTGGTGCTCTGTAATGACACCTTACTGCTCTCCGGGAGGCACTCTGGATTGATGATGAAAAACACATTGATACTTAACACTGAATCATCCTAGAAAGAAACGATGCAGACGTTATTTCTCCTGTACAGTAACTGGAGTTCTTCAAGATGAGTCTCCCTCTGGGTGCTCTACCCCAAGATATGTCCACACCTGTGCACTCTTGACCAGAGATTTTCTTCAGCAGCATCCATGGGTCCACTTCTGCACACTAGATTTGAGGGCGTATTGTAGGGTGGAGGAAGACAGACCTCCTGTTCCTTCTCAACCATGAAAGTCTAGTGCGAAGACTGAGGCAGAGGGGAATGAATGCACCCATAGGGAGATGCCATCTCAAAGAACTCCAGTTACGGTACAAGGTAAGTAAGCTCTCCTTCTTCACGTGGAGTCCTTATGGGTGCTCCACTGCAGGAAAACATAAGCAGCCCCTTAATTACAGAAGAAGGTGCCGTGGAGGTAGATTCAGTACAGACCATAGAAGCACGTCACTGAAAGCTGCATCAGCTCTGGAAGCAGGCATGATAGGGTAATGCTAGGAAAATGTGTGCACCAAAGACCAGTGGCTAATCTGCAGACGTCTGAAACAGGAAGGTTTTTCAGTAAGGCTACAGAGGTAGACTGAGCCTTGGATAGAATGGGCAATCACCCAAGGAAGGGGACAAGTCCCTAAAGTGCCATAACAGGTAAAGATGTATCCTAAAACCCATTTAGACTGAGATCAAGATGAAAAGCCTAGGAGAAGTCCTTAAGGACTTAGTCCTATTGAGGTAAAAGGTGAGGGCCCTTCCCTCAATCCATGTATGGAGGCTTGCTTCTTCTCTCAGCATGAGGCTTGGGATAAAACACCAATAGGTGAATTTCCTGATTAATGTACAATTCTGAAGAAACTTTAGGTAGGAAGCAAGGGTGTGTCATCCTGTTTCAATAGAACACCATGTATGGCAGGTTAGCCATCAGTGGTCCTAACTCCCTACCCTCCAGGCCAAGGTGATGGCTATGATGAGTGAGGTCTTGAGGGACAAATGAAAGAGAGAACAATTCCCTATAGGTTCAAACAGGGTTTTTCTCAGTGCATTGGGGTCCCATGGTGGAGTAGGCTCCTTGACAAGAGGAAAAAGTTGAACAGGCCTTCAATAAACATTGTAGCAGTCAGATGAGTGAAGATTGAAAACCCCTCAATGGAGGGGGAAAGGCTATGATGGCAGGTAGATGAACATTGATTAAGCGCAGCAATAATCCCATGTTTTTTAAGTTTAGCATGTATCGAGAATGCGTATCATACAGGACTCAAGAAAAGGTACTGAGTGGTGGCTGCACAAGGCCTGGAAGTGTTTTCACATCTGCAGGTAAGTTTTCCTTGTGATGGATTTTCTACTAGTAAGCAGTACGGTTTGTACCTCTGGGAAGCAGTCTTGTTCTGTGCCATCTACTCGCCAGGCCTTGAGGTGAAGCACTATGAAGTTGGGCTAGATTATGAATCCCGATTCCCGAGCACAGAGGTGCCCTGTCAGGGGAAGATGGAGAGGCAGTTGTCAAGACATGAACACCAGTTCTGGGAACCACATCTTTCTCAGCCACACTGGTGCTATGAGGATGGCTAGTATTTTCTCCTGTTTCAATTTGATTAGGACTTTGAGCAGTAAAAGCATCAGAGGATAAGCATATAGCTATATGTGATGCTAAGGAATGATTGGGGCATGTCCCATCACGTTGCAGCCAGGCCTTCCCATTATTGTCTTTGCTTCATTTTGAATGGTGTTGCAAAGAGATCTACCTTCGAATGACCCCAGGTAAGACACATCTTTCGGAATGCTGTTTGCCAGAGACTGGGAATGGCTGACGGGATGTATCACTTGATGATTACATGTTCTATTCATTCCCTCTGAAGCACCTGACATTGGCCATTGTTGGAAGACAGAATACGGGGCTATATGGACCATTGGTCTGATCCAGGATGTCTGTTCTTATGTTATGTTCTTATATATTACTTCGTTGTTCAGCTCTCACTCGTGGTTGTGGCAGAAATGCCTGCTGAGGGAATTTGCACTGTGTTCCCAGTAGTTTATCTATGAGGACAGTAGATGTGTATGTGATGTGATCTGCACCAGTCCCACAGTCTTATGGATTTGGTGCATAAGGACTTAGAACTTACTCCTTGTCAATTGATATAATACATTGCTACTCTGTTGCCCAGCATTATTCTGATCAGATGGCCCCTGCTGTGAAGTAGGAAGTGCTGGCAAGAATAACAAATTGATATGGAGGATTGCCTATATTTGCTTAGAGCTGTAAAATGTTGGAAGTGTGCACCCCAACCTATCATGGGTCTGTAGGAGGCAGTGAAATTGCTATGCATAGGAATGGCTTTTGTGGCTCCTTCCACCACTTGAGAAAATCAAGTACCCTCTGAGGTATGGACATCCACTTGGATAGACTGTACTTGTTGGGGTAGATGGTTCTCAGCCACGCTTGCAGACACCAGGAGTATAACCTTGCTAAGGGTGTCACAAACTTACAAACTGCCATATGGCCCAGAGTTGCAAGCAAGCCCTTGCTGTGGTTTGAAGGCTTTGTCTTACTGTTGAATGAGATTGGACATTATGGCAATCCTGTTCCTGGGTAAGTATGCACTAGTGATGGAGGAATCTAGAATGCCCCTAATGAAGTTTACACATTTAGTGGGTATGAGTGTAGACTTTTCTGCATTGAGGCTTCGGCCTAGGGAATGGAACAGAGATAGTGCCGTGCTGGTTACTGTCTGTACCACAAAAATGAGTGATCTTTCAGAAGCCAATCATCAAGGTAGGGAAAGATAATTAGTCCTATCTGACAAAGCTGGGCTGGGACATCTTAAAGGACTTTGGTAAAGATGCTTGAGGTGGTGGAGAGGCATAAGGGTAGGACATGATAATGGTATTGGTCCCTGCCCACCAAAAAATGTAAGAAATGCCCATGGAAAGTGTGCATGGCTATATGAAAATAAATGTCCTGAAAGTCAAGGGGTACAAACCAATCTTCCAGATCTAGGGAGGGAATCATAACTGATGGGGTTCCTATTCTGAAAACTGAGTGCAGACAAAGGTGTTCAAAATCTTGAGATCCAGAATAGGTCTTCACATCCCATTTTTCTTTGGGAGCAGGGAGTACTGGGAATAGAAACCTTTCCAATGAAGTCCAGTGGAACAGTTTCAATTGCCCCAGAGTTAGGAGGGATTGTACCCTCCTGCCTCAAGAGACCCTGGTGAGAAGTGTCCATCAAGGGAAATGGGGAGGAGGGGCGGGAAGGAGCTGAACCGAATGGTATAACCCGTAGAAAACACCGCCAGGATCCGTGTGTCTGAGGTGATGAGCTCCCATTAAGGTAGAAAATGGAAGAGATGGTCCCCATAAGGGTGGACAGGGGACCGGTGCAGCATAGGATCTGGAGCGGAAGATAGTTTGTGACCCTCAACCAATGGGTCAAAATGATCATTTTGAAGAGGTAGCTGACTGGGAAGTCACTGTAGAGCAGAGGTCCCCAAACTGTGGGACGTGCCCTTGAGGAACTTTCGAGGGTCGTGGAGGGGCCCAGGACAGCCCACATGGGAGGAAGGGAGGAAGCACCACTCAGCCCCACTCTGCTCCCTGTTCTACTCCGGCCCCAGCCTCAGCTCCTAGCCCAGCACATGGCCCCGCTCCTGGCTCTGCTCCTGGATCCGGGGGTGGGGGGGGGGCAGGCACAGACAAGGGTATGGGAGGGCATGATGTAAAACGTTTGAGGATCACTGCTGTAGAGGATGGCCCTTTCTGGTCTTCTTTTTGGGAGGTTCAGCCAGTCTTGTGGGCTGGCAGTGGACAGGGTGAGAGTGTTGAGTCATCTGTGATCTATTGTAGTTTCTCTTTGACATAGGTATATAGATGATCAGAGATTATAGTGCCACCTGGGAAACTTCAAGTGAATAAAGGAACCTGTCTGTAGCATCACTGAACAATTTAGGCTCTTCAAAAAGAATGTCCTTGACTGCATTTTGTACCTCCCGGGGGAGGCCAGAAGCATACAGCCAAGAAGCTCAGCACATGACACTGCCATCACCATGGAATGTGCAACTTTATTGGAGGCATTGAGGGAGGCCTGGAGACACACACTGACAATTGTCTGGCTTTCTGTTAATGAGAGTTTGAAATTGTTCCCTCTGGTCCTGTGGCAGATGTTCAATAAAAAATGAAGACTTTGAATAGTTTGTAAAATCATATTTTACCATCAGGGCTTGATAATTAGCTACTCTGAACTACAAAGAGGCTGAGGAGTAGCTCTTGCGGCCCAGAAGATCCAGCTGTTTCAGCTGCTTGTCTGGTGGTGTCAAACAAGATCAATGTTGCCTGTTTCATTCATTGATGGCCCCATCTACCAGGGAATTAGGTGTAGGGTGGGAGAAATAATACTCAGTCTCTGGGTGGAATATAGTTTTTTTTTTCCAGCAAATTTACACATAGGCAGCATGGTGGCTGGAGTTTTGCCATACCATACAGGCTGGGGCCTGCAGAGAATCATTGATGGGCAAGGTGAGTTTGCCTGAGGTAATGTATGGAGGATGTCCAACAAGGAATGCTGGGATACCTGTATTTCCTCGAACAGAATTTGCAAGGTCTCTGCTGTCTGTTGTTAAGGTCTTGAAAGGCCTTAAAATCATCAGCCTAAGATGGTGGGGGAGACATAACAGCTTTGTCTGGCAAGAAGGAAGATTTGTGGGGAGGTTGTGTCTGTTCTTCCTCTGCTGAATCTTGTTCTTCTGCAGGTTCCTCCTGAAGGGTCGGAAGATGGCAGATGTTGCTTTTGGCATGTCCTCTTAACAAAATGGAACCCTGTAGTGATGATCACCATAAGGGGCCCATAGGTTCCAATAAACCCACTGGGGTGGGGCACAAGGGCAGGAGGCAGGACCCAAGGAAAAAAAATATTCGAGTTAGTAAAGACATGAAAAAAAAAAAAAAAAAAATCCTTAACATTTAATAAGGTTAACTTTTTACTGCAAATATATTACATTTGTCTGATTTGCACGGAGAGCAGTTTTGTGTTTTTTGTGTCCTCCTCTGTATTTGCAACACTTCCTAATTAGGTATATCATCTGTCAATTTGATTAACATGGTGTTTAGCTCCCTTTCCAGATCATTAATGAATTAATCATGCCCTGGAGCTCTCTGCTGGACCTCTCCCTCCTAACACTTTATAATGCTATTTGTTATTACACTCTGTGTCTTAAGGAAGTTTTCTGTTTACATGACACTGTTCATACTCATCCTATTTTGCCACTACTTCTTTCCTCCCCCTGAAATGAACTTATTAGGAATTATTGTTTATAAGTAGCCTTGTTTTTTCCAGCTGACACCATGAACATTATTGGTCTCATGCTCATTCTATCCACTATCAGGAACCTAAACACTATCAACAGGATTTTTCAAAATGTGTAAGTGACAATTTAGGAGCACAAGTCCCTTTGAGAGCAAGGCTAATAATAGATAAGATTATCATCCTGATGACCTGCTGCAGGACAGTCCATCAAGGCAATATTCAAAACAATGCATGGATTGGGTATCTCCACCAATCCATAAAAAGCACATGTTCATTTCAGAAATACGCAGCCTGAAACACATTTCAGGGAAACAAAACATCTTGTTTATCGAGGTCTCAGAACTAATGGGAGTTGTAGTCTTGTATTCTGCTCTGTACTCTAGTGCTGCTACACCACACGATGCTAGCAAAAGCTAGCAACTAACAACGGAGTTTCTGTGGGAGTTTGGGATCTCTATTTTTTTAGTTTTTTCCCCTCTCTTTTTTTCTAGAAATCAGGACTAGGGTGAGAAGATGATGATAGCTACTGAGGCAGCACTTGAAGTGACCTGAGGAAGAGAGGAGACAGAGAAGATGGTTGGATGCAGAAGCAGCAGCATGTACAAGCAGCAGCATCCATGAGTGGCTATCTGATGGAAGCTACTTACACATGAAATGCATGCCTAATACGACTCATGCAGAGGAGATCCAAAGAAGAAAGATGCAGCTGGAGGCAATGATGGAATTCAGATGGGGATTTGAAGGTATAATGCAGGAGAGGAGAGAAAAGATGATACGGGCAACTCAAAATTGGGGGACACCTACTAAAAAAAGTGATCTGGAGGGGGGACTGGCAGAAAAGGAATGCTATCCCTGGAAGAACATGAGAACAGGACAGAGGAAAAGACCAGCTAGTGATGGTAAAATCAAGCTGAATCTGGCAACAAGAAGAAGAAACAGACAGAAGATGAGTTGGTAAGGAAGAGAAGAAGGGAAACCAGTCCCTGAAGAAGAGAGGAAGAGATGATAGAGATAGCCAGGGACCAGAGCATAGGGAAAATGAGGAAGATGTACAGGAGCCTGTGAGAGAGAACATAAGACAGATTCATACCAAAGGCAGGAAGAGACAGGTCTATGTGATCAAGGACTCCACAGTCAGAAGAATGAACAGGTCTATCACCAAACTAGATCTAGAGAAGAGAAGAGTGTATTGTCTCCCAGGAGAAAGGATATCAAATGTGGATGTGAGGCTGAAAAGGATCTTGAAGAGAGTGGGGAAAAAATCCACTGCTTGTGCTGCAAGTTGGGACAAATGACACTGCTAGATTCCCGCTGGAATGGATGAAGAATGACTACACTCAGCTGAGTAATATGCTTAAATAATTGGAAGCTCAGGTGACCTTCAGCGGAATACTTCTGGTACCTAGAGAAGGAGGGTGAAGGCATGACAAGATAATGAAGAGCAACAGATGGCTCAAGGATTGGTGCTATGAGGAAGGTTTTGGGATGATTAACCATTGGGAGGCATTCATAGAAAAACATGTCTTCTTAACTGATGGACTCAACTTGAGTACCTGGGCTATTAACATTCTGGGATAGAGGCTTTCACAGTTGATAAGAAGGGCTTTAAACTAAGTGATGAAAGGAGAAGGTTGAGAGAGGATCGTGAAACCACCACACCTGGCTTCAATACACAGGAGGAGGAAAATAAGCTACACTAAGAGATAGTAAGGGATAATGGAACACCACAACATAAGGGTATGGACAGCAAGAAGAAAGAAAGTACAAATATTGATTGCAATAGTAATCAAGTAGGTGCTACAGTTACTGAGAGGACTAGCCCTAATCTGACTAGAAAACTGGGAGAAGCCCAGAGGTGCTCAAACAGTTTTTATAGTGGGGGTGCTGAGAGCCATTGAGCCAAACTGTAAACCCTGTATATAATGGAAAACACAAGTCAGGGGTTGCGACCACACCCCCCACACCCTTAGTTCCAGCAAATGTTATACAAGACTGAAAAGAATCTGGACAATAAAATGAGGAACAGGTAAAGGAGATCAAACCAGATATTATAGGTATTACAGAAACCTCGTGGAATTGGGGGGAACTGGACAATTTTCATCCCAGAATACTGAAAGAACTGCCTCATGAGAGCGCTAGTCCAGTGGCAAGGATTTTTAGTAAATGTATCTATGTAGGGGTTGTACCATCTGATAGGAGAATAGCTAACATAATACTTATATTTCAGAACAGGAAAACAAGTGATCCAGGCAATTACAGACTTGTTAGTCTGACCTCAGTGGTATGCAAGGCTTTAGAACAAATTGTGAAGGAAAGAATAATTAAATTCATGGCAGTAAAAAGAAAAGTGGATTTAGCGCAACGTGGGTTTACCAAAGGTACATCGTGCCAGACAAACCAGATTTCCTTTTCTGAGAAAAATAACTGAGTTTTTTAGACGAGGGAAGTGCAGGTGTTCCAATTTACTTGGACTTCAGTAATGCATCTGACACAGCACAACATGGGAAATTATTAAATTAGAGAAGATGGGGATCAGTACAAAAATTATAAAGAGGATTAGGAGCTGGCTAATCGAGAGAAGGCAATGGGTTGTGCTGAAACGTTAATTATCAGACTGGAGGGAAATAGCTAGTGGAGTTTTTCAAGGATCAGTCTTGGAGCCAATCTTATTCAATATTTTTATTAATGATTTTGCCACAAAAAGGAGGAGTATATTAATGAAATTTGCTGATGATACAAAGTTGGGAGGCATCAGCAATACAGAGGAAGATTGGAATATTATACAGGATGTTGTGGACTTGAGTGACAGAAATGGGATAAAATTAAATAGTACAAAATGCAAGATCATGCATGTAGAGTCTAATCCAAATTTCAGCTACAAGCTGGGGGCTCATCCATTGGAAGTGACAGAGGAGGCGAGAGACCTGAGTGCATGGGTCAATCACAGAACGATTATGAGCCATCAGTGTGATGCTACTGTGAAAAAGGCAAATGCTATCCTAGGATGTGTCAGGTGAAACATTTCTAGTAGTGGTAGAAAAGTATTAATGCCATTGTACAAGGAACTGGTAAGATCACATTTGGAATACTGTGTACAATTCTGGTCATCCATGTTCAAGAAAGATTAATTTTAACTGGAACAGATGCAGGGAAGAGATACTAGGAAGATCAGGGGAATGGAGGGCCTATCTGATGAGAGGAGGCTGGAAGAGCTTGGCTTTTTTAGTCTAAGAAAAAGAATCTGAGAGGGGATATTATTGCTCTTTATAAATACATCAGGGAGTAAACATCAGGGATGGTGAAGAACAATTTAAGCTAAAAGACAATGTTGTCACAGGAGTAAATGGGTATAATCTGGCCATGAACAAATTCAGGCTGGAAATTAGAAGACGGTTACTAACGATCAGAGAGCTGAGGGTATGGAACAACTTCCCACTAGGAGTTGGGAAGGCAAAGAACGTAATTAGTTTCAAGAAAGGGATTCCTGTCCCTCCTCCCTGCCAATGTAGTCTGTTTTTCTAGAATCTCCTTCCTCTGAAGCATCAGAGATGGCCACAGTTGGAGATTAGACACAGGATAGCATGAGCCAGGGCTCTGAGGTGACACTGAGCATTTTGTCTCTCAGGTACCTGGCTGACTAGTTCTTGCTCAGAATGCTCAGGGTCTAACTGATCATCATGTGGGCTCAGGAAGGAATTTCCCCCCAGGTCAGATTAAGCTGGTTTTAGGGGGTTTTCCCCTTCCTCTGCAGCATCTGGATCCAGGTCACTTGCCAGAATTATCTGCATATATCTCACTTAATTTCTTTCCCATTGCAGGGGCCTTGAACATTGGTGCATCTTGGTCCCTTTTATTCTTTCCCTGTGACACATAGTTGTCTAATCTCCCGTGGGTTGTAATACTTCGATCTAATTTAAATTATTGGGATTAGTGTGCGGTGCTGGTTGGTGTTGTTGGCCTGTGATATACAGGAAGTCAGACTACACGATCTGGTGGTCCCTTACTGACTTTGGGACACTCAGTAAGAAGCAAGATAGCCACTTGCTTACTAGCTAGATAAGCACTGTGGGACATCACTATCCCACTAGGTATTATGCAAAGGCTCATGGAACTTAAAACTTGATGGGGCAGGGATTTGTTTTTTGGATGTGCTTGAGCATGGGAGTATTAGCTCCATGATATTCTGCAACAGACCAATTCACATCATGTTCTATATATATATATATATATATATATATATATATATGTTTACGCCTTTTAAAAAAAACCAGGAGTGAAAAATCCTCTGTTCATCTTAACCAACACAACTGCTGGCCTAGCAGAAGTTAAGGAGACAGGATCAAGGTGGCCATTAGCACGTGACATTAGGGTGGAGTAGGAATTGTGTTTCCTAGATGCTACTTAAATTGCTTTGCTAAAATGTATTAACTTCTAAGCTAATTTGGCACCCCATGCCCATGATATGGTGTTGATTGTTATGTACTTTGCTCCTTTTCTGTATGTGCTCCAGCATTCATAGCCAAATACAGAATGTTCTGGGCACTGCTTGGCCCACACACAGTACCCAGCTCTGGAATTTTCTTCCAAGTCTGTTGTCCTGACTAATCTTTTCAAAGGCTTTTTTTTTTTTTTTCTCTCTCCCAAGCTTCAGAGTTGGCTGTACAGTTGTTACATTCATTCTTTATTGTTTCTTGGCCTCATCGAGGTAAAGGTCAGTTGTTAATTTTAGTCACCTTGTGAATCTTAGTTGGTTACCAAAGTGTTCCATGGACAGCTTAGTCCCTCCTAAGGCCTATTTCTCAACCGCAGTATATATACACCAACATTTTTGAGGGTGCCACCCCAGGATTTGCAAAAAGGAGGATCCTTCTGAAGCATTCAGATCTGAACACACCTGAAAGTTAAAGAGATTTAGAGCTCAGTTTCCAGTTTTGTGTCATCTCTAAAAAACAATACACCCATAGAGGCAATACATCAAGAGTTCATAGATTCTGTCTTCTTTACAGGAGTCTCTATATTGGGAAATCATTTAAAATATGCATTTGAAAAAAAATATTTCCAGCCCACAGGTATCTGTTCCTAGTCTGAACAGGAAATAACTTATAAATTAGATAACTTGATTGGCAGCAAAACAGTGTTTAGCTGAAATAATTTTTAAGTTAGCTTTCTAACACGGTACTTCTTGTAATGCATTCAGATACATAGAAACTTCCCCTGGTTTGCTTATTGTACCTAATGTGTGAAACCTTGCCCCAGTTGAAAACTCCCATAGACTTATTAGGTGAAATGCTAGCCCCACTGAACAATAAGATTTAGCATTCATATAGCATTTTTATCCATAGATCTCAAAGCTCTTTGCAAAGTTGGATAAGTATCCATATCCCATTTTACAGCTAGAGACATTGAGCGGTTATGTGGCTTACCTGCTGAGTCAGCAGAACTGGAACAGAACCAAAATCTTCAACTCCCAATCTGAAGCCCTGTCATATGGTCTATACTGCCTTTAGTCAACCTGAGGTTACGTTGGCTATCTCAGGGATTTCATGAAAATTCCATGGGAGGTCATTGTAAGTAAATTTGAGTATTCATTGTTTGCCTGTACCAGAAACATACCCACACTACCTCTGACAGATTGCTATGGTACTGGCAAATGCAATCCTTGAAAGGGTCTCTATAATTTTAAGAGATGAACAAAACAAACAAAAAATCTCCACCACAACCCCAAATAGATTTACAGCATCCCTGTTTCAAACAGATGAGCAAGGTGAAAACTACCAGGACTGTGGCAACCTGAAGCACCACATTAAAATATTCTAAAAGAGCTATAATTAAAACAGGTATATTATTTTTTTAAACTAGTGTACATTCATGAAAAGGTTTTCAAAGTATTTTAGTGGTTTTCAACATCCATAATCATCCTCTGTTATCTATAATCACAAGCCCATGCCCACCAGACATCTGAAGTGTGATGTGAGGATAATAAAAAACCCCTCTCTCATTATGGTATATAACTATATATGTATGTACATTTTACACACACACGGTTCCTATGGTTGTTCTCAGCAACACTGTTGCTTGCATTCTTGTTTGCATAAATTTAAAATGATTGTTTTTAATGGAGTAACTTCAGGGATAGCAGCTTTGGTCCAATATTTGAGCTGAGCAAATAAACGACAGTGAATAATCTATTTCATAATTTGCAGCTTTTCAGATCATTAAATGTCTTTGAGCAAATAATGATATTCTCAGATTTAATTTGATTTAGAAATTTTTCACTATCACATGTTAGTAAATAAATCTTGTTCCATGGATTGCATGTGTGCAATACAAGCCTTGTGATATTTGGTGATTTTCTTAAAAGCCCAAGCTCTGGGAGTCAGCTGATGATATGAAACTCAGCTTCCATTTAATAAAATAATACGTTTCTAGCTCTCATTGTTGTGGGGAAAAGCACTAAAATATTAATCCCAATGACTCAAAACTAGGTAAGCAAAAAAACAAAATGTATTTGTTTTAAATCCCATGATTTTTATGCCATACTCATGATTTTTGTGGGCATGAGTTCTGAAGAGTTGCAATTGGCAATAGGGCTATGTTATTCAGAGCAGACCTTAAGAAATTGGGAATGAGCTGCATGGTCTGCAATCTTTACAAGCCCTAAAGGCAGTCATAGCAAGCTCACAGGATCTCAGGTAAGGGGAACCACAAATAATTCCTCACTGGTAGGGCAAATCAGTGTGACAGATGTTCAGACCTAGCTCTAGAGAATAACAGAATGCTATCTTCTCCATAAAAAGGGTTTGAAATTACTTTTAAAAATGAAAACCACTGAGATTTTGCATGGAGCCCACACCTAACTATATATATATATATATATACACACAATATGTGAATCTTAAGCATTGAATTGATGAAGAGAACATGAATAAATTCTGAAAGCAAATTGGTATTTTGTGGAGCAACATCAAAGAAGAGAAACATAATAACCTCTTGTTGAATGAGCGAGTGAAACTCCTGTTATGGTCCAGAAATTTGAGTTTTGATTTAATTTTTCATTGCACAACATCAATGTGTTTTTAAGGCTAACACATCACCTAATCAAAAGAAAGTACCAAATATTTCTAAACTGAATCGTGTCCTTGTACCTCTGGATTACTACATATACAGATAAAAATAATCTCTTAGGTAAACTGTTAATATCAGTCAATTGTGCTGTTCCAGCTAAAGATCATGTATTTTGATTTCATCTACAGAGTTTACTAAAGTTTAACAGGAATAGTTTCTCTTAAGCATATCCTGCTTTTTCTTGCTTTTCCTTTTTAATCTTGTTTTGCCTTGTGTCTTTTTTTTTAAACTTACTATTTCTAAATCATAATTTCCATTGACAGCTTGCTGCATGCTCAAATTAGTGACCGCAAGACTTACCCACTGGAAAACAAAATCCTTAGCAGCAAAGTATTCCATTGATCTTGTTTTGGCACAAATAAAATCACAAGGCAAGGATAAAACCAACATCTAATATAAGTAGAGACCATCTTGTCTGGATTATGATTAGTTTTGAATTCTTCCTGTTGCCATGACGCCATGCATGAAAAGAAATCAGAAAGGGATTGTGTGTCACTCAAAAATTTGTTTTAGTTTGTTTAAAATGACAAGAAAAAACTCAATTTTAATCAAATAAACCACAAAAACACCCATCTTTTTTATTTCCCCAAGAGATGATCAATTTAGCAGCTAGCCTGGGTGCAGGCATATGTTCAGAAAATTTTGCTGGTCAAACAAATTAATTAGGAAACATTGCTTATTTAATCTTTCTATGTCTTTTTCTGCTGCCGTAAAATGAGATTCGGTAAAACACTCCCACTTTTATAAACTGTTCTGATGTCTACTCTGCTGCAATCTGCCTCAATGGCCACTGCAAAGATGAGACTAGCAAGAACACAGTGCCCTCTAGACAGGCCCTTGTACACCCCCTGTGCTGGGGACTGCAATGGCTTTACAATACATCCTCGGGAGAATACCAGGAAGGGAGTGTTTCTCAGTGAGGACAGCAGCCTGCTTTACAGTTCTTTTATAAGCATCATAATGGGATCTTAGGGGCAATTGAGAGTCAGGCCTTCAAATTCTGGCAGCTGTTTATGGATTTTAAAGAGACCATGATACTTTCTGTAAAGAAGAGGGGTTTGCTCCCATGTCGCTGTTTCCCCTCCCCTAGAACTTCTGTGCAATGTGCTACACATCAGTTGACTGCATCTTTATCCCCAAACCTTCTGCAGTTCCATAGTATTCTCTGCACCCAATTTCTAAAGAGTTTTGGCATGAAATGCCTATAACAATGTCAAGTTAAACTGGGGCATTAGTAGCAACTCACCTGATTCAACCTAATGCTCATGAGAGATGGCTGCTGGTCAAATCTAGGCTATAGCGGCATCAATTCCATTGACTAGGGATGCCGTTCGCTGCTTCTCATGGCTATCACTGCAGGACATAAGAGCTTTCCAGGGTTTAAAAATACAATGAATGCTGGGAGAGGGGCAGTTAGTTCTCAGCTTGCTACACTTATAGGATAGGCCTATGCCTTGTGGACTAGCTACAACTTCTTTGTGAGTTTCTTCGTGTGAGGTGAAGTACAGAAAGTTGCAGTATGGCCAATCTGCCATCAACAGGAACAATCAAAGGTGACAAATGTATAAACCAATATGGCCAGATCTTTACCCAAATGGAATCAACAGGTTTCTTCCTAGCCACTGGTGGAGGAATGATTCTTACCTCTGTTTGTAAAGCACTTGGAGATCCATTAAGAAAAAGAGATGGGAATTATTATTACCAGTTCTTCAGTCTTTCCTGAATTTAATTTAAACCAAATTGGTTTTCTTTTGTCCATGCTCTCTCCTCTCTCTCTCCCCCTTTCCCCCCCAATTTTATTCCTGTGAGACAGAAGTGTCTGCACTGGATAAAAAGGATGAATACAGCTGCATGTCTTTCTCATATTGTTGGCATCATTGCCAATGCCAACTCAGTATATCCCCCTGAGGTTGTACGTTGACGTACAGAGAGACTAATGCTGTGACTGACCACTAAGGGATTCTGCTGTTATAGCCATTGGTGTGGGGGAGCAGCACCACCTTCTGGATGTTTTGGGAACAATTAGAAAGGACTGAATGAAGGAATCTTCACAAGACTCCATTGACTCCTGCCAGGACAGGGAGGCTGGTTAGCAGCCCTATGTGGGTGAGCAGCCAAGATGACCAATAGATAGCCTAGCATCAGAATCATTGTTCCATCTCTACCCTTTACCATGAAAAGGCTACCCACAGTGCAACCACAACTGCTTCAGTTCCATTCACTGGCCTGGAGTCAGACTGGGAAGGATCCAGGATGTTTGCCCAGGTGATGATGTCACTGGCATTGTTACACAACCACTTTCTTGGTTGTCTTTCTTAGGATGAACTTTGGCCATTAATGGGCCAGAAGTAGGGTGACCAGATGTCCCGATTTTATAGGGACAGTCCCGATATTTGGGGCTTTTTCTTATATAGTCACCTACTACCCTCCACACCTGGCCTGATTTTTCACACTTGCTATCTGGTCACCCTACCCAGAAGCCTCTGTGTCTAGACCAGTGATTCTCAAGTGCAGCCACCAGGGACTTCAGGTGCAGCCACCATGACTTTTGGGGTCCCAGCAACTGTTCCCCAATCTCCTTGCCATGGCCACTGGCTCTGCTCTCTGCAGCAGCAGCAGCAGCAGCAGCTCAAGCCCAAGCTGGGCCCCGACTGTGTTTTTCATTATAGTGCAGCAGGGCTGCAGCCTCTGGCTGTGGGAGGGAACCAACCCTCTCTCCCCATCCCTTTTGTCTTGATTGACAAGGGAGCACTGGCAGGGCCCTAATTGGCCAAGGTTCCATTTCCCTGCTTGCCTCCCATTAGAGGAGGGGACTGTCACTCACCAACAGCCACCTGGCTGGCTCAGGGCTAATCATCTTGCAGAGGGAGGAGC
The DNA here is from genome assembly GCF_026122565.2 of Emydura macquarii macquarii. Taxonomy (NCBI): domain Eukaryota; kingdom Metazoa; phylum Chordata; order Testudines; family Chelidae; genus Emydura; species Emydura macquarii. The sequence continues at coordinate 15,316,313 of NW_027131164.1, forward strand.
CAGGCAGAAGCTTGGTGCTGCAGCCGGGGGGGGCTGAGTCCCAAACACATCTCTCAGATTGGCAGTGTCAGCCAGGGAATGCAGGTGGAGGACAGTGCTCATGCTGCAGTGACTGTAGGGGCCCAACAGGGAGAGAGTACAGGCTGCAGCTGCAGCTGTTACTGCAGGGATATGGCCAGTCAGAGCTGGAGCACAGGGGCAGGGACAGGCCCATGGAACAGCCTGAGTGTGTGGCCAGCAGAAGCGTTCCAGTTAGTAGGCACCCGCTAGCACGGGCAGGCACAGCCCCCACCACACAGCAACTTCAAATTTTTCATGTTCTACTATAGATATACAAGCATTTTGCTAAAGAGGGAGCACAGAAGTGACTGGCTTATAGTGTACCCACTATGAGTAGTGCAGGTAACTCTGGATTGTTGGTATCGCTTTCTATAAAGGGGAGCCATGACTTATGCAATGAAAAGAGGCTATTTAGTAGTGAGTGGGAAGAAAAAGTATTGAGTTGTGTTGGAACTAATTCATCCAAAACCATCGCAATTTGTGCTATATGTAAAACAGAATTTCATGAGATGAAATAGCATGCCATGCAGTGTCATTATAAAACTCATGAATCACAAGTAGAGAAAAACCCTGGTGACAATTTTCTCTATAAAAAAGCTCTTGCATAAAACCAGAAGTGAAATAGTTCAACAGCTAAAGAAACTGAAGGACTTCCTTTCCTGAAAGGACAAATTACGTCTGACAACACTTAAGGCAAGTTATTGCATGATAGCACTGCAGAACCATTTGCAGATGGTGCATTCGTCAAACCTTTATGCTTTCTATTCAACAAGACAGTCAATTGTTTCAGGATATGGCCCTTAGCAGTGATACAGTGAAATGACTAATTCAAGACCTCGGAATAAGACATTTTGTTATAACAAAACTTTTTTTTAATTGATATACTTAGTAATAACTATGTAACTTTTGTGGTATTGTTAATAGTACATATTATTCTTTACATTGAAAAGGTGTATTATATTATGTACATGGCACTTCTAAATAACTAAGTGACTAGACGGTCACTAGTATAATATTTTCACTGTCACAACTGCAGCTACCAGGAATTTTTGTGGCCACAGCAAAAATTTGTTTGAGAGCCACTGGCCTAGGCCAGCTTTGCATAGCTGGTCTCAGTGGGTTAACCCACTCACAGCTTACTTCCTGACAAGGCCTCCCTATTCTGCCTTGCACACTCCTACCCTTAGGGAGATGTTGGGAACTGGTGGCAGGGAGTAGTATACCTTGACCTCAGTGCAACAGCAGAGAGGACACAGACAGGGAAGAGTGGGGAAGAAAGAGGAAGAGTCAAAACTGGCACCAACAGTCTGCAGAGGTTAATCGAGTGTGAGTAGGCACAGGCCTTCTGTGTGCCATCCTCTTATCACTTTGGCACAGCTGGTTGTGCAGGCAGTGGGAAAGGCAGTCATCAGTTGGACAGCCAGTGATGGTATATATGAAAGCAGTGCATTGGTAGGATGGTGCAACATCCTGCACCACCCAGAATTCCTAAAAGCACAATGTCCCATGAAACATGGAATACTTGAGAGATCTGTCAAAGAGGATCATGCTAAGGAAGAAGGGGTTCTTGGCCAAAGGGGTCCCAAAATGGCTACACCTAATAAGATCCAGAAGCTTCCCCACCACCACTGGGACCATGGACATTTGCCAGTCCCCAGGTGACATGTACATGGATAGACCAGTAACTACAATGGTTAATGCACATTTAAGAAAAGTTATAACTTGATACTGATATTGCCAAGATTTTGATACTTTTTTCCCCCCACATTCTGAAAATGTGTAATAAACTAACATTTTCTTTTGTTTATTTTTCTATCTGTCTTGTTCAGATAGACTTTTTTAGGGAGTAGAGACACCAGCACTGGAAGATGTATAAATAGATCTAGTAAAAACAAAGCAGAAGGGTTCACAGCAGGCACCCACAGTAGCTTGACTTCTCAGACAAATTTCTTGTTGTGACTGCTAAATGGAGAGCTAAAATTATTATTTGAACAGTTGCATTGTCTTTGCTGAACATCTGTACTGAACAGCATAGCTACTGAACCTGGAGACAGTGGTGGGTGGGAAGGCAGAAGAGAATAATTTCTTTGTTGTGAGTTATGAGATCTGTCAGTTCATCAATATAGACACAACTAAATGGCACTTGCCAATGCATAAACTGGTTTGGACAAACTGCTTTTTCAGTTTTGGCACTAGTTCAGTGCTCTTTGAGTAGGCCATCAAGTAGAAAAGACCGCTTTTTATCTGCATCTTTCTTCTACTGTTTGTGGACACCAAACTTCTGTATACCTACTTCAGTTTCCTGAAAGTATGTAGCAATTTGTCATTTCAGTTTCTAAAAAGGACGATGCATTTTTCACAACCAGAACAACCAAAGAACATTTTAATATACAGGGAGATAGAATGGCCACAGTACAAGCTGGCTATATCCATCATTAGTTTGTTATTTTTAGCTATTACATCATTGCAATTAACTCTGTGCCATTCCTTATTCAAATAAAGGCTAGCATCTCTGCTTTAAGAGTATGAGCTGTCAGTCAGATTTATTAATTTTTATTTGCAATAAATATTGACAAAGGAAACCATTTTAGATGGTTTAATATTGTGTTCACAAAGTGCACCCTGCTGGCTCATAACCGAACCAATTAAAATGAAAACTTCAACCAAAAGTCAAATTATAGATTTGAGCTTTAAATGTGTATAAAAATATTAGGGTTAGGATTTTCTAATTTAAGTATTATTCACTTGGCACTATAGCTATGCACAGTTCTACTGCACTTTAAAATGAACACACTAACAATTAGTGAAGCATTTTTAAAAAAATGCTGAATTATGGCGTTCTGTCATGACAGTTTTAAGCTGAATTTTGCAAAGCCTTTTGTATTTCTTGTGTGGGTAATCCCACAAAATGACAGGGTCATTCTTGAAGTGTAATGGAACATTGGACTTTTTATGCAGCACAAGCATTTCTACCACCTACAAAAACCCCAAAATATCAGCTCAAGGAACAGAAGAAAAAAAAGTCATCTCTCTGTTTTTAATCCGTTTCAAGGATAAAATGGAGTAGGGTTTATCTTTGGAATTCCACACAGTTTAATTTAGACTAGTTTGACAAATTTAGGTTTGCACAGTTTTCTAGATAGAATGGACTATGCTCTCTCATTTATCATGCTTTTTTACTTCTGTGTCATTTTGTAAGTCAGTCTGTTCTACTCTGTCACATAGAATAGGCCCTGAGGGTTGAAGCAAATTATTTTTGAGAAAATCCTGTCAAGGAAACATTTCTCTCTTACAGGGGATCTGTGGGTGTACAAAGAAAAACATGTAGTCATTTATTGCTCACCTCAGGCCGCGTTCAAAGCTAACTGAAGTCACTAGAAAGGCTAATTGATTTCAACAGACTCTGGACATGCCCTGAGCGCTCAAGTCTACAAAATCCTTACTTATACTGAGTCACGTTTTCTCAGAATTTTCAATTGGAAGGAGTGTGAACAAGAATGAAGTTACCAACACTAAAGGAGTAAAAAAGAGGTTACAACTGGAATTAAATCAGTACCTCTTCCAAATAATATCCGAGCATTTCAAAAAAATATCGTTAACACTGGTCTCAGTACCTTCGTTGCATACAATTAACATTGCATCATTGGATTAGCTGTGCTAAAGAATTATAACTGGGGAAGAGGGCTATCCCTTCCTGCCAACTTAAGTGTGGTACACAGGCTAGAATATACACACGTGGTGAAAGTGTGTGTGAGAGAGAGAAAATGTGTTGTGCATGAAAATGAAGATCTGTGGTAATACTTAGGTCAACATAGTTACATCATTCAGAGTTGTGAAAAATTCCTCATACTGTGTGTTGTAGTTAGGTCAGTCTAACTCCCAATGCAGACCCAGTTAAATTGGGAGAAGAGTTATTCCACTGACCCAGCAACTGCTCTTGGAAATGTGAATTACCTACAATCAACAGAAAAATGTGTTCCATTGAGGTAGGAAGAGTTTATACTACAGTAGCACAGCTGCAGCACTGTATCTGTGCCATCGTAGTGTAAACATACCCTAAGAATACCGGTTATACCTAGATATATTCACTCAGATCCTGGAAACCAGCACAAAGACTGAGCAGCCTAACTGTGTATGCTGGGGTTCTCCACTCTCCCGAAACAATTTTCCATTTTAGTACTTCTGTGTTGATTTAAGTGTGAACTTTATTTTGGCATTGAAAAACATCACATTTGAGGACACCAGAAAAAAAAACAAAAAAACTAATTAGCAGAAGTTTTATATTGTTCCTCTTGTGTGAGCAGCAAATAAAAGCCTGGAATACATCCTCTCATCTGTTTTCTAGAATAGACTATTAAAAAAAGAGTTTCTTTTCAAATATGAAATGAATTGTAGCTAACAATAGAGTTTGTTTGATTTGCTTCATCAAAAATATTCTGTGTGTGGCATATGTACTCATAAAAATCACACACAAACATACATGCACGCGCGTGCGCAGATGGAACTAATCTGGAAACAACATACAGTAGCAGAGTAACCTGGCTGTAGTTTGTTTTATCAAATTCTACAGTAATATTTGAGTGCTCCAAAAGCAGCGTCTTTCAGAAGGCACACTTTGTATTAGATCCAAGTGAGAATCATGATTTTAAGGTCTTCCAAAAGTGGCCACTGGATGGCTAAAGGGACTGGTATCAAAATACAGCTCTACATCCCACATCTATTTTAAATCAAGTCCAGGTCAGAAGTGACCAAAAATTTCTACCAGCTGATGCTGTTTTATTGCCTGTGTAAAATGAATTTGTTGGTCTCATTCCAACTGCCATAAAATCATCATAAAAATATTAATGTAATTTACTTTTCTTTTGAGACTGAAGGATGCCAAGAACACAATGAGCTTGGAGAACTGAACTACTCTCTTGTCCCTAAACGTTTCAAGTTAGCATTGTGGAAGTCTGCACTACCTCTGGATATATTGTGTGTATAAATTGTCTCTGGCTGCCATTTTAAGATGTACCTCAAATGTGACAGACTACACATTTTGACTGAGGTTTGTATTAAAAACTTTGCATGCTGTCTCCGTGATGCAGTGAATTCCTTGACTGCTGAGATACGATACAGGAGAATGATCACACACTTCGAGACACAGCTCAGGAAATCCTTCTAAAACAGAGTAAATTGAAATCTGCATAGCAATTGCGGAAATGCCAAGGATGCTGAGCAATTGAACTACACATCTGATTGCAAGCTGAATACCTCTTTGAAAACTTAACCTCTTCTCTAAGGGGAATTACTTAGCAAAACAAATCCTGATTATAAACCATATACTGCTGGAACAGAAGGTGGAATTACCCGAGATTAAAGATTGTTCCTGCACTGTGTTAGAAATACACTCTGAATAATAATTTTAGGAACTCCTATGGCATTTACAGAACATTTTACCCAAATGCTTGACTGAAACATCTAAACCGATTCATTGTGTATGAAGAAAAGTTGCCACATTCTTCCATGGAGGCAGGATTAAAGCTATAATTAAGTGGGCAGTCATCCTGTGGACTTGATTTTTAAAGTGTACAAGAGTTGTGTGCCTGTCTTAATAAAATCAGGTAACTGCCTGTGCAAGTGGCTCATTAGATGCATAACTGGCCACTTGCACACACAATCATGCAGTTCCCTAGCACACCGCTGTAATAGCACCCATCATTATTTAATAAATTCAGGCACTGTATCTTCCATAGATAGGAGACAGCAATGAGAAAGACTCTATGAGGTGCAAGAGAGGAGAATTGTATATCTCCAAACTTCTGACCAGCAACATAGGAAAAATACGTGTTAATGCAGGGAAATTTTGGTCAGGGACACTGGAGTAAATACATGCTCTTATAAAGAGGTATGTAAAACCTCTGGTATTTAGACACAGCATGAGACAGGACTTGGGTTTTAAAAGGTGTAATCTAGCTAGTTGTTGAGCCGGTAAACAGGATCAGCAAACAGGGGAGTTTAGCAAGTGAGTTCTCCAGCTGAAGGAGAAGCAACTTGTAACCCTTGGGGTGAGAGTTTGTAGTCTGTTTGTCATTGTGCACTTGCTTACTATGTGCCTGCTTGACTGAAGTTTATAGTGTGGTCTCTTTTGGGGCATGACAAATTTTTAAGAGTTTGTATACAAATGCCAGAAGTCTAAATGCTAAGATGGGTGAACTAGAGTGTCTGGTATTAAATGAGGATATTGATATCAAAACAGGCATCACAGAAACTCAGTGTAACAAACAATCAATGGGACACAGTAATACCAGGATACAATATATACCGGAATGACAGAGTAGGTCGTGCTGGTGTAGGAGTGGCACTATATGTGAAAGAAAGCATAGTCAAATAGTAAAAATCTTAAATTAATCAAACAATACAATAGAATACATATGGAGAGAAATTCCATCTTGAATAATAAGAGTAAAGTAGCAGGAATACTCTACCGACCACCTGACCAGTATGGTGGTAATGACTGAGAAATGCACAGGGAGATGAGAGGCTACAAAAACAGAAAACACAATAGTAATGAGGGATTTCAACTATCCCCGTATTGACTGGGAACATGTCACCTCAGGATGGGATGCTGAGATAAAGTTTCTAGACACCAATAATAATAGCTTCTTGGAGTAGCTAGTCCTGGTGCCCACAAGGGGAAAGGCAATTCTTCATTTAGTCGTAAGTGGCACACAGGATCTGTCCAAGAGCTGAATATAGTTCAATAAGAGTGACCATATTTAATTAAACTTAACATCCTTGTACAGGTGAAACAAATTGAAAAATTAAATAGCAATAAGTCACCAGGACAAGATGATATTCACCCAAGAGTTCTGAAGGAATTCAAATGTGAAACTGCAGAACTACTAACTGTGGTTCTACTCCAACTGACTTAAATGATCACTGTTTTGGACTCATCGCGAGTGCTTTCACTCTTCTTTGTTCTGATTGAAGGAGCAGATTATATCTATAAATAACTATTGTAAGTTTCAATTTTCTTTTAAGTGTATTAATAATTACAAACCACTACTCTGAAGAATCACAGCAGACACATTCTTTTAAAATATCTATTGAAATTACAAATTAAACTTTCAATATGGTTCAAAGTACAAAACACAACATTAAAAGGCATTCAACAGCTCTTTTATACATCACAGTGTTAGTGGCACAAAAAGTACTTACATTTCAAATACATGAACAGAACTTATTTTTTACACTGGTCAAACGCATCATCATTTATACATATGCATGACTCCTTCATGCTTATCTCTATACAAGATTAAAATACATCCACGGTAAAATGAGCAAGAAAGGTTCAGTTATGTAGCACGTACCTGTACCTAATGTTCCTGGAATTCTGTAAGAGAGATACACAAATCAAAGCAATAATGAAGACCACAGGGCTTTAACAAAACAGCATGCTTTACTTAATGTAAGTGCATTAGCAAAGAAGCACTGATGCAGGCTTTTCTTGATATCTTTTATGTCACTGTGCGTGACAACTTCCATATTCTGTCCATTTTCATAAGGATTTTAGACTATATATAGGAAACATATGGAGTTTGGTTTCAAAAAGCAAACTGGCATGAAGCTTTATGCAGTATCAGGATGAAGAATGCTTTTTATTAAATACAAGTATATCCATAATAGTAAAGGGAGAACCTATGAAATACACAAAACCCCACTTTTTCTTTACCTACCCACAAAATTTTAAAATCATAAAGTGCAATATCCTCTTCTGATCTATGAATATTGTTCCCCTCTCCCTTTCCACATCACACAGAATATTTTAGGCATCTTAATTTTAAATATTTTCTGCACATCAGGTCGTCAATTCTATGCTAAGAACTGGGCCATTCAGTTCTTGATTGTGATCCATCATGATTTTAAGATAAATATTCTAGGAAAGATAATGATGCCTGGTATGTGAAAAAAAAATAGAACTTTGCACTCTACACTATGAGAGGTGAATGTAGTTAGAAACAACTGAAATATTAATATAAAATAACACTGCTAAATACTTATATAGCATCCTCTGTCAGAGGATCTCAAAAAGCTTTAAAAATTATTAAGCCTCACAATAACCCTGTGAGGTAGGTGAGCACTGTTCCACCTATTTTACAGATGGGTAAACTGAGACAAAGGAAGGATAAGTGACTTGTCCAAGATCACCGTTGGTGCCCAATCCTGCACTCACTGCAATCAGTGGAAATTTTGCTACTCATTTCAGTAGGAACAGGCCTGAGCCCCAAGTCAGCGGTAGAGCTGGAGGGGGAAAAAAACCCAAAAAATCAACCACCCTCGAGTTCTGATTCCACTCTCAGTCTTCTGCTCTAACTACGAGAAACTACACCTTCCCAATAGAACATATAGACTATGCACTCTGATAAACTTAAGTTAAAAACAGCATTCAAGGCAATGCAAATGAAGTAAACAATAGGCTAGATATGAAATGCAATAGAAACCATGCAGTGAATCTCAGTTTTCAGATGAAGGATTATAACAGATTGTCTGAAATCTGTTATAAACATTTTCCTCAGAAATGCAACAAGGACATGAGCATATTTAAACCCGTTAGTATGGGACAGTAATATCAGAGTTTAAAACAATACATGTTTCATTTACAATCTGAATTCAGGGTAGTAAATGCCATAGCATCAACAGAATTTGTAAATCAGTGATTACCGAAGATATCCACTCTCAGGAAAAAAAACTGTAGTGGTAAAATTTAACATTAATATGTAGGGTTATGATACTCAGCATGCCTGAAAGTGATTACAGCATATTTTTATGAATATACACACATTATTACCTGAACATCAAGGGCTATATCAGTTGACAGTTTGAAAATTTACTGTAGTGAACCTAAGCATGCTGAGATCAGACACAGTCCTATATGTTGGATATGATCAGATAAACAGAGGTATTTGTGTCCATGTTAATGGTGATCATCAGTTGAAATGTAACCTTTTAAAAACCTTTACATCTGTCATGCAGTGGGGGATTTTTTTTCTTCTTTAATTCTGATGTAAATGTAATGCTCTACAAAGCTGTCGGTGACAATGGTGGGGAGTGAAGTGCACTATCGTGGGCATCACAAAATTCACAACATTGATTGCTCTGCCACAGTGCTTCAACCCTGACCTGAAAAGATTATTTCTAAGAAAGAAAGAATAGAGATTAATATTTATACCACAATACCTCAGATACTACATCGATAGGCTCCTGTAAACCCATCTCTGCTGGAAATGCCAATTAGAACCATTTGTGATTTAAAAGAAAATTGTGTGTTGCTTAGTGCTCACATAAGTGGAATACGGAATTGATAATCCAGGAAATCCCTGGTCAGTTTTGCCCCCTGAACAATTATGTCTCTGATGCTGCATGTGGATCTATCCTGTGCAGATCAGATTGAAGAATAAGGGTCATATTTCAAGCTTTCCCACGTCTCATATCTGGAAAAACTAGTTATTCATCCAATGGTACATACCTATTAATCTTACACATCAAAAATGCTTTCCTAATTCAGTCAATCTTTTGTGATAAGGACACAAATCCTGTAGGAGCTGGACTGAGACTGCAACCTCATAATTAGCCACTGAAACCAGTGGTGACTAGTTAAAGTGTGCCTATCCCATTAACAAGTTCTTGTGGGTCATCCAGCCCTCCCATGTTATTTCTGAATACCTAAGCAAAAAAACCGCCCAAAAAAATAAATCACAGGATTTCAAAGTTCTTATAGAATTATAAGACTTATACACTGTCATGCAAATCTAATGATGTAACATACAACAAACACGTTGGCTTCTAACCAGACTGTCATCTTAAAAAGGTTGAACATCTTAAGATAAAAAGACATTTCTAATTTAGCCAATTTGAATTTGGATACATACTAATTTTTTTAAAATCAAGAATGTTGAGGCTGAACATAGGGGAAAATCTTCAAAAGCACCTAAGTGATTTAGGAACCTATCTCCCAGTTTCAAAAGTGACTTATGCACTTAGGAGTCTAAGTCTCACTAATCATCAGTGGGTTTTTAAAAAAATTTACCCTATAACATTTCTTTTCAAATAATAGATATGCAGACTAAAACTAAACATAAATAAAATCAAACAAACAGGTTTTTTTTCCTGTCAGGCAGCCTGCTATGTCTTAGGTGGTGAGCCCCACTGACTTCCACATATACACATCATTGCATTGTTTCCTACTCCATTATATCTTTAGGTTCTCAAAACACAGTTTAACTTCCACTTGCATGCTCTGCAGAGTTCTGCTTCAATGGGCTCTGCCTGGACACAGATTTGCCCATGTACACCACATTCTATGATCAGGTCCATAACATAACATTTTTGTCAAATTCTTCTGCTGTTTTTGAAGCCTGCATTTATGAAGGGGTCTCTTCCAGTTTTCAATATTACAGATTACGATATGTTAATTTGGACATTTTACTACCCTGGAAACTCACAACATTGTAAATTACCAAAAAGAAAAAAAAGAAAGAAAATAAAAATAAAAATGGTGCAACATAATGTAATGTTGGAACAAAACAAACTAATCCTTAAGGAGAAACTTGTTTTGTTTTCTCACAGTATGATTATTAACATCATAAATGATATGATATAAACTCTCGAAAATGGAATAAATACTTAACATGTTAAACAGAACTTTCACAAATACCCCAGTAATTTTTATTACTAACTATAAGGATGTTTAGTACTTTTCATATTGTAAAGAAAGGAATCATTACTGAGCCGAGAATCTGCTGATAAGCAATATAAATCCTGTAATTTTTTTTTCAATACCTGCCTTTAAGACAGAAGCAAGCTATCTTGTACTTCCAAATATTCAGTAGCACAGATATTTCCACATTTGGTTTAACCAGGATTTTTTAATATATGAATAAAAGATTAATACCTGGATTAGAAGTGATGTAGCCCTGAAAGTATAGCAGATCTCTTAATAACAGCAAAAATTAACAAATCCAAAAAAGACTAGTGATTCAGTGCTAATCAATACCAACTATACTTTTTAAAAAGAACCTTGATTAGGTAGCAGATTTGTGTCACCACTCAACCTTACAGCTTTTATATATTTATTTTAAAAAATGTAGTTTTTGATCAAACAAATAGCATGTAAGACTTCCTAAAATTCCTGGAAGGCAGCAATTCCAGCTGTACCCTCCCCAAAATTCAAGAAAGGCATATGATGGCCTATATGCACCTTATTGATTTTCATTATCCTTGGAAAAATAAGTACGAAAAAGAATTTTTGCCATAGCAATATTAATAAAAACATAGTTGTGATAATCAGATATATTAAAGCCACATTTAAATGATAGGTGACTTAAATAGGAATATGAATAAGACACCTCATTTTGATGAAAATATATATTTGAAAAAATTAGATTTGATTTATACTTAGGTTGTTTTGCTGATGTAACATAGCACAGTTCCTAGAGTCCAGCAATATAGCCTCTAAGGGCAACATGACATCATTTGTTTTATCTACAGTATCTTCATCTCTTAATTTCAGATACTTATCTTGTTCCACAACATCCTCTAAACAGCTGACTTGACTTCCACTACCTTACTTGCCTATTGGTTCTTGGTCTAAGCAACTGTACTAACAGCAGTTCCTGGAATCATGGCGCTGTGTCACTGAAAAACAGAATTGGCAAGTAAGGCTACAACAACAATGTAAGTGCAAAAGGAGAAAAATATATGTTGTGATGAGTCCCATCTTCTTTTGATCTAGGTAGGTAGAGGGTCATCATCTCCTTTATTACATTTGCACTTGCAGCAAAGGACAAATGGGGTCGCAAGTAAAAGGAAAGGTGAGGCCACTAACAGCAGTAGCCCAAATCCCGCAAAGATTCCAACCACCTGAAAAACAATGGAAAATGACATGCGTCAGTATTGCAATTGGCACAGCAGGGTTCAAATTCTGCTCTTACACAAAGTCAATGCACTAGGGGAGAAATCTTGGCCCCACTGAGGTCAATGGCAAGACTACAGTTGGACATCACAGAAGATTTTGGTGTTTAATAAAATATATAACTACAGTTAGCAATATGATTATTAGTTTTCAGTACGGTAGCAGGCTCTAATCTTGAGAAAAACAGTTACTAGATTGCAATGGTCCTTTCCAGTCAGTCAGAATTCACAACATGCCATCTACGAATTTCAATAGTGTGCACATGCGCACACTAGGGGTATGTCTATACTGACGGCGGCAAATTCCCCACCGTCAGATCGATCTGTCCAGATTGATTGAGTGGAAGTGAAGACCCGCTCAATCGATCCAGAAGTCTATCTATTAAAACCACCTGCAAAAAAAAGCATAATGCTGCATTGACGTGGCACTAAATGGAAGTTACGAAGTCAACAGGAGTTACGCAAGCTACTGTGTGTAGTTTGCGTAACTCCCCATTGACTGCCGGCGAAATTTGCCAACAGTATAGACCAGGCCTAAATTAAGCAGATGTTAATTTGAACTGGAAAAAAAAAGACAAGGATTGCCTTTGCTATATATCCTACACCTAGCCACTCTTTTTCAGTGCAATTGGATAGTTTTAACTTCCCCCCCATTTCTTTTTTGATAGAATGTGAATTTTAAGCCTCTAATAATACCTGGGGTGCTTGAGGAATTCTGTTGTTGAGCACAAACAGGTTTATATATTATCAAGTTACACTGACAGATTCTTACAGGTATTCAAGAAGGGACACTTTTTTCCTTTTAGAGAGTAAATATTTGGTCTCAAACAATTTAAAATTCAGCACGAAGCCCTCTTAGATATTTCATTGTACCTATCACTACACAAGTGGTTATATGAAATGTTGACTGACATTTTAATGCAGTCACATGTTGTTTGCAAGCAGTAACCATGCATTTAAATTTAGCTTGAAAGAAGATTAAAATCTTTATACAGCTGAGGTTGCTAAGTGCTACCTGTTCCAACACATCTAGAGTTTGAGTTCCTTTATCTTTACTCTGTCACTGAAATAACCCAATACAATCATCCACACAGCTGATAGGAAAACCAACACCTTCCCCTTTCCTATCAAGGAGCAGTCTCTGGAATTTTGCCCCGAGACACCAAATTTTGCATCAGCATTCAGCTAGCAGGTATGTAATAAATTTGATCCTCCATTTCTCCCCTCTGATTGCTGAAAGGGAGGAGGAATATTCTCTGTTTCTGTTCTTTCTTCCAATCCTTGACATTCCTGATTACTACTAGAATGATACGATCATCTCTCCATAGTCTACTTCTCCCTCAGCTTCCTGGCTGCTGCAAGGTGGCGGGTTACTCTATTCCTCCCACAGCCTCCTTTTCTGAGCCCTTCTCAATGAATAACTCTTGTGCCTGCTGCTGCTCAGAGCTTTCTCAAGCAGCAACAGAGTGAAACTGACCTGTTTCTCATCAGTTTCACTACTGCCCACAACCTTCCCAACTGCTGTAGTGAAAACCAACCTGTCTCTGCTACAGCCAAGGAAAGTTCTTAGCTACAGGGCTCGGGCCTAATTTTTAAGCCTGACCTGGGAACCAGTCTGCCTGACCTAAGCGCAAGAGGGTCAAGTCATTTTCCAATCCAACCCCAACACTTCCCCCCAAACCTGAGTCACTGCTGCTGCTGCCTCTTGCCCAGGGGATCAGTGTGTCTGCTGTGAGCCTCGTTCCTACCAGCTACTGCTCCCTGCTAAACCGTGTGCTCTGCAGAGTGAGAGGCACCATGTCTCAGTGGCACACTCATCCCGCAGTGTACACATTGCAGCAAGTTGGCAGTGGCCACCAGGAATGGGGGCATGATGCTGCCACAGCACTGACCCTACAGGCAGGAGAAGTTAATCAGAGGTGACCTAACCTAAGTCTGAGAGGCTGGGTAGTTTTTTAGCCCACCTAACCTGAATCCAACACTCGTAGTTGGGTCCCATCGCATTCGGGTTTGGTTGCAGGTCTCTACTCTGAGCAGCAGAAGCACTGCACACTTAAGGGAGGCAACGGTGCACTGGTTTCCACTCATTTCATATTTGGAAGGTTATAATTTTTATTAAGTTCATGGTAATTGCCTGAGAAAGCTTCCTACTTGCCCTAAGTAAATGAGAGACTGGATTTCGCAAGGTATGCTTGCAACAACCTTCTTGCAAATTATTGAACAAACCCACCCAGAATTATTCACAGAATACCTGAGAAAAATCATCCGCTCAAACAATTGAAATGTGAATGCTGGGACTCTCTAGGCACTACCATAATACAAACCATAACAATAGTACTGCATTTGTCAGATATGAAAAACTCTGATTAACTGGCAAATATTTCATTTCCCATAGTATAGAAAATATATTCTAAACCTAAATTTATAGGCTTATTGATTCCTTCTCTAACAGGGACAATTTTTCTTCCTGAACACTATGGATTTCTTTCAGCAATTTCATTTATCCATTTATTTTTTATTCCAGCGTTGAAAATCAACACTCTGTTCAGCAGATGGCGCTGCTGAACAAAATTAAGTATGAAGAGTGACGTGCACATTGCTTTATTATTAGAGAAGGATTTTTATTTTTAAATAAAAAGCTTGGCTGTGGCTCACCGGGGACATGAATCTCAAATTTATTTGTCCTAATATTTTAATTTTTTTTGCTGAAGACAATTACTTTAAAATATTGTGTTATAAGCACCTTTCACCACATATCCCTGTGTCAGATAGGCAGCTAATCTGATGCATCTGGGTTTAAAGTCTCTAGGGGCACCCACTGACACCTAAAGGTGAAAGTGAAACGTAGACTCTTCCCTGAGCTTCCTTTAAATGCTACTGAGCTGCATTTGGGACCCATACTGATCTTTGCAGATAGCACATACACAATTAGCTACATGCAATCTTTTCAGTGAGCATTATGGGGCACCACTAGCTGAGCAGAGCCAAGATAAAAATTAACAATATAATAGACTGGCAAGCAGTGCTATTTACAATCAAACAGTTTACATTTTCCTTTCAGCCCAGATAGCCCAGTCAATGAATTTATCCAGAATTTTTAAGAACAGGTCAATAGATTGTCTGGTGAGCATCAGTGATACACTTTCCACGTGGTGGACTCTGCTACTGTGAACAGTAGGCTATTTCCTAGCATGTGTAATGTCTAGAAGTGATTTTTGCACTTGAAGCACAGCACTTTGCATTACAGCAGCATGCCTTTCACTTTGATGTTATGCTCCTCTTGGTTAATACTCTCCAAGAAGGTTTAACGTAAGGGCCCCCATCTTGCAAATACTAGCAATCGTAGTGCTTACTAACGTGGCTTCAATGGCTATTCTCAGGATAGTGCTTGCAGGATTAGATACCAAATCTTCAAAACCACCAATCTCTCTCTCTCATGGTGCATGATATGTGCACCCTCCTCTCCTCCCCGACTTCAAAGCTGTCTGCATCAACTGCTCATGCTAAGCATACGTATCATACCTCAGCATAACTTCTCTGGTTGGCTCTGGAGAACATACTGGTAAGCAGTGTGAACTCTGTGTTTTGGGGGAGTTCAAGCCACAGCTTCTCAAACTTACACCTATGTGCATCCTAAGGCCTAAGTTTGACTCTAATTAAATAGCACTGAGCAAAATGAAGAATATCAAAAGTCCCCAAAAGTTCAGATGGAGTGTAACAGCTTTTGTATGTTATTCAATTAACAGGTGCTCATGATACATTTCTTGACACCTGTTTTTCTAATTAGCAATGCCAGCAACATCAGTCCTGTAACTAATTATGCCATAGTGCAGTGTAGCAATTGTTACAATGGAAGAAATAGACATGGGCAAATATTTTTAACGAGAGTCCTTTTCTTTCAATATCTGCCTGTTTTAGAGTTCACTAAACTTCAGCAAATTTGGGGCAATTTTACAAGTCCTTTTAATGCAATTTTATGTCAAGTGTTTTCTGCTTTGACTGTTTATAAAAATCGCAAAAGCTACTGTCGCTCAAGCATTCACACTAAGAAGAGAGAGGATGGTGCCCTCACAACATCTGAGCACCCTAGTGCATTAGCACAGGGCTAGAAACACAGATGTTCCAAGGTCTAGTCCCACTGCTCACACCAAGAACCAGCATGACAACTGTGGAATGGCTCCTTACAGTCAAGGAACTGTCTCCACTTTTTCTCTGCAGGCCCCCAAGTCACATGCTGCATCCTCCACATTTCTTGAAGCTGATGTAAAAAAACAGATGGCACCTCAGCAAGATACGCTTGTTGCTTTCTTCACTGTGAAACCGGCAGAGACTGAAATCTGAAGCAGGTGAAGGAGGGGGACAGAGTAAAAAAAACCCTTTGCTCATGATTGGTTCTTTATAGCTTGACAGACACCAGAGGAGGGAATCAATCTACTGTCCTGTCCCATTTAAACCAGACATGTCAATTAGGAGTCAAAATCCAGGATGGAGTCTGACTTTGTGTTATTCCTTGTTAATGTCTGTCCTTGCACCAGAATGGCTTTCCCTTAGCTACTGAACGGTTAAGATGCTTAGGCAGTCAAATCAAGCATGTGAATCTATCTATCTATGTAGACGCAACTGCAAGAGAGAGAGAAAGAGAGAAAGCATTTTACTGTGAACCTGTACAAAGTTTTAAAAAGCTCTTTACCCACCTGTGTTCTGTGCCAGATAACAGATGCCCTGGAGTGACCTAACTTGTTTCGACAAGGTCCTTTGTCATAATGTATAAGGAGGAAATCATCCTATGAAACAGAAACGTTTGTAATTAATAGAGGGTCTTTCTTCATTCAAGATGGAGCAGATACTGGCAGCAAAACAACAAAATATTACAGAGGGAAGCAAGTTTGAAGATGCCTCCAAAGCACTGAATATGAAGAGAAAAGTTTCAGAGTGGAAAACTGGATTTGTATTATTGGACGGGCCGGTACTGAACAATCCTTCCTGGAATTGCTCCCCATAGGGTTTCTATGGAAATGATTTCATAGGTGGAACATAATACAAATAAAGCATGTGTTGGAGATATAAGAGAGTGAGTTGTGCTATGTCTGGAGCAGAGGGCCAGTGCAGATCAGAGTAAAGCACTATAGGAACCTTTCAGCAAGATGACAATAGCAACAAACTACAAATGAAGAACTGGTATCTATTACTTCCATATCGTTTAGGTTCCCATGCACATCAAATCAATATGGTACTCTCACTTGCTTTTCCCCCTCTTTGATCTCAGACTATGGGGATTTCTCTGTCTAGCAAAGCTATTGGGTCTCAATTTGCAGCTAAAAAACCTTTGTCCCTTCAGTTCTCAGGAAGTAAAATGTCCTATCTTCTAACCAGGGAATGAACTCAAAGGAAAAGTGAAGTCATGTGGATAAAAACATTTTCAAACCCAACTGCCTAAAGTCAAGCACCTTAATAAGTAGCCTGGTTTTCACAGGTGTTGTGTACCCACAACTGGAGTCAACAGAGTAGTTAGTGCTCATCACTCCTGAAAACCAGTTTGCTTATTTAAATGCCTAAAGAGGGGTTTAGGCCACAGATTTTGAAAATATTGGCTATGATATGTATAGAACACGAGCAGAGGAAAGCTGCTTCTTGGATCGCCAGCCTCCCAAGCTGCACTTATTTTGCAGCTGGGAATGCAAACCAAAGCAGATATCTACACAGTTCTACAGAGAAAGAAGCATCTGCTTCCATATCTGGACTGGTCACACTTCAGTACAGCAACCAACGCAGGCACTGGGGATCTCTGCTTTTTAACTAAGTATAGGAATGCCCATAATTTAAAATTTATCTGTAATGCACTCAACCATGACTATTGCAGGATTTGGAATAGTTAGAGTACATTTTTGGGACATGAAATATTTCCTTTGCCATTGTTAACTACACTTTGCAATAAATCGTTTCCTTGGCTAATGTGTGGAAACAGATGTAGCATATTGTATATACTCCAGTGCTTGGGCCCAATAAGATATTGGTGGGCTTAAAAAGTTTAAGCTCAGGACAGGAAACAGCTTAAGAGTTAAATCAAATTCCTAATGCTCTCAGAACACTCATCAGCTTTCTCTCTTACTTTGTCCAGAAGAGCAGATGTAAAAACCAAAGCAAATCAACTTCAAGAAACAACTCCCACTACTGAAGTTCAGCACTAAAATGAATGCTGACACTGTTCATGGGATTCTGTATTTAGAGTTCCTGTACTATTGGGTTACCATACACTGCCATGCAGAACTGAAAGAAGTACAAATATATTTATCTGCAAACACTCTTTAGATTATAAATTGTTCAAGAAGGTGCTGTCTGATTTGTATGTATATGGTAGAGTATTAAACACAAATTGAGAAACAAACTCTGTAGATGCCACATGGAGATGGCAAAGGAAGAATAATTTTCATCAAATTTCACATTACACCAACTTCTTAACAGCACAACAGCTACTCAGGTGGGGGTTACTCAAGTAAGATAAAGTGTACACGTACCATCAAGTAACCAGCTAAGGTACAGCTCTGCTCTTGCCAACGCTTTTTAGCAGAGAAATAGGCGCTAGCAGTAGTGTTACAAAAAGATCAGAAGAATCACAGAATGTGAAAGAGCAGCTAATAAGACTGTCCTATGGATATCCTCAAGTCACTGTAATGAACTTCTAAGCTTACAATATCCACCGAAGTGCGCAGTGTATACTCACATCAAGAGATTCTAGACAGTACCAGCAAAAGGCATGTTTGCAGTTTTTACACATCATCTGGGCACAACCCTCATCTCGCTCGATATAAACTTTGCACTTTGGACAGCGTTTGATTGGAGCATCATCATCTTCCATTTTATACATAGAACTGTGGGAGACATTTGCAGAATTTTATAAAGTGTGTACCCATGCATGTTTGAAGTAAAAACAACATACCAATTTTAAAAATCTGGGTTTGCATTTTAGTTTTGTGATCAGATTTTTGTTCTGTTTTTCAATACCTGGAAAGTAAATCTAGTACAACAATGAATTTTTATGTGCCTATAAAACAGCAATGTGCTTACCAGACACACACACATTTCTCTTATCTACCAATTGTTTTCTGTAACCTGGCAACATCAGTGTGTTCAATGCTCTTAGCCGGGCATGTGGAAACCAGCCTGGAATCAGATTTTTACATGCCTTGTCCACCTGCCTTTCTCCTCCTGTTCTTTCTTATAGAGAAGGAGAAAGGATCTCAATGTGAAGAACAGGGAGACTGCAAATGCCCAGCTGACCCAGGTTATGGTCCACAGAAGTAGGGACTCCCTGGATGAGGTCAAGGGGTCAGCGAGAGACTGAGTATCTCCCACCTCCAGGAGCCTCCCCTCCTAGGACTCTCTCCTCCAAGCCAAAGTCCACTGGGTTTTCCTGGATACCCTGTTCGTCCAAGGCTGGCCTCCTCTGTTGCAGTTCAGGGCAACTGAACCTGTATGAGCCTAGTATGAGCATAACAGAGGCATAGTATGCAAGTCACAGTAAGTGACAGTACTGCTCTACTCAGTGCTGGTTAGGCCTCGGCTGGAGTACTGTGTCACCAATGTATAGAAAGGATGTAGAGAAACTGGATAGGATCCTGAGGCAAGCAACAAAGATGCTCAAAGGGATGGAATGCTAGCCACATGAGCAAAGGCTGAAGGAACTGGGTATGTTTAGTTTGGAAAAGAGGAGTTTAAGGGGGGATATGATAGTGGTCTTGGGGTACTTGAAAAGCTACCATAAAAAGATGGAGAAAAGTTGTTCTCTTTTGCCACAGAGGGCAGAACAAAAGGCAATGGGTTCAAACTACAGCATAGCAGATTTAGATTAAATCTCAGGAAAAATTTCCTAACTGTAAGAACGGTAGGACAAAGGAACTTACTGCCGCAGGAGGTCGTGGAAGCTTTTTCACTGGAGATTTTCAAAAGGAGGCTGGATAGCCATCTGTCTTGGATGGTTTAGACACAACAAATCCTGCAACTTGGCAGGAGGTTAGACTAGATGATCTTTGTCATTCCTTCTAACCCTATGATTCTGTTCCACTCCATTATCCACTGAGGGCATCTACTTGAAGCTCCCAGCTCCTCAGCTGTCACTTTTCTTAGGTAGACACCTGTCTCTCTCCCTCCTGCTTGAGGTTTCTTCAGGCTATACAGTTCCCTACCTACAGTGTGATATCCCCAGCAAGCCAGACTGCCTAAACAAGCCAGCATCTGTGCTTTGCTTTCTCTCCAAAGACTATGAAGAGAGTAACTGCCCCAGGTATAAGTTACTACACAGCCTTTATAAACAAACACATTTATTCTGAAGGTGAACGCGTTATAGAGAAAACATATAAAAACAATAAAGTTCTTATATACATGCTAAAAGCTTACAGAGGTCACCCCTCAGTTTTGGGGGCCTCAGTAGGCCAAAGTCCTTCCAAGTCCTCCCAGGGAGGATTGACACTCCCTTCCCCCCCCGGACAGAAGGTTCTGTCCATTTGCTGGATCAGAAAGATGGCCCTGAGTCAGCTTAAACTCAGGCTATTTATCCCAAAGTCCTTTCATCGTCTGTTGATCTCTGGAGAATCCAGTTTGAAGCGGCATATACGAGCAAATGCTGGTCCTTCTCTGGCAGTGTTACAACCTGAGTGAATTTGCCTGATCACCCACACTCCTGGAAGAGCAGCAGTCAGGGTGCCACGGCAGAGGCCTCCCAAAATAGCCAACCAGGATTAATCAACCCTCAAGCCCCTGAAATAGCAGCAGCAGCGATGGGGGAGGGCACCTGAATGTGGCTGAATGTGTTGTTGGCATAATTGGAAAACAGATGGTACTGATGGCTGGGCAAGCAGAGCCAGCAGCCTGGATCATCCCTCTCTGCTGCTTTACCTGGCTCCACCTACTCCCTGATGGTGCTGGTGAGACAGCCAGGCCATTGTCCATCTTTGTCAAGCACAGTGTCTTAAAAGAAAAGATTTGGAACGGCAGCTGAGGACAATCACTTAAAAAACCAATGGGAAAATGGCCCCTTGATTGGAGGGAAGGTTACACTCCTTTTGTTAAGCGTCAAGTAGATCCATGCTGCTGCCACTTGGTAGGTTACAGTACTGTACCTCGTTTCGCCTGGGAGGAAGGTGATTGGCATATTCTCTTGACAGCCTTGTCCTGGATGCCAATTGGATTTACAAGAGGAGCAGAACTCAATGTCACAAGCTTTGCACTGGACCAGCTGCGGATTCTGAGGCCCTGATTCTTGAAGCTGGCAAACTGCCTGGCAGGCAGAAGATGGACACCAAGTCCGACATGGATCCAAAAGCACTTCTGCAAAAGAGCATAATATAACCAGAATCAGTGACCACTACAGGATTTCCTTCAATCACGTACAGCTTAGGGATGCCCACATGCTCAGACTGCTTGGCAGACCAGCTGTTTTCAAAAACAGCCTCCATTTTGTTTGCCCAGCCTGGCACACTTATGGCCTGATCTGCAGATGCATTCAACATCAGAGGTATCTAAAATTAGAGACCACTTTTGAAAATGTGGGCCTACCTCCCTAACACTCCACTTCTGGAAAGGGACTGAATTAACTGCTTTTACATTGTTCACAGAATCATACAACCCTAGGGACCACAAGGGCCATCTAGTCTAACCCCCTGCCAAGATGCAGGACTTGCTCTGGCTAAACCCTCCAAGACAGGTGGCTATCCAGCCTCTTTATGAACACCTCCAGTGAGAGAGAGTCCACAACTTCCCTAGGCAGTCGGTTCCATTGTCCTACTGTTCGCACAGTTAGAAAGTTTTTTTGAGACTTAATCTAAATCTGCTGTGCTGTAGTTTGAACCCATGGCCTCTTGTCCCACCCTCTGTGGCAAAAGAGAATAATTTTTCTCCATCTTTTTTATGGCAGCCTTTCAAATATTTGAAGACCGCTATCATGTCCCCCCTTAATCTCCTCTTTTCCAAACTAAACATACCCAGATCCTTCAGCTTTTGCTCATATGGCTTACATTCCATCCCTCTGATTGTCTTTGTCGCTCGCCTCTGGATCCTTTCCAGTTTCTCTACATCCTTGCTATAGAGTGGTGATCAAACTGGACACAGTACTGCAGCTGAGGCCTAACCAGCACCAAAAAGAGCAGTGCTATCATGCCCTGTGAATTGCATGTTAGGCCTTTGTTAATGCCACCCAACATTGCATTTGCTTTTTTTGCAACCGCATCGCACTGTTGACTCATGTTGAGGTTGTGACTCACTACAAATGGGTAACGGGTGAAGCTTCCCCTCAGGAGGCTAACTCCCTGTCCCGCCTCTTCTGCCTATGGTCCTGCCCACACTCCACTCCCGTTCTGGCCCAGGCCCTGCCCCTGCTCCACCCCAGGTCCCTTCCTCTTCCCCACTCAGCCCTCTCCCCGCATGCATCATCTTCTCCTTTCTCCTCTTCCATCCCGCTCGATCCCCCACAGCCACTTGTCGTCCTCACTCAACCCTCCCTCATGTCCTCCACACATTCCCTCTCCCAAGGCCCCCACCACTCGTGCCCTCCACCTCTCCGCCAAGCTTATTTATTATGCGCCATGCAGGTCCCCAAGTGGCTGAGGAGGTGGTATTTGCTACTCAGCTTCCCAGGTTCATCAGTAATCTCCCTGGAGAGTCCAAGGTACCCAGGAAGCTGAATAGCAGATACCACCTCCTCGGTCAACTGGGATTCTGCATGGCACATAATAAATAAGCAAAAACTTCCTATGGAAGCCTACTCCCAGCAGGGAGGGGAAAAGGTGGGCCCACTATGGCTTAGCCTCCCCTGGCCTATTTATACCCGCCACCCATGACACCGCAACTCCCAGATCCTTCTCAGCAGTGCTGCTGCCAAGCCAGTGATCCCTCATTCTGTATTTGTGCATTTGGATTTTTTTCCCCCTAAGTGAAGCACCTTACATTTATTTTTGTTGAATTTCATTTTGTTATCTATAGCCCAGTTCTCCAATTGATCAAGGTCCCTCTGAATTTTAGTTCTATCCTCCAAAGTATTGGCAACCACCCCCTCTCCCTCAGCATTGTGTCATCTGCAGACTTGATCATTATGCTCTCTATACCTACATCCAAGTCATAAATAAAGATGTTAAACAACACTGGACCCAGAACAGATTCCTGTGGAGCCCAACTCCTTCCAATGTGACATCATTCCATTAATAGTTACTCTTCGTTTGTGGTTGTTTAACCAATTATGTATCCACTTAATGGTAGTTCTGTGAAGCCCGCATTTCTGTAGCTTACTTACCAGAATGTCATGTGGGACTGTGTCAAAAGCTTTGCTGAAGTCTAGGCATATAATGTTGGATGCACTGAAAACAAACATCCAGTGTTGCCAGTGATCCCCTATCCTGAATTTGTGCATTTGGTTTTAATTCCCTAAGTGTAGCACCTCAAATTTATCTTTGTTGAATTTCATTTTCTTGTCCATAGCCCCATGCTAAGTTCTCTCCCTTAATATTAGCTGTTCTCGAGATATTCCACCTGGACTAAAGTTCCCTTTGCCTCGCAGAGCGCCATGCAAACCGCTCTTTTATTCTCATTAGAATTAACAAAAGGCATCTGTTACTATGCCTCACCAATAATTAGCCCAGACCTGAAGAGCTCTGTGTAGCTTGAAAGCTTCTCCCTTTCACCAACAGAATTGGGTCCAAAAAAGATATTATCTCACCCAATTTGTCTCACTGCCATCCAAGAGTCAACATGGCTACAACATTGCAAACAATAATAAACTTTTGTGCAGGATTACAGCACCTGAGACTAGGTAAGCTCTACACAGGAGCCCTGCATTTCTACACAAAGTCCTAAGTACAACCATCCTACCACAAGTGCTCTATAAGCATACGTGTGCATGCGGCCTAGAGAATTCTCCCTTTTAGTAACAAATTAATACGATATGTAGCAGTTTTCAGTCTGCAACTCAGTTTCCATCATGAAGTAAATGGCAACATGCAGGCAATAATAAGATGTGATGAAGCAAGAAACAATTTGAGCTTTCTTCTGCTCACAAATCATAGAAGGCTCCAACACTATGTTATAAACACACATGGGACCAGATTCTGATTTCTGTGATACTGGGATCAGTCTGGAGTAACACTATCCCATAGATTTGGAAGCCGGCCATTGTTCTGGAGTAAAGGCTGATGTTTCATACTGTACCTCGTTCGAACTGCAGCTTCTTGTACCTTTGCATGATTTCTGATGCAACCATATGCTCAATCTGTTAAAATGAAAAAAAGGAGCAATTACATATTAGAGACAGCAATAATCCAAGACATTTTAAACAAATGTATTCAATCATTCAACCAATCAAAATCATTAAAACACATGCTGGTAAAAAACAATAGCTGTAATATACTGAGCAATATATATGAATATACAGAAAGAACCAATGTGCTGTAAAAACATACCTCGTTTTCTTGTAGATGACCTCGCTTTGGGCAGGAAGCATCAGGGCAACTAATTGCTGTTTCTAGACCTTCTTTGATCAAAAGTTCCACATACTGTTTCAGGCACTGTAAAAGAGGAGGGTGTAACTAGTGTGCCAAATATAAATTATTCTGCATGTCATTAATGCTTTGACTTGCTCATTTGAAGATTTAAATTCACTTTGCAGAGCTGGGTAAATATTATATCCCTTTTATAACTGGGGGAATAAGCAAACACATTCAGAGACTTTCCAAAGTTATACACTAATCTAAATAAGTGGCAGAAACTATATCTCTTGAAATCCATTTCCATGCTCTATTCATTAGATAGTTCTGTCTCAATTAAAATTGCACAGTAAATAAGAGCTAAATAATAAATAAGAGGCATATAAAATGGAACATTAAGAAAATAGAAAGATAAAATTAGATTAACCAGTCTTCATAAATCCCTCAGTTTTACATCACTGGAAACCACAACACAGCTTAGTAAACAGTCATTAACCTATTAACAGTCATCTGTCAAGCACAGCAGAATGGGAAAGGGCATGTGGCTTGTTTTCCATTCCACAGAAAATAACCAACTGAACTTCTTGGTGAGGATATATTTTAGTCTGAATGTGAAGGAAAAATGCACAAATGAGGACTCAAAAAGGAATGGCTATTTCCACAGGAATTTCCTTCATAATAAATAAAATAACAATAATGCTCATTATATATAGCACTTCATCCCAAAGCATCCCACTGAGCTTTAGAGACAGCATAACTGAAAATATGGTCTTTAAAAGGGTGGCATATAGCAAAACACACAACATGAAAGGGGGAAAGAGGTGTTTCGGGCTAAAGACAAACATCTTTGCTTATGAAAGGATCCATATAGGGATCAGATTAAGCAAATACCATGTGATGTACTGGGCTTTTTTTTTGGGGGGGGGGGGGAGGAGGGGGAGCGGCCTTAGCCACTGTCTTATTTCCCCGCAGCTGCCATTTTGCCCTGGCTCTCTCCTCAATTCCTGTCTTACTAGTTGCCACCATCTTGATTTGTGATATCAATGCCACAGACCAGTGGTGGAATTTTTTGAAACCTAGCTGTGGCCAACTTTTGAATTAAAGGCTTGATCCAGATCCAAACCCCTCCCAACCTCACCCTCACGCTGTCCCATGTGGAGGAGAGAGCTACCACCATACCAGTAAGCCCCAAGATGCTGCTGGGCAAACTGAACTTCCTCTTTCCTTCACACAACTCTTCTTTGGATTCTGCCTTCCCTTCCCACAATCTGCCTTGGAACAGGGAAGGGCCAAGTCAACCCTACTGGAATATAAACCACTGATTCTAGAGAGCCTAGGTGAAGTTCAAACTACTAAATCATCCCCTTCCAGTTCTAGGCAATGAGGAAAAAAATACTAAAATTACAAATAGCACATTACTCCTGCCACACCCCAAGTGACAAACACATCCTAAGCATCAACATATAATGATATCTCACTTTTACTTATTTACTTTACCTCAAATCACTGAGTATTTTCAATGCAATGGTAAAGTATCTGAGAACCCTGTGGTAATCAGCTAACGCAACCAACCCAAGGCCAGAAATAAAGTGGGCCATGTAGACTTATGTTGTGCTTAGAAATCCAAAACCAGCCCAAATCTTCCTCTCTGCTCTACAGGGCAGAATCACAAGTTAGTAAGTAAGTAAGTAATAAAACTGTAAAGAACTCTCAATTAGTTTCCAACTGAAATAATGAGTGATGAACAATTCCTCCCATCTTAATGTATATAATGTATCCAGTAACTGCAGAGATCCATATTTATATTCTGCTCCTTTAATCTCTTCCCTCTGCACATGGTGCATTATTTAAGACTGCCTGCATGGCTCCTTTGTGAGGATTTGTTCTTAATCTCACACTGGTATTTTAGCTTTCCCCTCTTGCATCTTGACTGTGGCAAAATCCTCACTTTCTCCCAGGATCATCATTTCAACTACCATAGTGAGTTTGTTGCTCCATTGGTGACAATACAGCCCTTTATATCCCAACAAAATTCTTTTGTCAGATTACCCATTCTGAGGGGTTTTTTTATTTCAGAAGAGACAATATCTCAGTTTCGTGGAGGAAAAAAGAAAGATGCTGAATAGCAGATACCTTTAAAAGTTATTGTTTCCACAGCAACAGTAGCTCTGCATCTTTGCAGACAGTACATTAAGGCCCACTTCTTTTGTCAGCACAAAGGCGTGGAAGGCAGGGATTCACTTCAGGAAATGCTTTGCTCCTGGAATGTTTCTAAACTGCAGTCTCCTGCCCTGCTGGAGCGGGGGCCGGTGAGGGCATGGCTGGCATTTATGACAGACGGCTGAGACCTGTGAGACCAGAGCCCTGGGCTGCGGATCATAGCACCACCAGCGACAGGGGTATCAACCCTACCATGGTACTACAGTATTATTGGCTCTTCCCCTCCCCCCATCTGTAAATGGTGAGCATGTATTCAGATGAAACTGCATACATATTTAATGCCAACACTTAGCACTTAAAAGAGCACTTTTCAAGCTCAATGCACTTTACCATCATTAATGATTAATTTGGCAATTTCTCTTCCCCACCCTGTTGGGAGCTTTGCCGAAGCCAGTCAAACATACATTTCCCTTTTCTAACATCTTCTAGGGAAGGGAGTAGCTCATCTCTGCCATGTCCAATACTCAGGGCCTTCTCCATCCATTAACGTATCCTTGAAATTCACATCTCAATACCAGCCAAGCCAAAATGTGCTTCTCCTGCTACATCCTCTGAGGAACCCAGTTGCTGCCTTGAAGCCATTAAAGTGTCAGGCAGAATCTGTCCCAGGTCCTGTCCCATAGGGGTAGTATTTCAGGCTAGGCTCTTTTTGGCTGCTCAAAATTTCCTTTCCCTCAGAGACTCCTGGGGCAGGACAGAAGAAGCAGAGTGTGCTCCTTTCTTCTTGGGTGGATCTCTCCTCCCCTCACTGAGTGGAAGTGAACGCAAGAGGTTTCACCACATGTTAGAAAACCCAAACTGGCAGCACTGCTAGATACTCCCCATTTCATCAGCACACTATGTCCCAATAGGGAATGAAATACAAAACAGATTATGTGCCCAGTTCACAATCCAGGGCTCAGCAACTATCTTGATGCTATCCCCCTTTTAAACCATCCCAGTAATATGATTGAAGAATTTCCTTCCTGTAATATCTTTTGTAAGATTGGAATGATTGGCCCATGGCCAATAAAATATATTCAGAGTTAGTTATACATTATGGAAAATAAATTTAAAATGACTAATTCACTCTATGGAAAGACGATAAATTACTGATTACTGTACATTTCCCCAATATCAGTTGCTTGATCTTCTTTGAAAAAAACCCTCTTCCCATCCTTTCCATTAAAAATTAAAGCAATTTTTAACTCAGCAAAAATGCTATTTGAGTGCAGTCACTGAAAATGACCTGTATAATAACCAGTGTTGTGTAACAAATCTCCTAGGAGGGGAAGGGAATTAACATTAGCTGCCTAGTGGCTGCAATAGATGAGAGAAAGTGACAAAGGCCTCTGCTGGCTAATATGCAGGCTCTTGTGAATATCAATATGTTAAGCAGCATCTTTGTTTTCCTTGCCACCTGACACTGGTCTGCTACACAATTTCCACTAAATTAACAATACCTAGAACTTGTAAATAAGCAAACTATTTAAACAAAATGTCATGCAGCTGTTTTAAACTTGGCAACTATGATTTACAAATATTAATTCTTTAGTCTCAGTTGAGCAGTATCTGAGGGGATGGAAGTGCTGCTCAGTGAAGTTTTTCATAACTCAAGATCCTTTGTTTCTTAGTTTGCAACAAGCGAGTGTAAAGCAGCCAGAGCGTACTGTCATGTTTCCCACAATCCCTGATCTCCACATTCCCCTGCACATGTACATTTTCCTTGCCCCTCCCACATCATTTTCCACACCTTTCTGTCCCCCCTTTCCACCTCCCCACACAAATTTGCTGATCCACCCATGAGACAAGGCACTGAAGGCTGTTTAAGTAATGACAAAAATTAAATCCCTAAGTCCCAATGCCATTCCAACTGAGGTTTTCAAACATAGAGGAAATCTTCTCATTCACAAGCTTTTTGAACTTTTCTCACGTCTGGCTTTAAGAAATTACACCACAACAACTGAAAGATTCCAATATTGTCACCATTTAGAAGTGTAAAGGCTCAAAGAGTGACTGTGATAACTACCATGGTGTTTCTTTGCTTTCCATTGCCTGCAAGATTCTTGCACGGATCCTCTTGAACCAACTCCTGACCCAAATCATCAGCAGAAGTTCTATCTGAGTCACAATGCTGCCGCTGTGCTCAGTGGAGCACTGTTGACATGTTTTTCACCATTCAACAATTACAGGAAAAATACCGCAAACATCAACAACCTTTGTACATTGTCTTTCTCGATCTAAGCAAGGCATCCAATATGGTCCACTGCACTGCACTGCCATTTGGAAACTGCTTACTAAATCTGGATGTCCAGACAAATGTATTAACGTTGTTTGGCAATTCCACAAAGGCATGGAAGAATAGCATTGATGGTGATCTAACAGCTCCATTTCCAATCACAAACAGGTGAAGCAGGAATGTGTTCTTGCTCCTAGCCTTTTTGGTCTATTTTTTGCTGTGATGCTGAAGAAAGCCCTTTATGGTGCTTCAAATGGCATCTTTATAGACCTCTACACTGGGAAGCTCTTCTATTTTTTTTTGTCTATACACAAACACCAAGGTGATAGAAATGTTGATCCAGACACTACTCTATGCTGATAATTGTGCCTTGATGGTGGCACAGTGAAGCAGCTCTACAAGCTCTCACAGACAGCTGTGTATACCAACTAACTTTGGCCTGACCATCAGGCAAACGAAAACTAAGGTTATGTACCAGCCAGCTCTTCAACAACCTTACCAAGACCCTCCATTAGCCCAGACTGTATCATGTTCCAAGCTGCCAAATAGTTTATTTATCTTGGTTGGATGTTGAATTATGAAGTGACAATAGACTACGAAGAGGATGCACAAATTAAGAAAGCCAGTGCAGATAAGGTCACCTCTATCACTGAATCTGGAGGCAACATGGAATCTGTCTACAGACAAAAAAAAATCAAAGTCTATACTGCTGTAGACATTGCTCTACAGGTGCGAAACATGGATCTGTTATCAATAACACATCAAAAAGCTTGATGGTTTTCATTTGCAACACCTACAGTGATTACTGGGCATCAAATGGCAGAACCAGGTTTCCAACACTGATGTCCTGGTGAGAGCTGGTTTGGTCGGCATGAAGGCTCATATGATCAGTTCCCAGTTCAGATGGACTGGCCATATAATTTGAATGCCTGAGATTTATCAACACAAGTCCTATATTCTGAATTAAATTCCAGCAATCATTATTGCAGAGGGCAGATGAAATGCTTCAAAGACACTCAAACAAAATCTGTGCAAAACACACATTTCTTAGAGCAACTGCGACTGATCACACTGCATGGCATCACACCATAAGGGTGGGTGTCCATGACTGAGAAAAATTATGTGGACAAACAGGAAGCACAGTGCCAGGCACAGAAACAAGTAGGCAATCAATACAAGTAGGCAAATGACTCTGTGGCCAGTTCTGTGAATGCTGTTCCTCCTAAATTGGGCTGTGGAGTCATGCAGATTAGTACAAACTATGATTGTCGACAACATCCTCAAAAATCGAGGTGACCAAAATCATCATCATCATCAATCCCACAACCAGTTTTCTCCTTTCCTTGTCCCGCAAATCTCCTTACACACCACCCTTGACCTTTTCTCCAGTCTGCTGTCTGGAAGAATTCTTGTTTCATGCAGTGGTCCAGGAATTTGGAGTATAATGGATTTTGTTGGAGTGTTGCTGTCCTTTGATTTCTTGCTTTAAGAGGAGCCAGTCTATTGTCAGGAACATTGTTTCTTGAAGAAGCTCCCTTAGCCCAGCAAGAAGCTCTATACACATTGCTGCAGGATGCAGAGGGAGCCTTCTCCTCCTTTTTTTAAGCTACTGGGGGGAACTGCTCTCATCGCTAGCATCTCATCTAGCATCTGCTGGCACACCCAGATGGCCTGCCCTGATTTTGGGAATAAACTGAGGGGCTTTGCAGAATGGGGGGGTGGGCGGCAGTTTTATGGGGTGATGGGGTGCGTAACTCCACATAGCCCCTGAAGGGATTAGTGTGGGCCTGAGTGGCCAGTTAGAGTACCTGGCTGCACCTGGAGGAAAGGCCAGGCCTAACTGAACAAGAAGCCCAGCTGGGCAGGAAGACTTGGTCCAGAAAGACTTGGTTACCCCAGAAGGGGAGGACTATATAGTGACCTGGCTGAAGGGCCGAGTCACAAAGAGGGACCAACCCGAGTCATGAAGAAAGAGATGGTCACAGCTTAAGTAACTGACGGAAGAGGACACCGGACCAGGTGAGAGCTGATCCCCACAGCGCCACAAGGAGGCACCACCTGCTGTGAATGAATGCCATCACACACAGTCTTAAAGTTAAGCATCTCTGTAACTGCTTTCCTGAATCAAGGTCTATGTGAAGTAGCAATTAGTGAACCTATGCTAACACGGACAAGGTAAGAACCAAAGTTGAAACAAGAAGGAAAGTTCAAATAAGAAACTGAGGAACGTTTTAAGTAAAGGAGATTAACTGGAACAGATTGCCAAGGGATGTAAATTCTCTATTATCTGGAGTCTTTAAATCAAGACTGGGTGTCTTTCTAAAAAGATATATGCTCTAATTTGATTTGTTGGGCTAGATGCAAGAATTGCTGGTTGACATTTTATGATCTATGTTATGAAGGAGGTCAAACTAGATGACCATAATGGTCCCTTCTGGCAATAAATGCTGTAAAAGAATAAAATTGGAGATGTCACAAGGCTCTCAGAGCAGTTTACATTTGGTTTGCTGTAGCTCCCCATCTACATTCTGAGCCACGTTTAGCTCTTCTGGTGAAAGGATACTAGACAGCTGCTCAAACACCACTGTGATGGGGTTAGACACAGAAAGATGAGAAATGGAAATGTAACATGTACAATGTTACCTTTTATTTATGCAATAGCTACATTTTACAAAGTTGTGCGTCTTTGCTATGAAAGATCACCTTTCTGCTTCACTGAACTATCCTTCTGTGTATTTTTGTTGCATATCCTCAGATGTAAAAGAAGAGCAAAATAATTTGCAATGCTGTATTTATGCACTTGCTGCTGCACAGTTAGATGTCCTATGAAACATTAATCACTACATCAGACTGACAATGTCAATTTTGCAGCAAGATTAGCAGATGAAGTGGTTAAACTGGTAGACAGTTTTACCCATAGCCCTAGCAAGCCAGGCAACCTCTGTCTCTGGCTTTTGATCATACAGAAAAGATGGAACGCGATATGCAATGTATTCTTAAAGCATGCAAGGAAAATGCAAAAAGGCAGCTTTGTTTGCTGTTTTGAAGCTTCTTTCCCATCCTAGGAACTGGCTCTCTTGTGTAAAAGGGCAGCAGCAATGCTACCATCATGATTGTTGTTCTGTAATCACTTGAGGAGAAGGTGCTTAATAAACTTGAGAAGCTCCAGTATACACCCTTCCCCCATCACTGCTTCTCCAGTGTGCAAGATGCTCTGCAGCACATCTACAAATCTGGTTACATTTCTTCTTAGTACCACACTAATCCTACTTGGCTGACAAGCAATTTACTACACAACATCTATGCACATTTAATCATGGAGAGATTTGTACGAGGCAACTGATGCGACTCTGGAAGGGATTCCTCCTTAAAATAGCAGTGATTGACCATATGTCTACTAATAAGTCAAGTAATGTATTACTGCATCCTTTCCCACAGATCACCTCAATACCATGGTGATGGATGTGCATGAGACAGATTTTTATACCAGTTATTCCTCTTTTAAAATGATCATGTAGACCAGTTCTTCTTTGAAACAAGAATATGCACTCAAAAACAAGTTTCCACTACAACAATGCCAGTCTGCACCAATCATGCAGCTGAATACCCCCGCCCTGCCACCTCCGTTCCCGGTCAGTATGCATTAGAAAAAAAACTGAGAACCAAGTTTTGACTATAGCACCTTAAAACTATTATCTGGCAAGGAATGCTGTTACGCCTTAAATCAACCACCTTGTTGATTAGACAAATGAAAAACACAAAACAAAAAAACCCCACATCTACTATGTTACAAGCAATGGATGTGTTCACTGATGCTCTGGACAGTGAAACAGCAAAGGCTGTTCCCCAAACCCTGATCTCCTATGCAAATTGCAAGTAAGAGCACAATAGGCAAGGGATACCAAAAGGATTATGGTGATGGTATCAGCATAGACTATAAAGCACCAGGCCAGGATTTTCAAAAGTGACTGGTGATGCAGAGTGCCTCAATTCTGGGCTGTCCAGTTTTGAGACTTTAAAAGGGCCTCATTTTCTGAAGGTGCTGAGTACCCACCTTCTGAAAAAGCAAGCCTCTTTAAGGGGGTCTTATATTTGAGCAGCCATAAATTGCCTCAATTCTGGGCTGTCCAGTTTTGAGACTTTCAAAGTGCCTCATTTTCTGAAGGTGCTGAGACTTTAAGGGGGTCTTATATTTGAGCAGCCATAAATTGAGACATTCAAAATCACTAGCCTCTTTTGAAAATATTGCCCAAGGGCAATTGACCTACAGCTACTATTACAGCCAATTGATTAGATTCAGCCCTGGGCTATGCTGACTTCATACATTCATTTTCCTGCTCATGGAGCGTAGAGTAAAAACTTTGGATCACCTGTTTCTAGGGAGCCCTGTCTCCTGCCAACACGGCAGTCTGCTCTATGGCTGAAGGTCAGAAGCCACAACATCCTGTAGCATGCACGAGGACATCTGTGAGGTTTTCTCCATCCATCTTTTGTTGGATCGAACACACAAAGCTGGAGGTCTGGTATGGACTGCAGCATACAGAGCAGAGGGCCGAGACACCTGAGCCAACTCTGAGTCACTTGGGAAGACACTGGAGGCTGGTTGGTCTAGAATCTGACATCCTCGTTTGTAATGTTATGAAACCAACATCTGCCTTCAACACGTCATTGCTGATGCACGTCGAAAACATTCAGCTGGCACATTTGCATCTTTGTGGTAGCCCAGGTTTCAGAGCAATACAAAAGGATAGAAGCTACTTTTGCTTGATAGGTACACATTTTAGTCTGAGTTGTTATGTGGCATTGATACCACAGAGGCTTTCAAAGAGCACGCAGAACACTCACAGCCTAGCTGATTCGATGTTTCATGTCAGCAAGGCAACCTCCCTCCTGGATGGCAATGAAGCCATAATACTCAAATGAGTTGACCAATTATGCTGACTGGCATAAACCAGCACTGTAGGACCCCCAGGACTGAGAGGCCTGACTAGAGAAGAGGCCTCAGTCGATGAAGGTGCCCACAATTCCAGCTTGAAAGACCAAGATGGTCTGAAAAGTGGGTGGCACTAGCCAGGGAGTAGATGTGGCCACATGGATTCAATGAATCAACTGGGTGGCTTTAGCCAGCAGGATTTGTATGTAGTCTTGGCCACAACTTAACACTGCCTCTCAACTAGTGGAACCAAGAGAAGTAAAGTGGCCACC
This sequence comes from Emydura macquarii macquarii, assembly GCF_026122565.2. Lineage (NCBI taxonomy): Eukaryota > Metazoa > Chordata > Testudines > Chelidae > Emydura > Emydura macquarii. Next base: position 15,350,435 of record NW_027131164.1, read on the forward strand.
AGGTCTCCAGCTGCACAGATTCACAAATTTAAACAAATAAAATAAATAAAAACACCCAGTGAAGGGGCAGAGCTGCCAATATACTCCATGGACTGTACTAGTGAGTGCTGCCCCAGTTCCTCCATTATTCAGGTATTTTTAAATCAGTAGATCTAAGTAGTCCCAGACCTCACAGATCACGTGTCTGCTCCCTTCCCCACCGATGCAGCAAACAGCCCCAGGAAAAGTACTGTGCGCTCTCCAGGGGATAGTTTTCCTCTCTGCTGTGCCTTGCTGCAACCTACTATACCTGGGCAGCACAACTGCCACTCTACTGCATTAAGGGACTTCTGCATCAGTTTGAGCAGGAGGAGGAGGCAGGATTTGGCCCTAAAAATATGGATGTCAAAGTCGTGTGTACAATCCTTCTTACTCCATCAAGGATGTGGCTGTGCAGAGAGAGTTTCCTCTAAAGGGAAGCCTTGTTGGCTTCTACAGCATTCGACATGTAGTAGAGCTGAAGATAAAATTCTTTGAGACGTTATAATTGTTCACTGTGTAAATCATTAGCATCCTAGTTTGGGACCAAGAAGCAAGAACTAATTGAGCTCAAAAACAAGACCCTATTTCCAGTCAAATGTTTGAAATAAGAAGAGGAAGGGAAATATTGCCCTTGGAATGTCTAGCTAATCAATATGTAAGATTAACACACTCAGGATTCACCTCTGTTGTAATGCTTGTAAGAAATCAGCCCGTTAATAATGGCTGTAGGAGCAGATGGGGATATTTGGCATTCTATGTACTTATAATTATCAGGACAGAAATTGCATGTGAATCTATGTATACAAAAATTCTACATGTTTGATTTTCACCCATCACTTGTTTTCTCAGATTATGAGCACAAAGAGCATATTTCCATGGGCATCTGCACACTGGGACTAATGTCCGGACCATAATAATGGAAAATAGAGAATATGGCAATACTCAGAATTAGTTCTAAATAGAGGCTTTTCAATGTTCTCCATAAGGTCATTACAGATGGCTTGTCCACACAGACAGTCAAGGGTGCATGCATGCATATCTGTGCAGGTTCCACCAGCATTTTGGGCCTTGGTATTTCGGCACCTTGTCCATCTGCACAAAGACAATATTCAATAGCAGAGAGACGTGTGATGCATTTCTTTCTGGTCACCTTGCGGTGTGATTGGAGGGAATGTACTATGTATGAATCATGGTGCCTATTCTTAATGGTCATGCACTGGCAACAAATAGCAGTGAGAAAGTGACAGCAGCGGGCCAGTTTACAGCTGTGTCAAGACCCATTTCCAAATGCAAGTCTCAGACATACTCACCTACATTTTCAAATTGATTTCAGGAAGCATCTCTCCTCCTCCCAACCCCCATTTCCTGCCAATACTGTCCCCTAAACCCCATTGCTAATCCCTCTGCCCCCTCCAACGACTCTACTGCCAGTTCCACTAAAATCTCCAGCGATAGCTCCTTGCCCCCCACACTAATACCCCACTCAGTTGCCGCCCTGACGGCCCAGTGCCTTGTACTCCATAAAGCACAAAGCCAGGTGAGCAGAGTTCCCTCCGCCCACCCCACGGCTATAATAAGCTCAGCATTTGGGGAGGCAGGGCCGCAATTACACCCAGAGAGGGGAAACAAGATGTTGTCTCTCAACAGGGTTTTTGAAGTAGAACAGAAGAGCATGAGGCCCACCCCCCCTTCCCAATCTCTCTTCTGCTGCATCCAAAGGCCTGGGGAGAATGGGGCATGACCCCCCCACCCCCCCACACCACTGATCCCTAACTCTCCTGCTCCATAGAGTCCAAGGATGAATTCCCCCTCCCTGAATCCCCCTTCCCCTCCTTCCTGCTACTACCAAGACTTCGGGGAGAATGGGGAATGACCCCTCCCTGACATATTGACAAGCCCCAGTCCACCCACGTTGCGCTGCCCGGGCTCTCAGGCACCACTGCAACCCCACATTTCCCCACAAATCCTCCCATGCTGCCACTGACCACCAAGCCCCACACTCCCACTGGCAAAAGCCAAAGCTGAGCACAAGTCAACTACATGACACACAATCTTGTGTGTCACACATATATACAAGTCCGTGAGAAAGACTGATGCATGTGTGGATGACACATATGGTACTGGGTAGTGTAGATTTTATATGGGAGATAGCATTATTAAATCAGGAGTACGGAGTCTCCTTGGCTTATTGGGAGACTTGGTCAATCTGATTCCAGGTCCCCATGAATCACGCTTTAGCCTTCTTCTGAAAATTGTGTTCAGCCAGAATTATGACATAAGACAGCCACAATCTCATTAACACCACCGCTCAGTACTGTGAATCACCACCAACAGTATTTCCAAGCCAGAATCCAAGGCCACTGTAGCAATTCATCAGCTGCTCTTATATTTACTTTTTCAGCACTTCTATTCTAAAAAAGGGAAGAAAAAACTGCAATCTTTCCAAAACGATAGTAAATAAAAGGATCTGGGGCTTTTGTTGAAGAAAACATATATAATAGTTCAATAGTTTTCTTGATTCAAGTAAATGACATTTAATCTTTAAACTAAATGTTTTACTCTGTTTTCAACAGCCCTACATGCAGGAAGGAATTCTAAAACCCTCGTTATGCAAACAAAATACATTTTCCCTTATAATGCAGTTTGAAGAAGAGTTCTTATATAGAATAGGATGAATGCTCTTTTTGTTGGAGAATTATACACCTGCAGTAAATGTCTCGCCTTCCCTTTACATATTCAAACTGTATCCAGATAATAACCCACTAGTTTTCATGACATTCAAATGATGACGGTAAGCATGAACCTCATTTTGCAATGTGACAGCAGAGCGAGATGAACTGACTAGACCAAGGCCTGAGAGCAAGTCAAGAGTCCCCGTTTCCAACCCCAAGTTCATTCCTCTAGGACTAAGCTATTTTGTTGTTATTATTTTTATTGTGGTAGCAACTCAGAGCCCCCGTCACAGATCAGAAGCCGATCATGCTGGACACTGTACAAACAGTGCTACACGCCTTTTATATTCATATTGCTTTTAAAGAGTGTTTGTATTTTTCTTTAGTGAAGGGGTCTTGAAGCATCAGATTGACATGGTGAAGAACAATCCTAAATTAAGACAAACAAAATATTTGTAAAAAAAAACAAAAAACGGCCCAATGAGTGTGAACAGCAAGTTCTGGTACTTTGCCAAGAGCTGGTGGGAATGGGAAAACAACATGCCTGTCAAGAATGTTCCTAATTCTTGTTAACATTCACAAGAAAAAAATCTCTTTAAAAATCTCACACTTTAAAATGATCAGGGTAACTCATCTCAGTGAAGGGGGTGGACAGCCCTGCCTTAGAACAGTGCTGTCTCACAGCAGGGAGACATCTCCCGAAGGCAGGTTGCCCCCAGCAACCAGAGATAAACCAATGCCTAACTGGGAAAGAAGCCAACCTTACCTGGTCACAACCCCATTGTTCTTTGTTCAGCCTGCATCCCCACAGGAGGAGGAAGAGGAAGAGCTGTAGATTTAGGATGAGGGAAAACAAGATAATTAAGTCTCTCTCTTGCCTGTCTCCTAGCTCGAGACCCTAGCAGTTCTGAGTGCTCCATGCTAATCGTGATGGCAGAGGAAAAAAGAGGAAAGTGACCAATGCCAGCTATCAGAAGATCAAGAAAGCAGGAACAGGAAGAAAGGGAAGACCTTACCATTACAAGGTAAGTATCTTTAAGCCACAACAACAACAAAATAAAGCAATGACCTGAATTGCTCAGGCAGATGGTGGTACTAAGACAGCCAAAAGGAGGAAGATTGTAGTCTTGATGAAAGCGGCCTAGTAATAGTTAGTGCAGGCTATCCACATGTAGGGCAGAGTGAAAGACAGTTTCATACAGTTCTATCTATTTGACTGAGAAATCAACACAGAAAGAGAGAATCCAAGATTCCTAAAAGATTACTCAGATCTGCAGGATGAGGGTTGTGGTCGACATCTGCATTCCTCAGGGTCAAAGGAGCTGTCCACAAGGGTGAAGCTCCTCTGTGCAGAAGACAGAACTTTCTGGGAAGTTGTCCAAGGCTGTGAAACAAACTCCTGCAGGATCTAAGGACCACTTCAAACCTCACCACTTTCTGTTGTTGCAAATGCAAAGAGCGCTTCTTTGACCTCGCCCTTGCTGCTATAAAAAGATAGCACAGTATATAAATAATGGATTTCATTTTAAAACGTTCCCTTCACATTTGCTGCCTGGGGAGAGGAAGGAAGGAAGGAAGGAACAGAAGTCACAGATGTTAGTCGTGTCACAAAAGGCTCCTCTAGAAGGCACTCATATACCATGGGGATGAGCACAGTATAAGAACAGAAGAGTTTTACACAACGGGAGAACCAATGGGAACTTTGCCTGAGGGTTTATCTTGAGGAGTATGAAAGGTGTTATTCAGAACAGGTTAACTAGCACATTCAAAATCCTGAGCACAGACAAGGCAGTCATATTTTAGCATGTGCTAAGCTGGTTCAGTTGAAACCGAGGCTCCCCATGGACGTTAGCTTTATCAGTTTGGTAGGTTCTAAAATTACAGCTGGCTTTGGCTACGTTAGGGATGAAATCCTGGCCCTACTGAAGTCAATGGGAGTTTTGCCTCTTACTTCTATAGGACCAAGCTTTTAGTCCAGAGGTTTAGAATGCACTAGTCAACCCATTCTGTTACTCAATAAAGCCAAAACCTGACAAAGAACTAAATAATGAGTGAATGGTTTTGGCCCCACAATCAAACCAAACAAAGTTTTTGCATGTGAACATTCTTAGAGCAAAAATGTGATGCCCCTGATCTGCTTTGATCCCAAACAAAGGAGAATTATGGCTCTCATAAGAACAGTGTTTTGTGCTAGTTTTAAAAGGAAAATGTATGGATTTATTTTTCCATATATGTTAATTGATCCCTCTACCCCTTCCCCAAAAATAGGACAGTACACTGCAATGAAGACTTAGTGAACAGCAGAGAGTTCATACAGTACTATCTTTCACTGGTGAAGGTGATTAATTAAAAAGAAAAGACATTACAATGATTTTAAACATCTGAAGTTTGAATATGGATGCTAACATAAATGCAATTTAGCTTTAAAAATGATAATAGCTTAGACACAGTTTAGCTTCCAGGAGGACAAAGCTAATTGCTTTCCTTGTGACCACCACTCAAAGGGATATTAACAGCAGGTAGTTTTTTTTCTTCCCTTGTTCCCTAGATTTTTATTACTGTAGCACACTGCACTACATGGCAGCTGAAATGTTCCCAATGGACTTCACTGTGTATACAAAATGTAGAGGGAGCTCATAGCTATCGTATGTGCATTAACAATCATACTGATAAAACCCACAATGAAGTATTGTACGAACAGTCACAACTGGCTAAATATAATATGATGGGAAATTGTAGTGATTTTATGCATTATCAGCAGAGGAGTGGCAATCTGCTCCATTTAACCCATTGGCAAGTCAGCCTGTAAGCAAAAAGAAACAGTACCCACATTCTATCTTTCCAAATAGCAATGCTGTGCTATTGTGTAAATGTTGGGAGGAGATAATTTCTCATGAGATTCTGACACAAGAACTTCTGGGGTCATAAAGGGAGTGAAGATTCCTCAACACTATAATATTTCTGCCTATGTAAATCTGCACATTGATCTAAATTCTACCTACATACAGATGGTGCTGCACTGAAAGACTGCTTTGTGAGTAAAATACTCCTGCCCTTTCTCTATACACAGAGGTTTAGAAAATGACTCTAGAACTAAAACAGAGAAAAATTATCACAAAAAGGTACCATCCACATTTTTTTAACCAATGTGCTAAAATATTTTTTTCTTATTCTGTAGTGGCCACCTTTCCATTGGTCAAAAACATTGCATGCATTGGTCTATCAAGAGTTTAAACACATACTGAGTTAAACATTTTGCTGGTGTATTTTCCCTGACTCTGGTGGAGTTATACTATGGTTTAGCTTTCCCATTGATTTCAATAGGTTTAGGATTTGACCCTTAGTAAAATCAATTGCGGTCTCCAATGTAATTTGTTAAACTATAAGAGCTTCAGGGTAGGGACTGAGGCCTTGTGTTTAAGGCATTCATGAATTCTGAGTTGAATTCCCAGCTCTGCCACAAACTTCCTGTCTAATTCTAGGGAAGTAACTTAATCTGGCTGTCTCAATTCCCCATCAATAAAAGGGGGATAATAATATTTCCCTATATCACAGGGGAATTGCAAGGATAAACACATTCATGTTTCACACATTCAAACACTACTGTAATGAGGACCATATAAGTACCAAGAGAGAGAGACTGTTTAGTTCTTTGTATAATGCACAGTGTTGAGCAGACTATTGAAGATAAACAAATATTTTAAAAACTGATTAATGTACCTGACTGAATTGGATACACTAAGTTAATGTCTCCATGTTAAATTTACTTAACCTGTTCGTAGGGCCCAATTTATCACCATTTCCATTTATCGCTGTAATGATTATCCAGAAATAGAAAACAACAACGGTCTTCTACCAGGAAAAATGGGAGAGGTGAACAACATTAGGGAACATGTCAGGGAAACATACCTGGTGTGGCAGTTCTCCTCTGGGCTATCATTTGAAAGTTATGAAACTAAAATATGCAATATAGGTGTGCAAAACCTAGCTGTAAATATAAAAATTATCCTATGGGCCACAGAGAGTGGTTTTGCATGAAACCAATTATTTAACAGACTTGCATGCTTGACTAATCTCTTCCTACACAAATGCATAATGAACCAATTCTTATTTTTTTTAATTGGATGAACATGGTATTTATCCCAGGTCTCTCCTACGTTTTTGCCCCAATTCACAATCAGCGAACTGTGACATTAAGAAGGACTTCAAGAAGGAAGTGACATCAAGGATAGAAAATGCATCCACAGCATTCACTAAACTTAACAACATATGGAGATAAAAGATTCACAGCACCAAAACAAAACTGAAAAATGTAAAGTCAAGTTAATCTCAGTGCTAGGATACAACTGCAGGAGTTACTAAAATGGTAGACAGAAAACTGGAAGCCTATGTACCTATGAAAGACTCTGGCCAATGAATAGAAAGACCTCATCACCAACCAAGAAAGCCAAGAATCACCAACCAGCAGCTCGTCTCCACTAGAATCAGAAGAAAGTGCTGGAAATGTTTTGGGCACGTACTGCGCATGCAACACACACACACACACACACACACACACACACACACACACACACACACACACACACACACACACACACACACACACACACACACACGAAGTCATCAACTGGAAAGCAATTGGTGTGAAGAAACATGGGCACCTAAAGGAAACCTTAAGAAGAACCCTTAGTAGAGACAGCAGAAACAGCTGATCATAACAACATAAAGCACACAGAAAAGAAGAGGCTAGTTTCCACCTCTTGAGCCAACACTGGCATCGAAAGGATGTAACAATAAATAGTAAGTGGTGACTTAATGAACAGGGTGTTTTGATGGTATGTTGTTTTTACATGTTCTATGTCTAAAAATCAATGTAGCTGTTTATAGGGTGCTCTGATTTCTTTGTTTGAAACACTGCTGTTAAACAACAGACACCTCCAAGTTTTTTTCCCTTCCCCCTTCTGCCTCTTAGCCCTTCTGCTTCAATTTCTCTATCTATAAAATAGGGATGTCTATTCACCTGCTTCACAGCAGCTCTGAGAGGATTACTGAGTTGATTTCTGCACAGCATTTTGATGATGGTGCTTGCTAAGTAACACATTGAAATGCTCATGACAACTACAAACATAGAATATCCTATACTTAACTTTCATTGTGTTCTTTCCCCTCTCTTATCCAAGGCACACACACATGCAATAAGGTAGTGCTGATGGAGTGCTGTTACAAAACTTTGGTTATTCATTATCCGTTGATATAAGCAACTGTAAAAGTGCTAGGCATTGTCCAATCACAAAAGAGTGCCTTGCCTCTGAGCCAGAGAACATACGCACTAAGGCAAGCAGGCAACAGGAAAGAGGATGGTTTATATTGTACGAGTAAGGTGGTCAAGGAGGTAAACATCCACAGTGAAATATTGCTTGCTTATCACAATGGCCTCCCCCTTCCCCCCCCCCCTTTTTTTTTTTTTTTTTTTTTTTTTTGAAGTGGGGCATAAAATTGTGAGTTCTAGTTTAAAAAGTGCTGCAAAGATCTTAATTCTCAGTTCAAAGGATCTAACAACGGCACATATAACTTAAGAAAAACAAAACAAACATGTTTGACAGATAACCTGTAACTCCTTGATTTTTCATCTTTTATATGTAAAGAGTAAAAGTCACACGCATCCTCGCACAAAGCCTGAACAAACAGGATGAGAGAAATCATAACTTCCTACCCACCCCCAATCAAACAGGGCCTGGCGTAGCTCTGTAGCCTTTTCACAGACTGAATTCCAGTTCCTTGGCTACAATAGGATATATGATCCTGACACACCTATTACACAAGTATCTGTAACCACTGAACCTGTGTGTGACTGTAGGTGTAACAAATAATTCCTCTCCTGTCACTGGCCAACCTCTAAGCTCTACTGACCCTCCACACTGGCAATGGGGATTTTCACAGAGTGGACATTGGACAATACCTGTGTGTCTACCCAGAGTGTAGGGGTGCCAAAGCACTACTGCACTTCCAGTGCTTTTGGGGCCTTCTGTAGTTCCAACACTTTGGGGTGAATTGTACTCTACTAAAGGCTACAAAAAAAAAAAAAAAAAAAAAAAAGCCCGATCCTGACCTTGCAATATAAAAGACTATATTAGATATGTACACATATAATAAAAAAGCAAACCAACCAGAGTACAGAAGATACATTGGCATTGTGCTATTGTTGTCATCTGCTCCACAGGATATTCCCCAAGACAGAGTTTACAGGACATCAAAGGATCAAGTACCAAGTCCCAGGTAGGCCTGTATCTTGCAGTAGTCATTGCAGAGCAGTCTGGGGGGGGAAAAAATGAAAAAATTAAACACTTCCGTCACAAGCCTTATTACACTCCTTGGGAGTGCAAGGCCTTATTGTCAATATTCACCGCTGTCTACGAACTGTTAAGAAATTAAGACAGTAAATAATTATTATTATATGGACTGTGGTACTGTACAACATACTGTATTATGTGCATCTCAAAGATACAGGTCCCACACCTGGGAGAACACAGGATCTAGAAAGATTAAAGATAAATGAAGTGAGGGAAAGGGATGTAACATATAAGTGAAGTGATCACAGGGATGGCAGGCAAGAAAACATCCCATTAGTTGCACATTATTCTTTGCTGGAAGTTACACACTAAACTCCAACCACCGCAATTCTGCCTCATCTTTCTTCCATACCAGATTCTTCCTTTCATCCACATTTAATCCTCCATCCCATATAAGGGCCCAATACAAAACACACTGAAATCACTGGGGGGCCAGATTTACAAAGGTAGGTGCCTAATGGGATTTACAAAAGCAATGAGAAAGGTAGGTGCCTAAGCCCTATTGAAGTCAGTGGGAGTCAGGCACCCAACTTGTTTTACTAAATCTTTAGGTGCCTACATACCTAAATTGTAAATCTGGCCCTGGGAATCTTTCCATGACTTTCAAGGTGATTCAGATCAAGCCATACATGAGCAAACATGCACAGCACCACAGTGCAACTGTGTGCCAGAATTTCAATTAGTTACATGAGTTTATAACTCAGTCATAAAAGTTCACTTGTCGGTCATTCGTTTAATTCTGATCCATTTGGGCGGTGACCAAAAATCTGAAGCAGTTAGCTCTGGTGGTGTGTATGAAATGAATGTATGGGCTCTACCCAGTTCTCAGCAGGCAGTTCAAAGCAATTATTTGTGGATTTTTTTGGTTATCTGGCACCTCTGAAACCTATCTCAGGAGAAAGAGGGTTATTTAGTCTATGGTCTTTGTCCTTGAAGGAGATCCTCCATGTCAGTGTTAAGGTACAGGGGTGAGACAGCACGAGATAGATAAAGCAATGAAAGTCTATTTTCTGGCTAAAGAACTGTCACTCTCCAGCACTGAAAAGTTGCACAAAGCATTAATACACTTACTTTGGAAAAGATTTTGCTCTTGGCAGAAATGATCTGAGCCAAACAAACAATATTTCAGTTCAACCATTGTTAAGTCACAGGATTTTTTAGTAGTAACACTTGCAAATTCCACAAAGCTTTTGTGTATAGCTACGATGTGCTGCTTATGCCATACTGTTACAGGCACTGGTCCATAATGGGACACTTCAATGGTTTAAAAATTAACAAAGTAAGGGCTATCTAATGTACACGAGCATTAGTTTTTCCACATAGTACTGCCCTGGACACCCTCATTTTTCTTCTTCAATTCATGCTTCGAAAGGCACCAAGTTACGGTCACCTGTTCTCCTGGCTGAGGTAGACCATCGGTCTTATTTCCAGTCCTCTCTGAAGGGATTGATTATTAATTATTATTATTATTATTATTATTTTATAAAAAAAACCAAGGTTCTATTCTCCCCTCTCTGCTCTTGCGTTACGTGTGCTGCCTCTGCTCTGCATTATTAGAGCCGAATATGATGCAAAGAGACAGGCAAAGAAACCATTTGCAACTGGATGTTGCTTCCATTAAGAGCATCTGGTCATCATCACAACAGAGCAGCCACACATCCTCCTCTGTAGCAGAGGTTGAGGCACAGGGATACCTGAAGAACAGATAGGGAAAGAACCTCTACCCTGGTAGGAATCACCTTCATGAACTGCTCAATATTCATTATGCCCACTCCTAAAGTTGCACTGCACAGCAATAATCAATATTGTTCCTAATACCAGCAGTAGGCTGACCACTTCACTGGTTTAATTTTAAAGAGTGATTACTTTTGAAAGAGTACATAATCAGAATTGGCTAGTTCATATCCATGCTCCAATCTCCATTAGATACTGGGTATGGTCACTTTGCACTCACGTGGATGAGACTGGAAAGTAAAATTAGGTGTCATCTGGATACTGACCACACAGACACCCACACTTCCTCACTAATTCCCTGAATGCATGTTGAACAAATGAGGGTGACAAAATATGACCTTGTGGAACCCCACATGACACAGACCTTAGGTCAGATGAACAGTTGCCTATTACTACCCAGATACTACCTAAACATGCTCACAGTGACCTTATCACCAAGATGAAATAAAACAGACTCAACAAAAGTGCCTTAGTTCTAAGGCCTGAGGACTCCAGATACCACTGAGAGTGTTTCACCTTATCAAAGAAGTTGGTTAACATTCCAAAAAGTGAGAGATCCATAATAGGCTGACAGACCTGGCGAGATCTACATTAGAAAACGGTTTCTTTAGCAAGCTTCTACATTTTACATCTGCACTGATTAGGCCTCAAATGGAGTATTGTGTGTCCAGTTCTGGGCGCCACATTTCAGGAAGGATGTGGACAAATTGGAGACGGTCCAGAGAACAGCAACAAAAATGATTAAAGATCTAGAGGAAAGATTGAAAAAATTGGGTTTGTTTAGTCTGGAGAAGAGAGGACTGAAGGGGAGATGATAACAGTTTCCAAATACATAAAAGGTTATTACCAGGAGGAGGGAGAAAAATTGTTCTCCTTAACCTCTGAGGACAGGACAAGAAGCAATGGCTTTTATTGCAGCAAGGGCAGTTTAGGTTGGACATTAGGAAAAAGTTCCTAACTGTCAGGGTAGTTAAGCACTGGTATAAATTGCATAGGGAGGTTAGGGAATCTCTGTCATTGGAGATTTTTAAGAGCAGGTTAGACAAACACCTTTCAGGAATGGTCTAGATAAAGTTGGTACTTCCATAAGTGCAAGGGACTGGAGTAGATGACCTCACAAGGTCCCTTCCAGTTGTATGAATCTATGATTATTTTTTCCAAGATATTCCACTACCTTGCCTTCCCTCAGGGAAGCACTGACCTCTCCAAAAATGGCCCAGCTAGCACACTAAACAACCTAAATATAGCATTCATAGAAATATTTACAATTAAAGTCCAAGTCTATTGATATTCACTTCACTGCAGATATGATTCCCCCAAGGTTTACAAACTGACTGAAGAGAGCTGAACTTTTTTATGTTAGCCCTCTGTTGGCTAGGGAAATGTAGGCTCTGTCTACACTGTAGATGGGAGTCAGTCTCCCCGCCCAGCTAGCACACTAAAAATGATTGTACTGGAATCACTTATGAATGAACTTCGCTAGGCAAATTTAGGCTCTTGTGCACTGGCATGTGTTGCTTATGGTAACAGACAAAGTATGAGACAGCAGGCAATGGGAGAAAGATGTACGTGAGTTAGGGATGAACTTGCATGGCTCAGGAAAACCAAAATACTACAGGTTTTTGTGAGATTTCCAGCCCACATTGAAACTAAAATTGAAACTAAAACCTCAAACAAATATACCAATCCATGAAAAAAATCTATGTTATGCAAATCTGAGGTTAGTCTCTAGGGTGCAGGCATGGGGCAATCTACCTTCCACACAGTTTTACCCCTACTGCTGTGACAGCTTCTCTCCTGCAGCTACAACTGGATTGAATAGCCTTACTTTATATTGCCATCTCATTTGGAGACATCTCTTCTCCCTCACCAATTCCTCTGTGACACAGTGAAACCAGTCTCAAAAGCAAGCACCCCAGGGAGCAGCAGAAATTGGTTACCTAGTACAATTGTTATTTAACTGATGGCCTCTTGAACTCAGTGGGACTCTAAACATGTAAGTAAGCAGAATTTGACACAAGGATCAGATGGCAGACTAAGGGTGGCTCTATAGGCTTGCTTAGAGCACCTTTGACACACCAGCCTTCCAGTTTGAGACAACAGGACACACAACAGAGGATGATAAACATCAAGTGCATTTATAATGCAATGATGTAAAAACCAATAGTTGCTCCTGTAATCATTTCAAGAATCTCTATTGTTTAATGTCATTTTTTTACTGAGTATTAATTTCATTTTCTCAATATATTACAGCATTTCATACTTGACTTCTCACTGGTTAAATACTATTATATATGTACGTTTATAGTCTTTACATCTTTCTCTCAGTCTTCTACATTCTTAATCCAAAACTTCCAAAATAATTACCCCTGTGACTTGAATCTCTGCCAACTTCTTATTATCATATTCTTATTCTGGCACCCATTGGTAAAAAAATATCTGCCTACTTGTTAGTGAAAAAATGTTTTCCAAATCCCACATTGTTTTTTGTCTCTGTTGGGAAGTACAGGGTATTAAGCTCTTCAGGGTACAGGCTGTGGCCTTCTTTGTACTTGCCTGACATATTTTGGGGAAGTACCATAATATAAATAATAAATCTCCACATCAAAATATGCCTACACGTAATAAGACAATCCAGCTACCAAAAACAATAGAAGCATGTTCTGTCAAGATTTATTCAATCATTCATTCAGAATGATTCTCCGCCAGAGGATCCTAGCTACAGACTATTTAAGATTTCAAAGTGTGTTCCTATGTCTGTTAGCGACACAGAATTATAGAATATTAGAGTTGGAAGGGACCCCGGGAGGTCATCTTGGCCAACCTCAAAGAATGTTGTTTACAGTCAGGGCAAGAAAAGTGTAAGCAGTTGGTCATCTGTTGCTGAGTGTCTAAAGAATTGCTGATTGAGTCGGGATACCTAGGAAATGACCTTGTAAGTATATTTCAAATACATAGGAGTAAAGCATTTTTATCCAGCATAGTATGCGCCACCTACTGAACAGATTTTAGCCCATTGTGAATTCACACTATTATAGATGTACTCTGAATTGTCAGCTCAGTATGTGGTGCATCAGAGCTCCTCAAGTATTAATGGTAGTTTGCATAATTAAATCCCCATAAGGAGAGTTGAAAACAAGTGTAGAACTTGGCGTTAATATTCACCTCCAGATTTCTACTGCAGTTGATGGCAGTTTCATTCACATATCTGATCAAAATTTGGTCCACACCTTTGGGCAGTGAATTTGTAAGACATGACAGCATAATATTTCAACTGATTTAGTTGGGGTTGGTCCTAATTTGGGCAGGGGGTTGGACTAGGTCCCTTCCAACCCTAATCTTCTATAATTCTATGATTTCTTCTTTTCAAACAGTCTCACACTGAATGCTGGGAAAAAGGATCATCATGAGAAGTGATGTATTCACATTACTGAGTGATCCATAAGCTATTCAGAGCTATCCTCTTACATGTAATCAGCAAGCTGCCTCATAGCTATCTGATTTTATAAATTACTAACCATGCTCTGCACATCTCTACCTGGAAATGAAATCAGTCCCAAGAGTGACTCACTGAATCTTCAGAATTCTGTTAATGGAGCATGACTATTTAAACACCAATGTATTTACATTCAGATGGGAGAAAAACACCCTCTCATCCAACCTAATATTTACTTTTATTATTTCTATTCCAAAGCATCATAATGAAGATAAAATGTGTTTCTGTATCACTCCTTGTCTCTTTCTACTTGCTATGTGAGAACAAATAGCAATATTAATTCACCGATAAAATAAACCATAATGTTTCAAGATCTCTAAAAGTCAGGGGTATGGTGTGAGGGAGGAAGGAAGCAGATGCCCACCTGTGTAAATCTCAAATAATTAACGCAACAAGAATTTCTAAGGTACACCTGCTGTGTAACTTTCCATAAGACTAACTGGAAAAAAAATATGACTGCAGGGGGGTATTTTGGATTATATTGAACTACAGGTGCATTTATACCGGTGGGCCAACTCACCAGCCAGTGCTACAAATAAAATTCCCAATAGCAGCAGAATTTCAGGCCCTTTTTATAGGCATGGCTTTATTTATCAAAATAGTCCAACACAAATCAAACAGATAAATCGAGTTCTGCTGCCTGGCCATTTTCAAACTACTTTATCCTTACCCAGAGTCTCCTACAGGACCTCTCACAACTGAGCAGCTTGTTGGACTTTGGTGTAAGGACCAGATGACCTGCCAGCCTGAACCCTGGCCATAGACCAATTACCTGGGAGGCAGCTAATTAGTCACAGGTAGGGCTAAGACCATTGCCATTAATGGGTCATCATACTATCCCATGACTGTGCTTGACACTACTTATTAACACAGGATCGGATCCAACTCCCATTGAAGTCAATGGAAATAACCGCACTGATTTAAATAGGGTTTGAATGAGGCCCCTAAAGTGTGATTATCATCACTGATGTCTCTTTTCATTGCTATTCTTCTCTCTAAATCAGATTACTGTAATGCAGTCTGCAAGGGGCTACACCTTAAATTGTTCCAGATATTACTTCTAGTTGCAGAAAAAAGATGCCTGTTTATAAACATGGGATCTTCTGTATGTCGGACATTATTCCTGTGCTGTGTGATCTGCACTTACTGCCAGCTGACTTCTGGGTGATGTTTTCAGTTAATGGTTTTGACTTACAAATGCCTACATGGTTTTGAACCTCCTTCATTCCTCACGATTCTATGCCAGTAACTGCCAACCAAAGTGTTTAAGTTAGCAGGGCCCTGGTTTACAACAGGAAGGGTGGTGGTAGGGTGTTATCAGTGAGGGCCCCTGGACTCTGACTTTTACTTCCCTCTTTGGTCCACCATAGCCTGAATTTAATGCTCTGCTCATCTGTTTCACCAGGCTTTTCCAGTGATTTTAAATAGATTGGGATGCTGACATCTGGGAAAACTCTTCAAAACACAGAGCTAATCTGTAAATGGTTTTTTTTTTTAATTATTTATTTCAATTATATAAATTTGCCAGGAGACTTCTGACTCGGTAATTTAAAAACTCTAAATAAAAATGAAAAAAATGATACCATCTTCACATCCATCTGCTGTGGACTGTAGGGCTATAAAGCAGACGTGTGATCAGGAATTGTAGCTATCCTAGAAACTTCCCTGCCCTCCCTACCCCATCACAGTAGTAGTAGGCTTCTCAGAATCTTTATCACCACAAGACCCATGCAAGGTAGGAAGCATTATTATTCCCATTCTACCACTGGGGAACTGAGGCACAGATGGCCAGGTTTGATTTCAATGGGATTTAACCTGTTCAGGTTAGTGGGGTTTCTGCTGACACCTACCTGCTTCAGCAGACATCTAAGTACCTTTGCAAATGACTTGCTGTGATGGGCACCCAGGATTGAGAGTCACCTTGTTACACACTACCTCCAGCATGCAGGAGTCTTGCTTGTGGTAACTAGCTGTCAGCTCCCTAACCCCACCAGCCGTCAGCAACTAAACGCTCTCCTCTGGGACATGCCAGCCTTGTCTTTGCCTTGCAGATTAACAACAGGTGCACTCCTGTCCCCGAGTCCCTTTGAATCATTCCCCTGTGATATCCAGTGCCCAACACTGGCTAATCCCAGGCCCTCTGCTTGCAAAAGAACAGCGTACCCCAGTTTACTAGTTTTATTTTAACCCCCCCACCACGCCCATATAACACACAGGATTTAGGAGCTGTTATAATAAAACAAAAGTAGGCTTATTTAGGAAAGCACAGAACTAAAAGAAACAAAAAACAGAGTGGTGAAAACAAATGGTTAAGATACAAAACAATCCATAAAACACCAACTTGGTTCTACATTTATTAATAGTTACCTTTCCTAGCTAATAAAATAGGTTTTCTCCCCAAAGTTCAATCTGTTGCCGAGCTGGCTAGCTTCACAGGAAACAGGATCCAATTTTTCCAAGACACATCCCTGCTCCCCAATGGTCTTTCCCCCTCCTCCGTTACAGTGAAACAACCTTTTGTCTTTATTCATAGACAGGGTAAACCTCTGTCTAATGCAATGTTCCTTTTTCACCTCCAAGTGGTTTCAGTTTTTTGCATGGTTTTCCACTGATAGTCTTGGGATGGAGCAAGGCTAGACAGTTGAGACTTGAATTACATCACCGGCGAAACGGGGAGGGGTGAGCACTCCTTCCTGCATGAATGGGCCATCACCGAAACATATTATATATCCCCTGGTGACTAACTTTTACATCAATAGCATAAAACATACTTTAAATATAGTTACATTATTCATTAAGTATTACCCATATATTGCGCAATGATTATGAATCTTGATAAGTTATGAGCTTTCTGTAGATATCCTACGTATTACCCCTCATGGACAAACACCCTGCAAGACGTGTTTGGTGTAGTAAATTTGTCAGATGCGAGATGAGTTGTTTATAAAGAACCAGGGACCTTTTGTCAAGGACCTTCTGTCTACACAGGGATAAAAGACCCTCAGCACAGCTGCAGCTTAAGCTGCAAACATTGCTGTGTAGACACTCAGGCTCCGGTTGGAGCCCTTGGAGTCCACCCTTGATGATCCCAGAGCTTGGCTCCAGCACGACCATCTACACTACAGTTTTTTCAGCCCTTGAACCTGAGCCTCACAAGTCCAAGTTAGCTGACCCACGCTAACCACAGGTTTTTTTATCCCTGTGTAGACGTAGCCTGTGTCACACTTGCCCAAGGTGACTAGCCATTTTTCCTATTTTGAGTACCTAAAGTGCACGTAAACTGCTCTCAGAAAGTGAAAGCCTGATTCTTCCACCATTACCTACTTAGATTCCTAGATTCCAAGGCCAGAAGGGACCATAGTTAACATCTAGCCTGACCTCCTGTGTAACACAGGAAATAGAACTTCCCCAAAGTAATTCCCAGAGCATATTTTTTAGAAAAACATGCAATCTTGATTTAAAAATTGTCAGTGATGCAGAATCCACCACAATCCTTGGTAAATTGTTCCAATGGTTAAATATTTTCACCGTTAACAACTTACACCTTATTTCCAATCAGAATTTGTTTAGCTTCAACTTCCAACAATTGGATCATGTCATATCTTTGCTAGAAGGAAGAGCCCATTATTACGTGTGTGTTCCCCATGTAGATACTTATAGACTGTAATCAAGTCACCTTTGAACCTTTGTCTTTGTTAAGATAAATAGATTGAACTCCTGGAGTCTATCACGATAAGGCAAGTTTTTAAAATTCTTTAAATCATTCCCACTGAGATTCTCTGAACCCTTTCCAATTTATCAATATCCTTCTTGAATTGTGGACATGAGCACTGGACAGAGAATTCCAGCAGCAGTCACAACAGGGCCAAATACAGAGGTAAAATAATCTCTCTGCTTCTTCTCAAAATTCCCCTATTTATGTATCACATTCTCTCTTTTGGCCACAGCATCACACTGGGAGTTAATGTTCAGCTGATTATCCTACGAAACGACTGAAAAAGCTTTCGGAGTGGTGGTGGATAGCGTCCCCCATCCTGTAAGTATGGCCAACATTTTTTCTTCTAAGATGCATACGTTTTCATTTAGCCAAATTAAAATGAATAGTTTGCTTGCACCAAACTTGCAATCCAGACTGCTCTGAATCTACGGATCTGCCCTCTTTGTTATTTACCACTCCCCCAATTTTTGGATAATCTGCAAACTTTATCAGTGATCATTTTATGTTTTCTTTAATATCATTAATAAAATGTTCAAGAAGCTAAAGTCTAGTTTGAGCGCTTAAATCTCACACATCATTTGTCCAATTTTTTTTCTGGAGACATTTTTGAAGTTAATGTTATTCTGACAGACTTTAGGAAATACCACAAAACCTTCTTTTACAAAAAGGCTATTTCACCAGAACAAGAATTACACTCTCAGACACTGACATCCCCTCTACCCAAATGTCCTCCACACTCTTCTCCAAGCAACCCCTGAAGCAGAGCTTTTCACCTCAAAAAGGAGTCGGGCCAAAGAACCCAAGAAGTCCAATAGGGACTTCACTATTGTGATTATTGGGTCACAGTATAAAATACTGGGTGGCAAAAAAAACCTTAAGATAAACAGTTCCAGAGGGGTAGCCGTGTTAGTCTGTATACAGCAAAAACAATGAGAGTTCTGTGGCACTTTAAAGACTAACAAATTTAATTTTTCTAGGCATTAGCTTTCATGAGATCAACTCACTTCGTCAGATGCAGAGGGTTTTTTTTTTTCTTCTTTTTTTTAAGATAAACAGATAGCTTGCCAAGGGGTGTCTGTATCACGTACTAGTGAGAAGGCCTAACGGTCCCGTTTCATTGCAAAGAGCTCTCACCTCAGACCTGACAAACTCACTACCTCAAACACATCTTACAGGAAATGTATTCATGAATAGTAACATCTACAGAAAGTTCACAACCTGGCAAGTTATAATCACTGTGAGAAGTACGTACAGGTAATATTTATGGAGTAATGTATTTATACTGAAAGTATGCTTCATGGACTTAGTAGAAATTAATCACTAGGGGTAATACGTCTGGTTGATGACCCATTCAACCAGAGGGATTTAATTCAAGAGGGAATGGCCCTACACCTACTCAACCAGCAAGATAAGGCAAGGCTCTATTGTTTACACTGGCCACATCCTAACACAGTAAATGGAAAATTGTCAGAGACAAGGACAAACAATCAAACCCATTTAAGGTAGAAAAGAAATTCTACAACAAGGCAGGGGTTCACCTTGCCCATAAATAGAAATAAAAGATGGTTTTCAGTATAACAGAGAGTAGAAAAAGGCTTTGAATCCATTCACAAAGGAATGCCACTCATGGAAGGTGTGGAGGGGGAGGTACTTTCATGCATGTTTGGATCCTGTTTGTTGTGAAACCATCCAGCTCTTCAATGGACTGAAATTTGGTGGGGGTAGGGTGAGGATAGCCTACTTTATTAGATAGGAAAGGTAACTAATGGTAAGCGTAGACCCAGGTTCATATTTTATGATTTTGTATTGTGCTGTAACCAGATGTTTCCACCACTTTCTCTCACTTCTAGGTAAATCATTATTCTTTCTTAAATAAACCTACTTTTGTTTTATAATATGTGCCCACGAGTGCTGTGTGGTTTAAGGAGCAGCAGTTTAATGTGAAACTGATAAACTCAGGTACACTGTCCCTTACGGGACAGAAAATCTGCAATTTCGGCAAGTAGCCAATGTCAGGGGCTGGATATCACAAGGTAACAATTCAAGAGGACTGTGGTGCACCTATAGTTAACCTGCAAGGGGAAAGAAGAGATGGTGTAAGCAGATGAGAGCACTTGAGTGGCTGAAGAGCTGGCAAAGTCAGGGAGCTGACACGCAGCTACCACAAGCAAGATTCCTTCTGGCTGAAGGAAGTGGGGTAAACAAGATCACTCTCAGTCCTGAGTGCCCCAAGAACCATCACAGCGCCTCAGAAGCTTTTCAAGATCTGTTGATGCATATGAAATAGCAGCTCTGGCCAATTAGATTTTAAAATTCAATAATGCTAAAACTAACTAACCAATAATCTATAAACAAATGGCTCCACCATAGGATAGCAACCTGCAGCAATAAACCTTTCAGATCAGGATCAGAAATTAAAAATGAATGGAGCCTGTATAAGGACTATGGCAACAAGGAGACTTGGTCTAACTATTAGCAACATGAAACTGAACTCTGCTGAGAGCGGAATATAAATCAAAGCAGAATGATGTAATCTTTCCTGAAGGGAGTTTAGGTTTGAATAAACATCTCAACAGATGCTCAAGAGAGCATCAGCAACAATCTGGAGACATTCTTCCAAGTAAAAGAGAAACATCTTGTTGTCTTCACTTTTTTGGATATTCAAAAAAGACAATTCAAAAACAGCAATCAGAACTTATTTTCCCAGCTGAGTGTGTTAGGATTTTGTTTCTATCACACAAAAGGCAATTACCAAGCTTTCATATTTATAAAGGTTTTCTGCAGTTTATAATCACCAGCCTTGAAAACATGATTCACATTCAAAGTCGTGATGAAAATGTACCACACAGATATAACTCATGGGTTTACAAAGAAAGCTCAAGTTGTACTTAAAAAACCAAAGTTCCAAGTGAACAGAAATAGCCAACAGATATTATTTATACTGAGAGAGCACCTTAAGTTTCCCAAATCATAGATCTGAACCCCACTGGACTAGACACTGTTCAATGACATAATAAAAAGCTAGTTCTGGCCTGAGGCATTTACAATCTAAATTTAATAAAAGACACATAGTAAAGGACTCAAATTTGCATGAAAATCAATACTCTGGGAGAAGACTTACTGATGTAGAGGGCATTACATATCCTGTTTTTTGTGTGTGCTTGTGGTGGTGGCAGTCACAGGGATGGGGACATGGACAAGTCCCCCGTGCTCTTTCAAATATGAGGGCTCCAGTTTTCATTGGCATTTTTGATTCAGGAATTTTCTACTAAGCATGTCCAGTTGAAAGTCTGCTTCTCTATCCCTCTCCCCTCATTCCTAGCTTATGTTTTCTCCCCTCTTTTCTGCTTCCCCTGATTTCCTCCTGCACCCTGGATTTACAAGGAGCAGCATTCCCGCATAACAGCAATAACCTACCCAGCAACAGTTTCAAATTGTAAGGTATGAAAAGGACTTTCTTCTTGTCAATTGCAGACTCTTAGGAAAGTAACTGCTGTGCATATACAATGCCCAAACAGCAATAAATGTGAATTCTGTGTTTTCTCTCAGTTGGCAAGAAGAGAAACACTCAGGAGGTTTGAAGCTAGGCAACGTATTTAAGACATGTGACAAATATTTATTCAAGAAATACAAAATGAGCAAAGTAGAGGGTTTGGAGTCCTGGGATCTAGTCTTGGCTCTGATTTCCTCGGTCACCTTGGGAAAGTCATTTAAACCTTTCTTTCTCACTTTCCTCATGTGTGAAATGGAATCAAAATACTTACCTACTTCCCAGGGGTATGGTGAAACTTAGACCTTAGCTACACTTAAAAATTAGGTAAAAAAAAAAAATTGACAAGGATGACAGCCCCACAGCTGATATAAGGGGACGCAATGTCTCCATTGATACTGAGTCGCCCTAACTAAGCCGACAAAAGCCCTATATCTCTCATTGAGGTGATTTTATTTTGTCGAAAAATCAGGGCATTGCGTCGGCAGGGGCTTGATTGCAGTGTGTACACCACCTCTGTTTTGTGTGTGCTCTCTAGTGAAGACCAGGCCTTATGTTTGTAAAGCACTTCAAGAGCCTCAGATGAAAGATGCAAAGTACGTTTTAAAAAATTCCTCATTTTCTGTTACTTGAGTACTAACAACAAAGCCACATCTCAGTTGCACTGAGATATTAATCCTGTAGCTGACAACCTAAACAGCTTCATATACTTCGTTTTCTTCAATTTCCCCTTAAAATGGATACTTCTGCAGCAGAAAACATTAACCACAGCAAGCAGAAGTCTTGTTAGTTTGGCTGTAACCTGTGGTCTCCTATTCCTGCCACTTCTGTGGGTACATTCCCCATTTCCCTTGCTAATTGCAGCTAAAATCCTTGCAGCACTTTACAAAAAAGAGCATCTTTCTGAACCACTATCTTTGACTCAGTGCTCCAGTCTTTTGCCCCAGTTCTATCACCGGAGATGTAATTTTCCTTGTTTCGGAAAATGGTCCCACTAGGTTCACCCCACTAACAGGCTGAGGGTATGTTAAGGAAAGAAATGTTTATTAGAAGGAGAGTAAAAAGCAAAGTGACTAAATGCCAAAGGGCTTGTCAGAAAATTTCATCAAAACACAGAAAAAGGAAAGGAACTTTCATGAAATGTATTATGTGTTGTTCTCTAGCCAGCTTTAGTGAGCATTACAAAATCATAACAAATCTAAGAACTAGGTAACATTGACCAACCACATCAGTGTAGTCTCTGCAAGAACGATCACAGAGCCCAATTACACTTCTTCTGGCCACTGCTGCACTGTAAGAAAGATCCCGTCTCACCCCAACCTCTTCTAAAATCTGGACCCAAAATGGAAGACTAAATACAAGTCAAAAGTTGGACAGAGTGTCAGCAGTAATAACTGACTTCAGAAGTGAAGGCGATACACACGTTTCCATCAGACCAATCAGCATGCCGCCCAGCAGCAAAAAGCCCAGAAATGCCGTTAGACTTCAGCAGCCAGAGATGGCATGGAGCCCAATCACAAGTTGCGGGGCACAAATTCTCCCACCACATCCAGAAGCTCAGCCAATGACACTGGCCTGAACATAAATAGAGATCTTTATCCCCTCAAGAGCATGCTCTGCTACCAGGGACCCAGATAACCAGGTTTGAATCAAAGAGATTTTCTCTGCAAAGAAGAGTAAGAAATTTCCTCTCAGTGAGAAGTGATCTAATCACCCACCCAGAGAAGGCACTCAAGATCAATCAAACTTTCTACTACACAGACAACATCTGTCTGCTGAAAACTTGCAAGGGCTAGGATAGAAGCAAAGAACCTCTTCCTTTCGTCCTGCACAGCCACAGTACAAGAGCTTCTAAAATCTTTGTGCCACAATCATTTGGCTTCAGCATGAGACTGTTGCTACCTGGGGGCTCCAGTTATTTTTTCATGCAATAGGGTGACAAATAAAGCCAATCAAGTTTAGGCTTGAATTAACTGTACAAGTCATCACATCAGAGATCAACAAGATCATAATCTCTCCGTATGTGGCAGTGAGGAAATCCCATCCAGGTTCTGCCAAGGCATGCTCCCTGTGAGACAGCTAGCACGGTCAGCAACATCAGCTGCTCCTTCAGTTTCAGTTACTCTCTTTAGGCTGACGATTCCCAAATTTACCCCCTCATCCCCACACCCGCTGCTCATTTTCCCCTCTCCAAATGTCTCTTCCACATATCTTGCTAGATAATCCCTGGTGTCACCTCATATTTAACAGGCCAAACCACCCCTCCTGCCTCTCATCTCCATTATCTACGATAACTTCATTGTTCTTCCAGCCACTCAAGCTTGCCAACTCAAAGAGAAACCAAACACGGAACTCACTCTCTCCTCCCCCACCCAACAGCCATATCCTGTCACTTATTTTTCTATATACCATCTCTAAAGTCGATCCTTCCTCTTCCTTCTTAACATCTTACCTGCACAAAGTACTGCTGCTAAAATTCCTTCCACTGATCATGTCATCCTCCAATTCCTCTTGCTCCATTAGTCATCTTTTGCCTTTTCTGCATCATGTTCCAATTTCTCAGTCTCACCTTCAAAGACTTGCACAGCTCTGGCATTCCAAGTGGCTGGGTGAATCAGTCAATTACGTGTCGCAGGCCATGTTCTGCCTTGACCATAAGGGGAAGATCAGAGTGTCCTGCCAGAAGACTTTGCTGGGAGGAATCTTCCTTTCGGGAATGGCCCTGAGAATTTTGTTCTCCTTTTGTTAGCCCAGCAGTGTGGATTTGAATTCTGTCATAGCACTGTTAATGGCTCAGTCACATGGGCCTCCTGAACAGATTGGAGTTTGTTTCCAACTCTCCTTTCGCATGATTCAGAATTACATGTTCCAAGGAGAAATTGCTTTTGGTAGATTATCAAGAAACTTTCCCTCTAAACCATGTGACATTCAACCAGTCTATACTTGGGCAACTGAAATTACACATTATTACTGGCAGAGAGGACAATGACCTTAAACAGTTGTCTTACTAAAAGGCTGTCACCATGTGACAAAACAGCCTGACACAGATTATGGATATATTGTAGTCAAACTGCTCTGCCCCTCTGCTATAGCT
Organism: Emydura macquarii macquarii; assembly: GCF_026122565.2. Classification (NCBI taxonomy): domain Eukaryota; kingdom Metazoa; phylum Chordata; order Testudines; family Chelidae; genus Emydura; species Emydura macquarii. The sequence goes on from NW_027131164.1 coordinate 15,375,010, forward strand.
GAGGTTAAAACCAGCTTTCCCTTTAAAATTTGGTTCTTCTAAGTGCTCTAAAATCCACACGGGTACCCAGATTGCTTTGAAATTTGGTGGGTCTCGTAGGGTGCAGGTTCTAAACTAAACATACACAGTTCCTTCAGCCTCTGCTCATATGGCTTACATTCCATCCCTTTGATCATAACACCTTGCTGAGCCCCCTATACTGTAGATGGATGTGTAGAGCTGTACGTTGCATCTACAGAGACTATGCAGGGGTGGGGTGCAAACTGGCCAAGCAGAGCACAGAATACACCTTCTTTTCAGAAAATTGTGGTGGTTCTGGAAAAAGCCTTTGGATTCTCTCATCATGCATAAGAGAACAGTTGGATTCCAAGGCCAGGTCCAGCTGGAAACCTGGGTACACAGCCATGTAGATGCCTCCCCCCCACACCTGGGACAAGGGAAAGTCTGGACAAAATAGTTTGGTGGATGCTGGCTAGACTGGAAGGACCAGGGCTGGTTGGTGGGGCTGAGCAGTGGGAGGGAGAAGGGTTTAGAGTCAGGATATACACTTGGCCTGCATGACATCAACAACTAACTCCCACCAATGTGTTTTCTGTCTGTCAAGGGAAAAAACAACCTAGGAAATTAAATGGCAAAAAGCTTTGTTAACATACAGTTAAGATTTCCCTGGAACAGCTTGAGGCATTACAGAATGCCAAGCTCAGCAAAACTCAAATACAGAAAACCAGGACATTTGTACAAGATAAGATACACCCATGAACATTTAGCTCTGCCCTCTTTGAGCAATGACCCAAAACATCCAGAACACACACACTTGCACTCTGCCTTCTCACTGTGCAGGAAAGGAGCAGCCTGCACCTGCCCTACAATCCAACACTAAGCCTATTCTCCTGACAGAATACCACCCTTGTGAAATTTAACAGCCACTTCACACTCTATATACGTCCAGGATACCATCTAAATGTATACTTTCCTTTATCCATCAATAAACTCACAGACTACTCTCATATCCCACCTCGCTACTGACAGTTCCCGTAACAAGACCTGCCCCCCACCCCAAGTGCCTTAGGACAATCTATACAACTTTGCAATTATTAACTTAACAGCTTTAACAACTTTAAAATGATGTAGACTAGCTCCGCAGGGAACACATGGCCCCCTTTCCTTTGCTTTCCTTACACATGTGGGGTGGGCACACACCCTGTTCTCCTCATAGCACAATCCCGGTTGTGATGCTTCTCAAAGCAATCCCCATCTCATCAACTCACAAACACACCTCTAACTAACCTGCCCCATCTGCTCCGTTCACCAATGAAATCATTCAACACAGCTACAACTCCAGGAGGGTTAATACAATCTCTGAGAGATAATGTGATTTTCAAAAAGCTATGTTGAACAATATAGCAGACGTGACTGATTTTTTGGGACAATGTGTGTGAAGTGAAATTCCTAGGAAGTACTTAGGAGGAGGGCATTGCAAATCTCCACCTAGGGACAGGGCCTTTGAAGCTTTGCTGGGGGTGGGGGGAGGGACACCTTTTGTCTGCTAATCTCCTGTTTCAGGAGGGCAGTTCAAAGACCCAGTCTGGATTCTCTAGGAATCAACAGACAAAGACCTTGTCTACACTACAATTTACTTTGGTATAATTTACGTCGCTCCGGGGTGTGAATGATCCACACCCCTGAGCGACAAATTATATCAACCTAAGCACCAATGTAGACAGCGCTTCTCCCACTACCATAGCTACCGCCTCTCATGGGAGATAAAGCAATTAAGCCAACCAGAGAACTCTCTCCCATTAGCTTAGAGCATCTCCAGCGCAAGCACTACAGCAGCGCAGTTGAATCAGTGCAGCTGCTGAGCCCGCTGTAAGTGCTGTGGTGTAGACGTAGCCAAGGAAAGCATTTGGGGATAAATAACCTGCTTTTAAACAGGCTCAGGGCCTTCTTCTTGATCAAGTAAGCGGATAGGATCTCCAGTTTACAGAGGGCCCCAATCCTTAGGGGAGGATTGGAAGGATTGACACAACCAAAGCCCTTGTGGAGATGAGGGTTGGGTGATCTCTGATAAATTTATTGGCTTGCATGTAAGTTCTTTTATTATTTTTAATATGTCTTCTCCATAGTGCTTTTACCATATGAGTATAATATGCTTGCTCAGAAGGAACAGTGTGTTAATTTATAACTGGGGAAATAACATTGCGCATCGACTCTCAGGAGAGATGCGAAGTACGCCTGCTTAGGCAGACTGTCTTTTACTGGGACTAACACAGTGATGGCACGGAATGGTTCAGTCTGGAAATACACTGGTCACAAGGAAGCGAGATCTCCACCCAAGAAAGGCAATAGCCAGAAGCCTGAGAGTGGGTGCCCCTACGGGACCACTAAGGGGAAATACAAGGGCAGTAGCCCTGAATTGTGACACCATGCAAGAGATATCTAAATACAGCAGTGGGAGCAAGACTGAAACTGAAGAGGCAACAATCAAACATGGGTATGTGCATTGAGAGCAAAGCGAGGGGAGGGAAAAGAATGAGTCCAAGCACATTTGGTGGTATTGCTCTTTTGTCTTTCTAGTCTTCACTGCTCAACAGATCCTTATAAACACCAGCAAGGGAGAGGAAAGACACTTTATGAAAAGATTATTTTGCACACATTCACCACACTGAAACCTAGTTATATGGGAATCTTCATTACACTGCTTTGCAATTAGGATCCCAATTATATTAAAATCTGTGGGAGTTTGGTGTGGCCCTTGGTGTTTCCATTTAATTTTGTTTTCCCTACCGAATTATTAAGCATAATAAAAACAGATATCCTTATGGTTAAAATACACCTTGTTTTGCCTCCCTGACAAAAATCACAACTGCATCCACTATTGGCTGTTGTGCATTTATATGGGTTGGTCTTGCCTCTCTTTCTTTTTGGTAGGGAGAGCCAGGGACAGATAAGTTTGTTCCTTTTTGGAGATAAACAATGCTTACATTTTTGCCCTGGCACCTTCAGGCTTGGCAGTTCATTACACCTCTTTCATTATAAATTAAGCGCTGGAGACGAAGGTGGTTATTTTCCTTGTTTTGTTATTTTTATTTTGGAATATTTGACTTTTGAGTTATTCAAACAAAATAAAAATATTAAAACATCTATTAATAAAATATCAAAACCGTACAGAATAAGTTATAAAAAGATGCTTAAACTGACAAGCTTTCAGCAATTTGAAAGTGTATTATCTTGCATTGCACACTCTCCTACAACATGTCACAGGTTAGCAGAAAGAGACTAGAGGTCCATAGAAGACGATCAATTACACACACACACACACACACACACACACACACACACACACACAGAACGTCTGCACTGCACACCCTTTACGCTGGCATGGAGAGCACAAACACTGCACACACCCTTAACACGGGTATAAATAGCAGTGTAGATGATGATATACTGCTTAGACAAGTAAAGACAACCTGAACCCCTAGGGTATGTATCCTACATGGCTGTCTACATGCCCAACCAGTGCCTCCACACTGCTATTTTTAAGTGTAGTGCCCCACTGCCAGGGTATTTCTCCGCTACAGGGAAAGGCTCTGACGGGAGGGATGAAGTGGGGAAAGGTTTTGGCAGCTCTTGCTGGCTCCCCCCGCTGGACCCTTTCCCCACGGCACACCCCCTGCCCTGCCAGAGCCTTTCATGTAGTGTGTAGCTACATACTGCATGTGGACACAGCCTGCTTTTCATTGAGGCATACAACTACACGTACCCTCCACACCACCGCCAATGTGTGCACTATAGACATAGCCTCCCCACTGCCACACATACATAATTCATTCTGAAGTGAGGGCTGTTTCAAACACACGAATCAGCTGCAGCTGATACCATTGTATCAAAGTACTGAGAACATGCCACTTAAAAAGCAAGCTTTCAAAGTCCTGGCATGATAATCATGCTACACAATGCTTATTAGCGCAGGTAGCCTTGATTTGGTGTGTGGTCCTACACGCAACAAATGAGCTTGGCTAAATCCATACATCCTACCTGCCTGCTCAGCAATTTTAAGTAGACAGGGTTTAGAAACTGAACCCTCAGCAGGTATCAGTGCTCTACTACTTATAGATTTGGAGCAGGCAGAGCAGAGAGATGATGTGCATGTGCTTACTCATGACTCGTCTTTAGCAGTTTCCCAGCCAGGAGGCTAAAAGTTCATCTGTGTTGCAGATAATTGCAGGTCTGATGAGACTTATTCCAGAATTAGGAGAAAATATATTTTTAGGAGAGTTTAAGATTTGTGTCCACCATATTTGAGAGGATTTCTTTAAGCAAAGTACTTTTCCAAAGAGGATAGTTCACAATGGTAAGAACCTACCAGACTTCTTTAGATGATCAACATCAGGTTTAAAGGGACTTTTCATTCGAAATCAGGAAACTGTCAATGCCAGATTTAGCCATTTGATTTGCTACAAAAAAATTTAATGAACCAAATTTAAAGCACTGACAAACACCATTGTACGTACTCCCATACTGCCCCAGATGCATGGAAGAAGCTCTTCATGAAGACCCACAGGGCCACTACATTATCCTCCTTTATACCTGTTCTTAAAACCCACTATGTTACAATGCCCAATGAACATTTGACAATTAGGAAGCTAATATACTGTGGCTGTTTATTATTCCACTGCTCATGACGGTCAATATTCCCTTCTTCTCTCCCATGCACCCCCAACACCATCCCCCCAAATTTTTCTCATATCCACCTATTGCCTCTGGTCTTGGATTTAGATTGTAAGCTCTTCTGGACAGGGACTGTCTTTCTGTTATGTTTGTACAGCACCTAGCACAATGAGTCCCCGGCCTCTTTGCACTGCTGAATACAAATACAATTATAAAAACAGTAAAACTTATTTAACAACATCACTGCAAACTGAGTTCTCTACCACAGAGAATGCTTCAATCTTGATCATTATTTGGTTAATTCTAGCAGACAATCTTTTACTCTAGAATTAGTTGAAAGGGAACATCTCTGAAATAGTACTTATTGGAACAATTTTGAGTCCTTGATTTTATTTATTTTTGTAGGACATAAATAGGAGTGAACATGCCAACCACTCAGCATTATTTCAAAAATAATAATAAAAAGTAGTTCAACAAAATCTTCACTGGAGAAAGTTATTATTCGAGGTCCCTATTCAAAAATTAGTGTTTAAAATATTGTATATGTGCAAGAGACTGTTTGCTGAATATTTTAGATAAATAGGAATCTTTCCAAATTGAACTCATGATTTCCTAAATCAAACCAAAACCTAAACCACAGAGCCCTGCTCTCTCTTCAACTTTTGGGAAGATCCCAGATGGGGCCGTCCTCTGGAGCCTGATCCAAGTCATGTGGTAAAACAAAATCAGCTCTAGGGACAGGGACTCCTATTTAAAGAATATGCACTGTACCGAGAAATGAAACTCTTTTGGTAAACTCTAATTATTGCTCTCCTATTTACTTTAATGACCACTGTTTTCTTAATATAAAACACGGCACTGAAATAGTAGCCATTCTGGTCTGACTTACCATCTGAAAGTTAAAATTAGGACCTGGTTTTCAAGTGCACTTTCTCTATAGAGATCGTAAATTAAACAACCTGAATTACATTCTGCTACTTAAATTAGCATTTGTGGGTTGTTTTTGGTCATTTCTAGCAACACACTCAATCTGACTGCTGTCTCCTGGTTGATTTTATTCCACCTAGCAATCTAGGAGACTATTAATAGGAACTGCATTTCAAATACTGCTATTAAGGTCTATAAAGAGGGTATATACAATGAATCGTATACTTCTGAATTGATCCCAGAACTCAATTTGTCTGTCCCAACCAGGAGGAGGAAATAGGTGGTCAGACAGAAGGAAGATAGGAGCCCGAACCTTCCAAGTACTTTGGTAGAAATCATGTCTGATTTTAGTATTTACACATGTGGAAAATTCTCACTAAAAAGAACCCTTGAGATTTTCCTAGATTGCTATTTTATTAGTGAAACAAAAGCACTGGAGAGAAAACATCTCACTGCAAAAAGGTGCCCCAATTTCTTCTTTGTTCTCCCCACAAAGGGAAACCAGAAATACTTTATACATCCCCAGTCATCTGCTCGCACTGAGTGAGAAAAAAAAATGTGTCTGAGTGAATGCACTGAGTAGCCACTGACTTCTTCCCTAGAGGGCATGGGGAAATCCAAAAGACAGAGAGGTGCAAATTATGGATGTAAAATATCATTTAACAAAACCTTTTAAAAACAATTAAAATTATATCAGTTAAATGTTTAACTTGGGAGGTTGCAGGGGGAGCCCAGGGGCTGGATGGGGAGCATCTTGCCGTCCCTCCGCGCATTGGCCCCACCACCATGTGGGGTCCTGGCCCTTCCGATCGCCCCAGAGCAGGGCCTGCAGAGCTAGGGCTCTGCCACCTTCTAGCCCCTCTAGGGGGCAATAAGGCAGCTCCGTTCCCTACCCATCCTCTGAGCCCATCCACCCCTTGCCGCACTGCTGGCCTGCCCGACCCCCCAGACCCTTCACCCAGGAGCACCTCAGTCGCTGCCACCCAGCTCTCTGTTGCTCAAGCTGGCGCCGCCGCTGGCACCAAATACCTAAGCCGGCAGAGTTCTCCCCTGCACATGCGTGAATGTGTGTCCCAGTCTCCCCTCTCGTCCCTCCCTGTAATACCCTGTCCTCACTCACCCCTCACGTGCATAGCTCCCCCCATGCAGCGAACGGTTAAATGGTTAATGCAAGTTGTAATTGGCAAGACTAATACTTACTGGTTAACCATTTGGTACTTTCCATCCCTAGTGCAAATGCCTCTGCTACTTTAACAGGAAGGGAGGAGCAGAGTGGGAGCAAAGAGCTGAGCTTCCCATTAGGAAGGAGGAGGAGGAGCCAACATGACAAAGGCCTCCAAGTGCCTCAGACAGTGGCAGTGGAAAGGGTAGAGGAAAGAGCATTAAAGCCCTGAAATGACGTGCTGCAGAGATTGACTTACTGGATGTGGGAGGAGTCTAGAATACATGTGTGTGGGGGGTGGTCCAGAATTTATTAAGGGTGGGGAGAACTCAGTGTTCATTAATTAAAGAGGGAGGAGGATCTGTTCTATTCTATATTGGCTGTTATACCATACTCATCACCATAGGAATATAGGCCATATTACATTTGTGTAAACTATGGTTTTAAATTCAGCTGAGATATCAGTATGTGCAATCGGCCCAAAGTATGTGACCGAAAAGCATAAGAAAGAAGAATTGTTGTGTTAAACTTGTAGTGATCCTTCGAAATACCAGTGTTCTCTTATTTAAGGTTTGGGCTGAAGCAATAGAAATAAAACATGGCTAATTGGGCACCAAAGTGCAGTAAATAACTGACTAAGAAACGTCTTCATCTGGCCTTAGCTAAGGTCCGATAATTGGCAAGGACACCACTTGTTTGTTAAAGGGTATAAAAAAGTGAACTCCTAAAGGGTTCATTGCTAATACCTGCCTGACCAAGGCAGAGCTGACCAATATGGGTCTCAATATCTTGATTGAATGCTTATAAATGTTTTGTTATTGTTTGGATGTGGTAAATTGCTTATTATTTATGCTCTTTAGGCATATTTAGAGTAACTGTATAAATACCATTCAGCCTCTGAATTTAATAAAGGAAGTTAGTAAATAAAGTTAGAGTTATGGTAATACCTTGCATAAACAACAGCAATGGTACTTGAGCATCTTCCAGTAGTGCATTAAACAACCTGGCCATACATCTGTCACATGTGGTTTGTTCTCTCATCCTCTCCTCAGGAGAACTGTGTGTGCAGTGGAATGTTTTGTTTTGATAGGGTTATGTTTTGGAGGGCTTTTTTTAAAAAACATGCACGCTGCTCTTTATTTACATTAGAGACCACAAGGTCAAGATACATGCCTTGCCATTGTAGCAGAAGTTGATTAGGTTTCTGATGTTTCATAGTTTCTAGGGAGTTATTCCATAGTCTCTGACTGGCACCCTAGTAAACTCAGACTATGTCTACACTTGCCGCCAAATTTGGCGGCAGTCGAAGGGTTAGAAGGGGAAGAGGGAGTTTCATAAGACCTGCTAAAATAAGCTAGTTTGCATCACCATAAATATGGTTCTCTCTCAGAGAGCAGAATGTGTACAGATTCTCCATGCACATGAGGTCAAGAACTTCACTTGTTATATAAATACATCTTGATGAAGAAGCATATAAGGAAACTGCCCAATGGAGGGATTGATAAGCATGTGGGAACATCTAACCCTTCTCTGTACACACCAAAAGGCACACCTCAGGTATATGATAACTTCCCTGGCACCTCTTATACCCATTACTCACACTGCCCTCATTTCAGCACCTGGCTGCTCCCATTTCGGCTCCTCCAATGGAGAGACTTGTGCCAGCAGTTATTACTGTGCCCTATGCTCCCTCTTTCCACCTCACACACAGGGACGCAGGTGAAGAAACGGGATTATACAACACCTCTCCCATTAACTCTTCAGAGTCCCCACATAACAGAATAAAAATGTCCTATCGCAAACCCCGGACCATGCTATTCAGACACCTAGTTTCATACATGACACCCTCCCCAAATCAGATATTCACCCTGCCTGAATGAAACATTTTGACTCTGCATAATACAAACATTCATTAAAAAACAAACAAATTGATTATTGTGAGAAAAACTTAATCTGAATGACAGTAAACCGATGCTGTGTTTCCTTCCTTTGTCTGCAAACGGGCTGAAACGAAACCCCAGAGATATAATCTGCCCTGATTCATCTCAAAGGGGTGTTAACTCTTTTAGCAAAGTAGGGATACTTTCAGAGCTAGAATTGTAAATAATTTAGATACACTACTTACTGAGTATCTAAGTAGTGCAATTCCACAACTGTTTGCACAACTGTGTAAAAAGCCAAGTAAGCAAAAGTGAGACAGAGTGCTGGTTCTAAAGGGACCTAGGATAATTTTTCTACATAAAAGCTTAGCTACTGTATAAAGGCCATATCCTACGATCAATCTTTGTATAAATTCCCTTTATTATCTAAGGGAGAGCTGCTGTGAACTGAGGGTAGCGCACAGCTCTAATTTTGTAGTTCTGACCCCCGGATCATAAATTTTAAAAAGGTACTTTGGCCCTCACCACAGAATGAGTTCTAACACCCCTGCAATATAGTTCTTCCTTCCTTTTAGAGACCATAAATAAACCACTGGACTTGTGTAGGCAGGCTATACTTATATGTCTTCAAAATCTCAATTGCCCATCAATTATCAAAGTTTCCAAATCAGAACAGAGGCAAGAAAAAGAAAAAAACTTTTCTGTACTCTGCATAATGGCTTGGCTTCATTATTCAAGATTTAAGTAATTTTTAATTAAAAAAAGGAAAAATCAAACAGCAAATGTGTGTGTGTTAATGGAACTAAACCATCACCACTGTACAATTTATCAATAATCACCATTATGCTACACTGTCTCAGCAAAGAGATCCCAGCTACCATGAAGGCTCTCTTAAAAGAAGTGATCTTTGTGGCAGTATCTGAACCAAAGCCAAACCACAGTAGTGGAGGTTTTGATTCCCTTTACTACAGCAAAGTGCATCATTGCAGCTATTTAAGGAGCTTTAATGGTTACATCTCTTGTCTACACTCTAATATCAACTCAAGACAGCTGCAGTATATACACAGTAATTCAACTGACTCCCCAAGCTTTCATTCATAGTTGATGGTTTTATCCTCAGTTATAGACTCACTTTTTGTGGACAAAAAGAGAGAGATTAACTAGCTCTGTGCTGTATGTCTCCATCCGTCCCTGAATGTAGGATGTTGTATAGAGAGAGCTATGTTCAGGCATACTCCTCCAAAAACACTTTGTGCATTCTTAACCCTCCCCCCAAACCCCACCTCTCATCTACCCTCTGATAATCTGTGAGCTTGTTCAAAACCTATACCATCTGAATGAGCAAAAATTTTAGTGATACCATGTTCTGACAACATTTCACATGAGCAGCTTTGACCAGTGTTTCACATATACATGTTTCGATGGGACAGGATCAACCCTTAAAGAAAGAGTGAACCAGTCTTTCAACATCCTACGGGTTCTGCCATTAGCCCACTTGTATGCCCAAGATGCTGCAATAGCATGGAAGCATCTTGCCAAATTCAAGAATATCATCTGGCAGTATGTGTAGGTTAGTTTTTTCTCTAAAGTTTGTTCTCCATCGTGTAAAGCACAATCAAGATGCAAAGCTGAACAATCTCCATGTAGAATATGGTGTCATCATAGTACAGTTATTAGAATAAGTGAATAATTAATTGCAAATAAAACAAGTGCAGTGAAGTGTCACAATTTGCTGTATGAGGCCATCATCAGAGCATCACAGGAGGGATTCTTTCCTTTTAGTTAACTGACATGAGGGTTTTCTTACTTGAAGGAAGGACAAAGCTGCCTCTCTGATGTTACCGCTGAAGCACCTGCCCCAAAGAACTGTTCATGATGAAGACATATAAGGAACATGCTGTATGAGATATCAGTGAGCTCCGTCAACATCTAAATGTCATATTGATAGAGTGAAATGCTTGTTTGTTGCAGGCAGCCAGGTAGAAAAATTAGATGCCAACATGTATCTTCTTTCCATCCAATGATTCTTTAGTGCTTTTCATATTAAAGGTCTAAACTGTGCATGCTACATTACAATCCGGTATGCACATCTCTCAAGATAAACCTCTGATCATCCAAGTACTCTGAATATTTTTAATATAGACCCCCACCAAAATATCCTAGATCTCAGTAGCCCTTCAGAAGAATCTCAGTGGTACAAACAAGCATAGTGATAATGAAGAAACTAGGCAGGAAGTAGGAAAAGATTTAGTATCAAGCAACGATTTGCAAACTCATCCTGACAATGGTGCACAGGTGTGTCTACACTGCAATTAGCATCCATGGCTGGCCCATGCCAGCTGACTCGGGCTAAGAGGTTGTTTAATTGCAGTGTAGACACCTGGGTTAGGGCTGCAGTCCAAGCTCCCACTTTGCAGGGGCCAAGAACCTGGGCTCCAGCCCAAGCATCTACACTGCAATGAAACAGCCCCTTAGTTTATCCCCCTCCCCATAAGCCTGAGTCAGCTGTCCTGGGCTAGCCAGGGGGTTTAATCACAGTGTAGACACACCCACAGAGATAAATATCTGAGGTCTTGTCTTCACTGCTAAAAGGATTCTTTTAAAAAATAAAAAAAATAAATAAAAAAAAAAAAAAAAAGCTCAGGGCTATCCCAAGATAAGAACACAGTGGAGACAAGGCATTTCAGTTATACCAGGAGATAAATAGAGCCCTGCACAGACACAAATATGCATCAGATCTGCATCCACGAGAATAATTTTCTATACGACCCACAATCCATCCTCCCTCTTTTAGCTGTACCTGCATCTGCCCTGCTCCCCGCCTACATCCTAACAGCTGATTAGTTGTTCTGGTGGCTCCCAGGGATGGCAGCTGCTCCTGCCCTGCCCCAGAAGTTCCAGAGGTCCCGGAAAGTCAATCTATGACCTCTGTGACCACCCGAGCCACAAAAAATGGTCCATGGGTATCCGTATTCGCGGATGCGGATATCCATGAATATAAAGCGGATATCCACAGATTTGCAAAGCTCTAGAGATAAACTCACCAAGGTGAGCCCTATACCCTCAGCTGGGACTGACCTCAGTGAGTTTACCTCATGGTTAAACTAAAATGTCTGGTCTTCGCTAAGCTTTTTCCTCAGGGTAGCTCATGAACTTTAGGTATCCTAAAGTTAAAAAAAAAAAAAACACACGATGGAAGAATTCTTCTGTCGACCTAGCTACTACCTCTAGAAAAGGTGGATTTACAACAGAGAGAGAAAAACCCCGCTGTTGCTGTGGCAAATGTCGCTGGATGACCAGTGAGGAGAATTAAGTTTAAATTGGCTAGTGACATTTGAACTTTCATGGGAAATGTCATAAACTAATGATTTTTTTTTTGTTTGTTTTGCATGAAATTTCTCCATTAATTAACACAAATATTGAAAACAAAAATGAAATTTTTCATTTTGTTTCAAATTCAAAACTTTCATTTCATTTTTTTATTTTTTCTCCCCCTCATTTTTGTAAAATTCTCCTCTCTCTTTTTTCCTCATTTGAAAACTAAAAGAAAAATGGAAAAGGCAAGAAGAAACTTTTCAAAATGAAAATTTTCATTGCTCAGAAACAATGTTTTGATCAAAAAGAAAAAAAAATGATGAAAACCTTTCAAAGAGCTCTGCAACCAAACAATATTTTTAAAATTTATCCAGAAGAACAGTTTCCTCACTTAAACACTCAACTTGCTATGTAATACCCACAAACTCCACAAAATGAAGAAACTTACAACATTTGGGTTGTGCAAGATTATCTTGCTTAGATACAGCAAAACAGAACATGATTTCACTCTGTGGAGCGAAGTCGAGAGCAGAAGTTAAAAGGGGAAGGAGAAGTATGCATTCTGAGCCACTAGAATTACCAAAAAGCTTCCACTCTTTAACTATTAGAGTAAAAAGACATCTATAAGCATAAGCCTTTCCAAATATAATTGCCAGAAGATACGTGAGCGCAGAGAGGGCCCAGACTGCAAAATGGAAAGGAGCCTAAAGCATTAATTGCAAGGCTGGGGGATGAAGAATTCAGAAATTTTATCTATTTTCTGCCTACAGGTGTGTATTAGGCTGAATATAATATAGCATTTTTAGTTCTAGTCTCAATTATAAGGTTATCTTTTACAAACTACAAACATTGATAAATGGTACATTTCATTACTTATACTGAGATTTTTACTGCCTTCTAGGATGTAGTGAGATGACCACGTTCAACCTGTAGCTTTTAGTCGATGATATACATGACAGTTGTGTACACAAACAAAAAATAGCTTCATAATATGTACAGATGTGTGTTTACCATTAAAAGGAAATGAACTTTTGTAACTTTTCCAATTTCTTATTTGGAGTATAGTTTTTGTACTACATAGAACTGAGTATGCATTTATTGTGTAACATTTTTAAACTGAGCAGCACATACAAAATCAGGCAGGTTCTTTTGAAGATATAAAAAACATAAGCTAAAAGACTCACTTTAGGCACCAACATGCAACTGTACTTTGCAGCTAGCCAAATGACAACATCAAAACAAATCTTTCCTCATGTGCTTTGGACTCCAGTATGAAGTTAACCGGAATACACATTTTGTTGTCATCTTCTGCTCATTTTAGTAAATGAACCAGACCCTTTAATTTTAAAGCACCTTAATTAAAAACAGACTGCCACTTTTCTTCTCCAGTGTAACTTGGGCTATATATTTTTTATTTTTATAAAGGAGTTTAACACACCAGCCTTTCCAAACAGTCGGTAAAACCCATCTCTAAAAATGTTCTTCTAGCTCCTATTGGCATAAGATTCTAATGTAAGAATGGTTGCATTAGAAACCGAGTCTGTCTGTGCACAGGCCAAATGTTGTCAAGACAGATAATGCAAGCTCCTAGCACAACAATCTCCCCTTTGTCAGTCACGGGGATCCTATGAGAAAGAGCCAACCAGTCTAGGAATTTGGATCAACAGAGAGTATAAAAGGCTGGAAAATAAGGGTCAAACTTTATTTATATTGCTAGGATAAAACTAGAACAAGCAGTTCTCTGTGGTCAAAGAGCCTTTAATTTATGACGTTGTGGCACTGCTGCTCTCAGCAAAATAATCTACAATTCATACCATTAACCCTTTTTCCAGGTCTTCACTTTTAAGCGCAGGATGTATTAGTATCTGTGTGGAAAGGGCACATGCCGTCACAGAACATACTTTTTGGGCTGCAATCTGCTTATAAATCCAAAGAGAAAAATCTCTCTTATTGGCACTAGTACCGGTGACTGTGATTTATAGGATACTAGTCTAGAGGATCCAAAATAGCATCTCCACATAGAATACAAAGACACTTTGTGTACAAAAGCTACAATGAATTGAAACAAACTTTCCACTCATTTATCAGCATGACTGCAACAGCCATCACATGGCAACTGAATAACTGCTCAGTACTGAGCAAAGTTGATCTGTATCCTGAGTATTTTATTGAATAAAATGGGAGGGCAGGTTGGAGGTAAGAGAGCGAATTCAGTGCAAGGCAGTTGCCAGCAGTTCTAGTTTCACTTCAGATACAAGCTATTTATCATTTACAGACTCATCCAGCAGCCTTATTTTTAAAGAGACATCATTGGATTGGTTACTTTACAGTGAATACTTGCATTCCGTTTGAGAAAACAGGTTTCACATGCAAACTGCAACCATAAAAAAATCATCCCTTGGTGGTGACTCTCAAAAATCTGACCTTGAAGTAAATTTATATTAAGATACAAGAAAATGTTGGGTTTCCTTAATTTAATGACAGAGTTTATGAAACAAGATGACATTTTAAAAAGTATTAAATCATAAAGCCATGGATTAACTTTTGGAACACATTCTAAAGATGACGGCGTTGCAACCACAACATGCTCATCTAGCTGGGACCCTCCTCCTCCCACTCCTCTGTAGGGAAATACACAATGGAAAAGTAGTTAACTATTAAGTCTTTTTAAAACAAAAACAAAAATAAACAAAAACATTAGGGGCAGGGCCTGTATACGGTTTGACTGTCCTTCGGATACCTAAGCAGTGCTCAGAAGCATGTTTTACAAAGCCCACATACGTGGACACAAGGAAGAGTGTGACATTGATGAGGTATCATACATAAACTTAGGGTGGGACAGTCAAACCTCTGCTCCCATCCAAATCAAAGGTAAGACTCCAGTTGACTTGATGGGAGCTGCTTTTGCTGACAAGAAAATTCCACCCACCCTCTGCCTCCCTAAGTCCTTGCTCAATATCTCTGAACATTACCTGAATAATATTTACCCTGAGAGCAAGTACAACAGCTGCATGGTTATTCACTGGCTGATTCATGTCAATAAGATGCTTTTTATCAGATCTGAAGTGGGAGGCTCTTTATGTTGTTGTTGGTTTTTTTAATCTTTAAAGCAGTTAAAACATGATTTCACAAAGGACAGAAAAGCTCAGAGATATTTTAATGGATCCATTCACATTACTATCTCAAAATAGGTGTACCTGAGCTTGTGCATATTGGGAGTAGAGAAATACACTACTGACACAACCTGATATGTCAGGAGGTATAAATAGCAGCTTTTCCTTGAATGTAACAACTGTTAGTACTCCCCACATTCTCATGGGTGCAGACAGAAGAAAAATGCTTTTCTTTTAGATTCCTGGAAAGGGCTGGTCGCATTTAGAACTGGTTTCCCTCTACTATGCATAATAGCAAAGGACAGACAATTAAGCACTTAGTGGCAAATGATTTTTCCCCTTGGTCTGTGACACACCTAATGCTAAGAAGTTGGAATGAACAGTGACTTTCCTGTCTTTGTTTTTCCCTTGCAAAGAATAAATGTTTGAGAACCATCCTTAAAATAATGAAATCAGCACTTGACATTTTCCTATTCCAGAAGGTTTTTGAATAGGCTTCTGATTTTGTCTTTCCTCTCCCTGAGAGCAGCAGAGTTGAGCAAACATCAGCTGCTTTGCAAGGATTCCTATCACGGAACATGCAGAATGCCCATTTCAGGTATGTTAAGAGCCCAACACTAAATGGAAAACTGATTTTCTCAGATGGTTTGGTAATTAAATGCTTCAAGGCAAAACATTAGAATAATTTAATGAATATTTAAAGGAAACTATCAAGTGGTACCAGAATGTCCAACACAATGCAAATTGAATGAGCAATTTCACAGCAAGTCTCTCTTCCACCCTTTAGAAATGCAGCTAATAGCAGCTCTCCATTTAGCACTCTAAACATGTGTTTAAAAGGCTATCGACCTAATTTATAATTATACATTGTTATTGATACAGCCTATTTCTAATAGTCATTAGTAAGGGAAAATGAGAGGTTGAAGATCGGGAAATTAACAGTATGTAAAACGTAGAGAGGGGGGGAAATTGAAAAGAAGAATCTTCATGTTCTCATTTTAAATATTTTGGGACCACACTCCTATAGTCCTTAAACAGAAAGAACTGAAAGAGCTTCAACACCTGTGGGAGCTTAACACACACAGAATGCTGGCTGGGTTGCTGGGGAGGTATCTGGGCAGCTTCTGTTCAGCCAGAGACCATCTATGCAGAAGAGTTTTTAGCAGTGGCATTGTTAGAGGATCCATGACTATAGCCAAACCAGAAGCAGGCAGTGAATAAGCCAGATGGTGGGAGTGGTGAAGCAGTTTGGTATGGAAGACGAGCATGCACAACTTTGTTGATGTCAGTGGGAGTTTTGCCTATTTAGGGATTGTGGGATTTAGGCCCAAACTATCTTGAAACTAAGTAGTGAACATTTATTTTTCCATGTCTGTGGTGCCTTATTGCCCTAAATTGGCCTTTTTGCGCCATTTGTTTATGGTGAGAGTTTTGGATAGGTGACAAAGATATTATCGGATGGAAAAGAAGCTTCCCACGTGCAGTCACCTTACAAGGTGTTTTAGTATCCAAATTGTGACTGTTGAGAAAAACAAAAACAAAGCAGATAAGAAATTTGGCTCAATCACTTGCAGAGTGCCATTGTGCCATGTGATCAAGCAAGAGGCAGCTGGAACAGGGTCTCACTTTGAAATGTACTCCCCTCCCCCCCACAGCTGCAGTATTTAATTGGTCAGCCCCTCGATGCAACTGCAGAACTAATGCATTCTGAACACTGGGTGCTCCCTATCCCCCAGTTTTTTACTGAATAACTGCCTTCAGCACAGAGGTTGCATTCATCAGCAGAGGACAGTGGACTTACGACAGGAGTGGGAGTTGAATAATGTAGGTTTTATTCACTATTCTGCTACAGACTTCCCGTGTGCCAGCCAGCAACATACTTAGGCCTCAGTGAATTTTTGGTGCCCAAATAGACATACCTGAGGCCTGATTTTCAAAAGGTGTTGAGCACATGAAGCTTCTGCTTATTTTACTTGGAGTTGTGGGTGCTCAGCACTTCTAATAATTAGACCCTACATGTCTCAAGTGAAATACCAACATTGACATTCTGGCCTTAACATCTGTGCCTTGGTTTCCTCATTGGTAAAAATGGGTAACTACCTATCTCCAATGGGCATCAGAACGATTAAATCAATTATATTTACAAAATGCTCCAAGACCCTCAAGTGGAAGATTCTGTACAAGAGCAAAATACAGGCTGATTTCAGATTCTGTAATCTCCACCTCACAGAAAAAAGTCTCTCTCAGCCACCCTTTGCAATCTGGCACCAAATCTCACATCATTTACACACACCTCTACTAACTACATGCATAACTATCATTTATAAGAATCACTTCAACACTAAGTTAACCATCAAAACACTTGAACATATAACCAATAAACATGGTCCAAATTACGGGTTCCTCAAGATAACAATGGGGATGTGAGAGCTGTGGATGGTAGGAGGAGGTTGAGAAATGGAAGGATGGGTTAAGTGTAGATGGAGTACGGAAAGACTAGGGCTATGTCTACACTGCCGTGGGAAGTCGACTTTCTTTAATTTGACTTTCAGCAGCCGATTTTTAGAAATCACAGCAGCATGTACACACTACGCTGTTTGTGCTGGTCTCTTGAGTTTATACTGACCAGCCTTAATTCGAATTGCAAAACAGTGCAACGTGGGTAGCTATCCCACAGTGCAACTAGCCACGGTGGCTGTTGGGACGAGTGTCATCGTCCCAGGATGCAACACTGCTTCCCCCATCCTTTCCCCCCCCAAACAAACAGGAAAAGTATTTTCATGCCATTTTTTTACTCCCCGTGATTGCCACTGCTGCAGAGACATGGAGCCAGCTCAACTCTGCACTATAATTGTGAGCGTGACAAATACATCACGGCTTATCATGGAGTGCTTTAGAAATAGATCACGAAGGCAAAGCAGATACTACACCGATGCCACCAAAGCTGCCCTGCTACAAGACATCAAGCAAAACAATTCCCGATTGCTGCAGGCTGTAATGAGTCATCTGCAGTCCATGGAGTGCCGGTTCTGGTGCAGGGAAACAAGAACAGACTGGTGGGACCGCATCATTATGCGGCTGTAGGATGATGATCAGTGGCTGCAAAACTTTCGCATGCGAAAGGCAACTTTCCTTGAACTGTGCTTGGAGCTGGCACCGTCCCTGAAGCGCGTGAATACTCGCTTGAGACAAGCTATGACAGTGGAAAAAAGAGTCGCCATCACTCTCTGGAAGTTGGCAACCCCCGACTGTTACTGCTCAGTTGGGAATCAATTCGGAGTCGGTAAATCTACAGTGGGCATAGTCATGCACCAAGTGTGCAGTGCCATAAATAGACTTCTGCTATGAAGGCTAATGACTTTGGGAAATGTGCAGGACATAGTGGAAGGGTTTGCCACGATGGGCTTCCCAAACTGCGGGGGGGGGGCATTGATGGGACGCACATCCCTATCTTAGCGCCTGCAGAGGCTTGTGGATCACAGGGGTCGTTTCACTGATATCTATGTGGGGTGGTCTGGGAAGGTGCATGACACTTGTGTACTTCATAACTTGGGGCTGTTCTCTAAGATGCAGGCGGGAACTTTCTTCCCTGACAAAAAAATTCACATCGGGGGTGTGGAAATGCCAATAGTGATCCTGGGGAATCCTGCTTACCCCTTGCTCCCTTGGCTAATGAAGCCGTACACCGGGCACCTTGACAGTGACAAGGAGTGTTTTAATAAGAGGTTAAGCAGTTGCAGAATGGTTGTAGAATGTGCCTTTGGGCATTTAAAGGGTAGATGGAGAAGTCTCCTCACTGGACGTGAGTGAGAAGTACCTCCCTTCTGTGATATCTGCGTGCTGTGTTCTTCATAATGTGTGTGAATCGAAGGGTGATAGGTTCCCCCAGGGTTGGGCTGTGGAGGCAGAAAGTCTGGCCGCCAATTATGAGCAGCCACATGCCAGCACTATGCTGAGAGCTAACCGTGGAGCGCTTTGCATTAGGGAAGCTTTGAAAACCAGGTTCTGCAATGAGATGCAGGGCTGATTTCTGTTCCTGTATGTTGTTTGCCTTTACTGAACCCCCTCCCCCATCTCCCATTGATATCTGTGCCCTCCAAATCCCTCCTAAACAAGATATGATTTAATAAAGAAACGTGTTGAAATGATGCAAAACTTTATTTCTTAACATTCAAGTAACGGGGGAAGAGGGGGCGAGTGTTCATTCACTATCTCAAGGGGTAGGTTGGTAGCTTGCTGGCCAGCTGTCAGCACGTCTGCCGCTGCTTTCTGCTCACCTCCACCGGGGAGGAGCATTATGGAGGGTCTGCAGCGGGACTCTGTCCTGCCTCCGCTCCTCCTGAAGCTCCACAAGCTGCTGGAGCATGTCTGCCTGGTCCCGCATAATTCGCAGCATTTCCTGCGCGGTGCTGTGATCATGCTCCATCATTTCTCGGCGATTCTCCCTGTCCATGTCCATATACTGGGACAAGGTCAGCCTCCACGCTCTTTGCTCTGTCTCTGCGGCAGCTTAGGCATTCACGAGCTCGCCAAATATGTCATCTCTGCTTTTCTTTTTTTTTTTTTTTTTCCCCCTCCAGTCTTTCCGCAGCATTTCTTAAGGATCGGTCCAGTGCCGAGGTGTTTACAGAATGAAAGAAAAATAACCAGCTAGCCAGTCAGCATAGTGAAGAAAATGATACAAATGTAACAATTTAAATAATGATCCTGTGATACAATGTAGACAAAGATCCCCTGAAAAAAATGTAGCAAATGATTCCCATGATACAATGTAGAAAACGATCCCCTGCTACAATATAGACAATCGTCTCCATGCAGTGCACAGGGCAAACACAGAGGCTCATTCCATTCCTGACGTCCCAGAACGGTCTGCTCGCTGTGCCATTGCAGAGAAGATCTGAGGACAATGTGGTGTGGTGGCCAGGGGCACAAACTCTGCTTGTGTTTTAAACCTGACAGAGAGGAACTGCGGATAGTGGGGGGTGGGGGGCAGGCCCTGCTTAAAACACAGATTTGCTGGACACAGCAGGGTACCAGCAGTGTTCCGCCATGATGCAGGCTCCCTTGATTGCAGCGAAGTATCCTACCGTGGAGAGAGGAACAAGGCAGCCCTCCCCTGAAGTTTTGCGAAGGATAACAGATTACATACATGAAAGTTTCTATGAGATATCAACTGATGATAAACGTAGCATTTCTCATTACATAAAAAAACTGATCCCTGGGGAACCCCCCAGTACAGTCAATGAAATGCCTGAGATCCCCTTCGTGCCTCCCCCCTACCCAATGTAAAAGGACAGAAATGCTAAGAAGAAAAACTCACCAGATGTGCCTTCCCCTGGATCATTTGTGCTGTCCTGTGTGCTGCTAGACTGCTCGGGGGTCAGGAATAAGTCCTGACTTTCTGAGAGAACGGACACCCCACTCTCCTGCACTCTGCTCTCCTCAGCTTCTTCCTCATCCACGGAGTCCTCATCATTGATCATGGACTGTGACCTAGCGGTGGTATAGATGCTGCGGGGCAGCACCATGATGGGATCGCCATCGAGAATTGCGTGCACCTCATCATAGAACCGGCATTTTTTGGGCAAGGAGCCAGAGCGGCTGTTAGCTTCCTTGGCTTTCTGATATGACTGGCGCAGCTCCTTGATCTTCACACGGCACTACTAAGCATCCCTCTTGTGTCCTTTCTCCAGCATGCCCTGGGATATCTTCTCATAAATGTCCAGATTCCTTTTGCTGGCTCTGAGCTGAGCCATAACGGACTCCTCGCCCCACAGCCCGATGAGATCTAAGACCTCTGGTCGACTCCATGCTGGAGTGCACTTGGGCTTTGCAGTAGCCATGTGGAGAACAGTGACGAAGCTCTCTCCACACTGGCAGCACAGGAAATGAAAATTCAAATCTTCCCAGGGTTTGAGGGGAGGGGACTTTTCCTGCTAGTGTGACCACTGAGCAGCAGAGCGCGACTGTCCAGAGTGGTCAAAACGGGGCATTGTGGGATACATTCCGGAGGTCAATTAATTCGATTTAAGTTCCGTTGTGTCTACACTGACACTAAATCGATTTAATAAATTCAAATTAGGCACTTGCAGAGGGGGTCTTATTAAGTCGATTTTAGAGACACCTTAATTTGAATTAACAGTGGTGCCAGTGTGGACACGGGTGTAAGTAAGCCGATTTAAGTGACTTTAAGTTGCCCTAAGTCGCCAGTGTAGACCAGGCCCTAGCTGCTCATTTCTTTGGTTTGTATGGTTGGATTTAGTAGAATATGCAGTTTAACAACCTTAACGCTAAATTAATGATGATTTGGGTGTTTTAGGAGGGTGGGGATATATTTAAAGTTTAAACTAGCATGGTAGCCAGCTAAGAATGAAGACACACCACAGATACTAAGCACTGTTGCTGATCCTTGTACCTCATTCCCCTAGGCTATTTGGACAAGGAGCAACTGGATGGCAGAGTGCCTAGCCTGGAGCAGGCTATGGGAAACATAAAAGGAGAATACTTCCAATTACCAAAACAATGAACTCTTTTATTAGCCAATTAAGAAATGACATTAGTGAGCTCTGAAAAGCACATCTTCCAGTTCTATATAGTCAAAGAGAGGAGAGGACAGGGGAGGGCAAAAGAAGACAGAAAAGTGGAGGGAAGTAATTGGGGTTGTGAGGTATCCTGCCCCTCCACCCCATAGTCATATCCAACACTTACAAATGGGGTAATTTTAAATCACTTTTGACTCTGCTCTGCGTAGTCTGTTATAGTTCCATACTATACTAGCAGCCAAAGGCCCCAATTAACATTGAGTCACCCATTGTGCGGAGCATTGGACAACCCCAGATGAAAAGGTCTCTCTCTCTCATCCCATCATATGCCTCTTTTAGGGAATGCCATTAACACGTGTGTAAAGTCCTTGCATCTTAGATAATAAAGCATGTGAGTTTTTAACATGCATCGAATGCCTAGTATTCTTGTTCATATTCAGACAGATTGCCTTGCAGCCATTCCTTTTCCATTTACGTGCTTTGCTTATGTGGTACATTCGCAGAATAGAAGACATCTGCCAAAACACATTGTGTTAGGGGAAAAACACACTATTTCACATTATTTCTTTGATTGCTGAGGAATTTGTAACGAAGCAAAGAAAATAGCAGGTATTAGCCAACATTACCAATCCTCAAGAATGGCAGATAAAGTGCCTTATTGAAATAACCTAATTAAATAATGTATGATACCCTTCATTTTCAAACTGTCCTTCTCTCCTTGTTTCAATGTCCAGGGCCGATGAATGAAAACACAATAAAGGGGAAAAAGGGAGAGATTACTGTTGTCAGGGGACGCATATGGGAACACTACATTTGGAAGAATTCTCAGACAACGCAGGAAACATTTTCTGATCCCTATAGAGTCCCCAGCACGGCAGGCATATTACAATGAAATGACTGCAACCTTCTCCATGATTAAATGGATAGGCCTCAATTTTTGCTTAAAATCCTTATATATTCATTGGTGCTACAGCAGCAGATATAGTTATTGTGATGGTCTCTTCCACAACTACTTATATATATGTACATTGGGCATCCTGATCTTGGTATTCAAGGAGAGTTCCATCTTAATGTATAAATACATCAAATAAAAAGCCACTGTATGTTCTTAACTCATTTATACCCTTTACTATTTTTAGCAGGAAACAAGCAAAGCCTAGCTCTTAACAATCACAAACATACTTTTGGTAAACAAAACATTAAGTTCAAAAAAGGGCTCACCCACTAATGGGGAATAAGAGTTGAGGTATATTTCAACAGGGGAAACTGAAAGGCAAGCTCCAATTTTCTACCATACAAGCACTGGAACAGTTGGGGAGAGAAGGTGAAAGAGGGAGAGAAAAGAATGGATAATTCATATGGGCCCATAAGGCCAGGTCTTGATGTATGGTCATCCACACTTGTGCAAAGTTGGTGTAAAGCTACCACTAGCGTGAGGGAATAGACTATTCCAATTTGCTAGTGGTCTACATGCACTTTGCATTGGTGAAGACGACTACACAAGACATAAGGCAGTAGAAAATACAGACCCATTGTTCCTGGACCAGTTCAGGACTGTATGGTTTTTACAGATATGTCCTTTGTTTGTAGATTGTCAGCAAAGCACTGGGATTAGTGTTTGCTAGTTATGCTACAAAGCCAGTGAGGGGACCACAAAAATCAGAACCTAAAGGATACTCTCTATCAGAAATCATTAAATAAGATGTATCTAAGGTACTTATATGATCTCCATCACTACAGTATCTGAGCATCTCATCAACTTTAATGAATTTATACTCACAATCCCCTACAAGATAGCACTTCCCTATTATCCCCATTTTAGCAGATGGAAACTGAGCCAAAGAGAGACTAAATAAGTTGCCCAAGCTCCCACAGCAAGTTTATGGCAAAACAGTGAATTGAATCTGCATCTCCCAAATTCTAGGATAGTCTCTTAACCACTGGACCATCCTTCCTCTGAAGCTTGGGTCTGCAAGTGACTTGACAAATATGTACTGAACAGGTATTTCTTCTAAAAGTACCTCCCTAAAGCTGTTTTGACCATAAAGATAAATGCATGTTTGTCAGACAAAAAGCAAGAATTTACTCAGTCACCAAGAGCTCTGTTCATATCGAACTCAGCTAAAACATACGCTAACATTTGTCAAATGTTAATAAGGCTATGATGGCTGAATGTGTCCCATGTTACTGCTACCAAACAGGCATATCATATATGAACAAATGAAACAATTCCCTAACATTCAGAAGAGTATCTGGACTTAAATGTTAGCCATAGCTGATTTTATCAGCGATAACTACAGATGCATATGCTCTACTTACTCCTTTTCTTCCACAAGTCCACTCCACCATCTCATTAATGAATTTTAAAATGTCACCATCATTCTGACAGTGGAAGCACAACATACAACTTTCTCACTCCTCTTTAACATGGCAGGAGTGGAATCAACCGAATCCATACAGAGACGTCCAGCCCTGCTCAGCCAAAAAAGTGGATCAGCTCAACATGGGAACTCAAAGGAGGAAATAAAAGGAAAGTCAGAGAAATAGAGAAAAGCAGAGATCATGAATGACCCTCCTACCTCTTTGCCTCTGCCCTCTCAAAATGCAACCAGTGGCAGCTTTGCCTGTCAGGGAAATGGGGCACTGCTATTATTAATGCCTGCTGATTGCACTGTTCCTGACACAATGGTTTGCCACTTCCTCTGACTGACTGACAGGAACTGTTGGTTTTGGATGGGGGAATTCAACACAACAATGACCAGGCAGGACAAAGGCAAAGAAAGCAGCTCCGTGTTGGCTTGGAGACCAGCACTGTGGCAGCCTGCAAAGAGACTAAGCAAAAGCAATACTTTCTGGGTGACAAGAGCCGCCACCCTGGAGAATCCATTATTAACAACTATACTAAGAAATATCAGGCAATAAAATAAAGTGTAATAGTACCTAGCCTAAATCAAAAGACAGGGAACACCAACCAGAAGTGTTAAGCTTCATTCAAATATTTGAACGTCAGCTGTTTGAGGAGTTAATGGAAACAATGAAAATATTTAGCACTAACTGACAATTGCTAAGAAGAAGATCACATTCTTTGGACTTGAATGTCTAAAGGATTTGTCATAACTTGATTTAAGCTAAACATTTAATGTGCACTCCAGTTACACTGCATTGCTGATCCCTATGAAACTCGTCTTCCAGCAGGTTTGTTTTAAATAGAATGTCATCCTGAAGCAAAAGCTGAAGATTCAGAAGTGGGTTATTATTGTGCTAAAGCATCTTTTCAGAGATGCAAGGAGAGCACGTAACAAGCAAGAGGAACTAGAAGTTTTATCCTAAATGATGATTAAGGGATTAAAGAATTTGACTGAAATTTGGGATGGAGGATTATCAGCCATTTAAACCAGTGCAAGTGGGTGTTGCATGCTCTGGGTTGGTAGAATCTTACTCCCACTTTACACAGGTTTGAATGAGGTGCACAAGGTGCATAGCAGTGGAGAATCAGGTCCATAAAAAGGAAAGAAAAGATGGATATCAGGTGCTATATCTAATATTTTGAATGGCAGCTAGATAATGAGGAGTGAGGATAGCAAAATGATTTAGGCCAATTTTGGCGGCTCTCGGAGGTACAAAAGAAAGACAGCCATGCCCACCTCCCTTGTGCACCAGTGTGGGAGCACCCAGAAACTTGCTCTACCCAAGTGCAAAATATATGGATCTACAGCACTGTCACTGGTACTAGACAGCAAAAGAAGCATGGATGGATGAAACACTAGTCATGACCCTTCCAAACCACTGATTGAACGGGGAAACACATGACACACTCTTAAGGGAAAAGAAGTAGCTGGCACATGGCTTCATTAGTGTAATATCTCAGTGCCTTACAGCCTTTCATCCATTTATCCTCACAACAGCCTGATGCTCTAGGGAAGTAGTATTATCCCCAATTTACAGATAGGGAAAATGAGGCACAGAGAGACTAAGTGATTTGCTCAAGGTCACACCGGCAATCTGTGGCAAAGTACAGAAACAAACCCATGTGTCTCCAGGGCCAGGCTAACGCCCTACCCACTTGTCCACCTTTCCTCTCCTATGTTTGTCCACCATGCCTTAGTACCCACAGAAGCATTCTCACTGTCTCTACAGAATGCTTCCAGTCACTGCCTAATGATGGCCAGTACAACCACAACCTAATCCTTTGAGTTAAAACATGGAAGAATGATTGCACCTGCAATTCATGGGCATCTTCAGAGAAGATGCTAACAAATGTTAGGGAAATCAGATAAAAAGAACAAAAATGCTAAGCAAGTTGGAGAGTGATTTACAAGGAAAGATTAAGAACAATTAAAGATGAATCACTTGCCTGCTCTTTAATTAAACAAGGCACACACAGTATGACACTGCTCAAGTTTGTGCTATACCTTTCCTCATCCACACCCATTAAGTCAGGATTATGCAGGTTAAGTCAGGACAGGATTTGGCCCTGCATTAGCCATCTGAAACAAGCCCAAAAGAAATTAGCTGGAAAAGTTTTCCGAGAATGCTCTGCATACGTGACTGAAATCGCATGAATGTGTTAGCATCTTCTTCCTTCGTTTGTAACCAAATTAATGTTACAAAAATAATGAAAGCAACAAAAAAAAAAAAAAAGCATTCAACAGAGACCAGTGTTTGAGAGTGAGCAGTGCAAATGACAGGGCCACAAACCAACCATCTTGCTTGCGCAAATGAGCACAGAGTTTAAAATGGAAATACAACAAACTGAACCCACAAGTACAGAAAGAAATCCAGGCAGAGCCATGTCCCAGATTCAGGGACTAGTCTTCAAGCGAGACAGCTACAAGGAGAATTCTGTCTGGGTCTCAGAAATATTGCAAGCCCACAAATCAGCAAAGGCAAGAGGTGGGAGAAGGTAAATACTACTCCCTCTGTTATAACATACCTGGATGGAAAAACAGCCACTTTCTTCCCCTCTGTTATTTTATAAAGTGTTTCTGGATCATCACTCTGACTCAGAATGATACAGTGATCAAATTAGAGTTTAGTTAACAGTTAAATAGTTAGGTTCTTTTTCAGCACTCAAAATAGTCACAAAAAGGTGAAAAATAAAAGGAAATTACCACATCATTCTAATTTTTTTAATAAAAGTTGTTTCTTAAACTCTATGAATTGAATGTAAACACTTCGATGTTAGTAATAATGATTAAAAGTTCAAGCTGCGTTGGATAGTTGGGATTGCCTCAAATCACATGGCATTGTTTCAGTCCTCTGACTAGATGAGTGTAACTCTTAGTGAAAGACTTGGAGGAAAAAAAAGAAAAAAAAAAAACCTGCCAGGGCTTTGACTCTCTCAGGAAGAGGTAGCAGGAAAAATAGGATTAAAAGAATTTTAGAACATAAACCTTTCCCTTTAGGGGCCATGCAAGCCTCATATGAAGGCATCATGCCTAGAAAAACCAGACTACTTCATTGGAATAAGCTATACTGACATATGCATCCCTACATCTCTAAAACCGAGTTCACACTAAGGCATTGTATTGTGTTAACTGCATTAGTTTCTAAACTGTCATAATTACAGCAATATAAAATGTGTAGACAAGCCCTAAGATTTACTGGCTAGGTCAGAGTTTAATTCTCTCTCAGCATATGCAAAGTAACTTACACACCTGTTGCAGCTGTGAAGGGTGTGAGCCGATCCTTGTTCAGCTCCTGTAACTTCCTCTGTGGCAGGGCTCTGGCAATGGGGCTCTCCATTGCATTAAGCAGCAGCAGCACATTAAAAAATATATATGTTAACTGTCTTCACTGGTCATATGTTTATGGTGCTGGGAGGTAGCCAGAGGGGAATGGAAAAACTGGTTGACCAAAAAGTACGTTTAGGTATCAGGCAAGACTCAAGACAATATCCCTAACAACAGCACTAGCATAGCTTCATCAGCACATCTTGGCACTTCTGCTAGTCCCAGAGGGGACTGCCATAGAGAAATAACATCTGTTTTGCACTGTTTGATTGGGTCATATTGACCATCTGGAATCAGGGGGGCACCCAGAACCTGTGGTGCAGGTTGCCCAATAATAGTGATTTCTCACCTGAATCTGGAGAGGGCACATTTACAGGGTAACTTTTTGAGAACAGAAAGGATGATGCCACAGAACTCCCTACTCAGGACGACGCAGATTGCCATTAGGAAAGCAGCTAGTGGGCAGGATAGAATTGCTCACAGTAGTGTGACGCTGATTCCATCAATATCCACAAAATGCACAAAGAATCTAGTGGGGAGGGAGCCAACACAGGGCCAGTAAAAGTAGGCTACAAGATTAGTAGCAAGGATGATGGAGCGTCCCATGGTACTAGGGTTACCATATTTCAGGTTCCCAAAAAGAGGACACTGCAGGGGGGTACAGTTGGGTGTGCAGGAGGGCTGTGTGTATACTGGGAGAGGTATTTGGGGAGGAATGGCAGGAGTACTCACTGGAGGTGAGAGGCAGTGTCGCTCCCTACTCTGGGAGGCAATTTCAACCCTACAGCGTCGCTCCCATGGTGGCAGGGCGGCTGGTGTAAGCCCAGGACTCAGCACCAGCCGTTAGTCAGCACCTCACTGCAGGAACCCCTTCTTAGGGTTGGGAGCTGGGTGGGCAGGATCCAGCAGCTGTAACTACAGGGGAATAGACCAATCAGCTGCAGATGAAAGGAGGGACCGATTGGGAAGCAGGTCAATCAGGGCTCTTTCTGAGGTGCAGTAATTGCTATGCAAAAATCCCAGACATTGCCTGGTATCCGGACAGAAGATGGAGGATCAAAAAATAGAGGAATGTACGGAAAGCTCAGACGTACAGTAACCCTACACGGTACTGTCTTTACTGCTCCTCATTGGCAACCAGCAGCCGTGGCACGGAGGACAGCATCTGATAAACAGCAAAGGCAGAAATCATGAGTGTTGGAGCATCCTAGGGCTGTGACAGCTAATGGCGTACCCACCGTGGATTTGTGCTGGGCTATGTGCTCCCCTGCTCAATTCATCTTCACATACTTCTCCTGCTCAATGACTATATGAAGACATCAGGTGCTTAGGGAGAAGAGAAAGTAGGCCGTTTTCAGACAGACAGACAATATTCAGGTTTTTGTCTCTAGCTCAACTAATCCTACTCATGCAAATGACCTGGATGAAGGATGAGAGCTGTGCTCCACCTAGATTAGATGAAGACAGCCTTCACACGGTAGGAGACATAGACCTTCCTACCCTTTATCCATGTCCCCATCACCACAAGATCAAAGGGCTGTGGCGCACTCTACATGGAGTTACGTTTTGAGACCACAGGAACTGGAACTGTTACTGAATGCATTGGCTAATTTTCTGAATGGAGTTTTGTGCTGGCAACACAAAACCCCAGTGCTTCAGGCGCTGAACTGCCTGCCAGCAAGATTCCACAGGAATTCAAGGTGTTGATTTAACTTTTAAAGACTGAAGTGGTTTGGGATTTAGTTGTCCAAGAGTCTGTTTCCCCTCCATGTGCAGTACTGCTAGAGCACTGTGGTCAGAGGAGGCACTCAAACTGGAGCTCCCCTCAGAATGGAGGAGGGAAACCTCCCCTTAGTCCCCCAGATCTGATTATCTTCTAGGCTAACTACAAGGCACCATTTTTTCTCCCCGACATTTGGGGAGGGGACTACTGGAGGAAAGATCCTTTATGTGGTACACAGAAAACTGGAGAGGAGGAATTAGCTATTCAGTAACTTCCGATGGAGTGAGTAAGTTTAGTACAGTAGTTTCTATTGGACACCATAGGAGATGGTCACATTTAACTCTGCAGTAGTGCCCAGAGGACAGCATAACTAAAGAGCTCAATGAATAAGTCTCCCAGTAGGTGACTATCCGCCACACACCCTGGACCTCATGTAACAAGATGGAAGTGATATCATACAAGGGATATTGGTGTTGCTGCTGTCTCTCTAGAGCCTAGGATCACCCTGATCCTCAGATGCATTCCTCTCCATATGGCTACTCGTTATTTTATTTCTCTCACTACCTCTCGCTTTCCCTTCCCGATTTCCCAGCCGATCTTTAAAACATGGCACCTTTGGTGTGATTATAAAGTTCACTATCTGCAAACACGCAAAGGGGCTGGCTGAAAGTCTGATTCCTGCAAGCATTCTCTGACTGCTCCAGCATTCACAGACAGTGAACTTTGAAGGGTTGTGGCATAGCTAACGTGAATTCATGTAAATTGCTCCTAGAAGCAGGTAACCACTCCCATTACTAATGCAATGTGCACACACTGCAGCTACCATGTACCCAAAAGATATATTAAGATCATAGCTTTAAAGCCAAAAAAGAGACCATTATGATCATCTAATCTGACCTTCTTCAGAAAGGTTCTCACCAGCTCACAGGGAGATGAACACCAGTGACTCACTTCTGCGCAGTTGGTTAGAGACACAGCCTGTTTATAAAAACAACAATTGACAATAGCCTGTAGGCCAAGAAGTATACAGTAGAACTATTAAATCACTCAAATAGAGTAAGTGTTGTGCTAGGTTATAATTGGTTTGTGCAGACTGAGAGTTATAAAAGGAGACTGAAAACAATGTAGTCAAAAAAACCCACACTCATACACATAATATTAATACTGCAGTCTGATATGCATGATGGTAAGAAATTTAATAGTTTATGGTCCCAGTCTTGCTATCAGATACACAAAGGCGGAAGGGTCTGCCAATGTACAGCCATCTGTAGGATCAGGGTTAGTTTTTGCAATGGATCATCAGCATCAAGAAGTCAAACAGGAGAAGGCCTTTCCCAGACCAAGAAAGATCTGTGGGCCTTTTCAGGATACAGCCAGAGGCATTAGCTCCATTCTTACCACTATATGTCTTGTGCAGCCAAGACTCACACTTAAATCAACAGTACAAGGCTGACAGTTCAGTTGGGTGGGTGGATGTCAAATCTCATGAGAAGAGTTCATAATGCCATACAACCACAGATTCTGAAACAGGAGATTTTAGAACAAGTAGTAATAAAAGCCAACTGGATGTTTGTCATTTTCCAAATAGCTGCCTTACAATCTATGTTTTGTATATTTTAAACTTAAAAGTAGACATAATGAATAGTATTAATAGGGTGCCTCATACCCAAACATCTATGGGTACTTAACATAATACAAAACACAAAGAATCTAGCTCAATAACTACCAGTGTAGGTGTGGAAAAAAGAAAATCTACCACCAAACTCTCCCAACACAAAGAAAACATTTTTATTAGCTTAAAATCAAAGTTTCTTCACCTCATTTGTGGCAGCATGTACAACTAACGTACAATCTGGCAGACATGTGTGTGTATATTATATATCCAGAGAGAGAGAGAGACCCATGGTATGTTTTGTTATTATAAATATATCCATCACCACCTGTAGTTTAGTTCAGTGAATATGTCAAATTAGACACATTGCTGGCACAATAGAATACAAAGATATGCATGTAAGAAAAATTTATTCCAGGACACTGGTGACACTCAGAGTGGAATAAAGCATGAACTAGACATCACTTTTGGCCTAATGTTGTTCCCATTAAAATCAGCAGCAAAACACGTTGTTTTCCATGAAAGGAAGATCTGACCCCTTTTTTAACCTCATCTCAAAAGCACTGCTACTAGCCAGCTACATCAAGTTGTAAGATATGTCATCATACCGTGATATTTCAGTCTGTGAGGAGGAGTTTTGATCTTCTGGAATGGTATACAGATTGCACAAGAATATAATCAACTTATAAATTTAGGAATGCCTAAATTTACAATAAGAGAAACTCCCTCCCTTTATTTTTGGTTTACTTATTCTAGGTATTTAACACTACTTTATATATTGTCAATTCCATAGAGCCCTAAATGCATGGTCAGTTAGTTGATCAGATTTTCCCTTGCTGTAAAAAAGCCCTTCAACAGTTTCTTTCAAAGGTATTTTTAAAAATTCAAAATACACTATTTAAAAGGTGGTTTATAACTGGAACTTTTACAGGTCAGTCAATTAAAAAAAAATCCAATGGCAGTGTTACTCTACATGACATTTTTGCAATTTTTTAATATCATTCTCCACACACAGGATCACAAAGTATTTGACAAAAAGGATTTAAGAGAGATTTCAAGAAAAACTAAGGTCAGAGGGAAATACTTCCAGATCAGACACCATAAGTAAAGATGAGGCCATAACGCTCACAAATAATTCATTTCATCATATATACAAACCAAAAATAAGTCCATCATTCATAAATTATCACTGTAAAGATCAAACAATTTGTTTCACAAAAGAAAATGACTGATCATCTAGGAACGTGGTAGAAATTCAAATGGCTGTCTGTTTTCATCCTTCATCCACATTCCTCCTCAATTCAATGGTCCAAAGGCAAGTACTGCATATAGCAATTTAGTGCCTGATTTTTCAAAGGTGCTTCCATGGGTTTCAAAAAATCAAGCCAGTTACGATCTGGTTATTTCTTATTCCTATGTTGATAAGAGCAACAACAGTATCACTTTTGTACCAGTTGGGGCCAAAAATTCTGAAACTGCTTTTTTCACTACTATAACCCAAAACTAGCCAAACTATTTTTTTCTAAAATGTTGGCTAAAAAAAAAAAAAAAAAGAGAGAGAGAGAGAGACTGCTGTCCGTATCTCAGGAAAATTCATGCTTATTCATTCCCCAAAAGAGACTTGTTCCAATCACTATTCCATAATAGGTGGCTCCCTTTTCTTCAGGATACAGAATTGTTCTGAAATGGTTTAGGCTCATCTCTAAGCATCACCTCACAGAAAATATATGAGTGTTAATAAGTACGGAGTATGATCAGGATTTGTTAACGACAGTCCCTGTAAACATTCTCTGTTAGCTATATCAGGTGTAGCAATGTTTCCTAGTTATTATATATTTCATAAGAGCTGTTATAGTTTGGTAATGCCTCTAAAATAGAACAGCCTTTGCCAGAGGTTCTTTAAACTGAAATACCTCCATTCTGGCAAAGAAAAGTCAAAACACCTTCATAGTTCTTTGAGACTTGTTGTATAAACAGTAAGTATTACAACAGAAAGATCTGATCAACAGAAACATTTTTTTAAATTACTCTGAAAAGAGATCCCAAACCAGTGACAGGAGCTCATACTTGTACTGAGGGTGTTTAGAATTAAATAGAGCCTTTTATATAAGTGGATTTGAAACACCCTGTGGTGATCTACAGTGTTAACTAACTGTGCCCTAGGTACCACCCAGCACAGAAATAAACATAGCTGAACGGCCAGGGACAAAAAGGGGCACTACACAACACACTAGGCAGATGGGAGAAGGAAGAAATGAGGCTGACCTACAACCAGGTTTCCCCTAATGCAATCACTAACTACCCTTGGTGACACAGGATGGATTGATTTCCTGTGAGTCCTTTTATAAGGCTTTGTTTAAAGCATGCACACCATCCAAGAATAGCTGATCCTAAACAGCAGCAGAGTTCACAGCCAGGGGAGCTGTCAGTGCTTGGATTAAAGAGCCAGAGCTGGAGGGTGCATGGAACCTGCTCAGGTTTTGTTGCCTTTGAGGAAGTGGCCACACAGAAACTCTACTTCTTCTTTCCACCATAGCTTGAGACATCTCTGCCCATTGTGGGGTTGTTAAGCCCGGAACCTGCACCTCCACCAGCACAAAGAGGCAAATTGTCCCTATTACCACAATCCACCTGCCCTGGACACAAGTGGAGCAGGCTGGGGGCAGTGAAATACAACCTCCTCTCTGTATAACTGAAATGCTGGACATTGCACAAAGGGGTCAGAGGGACGGAGGAGGGGTCACCACTCAGCCTCCTCCCCACACCAAAAAAGCCCCTAGGACGCCAGACAGCCACCCCTCCCCCACCACACTTCACAACACCAGGCAGGGCCAAGGATTGGCAGCTCGTGCCTTTTTTCCCCTGCAGAAAATCGGTCACTTGAAAGGATTAACCCAAGAGATTGTCTGACTGTTTCTTCCCTGCTAACAAGCCCAGTGGAATCAGGATAGGAAAGTAACAGAGACGGCAGTGCCTGGCTGGCATCTCCATCCTGCCGCTGGCCATGCCAACACGGTATTGCAAAAAGAAAGGGCTGTTTTCTTCGCACCCCCGCCGCCCGTTATTATTATCCCCAGTGTCTCGCACAGCACTGCTAATAAGCGCGACTCACCTACATTCGCCAGGGGTATTTCTTGCTGCTGTTTTGCAGCGCTCAGCAGCTCCCTGTCTTGCTGCAGAGAGATGAAAAAGCAAGGACCGTTGGCAGCCCAGCTCCTGCTTCTGGGGCAAGAACTGCAGTGGGGGAGCCGGGAGGAAAAAGGACCTCCCGTAGCAGCAATTCAGCTCAGTCAAAAGAAGGGTGGGTGCTAGTGCTGCTGGGCCAGGAGACTGCAATGATGAAGTCACAGTCACACCCCCCCATGCATGAATGCAACCGCACACTCCTGCCGCCCTCCTTCCCCGAGACCGCCGCTAGCCGGCGCACGAAATCGCGCAAACGCTCCGTGACTCGCTGTAATTCATTCAGCGCGGGTGTGGAGCAAGAGGGGCCGGACCCAGCTCCACCGTGTACCAGCGGGAGGGGGGCTGGGCCACGAGATCCCAGTGGCCTGATCTACAACTGCACCGTGGGTCGAGGGCTGGGACGCTCCCCCCACCCCCCGCCCCGGTAAGCCAGCCGCCAGGAGCGCGGCTGGGTCCGCGCGGGACCAGTGGCCTACGTGCAACGCCACCTCCCCAAGTTTGCAGCGACAGGGCGGGGGATGCTACTGCTGCTGCCCGCCCCTTACCCGTCTGCTGCTGCTGCAGCCTCCGCGGGGAAGAAGAGATGCTACCGCCGCCGCCGTGCCTGAGCCGCCTGCCTTCTCTCATTGGGCGCCCGCCGCGCCCGGCTGCAGCCTGCGCGGCTCCTGCGGCCGCTCGCATGGACCAGGCAGGCAGGCGGGCTAGCAGCAGCCTGGGCAGGGCGGCGGCCGCGCGGCGGGCATTGCTCCGGTCCCCTGCCCCGGGAGGGAGGAAGCAGCGCACACCAAGGTTGCACGGCACGGCTCGGGGCTGGGAGAAGAAGGTGGGGGGAGGGGAGCAGCTAATCTGAGCACAAAGACGCCATGAAGCTTCGGTGGTTTTGCAGCAGCAGCCGCCGCCGCGCGCAGACCGGCTCTGGGCGACCTTTGAAGCAGCCGCTAGGTTTCTATTCCCGCGCGCGCGCGTCGGTGCCCCCTGCCGGCCCCGGGCTCCAACTGCGAGTAGCCAGCCGCTTTGCAATCCTGCCCTGCCCGCTGCTGAGCCTCGGCCCCTGCAGCGCCCCGGGCTCGCTCTTGGGGAGGCGACCGGCGCCTCCCTGCTCCCTCCCTGCCATCCTTCGCTTTGGAGGCAGCTGGGAAAGTGTTTCCCTTCTGCGTGCTGGCCGGGCGGGGGCAGTCACTGTCTCCCACGTTGTAAAAGGGGCCGAATTCAGCGGGGCCCGGCTTTGCCCTTTGCCTGGGCACCCGGTCGCCTGGTTTCTGCTCTGCACCAGTTCTCCCCTCCTGGCCCATCGGCTCATTCGGCGGCGGAACAGGGAGGAGGCGAGGCGGGGGAGCAGGTGCAGGAGAAGGACTAGACGCTCCTGCTGGAGAAGCAGCAGGAGGAGGAAAAGGTTCTTGAGGAGCTGAGCGGGTTTGTAGAAGAGACCTGGAACAAAAGCCAGTGTCTGTCTCGGTGCACAAGAGAAAAGAAAAAAGGCATCAAGAGAGGAATAGCAGCCGGAGCAGAAGATCAGAGCTCAGAGAACAGCCCATTACAGCAGCTAGAGCAGGAGTTCTCAACCTTTTTCTTTCTGAGCCCCTCTCTGCCTCCCCCAACATGCCATAAAAACTCCAGGGCCCAGCTGGGGAGGGGCACTTCAGGGCTCTGGGCTTCAGCCACCAGGTGGGGGGGGGGGGAGGAAGCTTGGACATCGGCATAGTTTGATTTCTGTTGGAGGGGGGGGGTGTTAGGGCCTGGTGGGACTCAGGCTAGTTCCGCACGGTGGGATCCGGGGACCGAGTGCCATCTCCACCTCCTGACTCACCTCAGCAGGCCAGCCTGTCTGGGTTGGCCCCGGGGGAGACAATCAAAAATTATAACTCAAGTGGGGGGGGGAGGCTCGGGTCAGCTCAAAAAGTTTGAAAACTGCTCAGGGTACAGGCAAGGGCTGTGTGCAGGGAGGGGTGTAGTTCAAGGTGCAGGCAGGGGGTAGCTAGGAGCTG
Organism: Emydura macquarii macquarii; assembly: GCF_026122565.2. NCBI lineage: Eukaryota > Metazoa > Chordata > Testudines > Chelidae > Emydura > Emydura macquarii. Next base: position 15,410,858 of record NW_027131164.1, read on the forward strand.
TGTGCAGGGAGGGGGAGCTCAGGTTGCAGGGGGAGGGTAGCTAGCGGCTGTGTTCTGGGGTGGGGGGGCCCTCCTCCTCCTTCCCTCTGTAGTTGCTGCTCCATGAGGGCTCTGCTGGGCCTGGAGATGGTCCCCCTGCCAGGGGCCAGGACCTGGGGAGGATGGGAGGGGGGAGAGGAGGAGACTCGGGGGCATGTATGGAGCTAACCAGAAGTGGGCAGTCCCAGGGGCAAGGCACTGCAGTTTGGAGGGCAATGTCCCTCCTGTGCCTTCCCCCAGTTCTGTCTATGGGTTCAGGGCTTCTGCCCCATGGGGTGACAGGGACCGGGGTTTGCATATCCCCTAAAACCAGCTCATAGCCCCTGGACCCCCAGTTGAGAACTGCTGAACTAGACTGCGCCCCTGTCACTGAGAGGGAAGATGTTAGTACTGCAAAACATTTTACAGGCCTGGCAAAAAATGCAAGGCCAGCCCTGCAGGCCTACCCAAAGAACTGTGAAGCCTCAGTCTTTTGAACCTCCCATGCAGGAGCTTACACCATATTCAAAAGATGGGTGGGTGATACAGTAGAGGTGTCACTTACATATACTCCCACTCTCAATCTACCTGATTTTGTCACATCTATCTGTAAAGGCAAAGAGATGATCTACCCCTTTTGCACCTTTCAAATATGTGTAGTCAGTTGTGTTTCCCACACAGCCTGTCAGGTTGACAGTACGTCTCACAATTGTGCTCATAACATGAAGTGATCAACTCAATGATATAATAATAATATCTAGCTCTTATATGGAACTTTTTGTCAGTAGATCGCAAAGTGCTTACAGCGGAAGTTGGTATCATTATCCCCATTTTATAGATGGGGAAACTGAGGTACAGAGGGGCTCTGACTTGCCCAAGATGGCAAAACTGGGAATAGAACCCAAATCTTTTGCATCCCAGTCCCACATAACCAATGCACTGCAGTTAGAAAAGAATCTACATTTAGTCCCAGATCCTGCAATGAGCTCTGCCTGGGCAGATTCAGGCATTCTTACTGGACTAGGGCCTTAGATACCAAAGCTATACACTCCTTATGAATAGGATAGATTATATGGGTCTGTATTATATGTTACAAAAATAAACTATAGGTACATTTAAGAAAGTAGAAACACTTTATTACAATGCACAATATATTAATATAAACTTTTTACAAAACATTTTTTAAAATTTTCAGTAATAATTACTAACAGATAAATTCAACATCATATTTCTGCAACACACTAAAATATTACAGTCACACTTTATAATGAAAGCTAAGCACATCAAATATGGCATACGCTATATTCCTTACTCAGGAAAACTTCTCAATGACTTCAAGTGCAATGAGTTCTTATTATCTGCCACTTTTTCTAATTTAGAAAGCAATAAAAGTGCTAACAAATTACTGTGTAAACTAATGCTCTGATCCTGCAAACACTTATTCATGTGTTTAACTACTACCACGAGACTACTCAAGCTAGTAAAGTTAAGCACACGTGTTCACAGGATTGAGACCTAAAGTCATATGTTTAGAGTTAAGCATATGTATAAATCTTTGTAGGATCAGGGCCTAAAAATATACTATTTGTTCTAATTGGAAGCATATCCATATATTGTATAGATGTAAAAATAGCACACATCATTCTAGATTAATACTGAAACTCATAGCTATAGATAAAAACCTTCATTTTGTTACAGTCAACACCCTAAAACTTTAAATAAAAAGGAATTTTTCAAACAGAAGCACCTTAAATTGTAAAACGTATAAAAAGTGTCTATTGATTGCGAAGTATGTTCAAAACTAAAGCAAATTCTCATCGTGATGTATTTGGTGCAGATAATATTAATCATCTCCTTTGAAGCAATACCACATACACCAATACCACATTTGGGTCTTTTTATTACATATTGTAAAAAAGACCATAGGACTGAATTCCATGTGAAAAGTAAGAACACGAATCAGAACTCTCTTCACAGCACTCTCTGAAAGTTTTGGTTCTTTATCATTTTTTTTCAAATGTTTCTAAATGCAAGACTTTTTTGTTGCTTTTCTATTCACTTTTTAGCTTCTTCTCTCTAACTCTTTTTTTCCCGCAGCAAAACTCTTGCATTTCTTTTGTCCAAATGGTAGAGGGGCAAGATTAAAAGAGCCTGAATGTTGTATACTGCTTTGTGTGCCTCAGACCTGAGAAGGCCCCTGCATGCTGCTATGCAGCAGGCATTTCGGGGAATAGTAGACTGGTGGATTTAATGATACAAGGATACACTAGTCATCCCTCAAGCTGGGGCTGGACCAGCAACCACAGAGAATTCCTACCCCTCAGCTCATAGTCTGACTGCAGAGAATATATGTTGGATCCAAGATTTTAGCCAGGAGAAAAAAATCATATTTAAGGACACAAGTGTATACTTTGGGTGTTGTCCCACAGTCTTTATGTAGGCAAAACTCCAACTGAAGTCATGGGAAATTTTGCCTAATGATTGTAGGGCTCAAGCTTTTTAATTCTATCTGGAGCATTTAAAATGCCTTTGCAGGAGAGTAAAGAGTTAAAAGCTGGACAAGTAGTCAGGCCTAAATTACAGGGAACGGGGTCAAAATAAAGGCAAATCTTGTTTCTGTGAATTTTAGTTAGAGTCTATCATCTCTTCTCCTCCTTTTCTGGCCATCTGTGCTGGGAATGAGGCACTATCACCATTTTTGAGTAAGGCCTTGGTAGAATAAAGTATTATCTTCCTTCTCCCTCTGGCATGCCTTTACTTTAAAGAATGTTAGTGTAAAATGTATAGGTTTTAAGGTGATGTGTCTGACCTCTGTATGGTAATCCTGTAAACAACAAACAGGGGCGGGTATAATTATATTAATTACGTAGTTGTTAATATTCATTTTATAGGTGTCAGTGTAACCAAATAAGGGTCTATGGGGAGTTGCTGAAAACGTATACATTTATATACTGTTATGGATAAAAGAATTGTAAAGTAACCCCCTCGTTGCTCACTCGCGGCGTCGAGGTGGAATAAGCAGGCAATAAAGGGTTCCGTCTCCCCAATCCACCCCCAGGACAACCTGTTTGATTATTTCTAACAGCCTTGAGAAAAAAAATTGAAAATAAAAATCCATGTACAGAGAATGTAAATTATTGCAGAATTTTCTGGCTGCTCTTTTGTTCTTTAAGGGCTATATGTCATTATGATTTTATGGCAATAAAAATACAGACTGAAGGAATTGTTATTTAAAAGTATTTCCCGATTTTTTCAGCAGGGTGTAATACCATATATTTCTGTCTAAAAGCTGACTTCTCCCTTTCATAGATTCCAAGGCCAGAAGGGACCCTTGTGATTAGAGAGACCAGATAGCAAGCATGAAAAATCGGGACAGGAGGTGCGGGGTAATAGGCGCCCATATAAGAAAAGGCCCTGAATATCGGGACTGTCCCTATAGAATTAGGACATCTGGTCACCCTAATTGTGATCATCTAGACCTGCAGCTTTAAAAAGTCAATGTAAAAGTTTCATTTCTCTCTGAAAATACTTTATCTATTATTATTTACCTATCATTGCTAAAACAAGAAGTAAAATTACTATTACTGAAAAGAATTGGAGAAAAAAAAATGTTTATTTCTCTATTGTTTACCTAACTGGCATTTGACACACGCTGTTGGTCAAGAAGCTGCAAATACCTATGCATGTTAGTAACTTTAAGCATTGAGATCCATATCCTGAAAGATATTTAGGCACCTAACTCTCAGAGGAAGTTAGGAGTCAAAATACTTTTGAGGATCCAGGTCTAAATTCAATGGGATTATCTGAAGGAGTGAAGTCACTCACACATAAGTGTCTGTAGGATTGGTCCCCAGTGAGTTGCCCCTGTATGTGAGGGTTTTTCACACAAAAAAATAAGGGAAAGAAAAAACATTTTTAAAAGTAGGAAAACATAACTGTAAAACCATAACAAATGGCAGGGGGGCTTAGGAACAAGTGTAGTAACTGAAATTACATCTAACTTGTGTTTTTTGAGTTTCGTATATTTCAAGCTGATGTTCTCCCTTTAAATCAAAAGTGGCTGTTATTAAATTTAATTGGTTTCACTTATAGCTTGCATGTCATTGGTACAGCTACTAAGCTACTAAGTCAAGCTGGCTTCTAAATGAAAGTACACATGGTATGTGAACTTTGTGGTTTTTGACTTCCGGGCTTAGCAAAATATAAAGTGAATGGTTCTAGTATTTCTTTAACATAAGGCAGCCATTCCAGAATTCTGTCCACTCACTCTAACAGAACTCCCCCAAGAGAGCCGGATGTGGGGAAAATCATTTAAAATGTAAGATTAGTGTCAGTTTCTGTTAAAATGCAAAAAGTAGTGTTCTCTAGTAAACAAGAGAAAATTGCACTCTGCATCACATTTACAAATACTGGGGGAAATATCCACTCTCACAAATAAATGGTTGCAAAGTGAAAATTGGAGGTTTTATTTGGATCTTGTTTCCATTTAACTTCATTTAGCCTATGCCTCTGCCATATATTATGGTAATCAGAGCCTGAATCAACAGTTCTTACTCAAGAAAAAGTCAGCATTGTCTTCAAAACACTTGCCCCCTTGTGATCTAGACAGGAATTGTAACTTGTAATTTCTTAAGAACTAGGAAGACCAAGTTTCATGGTAAGAAATCTACCAAACTGGTTATTAAAGAAATATATATTATGATGTTGCATTTGTGGTTTTTGTTTTTCTGGGACACTGATTTATTATTTTAAAACTACTTCCTATATGACATATTTTTACAGAATATTTTACAAGAGTGGACGGTATAGAACTTTAAGAGACTAGATTTGGGAGATCATTTTATATCTAAATTCAATCATTATTTAGTAATCCTTTGAATATCCCGATAAAAACAATCTAAATTTCAAAAAGATTAATTTTAAGCATTAACATTTAAAGTGACACGTACTATTTTCTCTGCAATTAACATTATATAGATATACACAATACACCGTTTTAATTAAAATGAAGTATTAAAATAAAAAACATAATACTTATGTCAAAAATAATAATACTTAATATTATAATACTACAAAGTGCATATGCAATGAAAAAATACTTTGAGTCACCATTCCAGCTTCATATCTGATTTACTCCACACATATTTTCCTCCTCGCTTCAGAAACATCTTCTCATCAAATCCACTGAACTTTATAGCATGTTCTACGCCTACATCCAGGATAGATTTGGAAGGTTCTTTCCGTCCATTTCTACAGTTCAGAAAACGCATCTAGAAAATCCATAGATTAAAAAAATTAGAAAGTGGTGAAAAAGTGTAATATTTCTACAAAATTAAATAACTTAAGCCCCAACCCTGCAAAGGCTTATGCACATGGTTAGCACTACGCATGTGAGTAATTCCACTGAAGCCAATGAAACTACTCACAAGTGTAAAGTTAAGCACGAGTCAATCAAGATTTTTTTTCTCCTAAAAGATGATACAAAGAGCATTAGAAAATACAGTAGAACCTCAAAGTTATGAACACCTCGTGAATGGCATTGTTCATAACTCTGAACAAAATGTTATGGTTCTTTCAAAAGTTTATAACTGAACATTGACTTAATACAGCACTGAAACATTTCTATGCAGAAGAAAAATGCTGCTTTCCCTTTTTTTTAGTAGTTTATGTTTAACACAGCACTGTACTGTATTTGCTTCTTTTTTTATTTTTGTCTCTGCTGCTGCCTGATTGTGTACTTCCGGTTCCAAATGAGGTGTGTGGTTGACTGGTCAGTTCATGACTCTGAGGTTCTACTGTATGCTGCTTAGTTTAGACATGGGTAAAGAATACACATTCCTGTACTAATTAGTTCTGAACTTCACAGAGAGAATCAAACGTCATAGATGTGTAAGCTATGATCCTGATGCTGCAATTGATTACGTGCACATGGACCCCTGTGCACCTGTCAAGCTGCTCACTCGGGTCCATTTACAGGTTCAGGTCCTATGTTTGACTTCTCTAAATGTTTATGATGATTAAGGTTAAGATTCTATCATAGGTATTTTTAGTAAAAGTCAGGAACAGATCGCGGGTAATAAACAAAAATTCACAGACGTCCACAACCTGTCCCTGGCTTTTACTAAAAATACCCTTGGGGAGGAGGGGACAAACAGAGCTCTGCTGTGGCTTGCAGCTACTCCAGCCCCACTGCTGCTCTAGCCACGGGGGGCTGACCCAACCTAGCCACTGCTCTAGGGTCTGGCAGGACCAGGGTCTGGCCACTGATCAGCTGTTCGGCAGTGGCCCGGGGTGGGGAGGCAGGCCCTCACTCAGCTGTTCAGAGGAGGCTTGGGAGGAAGGGGGGGACTGGCTGCCAGTCAGCTGTCCAGGGCCCCCAAAGCTGGCTGCTGCCCATCAGCTGTTTGGTGGCCTCAGGGCAGCCACGCTCTGGCAGCCGTGGGTTGACAGCTGCTCCATCCCCACTCCAGAAGTAGTCATGGAGGATTCAGAAAGTCACGGAATCCATGACTTGTGTTATCTCCGTGACAGAGTCATATCCTCAACGATGAATACAATTTCCTTGAATCCACATGTAGCACACTGTTCTTTCAGAAACACATGGGAAGTACTGTATAGGGGTAAATATTAAACTGAAAAAATTGTAATTTAGCCTGCTAAAGCATGAATAATAGTATAGCCTGTGTTAACTGATAGACAAATATTAACTCATTAAGTAACAAACAAAAGCTTACATATTCATCCAGAATAAGGTACGAGTCTTTCATCTGTAAAAGCACAGAAAAAATATTATAAATTATTAGACAAACTAAAATCTATGTTTTTAGTGAAAGGAGAGAAGTAAGGTATAGGCGTAATAATTATCCATTCCCTTAGGGCCTAATCCAAAGCCCTTTGAAATCAGCTGGAGCCTTTCTGCTCACTTCAATGAATTTGGATGAGGCCCTTAATGAGTAGCAGATAAGCCACCTTCACGGTGCTCTTTTATGAAAGAACAAGTTATTGCTTGGCAACCATTTTTTGTTTGGTTTAAGGATCAGATTGAAATATGGGTGCTCAAATGGATACAGTCGCTTTTAAACTATATCCAAATCACTTACTTGGATGTTCACATCAGCATTTAGATATGTACAGTGAATACCCATGATGATATGAACTTTAAATGATGATATGAACTTCCAAAGGAAGAATGTGGCCTATTAAGGCATCCACATTTAAAAACTGGGCTCAGAATTTTAAAAAACTATTGTCATCTATTAAAATGTGACCATCCTTAAATGTTGTGATCTGGCACTGAATTCCTCTGGATTCTGTCTGTTTTGTTTTGTTTTGTTTTAAATTCACCACACAGGTTTTCACTTAGAAAACCTAACCTTTTACTTCTACTCTACCATTATTTTTAATGCCCCCATCCACCTTAGTGCCACTGACATTGCCCAGTGAAGCTACCACTGAAATCAATTGCAAAATTCCCACTGATTTCAATGGGGGCAGAACTGGGTTCCATAACTGTAAGTATCCCAGTGTTACATGGTTCACACTCCATATGAAGTAGATTTAAAAAAAAAATTGTCTCCAAATAGAAAAGAAAACAGCTGCTAAAGGAATTATATTGTCTAACTTCTAAGGAAGTATTACTAGGCAAAGAGTTAGTTATCATGCTGATTTCTAGTTTCTGATAATAAAGAATTATCAAAGAATAGTTTCATTTTACCTTCTGATTAGATTCTGGTACTAAACATGAGACCTCTCTATGGCGATCTAGGAATTGTTCAAACTCTTCATCGCTGATAATAAATCTCTCTGCTTCTCTCAGTGCATCTTCACCTGCATTCTCTCCTTCGATAAGCAGGCATTGGAATACCTGGATGACAGAAAGTATATGATGAAAGTTGTATATCTGTCACAATTATCATGGGAAAACACAAAACAAAAACCCCATCATGACTGAGAGGGCCTGGATCTCTCTTTTCACAATGGTTTCGACTGACTGACTCTTCAGTGAAGTCAACAGAGTCACACCAGCATACCATGGAGTGTAAAACCAGCGTAAATGAGAGACGTCAACAGGGTGAAATCCTGGAACCACTGTCCGTTAGTCAATGGACATTTGCCATTGACTTCAGTGGGGCCAAGATTTCACTCGTAGGTTTTTTCCTAGAAATCAAACAGCTTGACCCCCTCCCCCCACCTTAATGTTACACCAGTTTTATTCTGGTGCAATTACATTTATTTCAATGGAATTGTAATACTCTGAAACTAGTGTAATGGAGTGGAGGATCAGTCTCTAGCTACTGAGAAAACTCTTCTATGAGTCTTTGCACATTTAAAAGCATGCTAGCTTTACAAGATTTTAAACTAATAAGGACAGAATTTAACAAATGAAAAATACACTTAGTAATAATTAACATTGTGTGTTCAGCCTTGTTCCTTTTTTCTAAGTAATATGACATTTATATTTTTTAATGTAAAAAAACATGACTTTCCCTATATGTTGCCATTACAAAATCACCTGGCTTCTCTATGATGAAAAGATATTTTCCTGTAAATAACACAAAGGGGAAAATTCACGACTGTGTGAGCACCACTCAAATGCAGTGAGGGAAGGGGCTTGTCTGGGAATTGATTAGAGATTCCTGATACTAAGTGCCTGCATAAATTATAGGCACAGCTCCAACTCTCCCAGTTGGAAGACCAGGCATAGTAGAGCTCTGCTCCACCATGCCCCCTTCCTGCTTCTCGCCTTTCCCTGAGAAGAGAACTCATAGCTCTGTATTTCTTGCTTACCTTCCAGCGGACAGGATTTAATGCCTTAATCTGTTCATTCATATCTTCGTCAACATTAAATCTATTAACTACTGAATTTATTTTAAAAGCCACAGCATAATCTCGGCACCACTTTCTCAGTTTTTGGAGATTCTCAACGTGGTTCTTGTTTCCTTGCCCACGGCCAATTACAACATTGACTTCCTCATTGAAACTATCACAGGAAATGGCAAGAATGTCTAGATATTTGCCTGAAATAGACAAAACATTAAAGAATATTCAAGGTCTCTAGAAAAGAGTCATCAAGTGCCCAGCTCTGCCCCCTTCCATCTCCAAGTACACCCTTAAAACCCATCATGAGGAGCCCTATCAAAGAGGACTCCACATAGTAGCAAGAGGACTGGATAGCATCTCAGAGGTGACACACCCCTCTTTTATACAGACCTAGGGAAACCCTGGACTAATGTATTTAAAGTCAATCTAAATGCATCTGATTTAAAAGTACACAAGACTCTTTGGTTTTGGTTTAGCCATAAATGTATTATTAACAAAAATATCCACAAATTAAAATAATAGACAATTCAACTAGGAAGTTGAATTGAGAAGGCTCCTGAAACCCCTGTATCTTTTAAACGTATACATCATTCTTTCTTACCGTAACACTTGAACCATCGTTCTCTAATCATGCTGCCATTGCTCACAATGCTGACACTTGGCAGTTTTAGTTCCTGCTTGCAAAACTGGACCAATTTGCCTACAAATTCTCCTCTCTCATGCAGAAATGGCTCTCCTCCTGAAAAGTTTATTTTCTCCATACCTAGTTTTATTTTTAAAAAGGAGAAATAATGTTTAGATTGGATAAATGAAACTTTTGGAAACTTTCTCTCACAACATATGCACAGAAGAATACAGATGATTTGCACAGACATACTCATGGTGAACCACAATCCATAGAGCCAGCTCCTACTAACTTCTTCCAGATAAAACTCCCATTGAGTTCAATAAACTTTCAAAATGTATGAAGAGGGGAAACCCCTTTTTCTGCAAAAGTTTTGCAGTGATTTTCATAAAAATATGAAACCCTCAATGGAGCCACGATTTCACCCCTCATCTCTATTAAAGATGTAAAGTACCATGAACATTATTGTATAGAAGATTATATACAAATCATTAAAATTATACGTCCGCCATTTTCAGACCTGGGTATCTGAAAATAGACTCCTAAATCCACCTTTGAATACATTTATTTAGACATCTCAGTATGGACTTAGCAGGCTAACTTCAGGCACTCAAGTTTTGAAAATTTGGGCTAGTAATATAATAATCAATCCCCTTTATTTGTAAATTGGACCTTTTCTAGTCAGATTTCCCTCCCCACTTTTAGATAATACCAGCCTCTATTGCAGTTTTTTTTTTTAAATCTTTTCACATTTAAGGCAGCGATTAGATTTTAACTTTCAGGCACAGTTTGAACTCCGTGTAGGTGAACCAAAACTAAACCAATTGGTCTGAAATGGCAAAGGAGTTTTGTTTTGTTTTATCACCAGGGAGAACTTTTAGCTACATTTTACAAAGATGCCACATGGTGGCACTGCTCCAAACAAGCCCCTTATGTTTCCAATGCTTTACATCATAGTTTCTCAACCTGTGGTACATGTACCCCTGGAGGTACGCAGTGAAAAATCCAGTGAAGGGAGGTGAGTAGCAGCCGCCAATTTCTGGGGCAGCCAGGTTGCAGACGCCTGCTTCCCACCCAGTCCCAGCTGGGACAGCTGTCCGCAGTCCTGGGAAGCTAAGCGGCAGCTGCTGGCTTTTTGGGATGCCCGGCGACAGCTGGAGGTTTGGGCAGCAGCCACTGGCTTTTTGGGAAGCCGGGCGGCAGCCTCCTGGTCCTGCCTGGTCCCAGCTTCCAGGTGGGAGCCCAGTGGCAGCCTCCTGCACCTTGCGAACTGGGTTCGTAGGTGGGTGGCTGCCACCCGTGCCCTGGCTCTGAGCCGAGAGACAGCCTCCCGTGCCCCAGTTTGAAGATGGGCAGCAGCTGCCTGCTACCTGCCTACATCCCCAGGTCCCAGCCTGCACGGAAGCCTCCTCTGCCCCAGCTCGGAGCAGGTGGCAGTTGCCCACCTCCAGGGCTGGCAGCCAGACGGCAGCCGACTGCAACTTGCCCAGGTGGCAGCTCCCCTCCTTGGCTCAAAGCCTGGTGCCCAGGTGGAGAGCCCAGCGGCATGCCCATTCCTGGAGCTGGGCTCTACCACCAGGCTTAATTGTCAGTTTTATTGCTCTAGGTGAGCAGTGAAATTGACAACTATGACAGCCCCAGATTTTACCAGTATAAAAATGTTAAGAGGGGCCCACACAGTGTGATTTGCCCCAGACCCGCATCCCCCTAGGGACGGCCATGGGGAGCGCTGCTATCCACTCTGGTGGGCTGCTAGTGCCTGCTCATACCTCACAAGTTCCCACCTGTGTTAGGAGAACACCAGGTGACCCTGCCATCAGGCCATAGTGATTGGCTGGCATTGATCTTTGCTCCTATATGGATGAAGGGGAGGAAGAAGGAGGGGAGAAACAGCAGGGGGGGTTGTGATCTGCCACAGCCACACAGCATTGCAGAAATCAGAACTCTCCTGCTTTAGAGAAATACAGTCGCCCAACAGTAAAGGGGGAAAAGATTGTATTTCCCAGAGGGGAAAACTGAGTGTTGGGGTACTTATTAAAATTTTCAGAAGTTAGGGGGTGCTTCCTACTTAAAAGGTTGAGAAACACTGATTTACACGACGGAATAAGAAGGGAGTGGGAGCCTGAACCTACTCTGCGGAGCTTCTTATGCTCTGGCCACAGCTTTAAATCAGGACTAGTGGAGAAAGGTGGGAGGGGAGGGAATTGGGGAAACTCTTGATCAAAGCGGGGCGGGGGGGGGGGGGGGGCAGGATTTTGTCAATTCCACCCCATTAAATTCAACATTCGGATAACAAATGTAAAATAATCATAATAATAACGATCAATCACTTCAGAGTATTTGCTGCTCGAATCGGACAACCCAGCCAGCCGGGGGGAGATGCCCTCCGGTCCCAGCAGCGGAGCTTAGTCACCCCGCAAGTCCCAGGGGTGGCAGGGGGGCAGACTCACCCGCCTCCTTGAGCATGGCCAGCCCCCTCTTGGCCTCCTCGAGGGGCAGCACGAAAGAGGTCTTGGCCGTGTGGAAGCAGAAGCCGCAGCGGTAGTTGCACTGGCGGGTGAAGTGATAGTTGACGCTGGTGGGGACCGTGGCACCAGGCGGCACCCCAGCACCCTGCTCCAGCGGCGGGGGGCTCCTGCCCGGCAGCAGCGCCCCCCAGAGCCGCCAGAAGGGCGGGAGTCCGAGCCAGAGGACGCTCAGCTGCGCCTTGAGGACCTGGAGCAGCATCGCCAGCGCCTGGGGCAGGGTGCGCAGCTCGGCCAGGTGCATCGTGGCGCGGGGCTGCAGAGCTCTGGGGCGCAGGGCAGGCGCACGGCTGCATTTATTAGCGGGGAGCATGTGACAGGCGCCGGCGAAGGACGCGGTTTCGGTTTCCTTTCCCGGAGCGAAACTTGGCCGGTGTGTGTGTGTGTGTGTGTGTGTGTGCGCGCGCGCAGTGTACTGTGTGTGTGTGTTGGGCGCGCTACGCCCGGCCTGGCTCCACCGCACCTGCCGCCTGCTGTGCATCCCTCTCCCAGGCTGGGGCACTGCCCCGACCCTCCGCCAGCCCCCGGTGCATGGAAAAAGAGAAGTGTACTCGTGTGTACAGAGCACTTCTCTACTCTGTGCTCTGCAAGCACTGACGGTAATGGTCTTTTCACGCCTATGACTTTCTAGAGTAGGCTCAGACAAAGCATACAACAAGCTGGACTTTTGACAATGTTAAACGTCAGCAGCCTGATTCCCTCCCTATTGACTTCAGTGTAAGTCATTTATGGCCTGCAGAGACTGAATCAGACCCTTGCACACAGAGTGTCTCATATCAAGCCTGGCCATGTTTAAGGAGGTGGATGAGTGTTCAAGTAGATTTGCAAAGTAAATATATGTTCCAGAAAAGGTGTTTGAATAATGTGTGCCTTGTGTACTCAGTGATGTGTCTGACAGCCTCAGCAAAGGTGGTTTGGGAGGTGCCGCCTGATGAACAGCATGCCCACAGTGTAAGATAGCGGTTACATAGATCATGCCTCAGCCCATTCCTGCCCATGTGGCTTATCACCAGTTCCACTCAGATAGCATCCCTGTAAAAGAGAAGTTACTGATATGACAAAGTAATATTAGAAAAGGATTGAATGTAGTTTTAGCTTCTTTTAATGCAATTTACCAGTTGAAAATAAGGAGGAGCCAGCACCATGAGACCAGACAGCTCTCCATGAGCCACAAGCAAGTGCTATAAAGGGGGCTGTGTATTTCTTTTTTGGGGCTTCTTGATAACCAGTGTAGGGAATCAGGATCACTATTTGTGACTGGTTGGGGAATCTAACTGCAGCGTTAGCCACCAGTTTGGGAGAATCTGCTCTCTTTGCAACCTGCCCTGACCTTGGCATTTTCAGGTGGGCTACTCTAGGCATGGACAGGTCACTCCTTGCCTGATGCAACCTAGGACTGCATTAAGCTTTTGTGCCTTTTTCAGGGCTACATAGTCATCCTGTGATCCAGCAATACTCCCAGGTCTTTTCTCCTCTTCTGTCACTTCCAACTGATGAATCCCCAGTTTATAACAAAAATTCTTCTTTTTAGTCCCTAAGTGCATATCCTTGCACTTTGCACTATTAAATTTCATCCCATTTCTATTACTCCAGTGTTCAAGGTCATCCAGATCTGCTTGTGTGGTATTCTGGTCCTCCTCTATATTGGCAATACCTCTCATTATTAGCCCACACCCACTTTTTTTGCCAAGGTCATTAATAAAAATGTTAAATAAGATTGGTCCCAAGAGGAACGCCACTAGAAGCCTCTCTCCAGCCTGACAATTCACCTTTCAGTATAACCCATTGTAGTCCCCCCCTTTAACCAGTTCCCTATCCACTTTTCAATTCTCATATTAACCCCCATCTTCTCTAATTTCACTAATAATTTCCCACGTGGGAGTGTATCAAATGCCTTACTGAAATCCAGGTAGATTATGTACTACATGTCCTTTGTCTAAAAAAATCAGTTATCTTCTCAAAGAAAGAGGTCAGGTTGGTCTGGCATGATATCCCAATTACCATTACCTCTATGTCATTGACTACTTTCTCTTTCAAAATTTGTTCCAAAACCTTGCATACAATTGAGGTCAAACTAATTGGCCTGTAATTTCCCTGACAACTTTTTTCCTTTTTCTTAAAAATAGGACCTACGTTAGCAATTCTCTAGTCATAGAGTACGACCCCTGAGTTTACAGATTGATTAGAAATCCTTGCTATTGGGCTTGCAATTCATGTGCCAGTTCCTTTAATATTCCTTGCTGATCCATCCCACTTTCCATTCCTTGTAGGCTTTCTGCTTTCTTTTAATAACCTGTTTGAGATACTTGTTCATCTAGCTTGGTCTGCAATCCTTCCCTATTAATTTTTCCCCTTGTTTGGGATGCAGGCTTCAGATACTTTCTGCAACTTTGACTTGAAGTAATTCCAAGCCTCCTTCACATTCAGATCCTTAAATTGTTCAGTCCAGTCCACTTCCCTAACTAGTTCCCTTTTTTAAAAAAAGTTTGCCCTATTGAAATTGAGGACCCTGTTTTGGATCTATTTTTGTTTATCCTGCCATTTAGTTTAAACTGAATTAGCTCATGTTCACTTGAACCAAGGTTGTCCCCTACAATTAGTTCTTCTGTGTGGTCCTCACCACTCACCAACACCAAATCTAAAATGGCATCACCTCTTGTTGGTTCAGTGACTATTTGGTGAATAATCTGTCAGTTATCACATCCAGGAAAACCTGGGCCCTACTATTATTAGTAGCACTTGTCCTCCTATCTACATCTGGTAAGTTAAAGTCTCCTATAATCACATAATTCCCAATAGTATTTATTTCATTAAAAACATTAAAGAGGTCTCTAGTCAAGTCCAAATTGGATCTTGGGGGACTGTAACATACCCCAAACACTAGCCCAGGGGTGGCATCTGTTAGCTTTCTTCCCCAAAGTGATTTTAACCAAAGCAGACACTGTTTTATCCATTCCATCACTTCTAGTTTCTTTACTGTCTACCTCGTCATTAATATACAATGCTACTCCACCAATATCTTTATTTCTGTCTTTCCTGAACAGCACATACCTTTCAATACCTTTATTCCAACCATGGCTACTATTCCATCAGGTTTCTGCTATTCCTATTGTCATGCTGGCTGGATCAGGGGGGACCCATGAGGTGTATTCAGAGCTGTGATTACTCCCTTCTACACGAGCCTTGCGCTGGGTGTGTCATGCTGGCTGTATTGGGGGGGAGCATTTATTATATTATGTGACATCAGTATGTCAAAATCATAATCCATGTAAGATATGCCATGTCAGGTGCTGTTAGAAAGGCTATGATATGCTAAGTAAGATGATAATACATATGTTCATGTGTTATATGTGTAATGGAAGTTATGGATATATTTGATATATCTGTATTTCAAATTGTGCTATCTTAGACACACCCTAGACAGGGTGGCGGCAGGACAATAGCCAGCTTAATGGCCCATTGAGACATCCACAGATGCAAGGGGCCCAGGGGGAGAAGCCAGGGATATACCTTATGAGTCACCAGGACGTGCTCATGTGACTCTAGACTCCATTTGGGTTCCTGTGAAATTCCACAAACAGCATGGAAAGGACCAGGGGATATATAAGGCAAACCCTGGAATCCATTTTGTTGTCATGCCTGTTCAGCTTTCAGCACCTATCTACCTGTGGATCAAGGCATCTGCAACTGAGACTATGCAACAAAAGACTGAGACCCATCCAATTACTGGATGTATGCCAGAGGGACTATACAAGCCTGCAAAGTCCACAATTCTTCCAGAAACCTGATGTAGATGGACTTTCAAATCATTTGTATGTATCTGATGGCTTTAATCCTTTAACACTTCTCTTATGGTTTGTTTCTTTCTTTTATAATAAACCTTTAGTTTTAGTTACTAAAGGATTGGCCGACAGCGTGGTATTTTGGGTAAGATCCAAACTTTTATTTGATCTGGTACTATGGCTGACCCTTTGGGGTCAGAGGGAACCTTTTTAGTAAAGAGCATAGAGTTTAAATAACTGGTCTCTTTACTGGACCTAGTGGCTGATTGGGAGCCAGAGACTGAAATGCAGTAAAGGGGGCTGTGTGTATTTGTGTACTGGCTTCTTGATAACTGGTGTGGTAAATCAGAAGCACAGTTTGTGGCTTGGGAAGTCTGGCTTCAGTGCCACCCACCAGTACTGGGAGAATCTGCTCTCCTTTTACAGCCTGCTTTGACCTTGGCATTTTCAGGTGGCTGCCCTAGGCATGGAAGGGTCACACCTATAATATCTGGTTTCACTTTCTGCACCAGTAGTTCTAGTTCCTCCAATTTGTTACCCAGGATCCTTGAATTGGTGTACAAACATCTTAGTTGTTTCTGCTTGACTTCACTCAGATTCCTCACCTGATTGGTCATTCTATTGCCAGTATCGCCTACCTGTTAGTGCCAACAATGGTGATGCTGTCTTTCTTCTGAATGTCCATTCTCCTTTCCCTGGCTGTTCCTTTTTCCATTGCTGTATTCTCTCTTTCTTGATTTGCCTCCCAATCAATATTAGAATCAGGAATGGAGATTACAGGATGAGATTCAACAAGGACAAGTACAGAGTCCTGCACTTAGGATGGAAGAATCCCATGCACTGCTACAGACTGGGGATCAACAGGCTAGGCAGCAGTTCTGCAGAAAAGGACCTAGGGGTGACAGTGGACAAGAAGCTGGATATGAGTCAACAGTGCAACTTTATAGCCAAGAAGGTTAACGGCATATTGGGCTGCATTAGTAGGAGCATTGCCAGCAGATTGAAGGAAGTGATTATTCCCTTCTATTCAGCACTGGTGAGCCTATATTTGGAGTATTGTGCCCAGTTTTGGGCCCCCCACTACAGAAAGGATGTGGGAAAATTGTAGAGAGTCCAGAGAAGGGCAACAAAAATGATTAGCGGGCTGGAGCACATGATTTATGAGGAAAGGATGAGGGAACTAGGCTTGTTTAGACCACAGAAGAGAAGAATGAGGGGGGATTTGATAGCAGCCTTTAACTACCTGGAAAGGAATTCCAGGGAGGATGGAGCTAAGCTGTTCTCAGTGGTGGCAGATGGCAGAACAAGGAGCAATGGTCTCAAGTTGCAGGGAGGGAGGTCTAGGTTGGATATTAGGAAAAACTTTTTCACTAGGAGGGTGGTGAAGCACTGGAATGGATTACCTAGGGGAGGTGGTGGAATCTCCATCCTTAGAGGTTTTTAAGGAGGCCCTGGCTGGGATGATTTAATTGGGGTTGGTCCCGTTTTGAGCAGGGGGTTGGACTAGATGACCTCCTGAGGTCCTTTCCAACCCTAAGCTGAGTTCCTAGTTTAAAGCTCTTTAAATCACTTATGCCATCCTCCATCACAGAAGTCTATTTCCCTCCCTGCTCAAGTGGAATCCATCCCATGATAACAGTCCCCTGTCCATGAATGCCTTCTAGTGTTCAAATATCCCAAGGACCTGCTTATAGCACCATTGCCTGAGCCATTTGTTGATCATCATAATCTTGTCTCATCTTTGTTCTCCTCCTCTAAGGACAGGTAGAATCCCACCGAAGATCACCTGAGCCTTCATTTCTTTAAACAGCTTCCCCAGTTGGGCATAGTCACCTTTTATGCATTCCAGCAAGAATCTAGCAGTATCATTCATTTCCATGTGAAGGACAATCAGTGGATTCTTTCCTGCTCCCATAGGATCCTCTTCAGCCTCAGGTCCACCTCCTGTATCTTAGCCCACAGTAGACAGCGTACCCTTCTGTTCTCCGATCAGCTCTGGGGACAGGCCTATTTGTTCTTCTTAGTAGAGAATCCCCTTTCACATAGACCTGCCTCTTCCTGCTGTTGGTATGATTCTCTGGCCTTCCTCCTGTTCTTTCTAGCTGCAAGTCCTCTTGTCTTTTATTCACTCTTGGAATCTTCTGTGAGACATCCTGTCTGCTCCTGGGGCTCTGAACTCTGGCTATCTCCATTGTCTTCCATTTTTCTTGCAGGGCTAGCCACTCTTCTCTTTTCCCTTTCCCTCCCAACCTTCTGTTATTGCCTGCTGTGCCCCTTCTTCATTTTCCAGCTCAGCCAACCTGTTCTTTCTGGGCCACTTCCCACATCTTCCTGGGAAGTGGACGATGTTGGTTGTGGACCTTTTGCCCAAGAATGTTGTCTACATGATGGTTAGTAATGTTTGTTCTTCCGAGGTGAGATGAAAAAATGGAGGGGGAAGTCCTGGACCAACTGTTGTAACCTTGCTTGTTGTTCCAGGGCTTACATTCTGCCCCACTGTGACTGGCACTGGGTCAGGGATCCACCAGCCAGTGGCCCCAATTTGGATTCTGGGGTGTAGGGGAAAACTTCCATGCTTTTAAGCAGCTTCCATGCTTTTAAGAGGTTTACATGGTAAATTTGAAGATCTTTGTGTCATCCAGGGAGTCGGTCTTCATAGTCCACATGTCAAAAGATTTCAAATGGCCCCTGCCATTTGGCAAGTAGTTTTGACTCGGAGGATGGCAATAGGAGTAGAACCCTGTCCCCGGGTTCAAACGTCCATAGCTTCCCCCCGATTGTATTGGAGCTCTTGAGCATGCTGTACCTGCCTCAGATTTTCCTAGCTTCTGGAGATGTTCTCACAGTTGCAGGATGTAGGGGACTGATCCCATGACCCTAGATTCCTGTTCTTCCTGGGTTTCATGAAGCAGGTCCAGGATCCCCCTAAATTGTCTCCCATAAAGGAGCTCAAAAGGACAGAACCCAGTAGAGGCTTGGGGCACTTGGCACTCTACAAACAGCAGTGTGGACAGTAACTTGTATCAGGGATCATCGTTCATGAATTTCTGAAGCATAGCTTTCAGGTCACTGTTGAACCTTTCAACTAACCCATTAGTCTGAGGTGAGAGACCAATGTCCTGAGAGCTCAGATGTTTAATAGATGACAGAATTCGACCATCAGTTTAGACAAGACATTTGACTCATGGTCGGTTAAGATTTCTCTGGGTATGCCTATCCGGGCAAACTCGAGGTGATGCGGGCCCTGGGACTGGTGGAAGAGTCCCAGAGTGACTGGTGAAGCCTCATCATCCTGGTTCAAAAGCCCAATGAACTATGAGGTTCTATAGAAACTACAGGGGCATCAATGCCATTTCTCACTTTGATGCCTACCCAATGCCGTGGGATCAATGAACTGCTCATCTGGGTAATGCCAAATTTTTATTAACAATACACCTCACTAAGGGGTATTGGCAAATACCTCTTACCCTGTCATCCAGGGAGAAGACAGCCTTCCCTACACCATTTGGCTTATATCATTTTATCAGCATGCCCCTTGGGCTATCTGGGGCCCCAGCTATGTTTCAGCAATTGATGGATCGGCTATTGCAGCCACGCTTGCAATATGCGGCCATGCATATCAACAACATAGTGGTTTATAGCTCTACTTGGGAGAAACCATCTACAACAACTCACCACATTACTACGAGCCCTGAAGCAAAAAGAAAACAGCCAACCCCATGAAGTGCCACCTCGGGTGGAAGGAAGTGACTTAGGGCATACCATGGGGAAAATATGATTCCGTCCCTTGGTGGACAAGGTGCAGGCCCTGAGAGACTAACCTGCCCCTATGACAAAAAGGAAGGTGAGGCAGTTCCTTGGCTTAGCAGGATACTATCTACAGTTTGTGCCAGACTTCGCTATCGTGGCACCGTTCAAGTCCCATGGGCTACTTCCTCCCCTGTCTCCAGAAGCTAGGGGAGTTTGCTCATGGTTGGTTAAGAGTTCTACAGGTATGCCTATCCTGGCAAAAATCTTGAGGAGCTCTACAGCTATGGTGGGGGCCATGATAGTTCATAGTGGAACTGCCTCCAGGTAGCGAGTCAGAGCCGACCACCACCAGGATGTATTGGAACCCCGATGCGTTCTTCTCCAAGGGTCCCACCAAGTCTAGGATGATTCTCTCAAAGGGGACCCCAACCAATGAGAGTGGGATCAGAGGCACCTTCTGTATCCCCTTCATGCTGGGCTGCTGACATTTGGGGCAGGAGGTGCAAAAGTCCCACACCTCCTGGCATACCTGGGCCAGAAGAACCTCCACACCACCTGTTGCAAAGTCTTCTCATGCCCCCTATGTCCAGCCCAGTGTACAGAGTGGGCTAATCACAACACACCCCATTGGAACTGGCGGGAGACCAACTGCTGGTGGAGCTCCTCTTGTCTGGGGCACCCAGGTCACCCGATAAAAGTGGTCTTGGTGGACCTCAAAATATGGTCCTTGGAAACATCGTGGGCCTGGGTCAGTTGGTAGTTCCTCGTTCTGGATTTGCTCCCATGCCTGGCTAAGGGTCAGGTCTTTCCTCTGCTCCTGTAGGAAGGCCCCATTCACCGCTAACCATTCCTGGTCGTTATCCTCCTTGGGGACAACCCCCACCCACAGTTGCAAGGGACTCCTGACATGGTTAGAGGGACCCTCATCTGGGTCATCCGGTTGTTCATGGCCCAGGAGCTCCCTCTTCACTGGTTCAGGTGTCTCCTCTTCTCTATGCTGGTTGCTGGAATCCCACAGAATCTCCTGGAACCAGGGCCAGTCCCGTCCTAGTACCACAGGGTATGCAAAGGCCGGAGCTAAGCCCACTCAGCACTCTTCCTCATAGTTCCCAGCTACCAGCCATACTGTGGCAGTGGGGTACAGTTGTACCTCTCCATGGATGTATTGCATATGGGTTCTCCCATGGGATCTGAGGGACCCATCAGGCTGGCCCAGATCAATATCTGGTTGCAGCCCAAATCGATGAGGGCTGTCTGCGGGGTACCATCTACTCCTACAGGTACCAGTAGCTTAGCATGACCCCTTCTTTGTGCCTAGTGGTCCACTGTCCACACTTGCCCACTGGCACAGTCCATGAAGGGACAGTCTCTTCAAAAGTGCCCCTCCTGCCCACACTCAGAGCAGCAGCTCTTAGATGCTCTGGTCCATGGGATGGGTCTGGGAACACCTGATGTGTGCAGGGAAACTTCTTTGCCCCTGTGACCCATCCATGCCTAGGGTAGCCACCTGAAAATGCCAAGGTCAGGGCAGGCTGTAAAAGGAGAGCAGATCCTCCCAGCACTGGTGTGTGACACTGAAGTCAGACTTCCCAACTAGTCACAAACAGTACTTCTGATTCCCCACACTGGTTATCAAGAAGCCAAAATAAAAATATACACAGCCCCCTTTACTGCATTTCAGTCTCTGGCTCCCAATCAGCCACTAGGTCCAGTAAAGAGACCAGTTATTTAAAACTCTATGCTCTTTACCAAAAAGGTTTCTCCTGACTCCAAAGGGTCAGCCACAGTACCAGATCAATATAAGTCTGGATCTTACCCAAAATACCACACTGCCAGCCAATCCTTTAGTAAATAAAACTAAAGGTTTATTATAAAAGGAAAGAAACAAATAATAAGATAAACGTTAAATAATTAAAGCAATCAGACACATACAATTGATTTGAAAGTCCATATATATCAGGTTTCTAATAGAATTGTGGAATTTGCAGGCTTGTATAGTCCCTCTGGTATACATCCAGTACCTGGATGGGTCTCAGTTCTTTGTTTCACAGCTTCAGTTCAGTTGTAGATGAGTTGATCCAGAGGTAGGCTGAGACTGAAGACCAAAGACAAAATGGATGTGGTGCAGCTGTCAAAATGGATGTGGTGCCATGCTGCTTGTGGACATTTACGGGAATAAGATGGAGTCCAGGGTCACATGAGTGACTGGTGACTCATCAGGTATATCCCTGGCTTCTTCCCCTGGCCCATTGTACCTGTGAGTTTCCTTAATGGGCCATTAAGCAGGTGCTTGTGCTGCAGCCATCCTGTCTGGGGTGTCGCCCAGAAGCACAGTACAATATGAAATATAGATACAAACATATCCATAACTTCCATTACACATATAACACATGAACATAAACATTATCATCTTACTTAGCACATCACAGCCTTTCTAATGTTACCTGATGTGGCATCTCTCACATGAATTACTATGATTTTAACATATTGATGTTAAACAACATAATAAATGCACACCCCCCAATCCAGCCAGCGTGAAACCCCCAATCACAGGGTCGGATGTGTTGCCCGGCTCCCCTGAGTGGTCTCAATTGCCTGTGATCAAAGTTCCAACTTCGCCCCATCATTGGGTTTGGGTTGCTCTGAGTAGGCAATGGCCTGGTAATCTTCCATTAGCAAGGCTGCTTTGGACAAAGTTGTGGGGTGGTGGCACTGCACCCATTCTTTTCCACTGACTGGCAGTATCTGCATGAATTGTTCTAGGACATCACCTCTGCCATTTGTAGTCCTGTTAAGTTCTCAGGGGCTAGCCACTTCCAACAATGGTCCCATGAGCACTGGGCCACGGTCCTAGCTGATCTTCAGGTGGGTACCATTCTTCGCAGAACCGCTGTCGATAGGCTTCATCACAGAGACCTGTTTGATCTAATATGTTAGCTTTCACTCGGGTGTAGTCCAAGACCTTGTGAAGGTCAAGGTTATGGTAGGCAGTCTGCGCCTGGCTGGTCAGTTAAGGTGCTTGTAAAGTGGCTCAGCATTCGGGAGGCCAGTGGGCCATTGTTGCGACCCATTCAAAGGTGACAAGGAACGCCTGAGGTTTGTCACCAGCCCTCATTTTGGTGAGTATCACCGGCAGTCCCGCCAAGGCATCCCCCAGCCTACAAAGACTAGTCTTGACAGCACTGCTGGCTGTAACAGCATTGCTACCTGTTGGATCAGGTGTTCCTGTCGGGTCTGGTGTTGGGTGGCCACTTCTCGGAACAGTTGCTGTTGCCTCTCCTGGTGCTGTGTCATCTGGAGCTGGTGTTGGCTGGTGATCTTATGTACCAGTTGGACCTGTTGTTGCTGCTACTGGGCCACCTGTTGCTGCTGGCTTTCTAACACCCACTTTAGGAGCTTCTCAGTGTCCATGTCTGATTGGGGTAATGGTCTCGTTGTCTAATCTCCTCTTCTGGACCTTTCAGCAAGTTCCTGTCGCTGTCCACTTTCTCCACCAGGTTGTTGCGGGGCTGGTACGCCTTGTCATGGGCGTCGGGTCACATATGCTGTGAAGGCAGGTAAAAGCTGTATAGCCACTGATAAGTCCCCCGTTAGCAACCCTGACTATCAAACGTGGTACCGTGGCCCAATGGCCAGAGTCAATACAGCAGCCCCCTCCGCCAGGGCAGCATGGACTAGTGGCTGGAGTCAATACAGCGGCCCCCTCTGTAGGGCAGCGTGGCCTAGTGGCCGGAGTCAATAAGGTCACCCACCTCAGTGGGATAACATAGCCCATTGGCTCATTGGGTTAGTGGGGCTCCTCCTCGGGATGTGTGGCACCCAGGGGAGGGGTGCTCGGGCTCTCCCTGCTCCTCCGAGCCCCAGCCCATGGCCCTGGCAGTAGTGGAGATACATGCCACAAAGTCAGATGGGATCCTCCCGAAACATGCTGACTGCTTTCCCGAGTCTCCCACTGTGGTATCATTCTAGTCTCCTGGGTTACTTTCTATCCTGTCCTCTGTGGCGATAATCCACAATTCTCCGGGGCTTCCAGGGTCCTCAAGTGGTGCTGCTCTTGGTGGCTCGATCCTTTTTCTGGGTTCCTCTGCCAACCTGGAATCTGCCCAGGGCAGGTTTGAAACATCTGGCACTGGCCGCTGTCAGAGACAGGATACTAGGCTAGATGGACCATTGGTCTGACCATTCTTGTGTTTATTTCAGGTACACTCACAAGATCTGTCTCTCTTGGTCACAGTCTCATGTCAGTTCTTGGATCAAGCATGTGACTCCCTCCCCCAGGTCAGGGCAGTCACTTTGTGCAGCTTCAAGTTCTTTGTATTGTTAGGCTTCTAGAACCAGGACAAATCAGTACATCCTATTTCCCCAGGAGAGTGCCGAGGAGATGCCTTCTTTCCCTGACACTGAGCTTTGTCAGTGCTTAAAGCTAAATTGGCATCCAGAGTAGAATTTTCTCTACTCTAAAGAAATGTACAAATAACTCCATTAACTTAATGTTACTGAAGAAGGCATGAGTTTTCTTGTGTTCACCAATTGTTCAAAAACATTATTTCAGACAAAGTTACTTACAGAAGCTGTAAGTTATCTGTAAACAAGATAACTCTTGAACCCATTTTGAATGCTTCTGGTTTCTATTTCAAAGTAGATGAAAGTTAAAACTGAATAAAGCAAGTTAATCTGTATCCATAGCTATCTGTTAATTAGAAAGTGGTTTAAAAAAAAAAAAAAAAAGAACAGGGAGTGCCCATGCAATGGCTCCTGCCTTCTCTCATATATTTCTTTATTTAAAGTTTTACTTCTAAATGTATTTAAGTTCATAACTATAGTGTTTAAAACACTGAAGGCAAAAAGTACTGGGTCATATTATGGCAGTTTTGTGCTGCTCTGATAATACAAAGCTGCTGTAAACCTGTCTTAATTGGCCAATTAAACAGATTTATGGCTTCTTTGTATTAATGGAGCAAAAAAATAAATTCATTCTATTTGGAGACTTTTTGGATCCAATTATGCTCTCATTTCATCACAATAGGAGTTTTGCTATTGATTTCAACAGGGTACAAGTATGTACTGTATTTTTTGCCCCAATTTTTTATTGTTAGGGGCATTTTCAAGGAAACAGTATATTTTAAGTGTTCATGTGCTCATGCTATTTAAAATCCCCACACAGCCAATATTCCCAGTGAAGTCAGCCAGTATGATCTGCAGGATTTGGATAGACATTTGCATAGAAATAAACTGTGCCATCATACACAGAGCTCATAACTGCAAGTGGAGGATAAACAGCTGGCAGAGAGGAGGGCTGTAGATTTCATTTCCATATCCCTATTGATAAAAATGGGTGAAGCAGAACACAGAAATGATCACCCTCCTGACAGGATGCCCATGACCTCCCCCAGGTTTCCAGTTGTGGTGATAACTCGACAAGGCTTCCTTAGGGTAATTTTCACACAATCATTATTTAGCTACTTGGATGGTTGATTTCCTCTCTTTCCCCATTCTCTTTATTTTTACAGAAGAGCTTGGCTGGCACACATAGATGCGCTCTGGAAGCTGTGCCTCCGATGTTTTGAGCTGCTGCATTAAGGAAACAGCACATAAAACACTTCTGAAATATTTGCTTTCCGACTGCACTGTATTCCAGGGGATTTCAAAGAAGTTTGCTCTGCAGTTAAGGGCGTGCGGAGGGGCCCCTGGCCAACCAACCAACGCAGTCAGACCTTTGGGCTAGTGACATAACCACTCCCTCTGCAAACACAGGACTCCCGTGTAACCTGGCCAAGTTTCGTTTCTTTGCTCACAACTGTTGGTTTTCAAAGATAATGTCACCTAACATGGAAACGGCTCGTTAGAGGCTCCCAGTCCCCGCCGCCGTCTTTTGTTTCGGGCGGTTTCCCAGCAGCAGCAGCAGGGCTGGCCGGGCTTCTCTCGCTAGCGGCTGCTCTGCGGCAGAGCCCGCGGTCGCTGCTCGATAGAAAAGCTCGCTGGCCCGACGGGGCGCGGGGTTTGCAGCTCAGACCATCTCCAGTTGTTCCAGCCTTGCTCGCAGCGCCTGGGCTGGGCGGGTGCCAAACCACCCGAGCGCTTTCGTTTCTCACGCCCCCGCCTTCAACTTCTGACCGAGTTTCCCTTTCCTGGCGGGTGTGATGGGCGGGGGCGGAGGGGGCTGGGCTCGGTTTCGTTTCTCCGGGTAGCTGCCGCTGAGCTCTGGATGCTGCCCCGAGGACTCCTGCCGCTGCTGCCGCCCCGCTCCCTTTCCGCCATGGCGGCGCCTCCGACGGGCAGCTCCGCACGGAGCCGGCTGTGCTTCGCGGTGGAGGGGGCCGGCGGCTCGGATCTGGTCTGCTTCACCCTCGGCGGCAGCGGCGAGGGCCCAGCCCGCGATCCAGAGGACGACGGCCGCCCCCGGCCCCGCTGCTTCCTGCCGGCTCCGGGCAGGTGCTATTCCCTCTGCCTCCCAGCCGCCGCCTCCAGCGTCCCGGCGGCCCGGCTGCACAGGCGTTTGCAGCAGAGGCTGAGCGGGGGCCAGGGGCCGTTCGGGAGGTGCCAGGTCCTGGCGCTGCTCTCTTACCGCGCGGACGGGGCGCAGGCTGCGCCGGAGAAGGGCTTCCTCATCCAGGACCCGCAGGGAGGCCCGGAGACCGAGCGCGCCTTGGAGGAACTGCTGCGAGCCCAGGGCGAGCTCGCCCAGCTGCCGCCGCCGGCGCTGGGCGTGTACGAGGCGGGCGAGCGGGGCGAGCTGTGGCAGTGCTTGTGGGCCCTGCGGCGGGCGGGCGGCAGAGAGCTGCTCCGCAGAGCCCGAGTGCTGGCCGCCGAGGAGCCGCCGCTGCACCCCGCGGTGCCCGGCCTCAGCCACGCCGCCGTCTTCCACTCCCTGGAGGCCGCCCGCAGCGTGCTGAAGCAGGTAAGATCGCGGGCGGCCGCCGTGTCAGGGGCTGTTCAGAGGGGGATGAACGAAGCTGGTCTAGGAGCTCAGCCTAGCTGCATCTACTCAGCTCCCGGGGGGGGGCTAGTCTTTTCCCGCAGTGTAACCCCCCTGCCTTCCCTAGTAACTCCTTATCGATATTGGCCTGAATGAGAGGGATCACGTCCATGATCTGTTTTCCCTCCCTAACCACTCTTTCCTGGACCTGCTTAACAGTTGGAGGTCTCCACCTGGGAGGGATGCTGCTGGCGTCCTACACCCTACTTTCCCACACTCTTATTGCATATAGGTGATCGGACTTGAGTCTGAACTCACCAGCCTAGTTCTCACTTAAGTCGACATTACTCCTGATTGACACCAGCATAGCTGATATCCGGCGCAGGCTCCAAGGCTGTTAAATCAGAATACATAGCATTTTTCTTCAGGAGATCTCATGGTGCTTTACAAATGAGGCATGTATCAATCAATACCCTCATTTTACAGATGGGGAAACAGGCACAGAGCAGTGAAGGGACTTGCCCAAGGTCACCCAGCAGGCCAGTGGCAAAGCCAAGTCTCCTGAGCCCCAGTCTAGTGCCCTATCCAATAAGCCACATTGCCTCTTTTAAGTACTTCAGTGTATTAACTTATGTATATAAACAGATTACTTTTTAGAAAGTGATTAATGGAGTCCCAGCGAAGGTGCTACCCCCATTGCCTTCAATGGGGATTGCACATGAATGAGAGCAGAATGTAAAACTGTTAGGTAACTACTGTTGCATCTAAGGGGAAAATAACTAATGTACTTGTCAAATCCAATAATCATACATTTATAATCATAATTTTTCAGGGTTACTATAGGAGCCCTTACACCTGTGTTTACTGCACCTTTCCTTACCATCTTTTTTTTCCTTTTTTAAAAACATATTCCTATTTTCAAGAAGATATGAAAGAGAACCACCGTATCTGGACCAAAGATTGGGGGTGTTCAAATCAAAGACTTTGGTTCTTTTGTCTGTCTTCAATTTGTATTGTCCTTGGGTATGAAACTGTACCCTCTCCAGTTTAATGGGGTCTTTGGAAAAATACCGATGTATCAGGTGCTTTTGGAGTAATCAGTCTTATATTCATTACAGTGCATGTCATTAATCCCTGAAGCCAAAGCTGTCCTTGATCTAGTGGATAAATGCCCCAAGAATTCAAAAAAGGGAGACTTTCCAGTTATAGTTATTGAAGGACTAGATGCAACAGGTAAGAGCATAATGTGAATAAAGAATCACAACTGAATAATTGTTAAAAATAGTATCTGATGTGACTTTTATGGACTCATGACATGTACATTCAAAAGTAGGTCTTCAGAAGTGGTTGGCAGAATACAGAAGAGCAAGTCACAAAGATCCAAATTCTTCTCCCAGATTTGCATGGCAGAGCTCAGCCCCAAAGCAATTTTTCACATCAAGTGCAAATAGGGTGACCAGATGTCCCGATTTTATAGGGACAGTCCCAATATTCGGGGCTTTTTCTTATATAGGCGCCTATTACCCTCCATTCCCTGTTCCAATTTTTCACACTTGCTGTCTGGTCACCCTAGGTGCAAATTTCCTACTAATTTCATTGGAAGAGCACACAGGTAGGCAGGGCAGAATATTGAAAACAAGAACAGTTGTGCAGTCCTTAGTCTCTTGGGGAAGAGGAGAATCACAATACTCTTGAACAACCATTTGTGGCTATCTACAGAACAGCACCAACATGTCTCTCGAGCTGTGTCAAAGAGCATTTGCAATTGTGGGGAACTATTCTAAACAGAGGTTGAAATTCATCTTGGTGTCACTCCACTGAAGTGAACAAAATGATACCAGAAATTAACTTGGGCAGGATATTAACTTAGCAACATCTGTGTAGCCTGCCATATCAGTAAAGTTACTAAAACTGAAATGTAAAGATGTTACCATGTGTACAGATGGCCTAAGGGGAAAAGAGTCAGGCAACTGGCAAAAGGGGAAAATGATTCTTTGACTAGGTGTTACATTTTCAAAGCAGGGATGGTTTTAAATGGGGGGTTTATTAAACTTAATATAAAAAAACTCTTCAACGAAACACACCTTGGACAAGCCCCACATCAGTTCAATCTCACTGGAGCACAACATAGAACAATCCTCCTGGGACCAGTTCCTGTGTCCCTGCTGTATTCCCTTTGATCTCTTCAGCAGAGCTCCAAATCCCTAAAGAGACAGGACACAACCTTAAAGGGACAGGATGTAGGTAAATATAACCCCAACAGTAAATATAACTGACATTCTCTAATGGGTACTACATAGGAATTGTGATAAGAACTCCCATAATCAGATAGACATGTACTGTGGTATAGTCAAAGCTCTATAACTACACTATCAAAATATGTAGTAAAAGACTAGATAAATATATCAAAATGTATTCTCCAGCTTAAGGGAAAAGAACATTTCTTTTGCATTTAAAAAAATTAAACCGAGCAGTTATGATGTTCCATGCTATATGTTTAAAGATTTTTTTTCTTTTTGTGTGTTAACTACAGGCAAAACCACTGTAACCCACTCTGTCAAGGATTCACTGAATGCACTTCTCTTAAGATCACCACCAGCTTGTATCAGCCAGTGGAGGAAGACTTTTGATGATGAACCAACACTCATCAGGAGGGCATTTTATGCTTTGGGCAACTACATTGTTGCTTCGGAAATAGCAAAAGCATCTACTGAGTCACCTGTGATTGTAGACAGGTTTGTAAAAGTATTTTCCTGTTGTATGAGTGTGACCATCCATTCTTTTCAATGTGACAGGTAAAACCACCTAAGTTATCTTATCTTTAGCATTACTTTGGTAGGTAGCCTGGAAAATGTCAGTATTCTGAGAAATGGACTATTTATCTATTTATTTATTTATTTCTACTTAATTCTGGTGGGTGGTTTAAGTGCACATGAAAAAGACAGCATGATTGAAGACAATACTACTAAGCATGTTATATATGTAGCCCATCAGATGCAGGCGAAATGCAGAGAACCGCAACAGGACCTTTACACTGTCTTTGTTGACCTGGCTAAAGCATTTGACATCAATAGTAGACCTGGCCTTTGGCAATTATTACAGAACTTTGGTTGTCCAGAAAAATTTACCAACATTCTGAGGCTATTTCATGACAGCGTGCTCGAACAAGTCTGCATAGATGGTGTTCTGTCTGACCCATTTCCTATCACTAATGTTATTAAGCAGGACTGTATAAATGGTCCACTCTTGTTTAATTTCTTCTATGCAGCAATGCTCAGTGATGCTATAGGAGACCTGAATGATGGTATCAGGATATAGTTCTGATCCTCTGGAAAATTATTTCATCTAAGCAGGCTGTGATCTTCCATGAAAGTCTTTGAGGCAATTGTTCATGAGCCGTTGTACGCTGATGACTGCTATAGAGGCACATACTCTAGAAGAGGTACAGTTGATAACAGACAGATTTGGAGAGTCTGCAGAAAAGTACAGGCTGCAAATCAGTCTGAAAAAGACAGAGGTCATGTATCAGTCTGTGCCAAGGAAACTCTACAGGAAACCAACAGTCACCATCAGCAACACACACAGCTGAATGCTGTTACAGACGTCTGTTATCTTGGTAGTATATTGTCAGATGATGTTACTATAGACAAGGAGCTGACAAGTTGTTTCAACAGAGCTAGCTGATCATTTGCAGATTGTCAGGCAGAGTCTGACAGCAGCATATTAAGCTTCAAACCAAATTAAGTCCATAAAGCAATTGTGTTGTCCGACTTGTTGTATGAGTGTGAGACCTGGACCTGCTACAGGCATATTAAGCTTCTAGAAGAGTCCCATTTATGATATCTGTGTGACATATTCTGCATCAAATGGCAGGATAAAGTTACAAGTAATGAGATTCTATAATATAGTCACTCCACAGGGATTGAAGCCATGCTCATCTCATCACAGTTATGCTCGGATGCTCACGTATTCAGACTGGACAACACCAGAATGCCAAAGGAAATGCAGTTTGGCAAACTGAAAGTCAGCGACCGCATATGAGGTGGCCAGAAGAAACACTTCAAGGACACACTGGATGCACTTCTCAACAGCTAGTATTAGCCAGTGGAAAAACCATAACTTGAAACAGTGCAACATTGACATTGACAGCTGGGAGTCATCCGCAACAGATAGATCGTGCTGGTGATCAGTAGTCAACGATGAGGTTGCTCAGTTCAAGATTAACTGCTGAATGGAACTTGAGGCACCAAGGCTGAGTTGTAAACAGCGGCGGACTCAGCAGGCACAGATGATAAGCTCTTCCTCAGCATCGAGTTACCTATGCACTTCATGTGGGAAGAACTACCATTCATGCAGCTGTCTTTTTAGCACAGCTGTATTCACAAGACGTAATATCGTCGTCAGCATCAACTTGCATCACATAGCACAACAAGATTGTTATGGCAGCCATATGTCTCGAAAGACGATGCTGTAAACACCAAAGCAGTTCTGTTACTGTGTGTGATGCTGCTGTGTTGCAAATGGCTAAAAGTCCAGTTCTCGAGCAGCCAGGCATAGCGCAGGTAGGTACTGTGCAAGATTCCTTAATACACTACTGGCTATTTGCAACAAACATGATGAGTGTGCAGACTGCCAGTTGCAGCTGGCTGTAAGGATGTTTTAGATGAATGTAAATTGAAGATTGAGGATCTCTTGAGACATTTAGATAGACCTATGTGCAGGTCTGGGGAGGAGCTGGTAGTTATGGTATAAGTAGGTACAAATGACATAGGAAAAGGTAGAGGAGAGATCATGGATGGCAAATTTAGGCTGGTAGGTAAGAGATTAAATACCAGGACCCTCATGGTAGCATTCTCTGATATGTTTCCAGTTCCACACACAGGGCCAGTTAGACAGGCAGAACTGCAGGATCTCAATGCCTGGATGTGACAATGGTGTTCTGAGGAGGGATTTATGTTTATCAGGACCTGGTGAGCCCTTGGGGAAAGGAGGAGCATATACAGGAAGGATGAGCTCCACCAGAACCAAAATGGAATCAGATTGCTGGCATGAAAATTAAAAAGGTCATAGGGGAGTTTTTAAACTAAGGGCTGGAGGGAAACAGACTGGTGCGGAGGAGCACATGATTCGGAGAGACACAGCCCTTAGGAGGAAGGATTTATTACAGGGGATATACTATATCTTATAAAGAAGAGAGGATAGGACAGGATACAGCACAGGTAGGAGCTAAAGAGAAACAGTCAAACAAAAAGGTGTCCCATTAAATTACATCACATGAAGTCAAACAACTAAATTATCAATTTTTTTTTATAAATGCTTGTATACAAATGCAAGAAGTCTAAACAGTAATATGGATGAATTTGAGTACCTGGTATTATATGAGGATATTGATACAACAGGCATCACAGAAACTTGGTGGAACAATCATAATTAATGGGACACAATAATACCAGAATACAATATATATATAGAAATGACAGAGTAGGTTGTGCTGATGGGGGAGTGACACTATAAGTGAAAGAAAGACTGGAGTCTAATATGGGCGAAATCTTAAATGAGTCAAACTGTACCATAGAATCACTATGGATAGAAATTCCATGCTTGAATAATGAGAGCAAAGCAGAAGGAATATACTACTGACTACCTGACCAGGATGGTGATAGCGATTGAAAAATGCTCAGGGAGATTAGAGAGGCTACAAAACCAGAAAACCCAGTACTAATGGGGGATTTTGACTATCACCATATTGACTAGGAACATGTCACCTCAGGGTGGAATGCAGAGATTAAATTTCTAGACACCACTGATGACTGCTGCTTGGTACAGCTTGCCCTGGAACCACAACAGGAGAGGCAATTTGTGACTTAGTCATAAGTGGTGCATAGGATCTGGTCCAAGAGGTGAATATAGCTGAATCTCGGTAATAGTGACCATAATGTCATTAAATTTAACATCTTTTTAGGGGGGAAAATGCCAAAGAAACCCACCACAGTAACATTTAGCTTTCAAAAATGGGGACTATACAAAAATGAGAAGTAAGTTAAATGGAAATTAAAAGGTACAGTGACGAGTGAAATGCCTGCAAGCTGCATGGAAACTTTTAAAAATACCATATTAGAGACTCAAACTATATGTATACCTAAAATAAAAACAGTAAGAGGACCAAAAAATGCCACCATGGCTAAACAGAGTAAAAAAGGCAGGTAGAGACAAAAATTGGAAGTCAAATCCTATTGAGGAAAATAGAAAGGAACAAACTCTGGCAAGTCAAGTGTAGAAGTATAATTAGGCAGGCATGGAAAGAATTTGAAGAGCAACTAGCAAAAGACACAAAAATTAGCAGCAGAGGTTTTTATTAAGTACATCAGAAGTAGGAAGCCTGCCAAACAACCAGTGAGACCAGTGGATAATCAGGGTGTTAAAGGAGCACTCAAAGAAGATAAGGCCTTTGTGGAGAAGCTAAATGAATTCTTTGTGTTGGTATTCATTGGATGATGGGAGATTGCACACCTGAGCCATTCTTTGTAGGTGACTAATCTGAGGAACTGTCCCAGAATTACTCAAGAGAGTTAAATGCAAAGATGACTGCAAAGAGTTACAAAGGGATTGCACAAAACGGGCTGACTGGGCAAGAAAGTGGCAAATGAAATTCAATGTTGATACATGCAAAGTAATGCACACTGGAAAACATAATCCCAATGATATACAAAATGATGGTGTCTAAATGAGCTGTTATCACTCAAGAAAGAGATCTTGGAGTCATAGTTCTTTGAAAAGATCTGATCCCTGTACAGTGGCAGCCAAAAAAGCTAACTATGTTAGGAACCATTATGAAAGAGAGAGATAATAAGACAGAAAATACCATAATGCCACTCTATAAACCCATGGTATGGATACTATTTTGAATAATGCTTGTAGTTCTCTTTGCCCATCTCAGAAAAGATATCCAAATTCAAAAAGTACAGAGAAGGGCAACAAACATGATTAGGGGTATGGAACAGCTTTCATATGATGAAAGATTAAAAAGACTGGGACTGTTCAGCTTAGAAAAGAGATGATTGAGGGGGGATATGATAAAGGTCCATAAAATCATGAATGATGTGGAGAAAGCAAATAGGGATATGTTATTTACCTCTTCACATAACACACAAATATCATCACCCAATGAAATTAATAGGCAGTGGCCTTAAAATAAACATAAGGAAGTACTGCTTCACACAATGCACGTTCAACTCGGCTGGGGTTGTTGTGAAGGTGAAAAGCATAACAGGATTTGAACAAGAATTTGGTAAGTTCATGGAACTGAGAAGATCCATCAATGGCTATTAGCCAACATGGTCAGGGATGCAACCCCATGCTCTGGGTGTCCCTAAACCTCTGACTGTTAGAAGCTGGACGACACTAGAAAAATTGCCATGTTCTGTTCACTTTCTGAAGCATCTGGCAACAGCCACTGTCAAAAAACAGGATACTGGGCTAGGTGGACCATTGGTCTGACTCATCATGGCCGCTCTTTTATTCTTATGAAGTGACTGAATTTAAGACACACTTAGCCCTACAGAAATGAAAAGGTAGCAGTACAGGTGGGGCGTTCTTCCCTTATCTGTCCATTTTACTAGTTCATTACCAAAATCAAGAAATCCTATTTCTTCAGTTGCCCTGTTAAGATACTGGAACTTATTTTTTGTGCAAGCATGGATTTTATTGGAAAAAGTTAGAGAACTGTTTTCCTACTACATAGCCTCTTTCTAATGTTTTACTTAATAGTAACAAATAATTAGAAATTTTGGTTTATCATCACTTTGATAAATTATATATGGGTACAGAATCATCGTGGTGCCCCATGCATTGTGATTGTATATTAGGCAAACAGTTCTCTAACTATTTCCAATAAAATCCATGCTTGCACAAAAGTTCCAATTTTCTGAACCAGACCAAAACCAGAATCATTCACACTTATTTGCCCAAATTCAAACCCAGAAACATCCTAATTTATGCTTAGCTGGTAGGGAATATGCAGCCCAGTCCTCAACCACATGTGTAAAAATGTGAATAGATAGGAAGCATTATTAAAGGGTACTGATTTATTTTACAAAAGTGGTTCCTTCCATTAAGAGGTTTTGTCTTGTTAGTGTATTTCTTTTTTAAGTGATCATGTATGCATCCTACTCCTATATATTTTCCTGACAGGTTCTGGCATAGCACAGCTGCCTATGCAGTTGCCACTGAAATAAGTGGAAAAGTGCACAATCTTCCTCCAGTTCATCATGAGGTGTACCAGTGGCCTGAGGACCTGCTCAAACCTGATCTTGTATTGCTGTTGACAGTTAGTCCTGAGGAGCGGATCCGGAGACTGCAGGGACGAGGACTAGAGAAAACGGAGGAGGAAACCAAGCTAGAAGCTAACAGTTTGTTTCGCCAAAAGTATGTCTTAATAATGAATAAGATCATAGATGGAATCATGACCCCATTGAAATGGATCACTTGATGATTACCTGTTCTGTTCATTCCCTTTGAAGCCCCTGGCATTGGCCACTGTTGAAAAACAGAATACTGGGCTAGATGGATCACTGGTCTGACCCTGTGTGGCTGTTCTTATGTTAATAGCAAAATTCCCATTTACAATGGGGACAGGATTTCCGTTTGCCTAGACCAATGGTTCTCAACCTGCAGCTCACGGGGGGGCTGCATGCGGCCCATTTAGCATGCAGATGGAATTCAAAGTGTGCCACTCTGTCCGGCAGGGGGCAGGGCAGGCAGAGAGGGAGACAGCACCATACAGCCCTGCGGAGAGCTCCCTAGGAACAGGGAAGGCGAAGCGCCCCCTGTGGCAGGGCAGGCGCTCAGCTGGCAGCCTGCTGCTTCCTCCCTTCCCCTGCTGCAGGGAGCAGGGCTTGCTCTGCAGCCTGCAGGGAAGGAGGCTGGCTCTCCCTGGCTGAGGATGGCAACTCCGGGATGCTGCCTCCTGGGTCCTAGTGCCTGTTGTTGTCCTCTTCTAGTTGCTGGGTCCTGTTCCTGTACAACAGTGAGTGCCCGTGGGGGGGGGGCAGAGGCAGCGGGAAAGGAAGAGGAATGGGATAGGATGGAGGAAGAGAAAGGGATGGGGTAGAGGGATGGGAAAGTGCAATGAGGCAGAGGACAGTGTGGAGAGGAAGGGGATGGGGTGAGGGGAAGAGAAGGGGATGACTGAGAGTACCGCCGCCGGGGGGAGTGCTGCCTCCTCACTTCTGAGCATCTGTGCCAGAGTCGTTCAGAGAAAGGAGGGGGGGACGTGCTGTGTGTTGCCTCTGGTGGGGATAAGCATGCTCCAGACTGCAATGTACCTTGGCCTGCCTACAGCAGACGCCACATGTCTGTCCATCCCCTGCTGGCCATGTCCAGACCTGGAGCTCAGCCAGAGCAGGAGGCAGTCCCATCTCTGGCTGGGGGGAGAACTGGTGTGGGCTGGAAATTTGTCCCAGGGGCGGCTTCCCAGCTAGGATCCCCCATGGCTCAGTGGGTGGGATCACCTCTGCCCCAGGCTGTCTGGGAGCAGGTGTCGGACATGTGCCCAGCTAGACTCGCGGAAGCTGCCAGATCTCCCACTAATGTGAGACCAAATTAATTTTAACAGTTAATGTTTTGACTTATTTTGCTAATTTAAAATGCTTTTGGGAGACATTTGCCAGTGTTCAAATGAAAGGTACTATATCGATTTGAATTGCATTGCTGTCATAACAAATACTAACCTTATATTTTTGGTAGATGTACATGTAGTATATGTATTGCGTGGATGTGGTCTGCATAACACAGAGAGAGCTGCATATGAGGCCCACAATGGTAAATAGATTGAGAACCAGTGGCCTAGACTGTCCTGTTACTGAAGTAGGGTATACCCAACAAGGGTACATGCCATCAGTTAATCAATGACTGCATGGGCTGAAGTCCTCAGGCGAATAACTTCCTTACTCCCCCAAGTTCAAAGAAATTCATAGTTAAGGTAGAATTTTGGCCCATCTCTAGTAATTACCCCCATTGCAGTTCAGCCGTGGGATTTTTGACGGCCACAAGAAGGTCAAAAGCTCATTAGTCATTATAGAATTGAGCTGCTTAAATTTTTTTTTGGAAAATTATGTATGTGTGCAATGATGCCTGTTTTCCTAAAAAAGTTATAAACCTTCTCAGAATTTAATTGTCTATTTTGAAGGTTAATCTAGCTTTTATAAACCTAATATTGACCTTGACAAGGATGTATTAAGAGACCATATAAGTCTCACTGGTTTTGCCAAATTGTAAAAATGGTGCTTTATATTCCATTAATTACATGTGATCATGAACTAAAAAAAACTCTGGAAGGAGACACGACAGTGACAAGTATAACACTGGCAGATGCGTTTTTCCACCCCAGCATAAGAAAGCTAATTAGACTCTCTCTCTGGTTAACTATTTTACATACCTTAATTATCTGTGCCGAAGACTAGCCTATTGGCTTGGGTCCAGATAATTCTTTCTCCGGGGGGAAGAAATACTCACGAAACAGAGTTCTGTGGTTATCATTCTAGAGGATTTCACGATAGTGGAATGGAAAGGGGGCATCACCTTAAATATTGCTTAGATATTCGATATCCAGGAATCACTCAAATTTCTGGGTATCTACATGTAAATGTGTCCCTCTCCAGGACCCTCTTCACACTGGCAGCAGAGCTTCCTTTTCAGCAGGTCTGCAAGTAGCTTTTTGGTAGCATTCATCCTTGCTA
Source organism: Emydura macquarii macquarii (assembly GCF_026122565.2). NCBI lineage: Eukaryota > Metazoa > Chordata > Testudines > Chelidae > Emydura > Emydura macquarii. The sequence continues at coordinate 15,448,030 of NW_027131164.1, forward strand.
GGAGTGTGGTTGGTTGGGTAGAAGTTGCAGAGCTGAGAAATGAGGAAGAACTTAATACTGCAGTACTCAGCAGTAGCTTCCATATATTTGGAGGTGTATAATGTCAGGTAGAATAAACATACTCCCAATTTTGACCTAGGCCATAACCAGCCACACACCTCTGTAAACACAGAGCTCCAGCCCCACACAATTCTCTGGGAAAGAGCAGGGGAGTGTAGGGTCAAGGGATGTTATGATGACTTTTGGTCTTCTTTCTCTTATGCCCTTGGCTGCCATCTCCTCTGTACAAAATCTTCCTTTAGATATGGCCCTTAGTTATTGCCATTCATTAGGTGCAGTCAGCCTGGATTTGAGAATGACCTCAGAATCTTGCTCTGTTGGTCATTTAGGTAGAAGTCTTAGTAGGTTTGAAATGATCAGTTTTGTAGCAGTAGACAAAACAACCTCCATTGTTCATATGCACCCTCAGAGGCTGGTTGTGGAAGAGCCCTGTTTTATGAGAATTGATTGTTTGCCCTCCAAGCAGCAAGGTTTCCAGAGTACTGTGATCATATGCAGCAGGGAGGAAGATAAATGGAGGGTGTGAGAAAGCTGTCTCACAGGAACACCAAGCTCCTAGTTGAAATCAGATTAGAAAAAGGAGACTGTGCTGGGCTTCTGGGCTTCCTCCATTGCAAAACAAACAAACATAGGGAAAGGAGCATCCCCTGTGACGCTCACATTGGTTTGTCTCAGGAAACTGGTTTAATGGTGAGTGTACATATTATGAATCTCATCTTCATAAATAACAGTTAATGTTTTGTTGTTGTGGCTTGTTGGCACACTGCAATACATTTTATTCTTGGCTTCATGGTAGAATTTTTCTACACCTCTGTGATGCCAGTGCATTTTCAGAGTCAGATATACCTTTTCATGTCATGGCAGTTTGTAGTTATAGATTGTATCACTTGCTTTATTTTTATTTATTGTTTTTTTAAAATAGAGTTGAAGAGTCATACAAAAGGATGGAGAACCCTGGATGTCAAGAGGTTGATGCTAGCCCCTCCAAAGAAGAGGTTCTGAGAACTGTTTTGCACCTAATTAAAAAACAGTGTGGTTCATTATAGCAGCTTTTGTGTGGCAACATTTACAGTGACTTGCTTATGTTTCCTGTATTTTTACTACCTGGACATGCACTGCACTCAGCTCTTTTCCACCCAAATAAGTTGCTCCAGAATTCTCAGACAGAAGAGTCTTCTCTTTCCTCTACCCTACACTCTAAACAGTGTTTTTATATTAAATCTTTCATTGCTGCCTAATGTATTTTATATATAGGGCAAAACACAGGTCCCAAGCTGTGCACCATCCATGGTGCATCCATCAACATATCATTAGGGATGTATCAGGTATATGAGACAGTCCTAGGGATGTGCTGGCATTTCTAACACTGTAATTGTATTCTATCACTGCATAAAGAACCTGATCGTGCATTCCTTGCCCAAACTGATATCAGTGTGAGTTTTGTGTGTGCAAGGAATGCAGAATCAGGAAGAGAATCTGAAACATAATCCAGTAGTAAAGCAGTTAAATGATCTAACATTCAGCAACCTGGAAAACACAGTCCCAGTGTTGGTTACTAAAATTGGCACTCGGATATTAGCATCATAGGCATGCTACAGAAGTGTGTTATAAATGAAGGCCTGATTTTTCCAAAGTGCTGCATACCAACTCATGTTGAAGTCAATGGAAGCTATGAGTGCTCAGCCTTCAGTACCAGGCTCTGAAAAGTCTGAGTAAATAAATACAAATGTGTCAATACATACAAAGGAAAGATCTGAATTTCAGTCAAACCATAAATGAGAGGCAGGTGGAAGGAGGGTAGGGTCAGCATTCTGGCACATTAGAAACAGGGACCTGAGAGGAAACTGAAATATAAAACATTTTGTAAATAATAAACAGAGTATTTTTCTGCATAGACTTTTTTCCCCCAACCTATTTTTCTAATGTATTAATGTTATCTTTGAGTGATTTGCTCGCCTTTTGCTAGAATTAATGTAAAGCAGAAAGACATGGAAAATGTGCTTGCAACATTCACCTTAGTCAGTTTTTTGAGCAACTTTATCTGTACTGAGCTTTCTATTCATATGTTCAGTGCAGAGGCAGCTTTGCAGCTATGCAAAAACTTATGCATAGGCTCAATTTTATACACATGGGTAGTCATGTTGGGGTACTCACAAGGGATAAAGTTGAACATGTATGTAAGTCTTTGCAGGATCAGGGGCTAACTGAAATTTAAGATGGACCCCTAAATTAAAGGGCATTTTATTTCTAATTAATTTTATTTCAAATCTAATCTAATTTATTTCTAATCTAATATTTATTTTCCTTTATTAAATAAGCGTGATTGTTCTATGAATACCTCTTTTAAATAAATGTTCCAAAAATGTGTATGTGATTATGACTGAACATGGTATTACCCTCTGTCATAGCAACACAAGGGAGAAAAAAGTAATAGAAAGAAAAATATCCAAACAAATTTTTATTTAGTTAATTTACATTGTATTTAGTTTACTTACTATTCATTATTTATATTGCACTAATGCCTGGTGGCTCTCCACACACACATTGAATAGAAACTGTTATGATTATACATTCATCTTAGAAGACATTTGAAGCATTCAAACAATCAGTTTTGGATAAAGGAATGTCAGATGTGGAGAGCATAACCAAGTTTGGAAAATTAGAGTTTGGATAATTGGGGTTTACTTATCCTGTAGCATTCAATATCTTAATTATTCCAAGGCCTACTGAGTGCTTTCCATATGGAAAGCAAGTACTGCTTAGTCAGGCAGAGCTCCAGCAAAGACAGGCTGTCTGTTTTTCTGCCTTTCCTGGATGAATTGATAAGGATGGTAATATAGCTAATAAGAGCTGAGTTACACCAAGCTGTAGGGCTTATGGACTACTCATGTCCCTTGAAGTATAACAAGCAGTACAATAAAACAAGATTGATCAGGCTCATGTGTTCCTTTCTTTTCTCTTTGCTTCGTTAGAATCAGAGCTCTGTATGCACGATTGCACATGGCCCATCCAGAATGCTAAAAGAGATTCTTGGTAATTATTGATGACTAAGGCTACAAGTCAGTCACAGAGGTCATGGATTTTGTGATTTTATGAGTCCTCTGCGACGTCTGCACAATTCCACTAATTCAGCCTTGGGCAGCAAGGCTCAGGCTTCAGCCCCAGCCTCCTGGAGCTGACGCCTGAGTCCCACCACTTGTAACTTAGCTTCCTGGGGCCCACTGTGGTGTGGGGTCCCAGGCAATTGCCTTGTTTGCTACCCCCTAACACCAGCTTTGTGTAAATTTCTGTGATTTATTGTTTATTCCCACGTCCTCTCCATGATTTCAATCAAAATACCCATGCCAAAATCATAGCCTTGTTGATAACTCTGGATGACTTCTGTAACATTTTTCATACAAAGATCTCAAAGCAATTTACAAATATTCATTATATTTTACAAACATCCCTGTAAGGTGGGTAAGAAGTATAAGGATCTCTTTTCAGCAGTCACTGAAATACAGCCACCTCAGGGATGGAAGCAGTAAGACAACACAACAGTTTAGAACAGGAAGTGAACGTATCCTATCCCATTGTGACTGCAGGTTAGGTAGGTGGTACCTGCTTCCCCTCAGTTGGAATTTGGCCAGGTCACAGGACTCAGCTGCTGCATCTTATCAAAAGTGCCATGGGAACTTTAAATGACCTCATAGGGTCCCAGGGCCCAAGCTCTAAAATCTACACTGCAGTATTATATCCCTGCAGTCCGAGTCAGTTGACATGGGCTAGCTGCAGGTGTTTTATTGCACTATAGACACACCTCAAGAGGTCATGATTTTGGTTTCATCACATATGTAACCCTAGGCTTGGCCAGTGATCCCATAGAGCTACAGCAAGGGTATGTTTAGGGCTTGATGTGAGCACTCTGGCCCTGATCCAGTAAAGCACTTAAGTATGGGCTTAATTTTAGCTATGTGAGTAGTCCCATTAAAGTCAATGGATCTAGCCCTGACTGACCAATTAACACTATTTGTAGCACCTAAGTGTGTTTTGGACTACTGCTCCATGCTGAGCCCTGCAGTGCTTGCTGGTTACAAGAAAGAATGCCACTCCAGCAAGTAAAAGAGGGGTTACAAGTTTATTTTATAGTAGCCACTACTCCTCTCTCCCCTCCCCCCCCCCAGCCCTTCTCAGCCCCTTGGGAGGAAAGGGAATATTGTTTAGATTTTGTATATTTGGGACCTGAGGGGAAAATTTTCAAAGGCTCCAGTTGAGAGTTGGGCACCTAATTGTCCTTTGTGTCTTTGAAAATTTCCTCTTGGCTCCTTAAATGTTTCATGTTAGTTAGAGCATAACCAGAGCAGTTTGTTTCAAACAAAACAAGAAAACTATCAATGTAGCAGATCAGCTTCAGGGACTCAACAATAAAAATCTTATGCACCTTCCTCTAAGCCTATCCTAGAAAGAAACAGTCATTTGGGGAAGATAGAAATCTGATTTGATATGTTTTGCTTCCCCTTCCTACAGCAAGAGAGAGTTCATAGTTATTAGGGCTTTCTACACATTGTGGGGAAAAATGCAAATTGCTTCCCAGCCTAACTCCTTTGTTAGGTCTGTGTTATGGCTGAATGTGAGAGGGAAAGACCAAAATCCAATTTCAATAGATCCCACAGAGCCAGATCAACAACAATATGTTTGTGGTTTTCTGTTGTCTCCTGACCTCCAAATTATATTAATGTTGCATGCATGATCTCTAGAGCAGGTCCGAATCAAAATTTGAATCTGGATCTGAACGTCTTCAAAGTTTGGAGTTGGGATTTTGATTCATGCTAATTACTGATGGTCACTTTGGGTTTTGATATTTAATTCCACTGAGAAATTAAGGGGATCCCCAAAGTGGATTTGGAATGTATTATTCTGGTTTCTGTATATGGGCACTAGACTCTTTGGCATTAATAGGAATTGTGCAGGGGAGTTCTGGGGCCAAAAGAGAAAGTCAGGAAACAGGGTTCCACTAAAGCCATGCTGAGAACTGCAGGTGGCTAGAAGGCAGCACAGGGGTCTCTGGCAGATTCCCCAAGCTTGGTGTGGATCTCGAGAAGTCTGTGGGTTATAGGATCTTATCTGTAGTGTAGCCAACACCATCCCTGTCTGACTAAAAAATCTGGTGGAGATTGTTCCGGAACCTTATAGTTTCCTGTCTCTTACACAAATTTTTCCACATAGGGAAATGATCGGACACATACTTTACACGAGTAATCAATTTCAAGCTGCTTGGTGCCATAAATCCCATCAGGCAGAGAAATGTTGCCTATTTGATGGCAGAATCAGATCCACATGTTTCATTCTGTGTATATGCTTATATTTGCTGCAATGCCAGCTCCTTTTAAGCCTTAAATATTTTTATTTAATCATATTATAAACACACTCATGTGCAAAAGGAAATCTGAAGCAGGTTATATTAGGGCCAACACTTTCAACATTATTTGAGTATAATGGTTTTTTTACTTGTTTCTCTAAATTCACTGGAAATAAATTATACCACTAGGGGGAGCAAGAGTGCTAACAATGACAAATTTAAGAAGGAGTGGTTCTTCTGTTAAGATAATCACCTTCCGCTTTAGAGTGGTATACCATAAAAGTAAAGAGTGCTGGAAGAGCAATGGATTTTAAATGAGACGTTACATGCTTATGTTAGAATTTGGATAACTAAAGGACAGTTTACAAGCCATTTTGACTGAAGGGATAGACGTTTTTAAAAGCAGTTGATTTCTTTTGATAAAAATGCTGGGCCATTTTCTCAGCCCTTGGGTGGCACAAAGGGAGTGGAAACCCTCTGCAAGATCCCTGGTGGAGGAGTCTTCAGTAGCTGTAGAGATATTATTTTTATTTATTATTATATTATTAATTATTTATATTTGTATGAATATAGTATAGTAATAATATTATTATATAATTATTTATATTTGTATTAGTATAGTACTTAGGAGCCTTAGCCCTAGTCATTGATCAGAACTCTGTTGTGCTAGGTGCTGTACAAACACAAAGCAAAAAAAAAAAACCAAAAAAAAAACCCACCAAAAATCTGTCTCTGCTCTAAAGATTTTACCATATAGATATAAGACAAAAGGCAACAGTTAGAGACAGACAAACAGAGGAGTAGAAGGAAACAATGAGATGGAATTGGTCAGCATGATGGGCAGTGATCTCAACACTCCAGCAGCTTAACCATTGTTAGGATTTTTGTAGGGGTCACAGGCAATGGAGTTTTGAGTGGATAATCATAGAATCATAGAATCATAGAATATTTTGAAAGGGACCTCAGGAGGGACCCCCTGCTCAAAAGGCTAAATGAAATGGCTTTGTGGATGTTTGCTCTAACACCTCCCTCACTTGTGCCATTGTTGGAGAAGGGCATGTTTTATCCATTTTAGATACTTACATGGCCCTCATTATCATAGTATCTGAGTACAATCTTTAATATATTTAGCCTCATAACACCCCCGTTGAACCTGGGCTTAATTCCCAGCTCTGCTACAGCATCCCTGTGCTATCTTAGGCAAGTCACTTAACCTCTCTGTGCCTCAGTTCCCCATCTGTAAAATGCTGATTATTTTACATTCCAATCTCACGGGGATATTGTGAGGATAAACACTGTGAGGTACAGTAATGGGGGTTAAATATTTTAAATAGACCAAAGCTTAAGACTTTTTTTGTGTGTGGCTATGCAGTGTTGTTGTAGACATGCTGATCCCAGGATATTAAAGACACAAGATGGGTGGAGGGATTAGGTAATTTTGTTTGTCTCTCTCATCAACAGAAACTGGTCCACTAAAATGTATTACCTCATCCACCTTGTCTCTCTGATATTTTTTAGTGGCACTTATGTTCTTTTTATTCAAATGCAGTCTGAGCTGATGTGCTATGTCATGTCATCATACTGAACCAATGCTACCAATGTTATAATCCCATTATTGGGATTTAAAAAGCCAAGATTGCTGGAATTCTGAAACAGTGTACAAACGGCATTGCTCTGACATCAGATTACAGAAATGCCTTTTGTGCCTCCAATGTTTTATCAGCGTGCTTTATTTTAATGAGTTCGTTCAGGCTGCTATAATTAAGGGCATGTCAGATTTTCCATAATAAGATCTTATTTTTCAATGGACTATAAAATTTCACTCCTGGCTGCAACTTGGCATATGTACATGAGAACCCGCTGCTTTTAAGGCATTTTTGAATGCCTTAAAGCAGTCTTTCAACCAAATTGGATAATTAAGGAAAAGAAGGGGATTGTACTCAATAATATGTTAGCCTTAAAAATCTTTCAAGTCAGTGGGAATTCACCCCTCCCTGATTTCTTTCAGGGTGCAAATAATGGCACGAGTCACGTGAGTTAATTCTGTTAAAGCTATTACAAAATTTTATTGTGGAAGCAACCTTGTGGCTCCATAGTTAAGGCTGCATTGAGATTTGCCCTTACAGCAGCAGTAAAAGCTTATTATGGAGGTGTTGATCAGGGCTGCACAGTTAATATTGAGTTGAGTTTTACATACACTCGCTCAATACCTAGAGTTAAGGTTCCCTGACGTCCCATTATGAGACCCCATTTTCAGTTGCTTCTGACTTTGCCTCACATAACTGTTTTAGTTGAAGTTTTCCATGGTGAGTGTGTGTCTGCCCTCAGCAGAATGTTTTTGGAAAGGCTCAAGAAAAATACTTCAGCTGTTTCTCAAAATGATAAGCTGTTTTGTCCATGTTAAAAAAATTCTAACAACCATTTCGTTGAGAAGCTCTTGCACCTCCATGCTTCAGAGCAGAGAATGAAAATTGACAGGGGGATGAGGGATTGCCATGATGTCACAAATGTGCTTTTCACTTTCACCATAAAAAACTGTCCAAATCTGGCTAAATCATAACTCTCTGGGGGAAAAAAAATCTCAGTTTGCACATGTTCAGTAGAGACTTGTTAAAATTCTTCAAAGATTTCTGCATGCACTGAGTATGCTCCATCCTCTCATCACTCTTACCTTCATTCAACTGGATTGCATGGGGGCTACCCCACAGAACACCTAAAAATGCTGCAGCCCAGGTTTGAGCTGCACTTTCCCTACTATTGCTCTTTCCAGATGCTGGGGACCACCGTGGTCTCTGGGCTCTGATGCTGAGAGCAGGGAGACTGTCTGTCCTATTGTGATCTTAATGATGTCCCAGCTGGTACCCAGACAGAAAGGAGGAGAAGGAAACTTCTGACTCAAATGCAGAGAAGAGGAACCCGGAACCAAAAAAGGGAGATTGAGACTGGACAGAGAAGCCAGAATCAGAAGGGTCTATAACCATAAGATCACACTCTCCTCAGAACATAGAACCTAGGATTTGATCTTAACAGTCATCTGCTATCAGCAAATCTGTGAAACCCACTGGTAAATGTTGTGTCTCATCTCCCTCTAGTGACTGGCCTACACAGAAGATTACAGTTTACTACTGCTATCAGTTTCTCTGTTAGCTCAAGTGACAGAGATCTGTGGGGGGGATTAAAGGTTTTAAATATAATTTGGGAGTCAGTAAAGTTCCAATCAATGGAACGTTTTGCTTTTTAAAAAACCTAGGGAGTTACAAAACAACAACAACAAAGATACATTAAAATAAGATTGAAGTTGAGAAGTCAAGCACTCAAAAGTTAGAAAATGCCAGTATTAAAATTCCCTGAGCAACTTTAGTTCAACCCCTTTTGATACAAGAGATTTTTAAGCCTCTCTAGTCCATGTAAAGAGATCAGTACCAGAGACAGCATTTAGCTACACAGCTGAAAAGGAGGCAGAGAGGGGAAGAAAAACATTGTGGATTTTATCTGTTCTAATTTAAATAACAAAGATAGTAACATAATGATTAGCCATGAATAGAGATAGAGTTAGTTTTAAGTTTAAAGCATTTGATAAGTAGTAAATAATGATAGTTTAGAGCAAGTTTTATCTAGAAAGCTAATGATGGCCAATTGTGTCATGCTAAAAGAGAGAGAGAAGCAAAATGGAGGTGTTAAGAAACTGACCAATAGCAGAAAAGCAGACTGGGTGAAATAAAGGTCACTTCTAACACCTGCAGAGAGGGGTCAGGAGGTCGGAAGGAGGATCCAAAGGAGGCCCAAGTTTGAAGTAAACAAGTAAAGCTATTTAGCATATAGGACAGTTGATTGGTTGAAAATGATATCAGTCCTGATTGGGGAAGATGTTTTTAATTGACATTAAGAAAGCCACCAATCAGAAAGGGTCGGAAAACCATATATAAGGCAGAGATCTGAGAGGCTTTCGTGTGAATGGTTTGATGGCCAGAAGAGAAGGGGAAGATAACAGAAGACAGCAGCAGCAGCAGCAGCAAGTAGCTTGACAGAGCAGAAGGACCCCTGAGATGAGTCAGAGGGATTTGATCCAGAAGAAGGAAAGCAAACACAACTCTTTTAAGGATAAGGAATGTATGGGTACGACTGTAAATAAAGCTGGGTGCTTGCATTTAAATGGTCTCTTACCTACCCATTCTGTGATTGCCTGATCAACACTCATAGAATGTTAGTTTGTAGTAAGGTTATTGAATGTGTATCACTGTAATGTTACTTTATACACATGTAAAAGGGATCTGGATGCTCCATTGTAATAGGTTTGGCTTTATATTACAACATTGTATTAAGGTTTTTTACATATGTATGAATGGTTTTTCTCTGTGTTATATGTTGCAATATTGCATGTCTGCTATACTGTGCCACACTAAGTATTCAAAACATTGTAATATGTGCTAAGGAAATATTACATGGTGTTATGAGTACTGCATTACATTGTTATGCTTTATGTTATATTTGATTTTGCTCCATCTTAGGTAACATAATGTATGGTATTCTGTGTTGTCTCAATCGGCTTATTTCATTTTGTTACAGTGTGTTGATTTTCAATTTAAGAATCCAATTGTATTAGAATTCATATTTAATAAAGTAATATTTTGTTTTCAAATAAATTACTGTCTGACTGTCAATCCTTTGAGCAGAGGGCTGTATCTGTATTCTCCCAAGGGTAAACCGAGGCAGGCAGGTCTAGGGTGTTCTCCAATGATTTAAATGGAAACCCCGGTGAACCCCTTGTAAATCTCCTAGGGCAGACCACTTCCTATTATCTGCTTATAGAATTAAGGCTTGGGTTGGTCCATTGTTACACCCAGGCCATTATAGGATTTTGTGGGTTCCAAAGTTTGCTGGGTTAACACTTTGTGCTTATGAATTGATAGTCTCCACTTACAAGACCACATACTGTTTTTTCCCACTGGACCCCTGCCTCGTGCAGTGCACAGGATATTTGGTACTCAGGGAATGAGTCAGGGGTGTTTAGTGAAGGAGGCTGTCCTCTGTAGGATCCCTGCCTCATTTGATGTACAAGTTGGAAAACACATAGTGAGAGCCAGGGGATTTCAGGAAAAGGAAGGATGGTCTTATTGTTAAGAGAATTAAATGCCACCCTGGAGAACTAGCTCCTATTGCTGCTTCTGCCCCAGAGTTCATATGTAATGCTGGGTAGGTGTTTTAGCAGCCTAGAAAAGGAACCAATGCCAAATCCAAGTCCATTTCTGGCCTTTTCCTGGGGGAAAAGGTCATTGTTCAAACACAAAACTCATAAGTTCAAAAGCAATTTCCTTTCCCACCACAGCTGTCAGCCCCAGGTGCTTTTCATAATCCATCTCCCACTCTCTGTAGAGCTCTGACAGTCTGATCTAGTGACTCTGCTTCTCTCTGATCACAAGCTGGTCTAAGCCAGCAGGCCTGGGGTTTAGTCACATTCTCCCCATCTCATGTTCTTAGCCTGAGGAGATGGGCTAAGGCTGACACAGGTGCAGCTGAGTCCCAAACCTTTTAAAAGGTCACACTACAACACTGAGCAGATCATATAGACCAAACTTTTCACAGGTGGTCACTAGCTCTGTTTTCCTCATTTTAGCAGTGTCCAATGTTAGACAACTGGAGTCTAATTTCCAGAAGTGCTGAGTTCTCACAACACTAGCTGACATCAGAGAAGCTGTGCTGTGAATAAAATAAGTGTGATAAAATGCTAAAGTCTCTGAAAAATCAAATTTTAGGCATCTCAGATTGGGCATCCAAAATTAGTGGACACTTTTGACATTAATTTTTCTATGCCTCAGTTCCCGATCTGTAAAATGGGAACAATAACCCTTCATGTCATTAGGGTGCTGTGCAGATAAATTTCTGAATGTCTGTGAAGCACTCAGATACTATAATAACAAGTGGCATAGAAAGGCCCATGAGGAAATTAACAAGTCTGTATTCAGAGCAAGGGCTGAATGGTGTGCTGTAAGAATGATGGGGGCCACATACTGAACAATGAGGAGAAAAACAAAATATTGAATAGCTGCTCAGTGAGCACCAACCATCCTGTGCACTGAATTAGGCAGGAGTCCTGTAGGACACAATAATATGGGACCATGTAATTAAAGACACATAGTCACAAAGGAGTTGAATTAAGGTTAGACAAGAAATTTTAATACTGGGATTTTCTAACTTCTGGGTGGCATATATGAATTGTTTTGCCTAAACACCTTCGACCTTACAGTCAAGGGGGTATAACCAACTATTCGTTCCCAGGAAGCCACGGTTCCTTGAATTGTTTGGGAAGGTAAGAAAGCATTTACCTAATCGTTTGGGGTCAAAGAGATTGAGGGGGTGGGGAGAGTGGATAATGGTGGTGAGGTGAGGATGATTTGTGAGAGTGATTGGGAGTCTCTGCTGTGATTCAGGATACATTGGTTCAGTTGCTTCCTGTGGCTAGAAAGTATGCTGGCTACTTGAGAGACTTCCTCTCTCCCTCTGTGATACTCTAGCTGTGGTGTTCTTCTGAGATACCTTTGCTAATAGCCCCATAGGTTAAATGGCAGCAAGACATGTTGTTATAACTAGGCCTACAAATTTACCTTAATGGTAAGCTCAGTTGTAAATAGTATGTATGTAAAAGTTCGTAACAGTCACAATAACCTGCAACAAATATTGATGGAAAAGATACAAAAGGGAGACAGAATAACTGAACTAGCTTAAGTTAAAAGGCTTACTGATATTACTCAAGGACTATGTTAAAATCTTGCTTGGTAAAAACAGAAGATATGGAACCAAAAATTAATTAACCAAAACTGGCATGTTGAATTCTGGACAAAATAATGAGGGAATGGGCTATTCTAGTGCTTAATTTGTAATGAAAGAGATGCTGGGGCTCAAGCAATTAGGTGCCAGAGATCTAGCAATTTTTTTTTACTTTCATAATTGATGCAGCACGCCCAAATTAAGCCCTGGGTTATCCCACCCACCATTCCCTTTGTGGGTCCTGAAAGAAAGAGACTTTGGGAGGATAATTGAGAACAGATAGAGGTTACTGAAGTGTACTTTGCTATCATAACTGCCATCCCCACCATCTCCTGGACCCTGGACCTTTTTCGTCCTAATCCTGAGGGCTGTCCTGAGCAGCTTGGACCAGAGAGAGGTACCCAGATGACATTGCCACCACTACCAGCTCCAGCTGAATCCCCACCACCATCTGAAATGAAATGGGATCGGACTTTAGCAGCAGCAGCAGTACCATCTCCAGCTCTTACCAACTTTTTTCTCTTTTATTCAAAAGGATAGTTATTACCATCTAAGAGACTGTCAAACAAGGGTTTTTTCCCTTCTAAAACTCTCTCCAGATAAAGGGAAAGGGAACAAGAAATGTTAAAATGAAAGGCTTACTTAATAGTTTATATTTCAAATGCTTTAACTGTTTTTCCTTCTCTTCTGTATCTTTAATAAAAGTTGAAGAAGGATTTTTAATGATGTGATTGCCATAGTCCTAAACAGGCTCTGGTCTCTGTATACCAAACCTCTGTATACCACACCTTGTTTAACACTGTTTGATATTAGACAGTAACTGAATGATGTTAAATTCTTTGGCCCATTGATTCCATCTAAATTAATACGACAGGCATTCACAGTGAGGGGTTCTTGGCTTTGAAATTCACTTCCTGCCTTGGTCTGCCAGATCCCAGGCCTTATGATGGATTGTAAAATGCACCTGTTGCCCCAGGCGTTTTTCTGGGAAGACGGTTGATTGAGGGTTTGAAGGATACGAAGAGGTAGCGTGGGGTTAGAAAAGTGTTTTAGGAGGTTTTTTCTCTGATGCCCTTTTGACATATTGGTATTATTGTCTGTGATGCAACTGACAAAAGTTCTGCCATTTTGGAACTCGCATCTGACATACCATGTTCCTGATCCATTAATATTTCCTGGGCAAAGTATCAAAGAATCTATTGGAATCTTTTCCCTGAATAAAGACTGAAGGCTCTGGCGTTAATTACCTGTATCTTGAAAGTTTTAAAACTCAGAGTGAAGCATTTTAACATTTTCTGATCAGAATGTTGGGATTTTTTATTTTAAAATGAGTTTTAATTTAGATTTAATATTATAAATTAGAATATAATATAAAATAAAAAAGTTGGAATAGGAATGAAGCGTTTTGATTTTATCAAAATGGAACATTTCCACTGACCCAAAATGATTTTTTTCATAAAATTTTTGCTTTTTGGATAATTTCAAAATGTCAGAATTTCCTAACAAACAGAAAATTCAGTTCCTGCACAACTTGAGTTAAAAGATTTTGGGTTAAACCCTGGCCCCATTGAAGTAAATGACAAAACTCCAGTTGTCTTTAGCAGGGCCAAGATTTCACCCACTGAATTTCTAAATGTAGCCATGATTGTAGAGGGTTGGTAATCTCTAATAAAAGGAATTGGTGCTTTCTGATTTATATAATTTCAGGAAAGAACACAACATGAGAGCCTCATGTAAAAAGTTAGCAAGGTAGCACATTTGAGCAAAATGCAAGTATTGCCAACCAAATTGGATAAAGAAAGAATGAATGAAAGTAAGACATAGGAATTTTTTTTAAAAAAGTCACACCCTACAACAATTTCTTCAAGAGAAAACACCCATGACTTTGATTCTTCTCTCACACTGATTAAACCAGTGTAAATGAGGGAAGAATCAGGCCAAAGGTTTTCCAAATGGGCAATGAGCAATTTGCAGCAGATTTCATTTCAATCAATGTTTTAAACTGGTGCAGGTAAATTTCGTAGCTTGTGAAGTGAGCAGTTAAGACTGAATCTAGAGATGAATTAATGAAAATGTAATCAGTTGAGTATGTACAAATCATTCTTCAACTATCTTGTTTTGACATATTTTTTTTATTCAAAAAAATAAATTTGATCTCAAATTGTTGCTTTCACTGAACACTAACTTCCTTATAGAAATATTTCATATATTTTCTACATGCTTATTGCTTGCCATAGCCCACCGGGGTGCATTATCTAGAGTGCAATCAAATGTCATACTGGAAAAGCACTAAAACCTTTTTAATTAAAAGCTTCATAAAGGCTTAAGTAAAATTATAATTGCTAGTTATTGTAATCTCTTTAGAGGAATGTGTGTGTGCAAGGACACCGTCTGAGAGAGCAAGCAGTGAACAAATAGTGGAATATGTCTACAAATATTTATTTGAACTTGAAACCAAATTTCAATTTGACTGTTAATGACCTTTTCACATTCACTTTGCATTCACGTGTGTACTGAAACCTTAGTGAAACAAATGTTCAGGAAAAGTAAATGCTATGCTCAAATGATCAGTGTTATAAAAAAGTGAATTTTGAAATGTGTATTTGTTTTTAAAATTCACAAACTTCCCATTCAAAATTCACTATGTTGGTTAGTTTTGTAAGTCTCACAGTTTTGTTTCTGTCACTTCATAGGATGACATAAGTAACAGATAGTGTGGGCAATATGAAGTCAATGGAGCTACACCAGTTTACACTAGCTGAGATTTTAACCAAAGGAATCTTAAATAGTATGTTTGTGATATTCAGAATTCTCACTTGTGCATGTTTGACAGTTATAGAAGTCACCAACACTATGTGACTTAGGTACCTAACCATCACCATGCGACCTTCCACAATTCAGGCATGATCTACAGACCCAGAATTAGTCATTAAAGGCTAAATTATGGCTTTGCTATTAACCCCACGTAAAGGACAACATGTTGTTGCACTGCCCAGGGAACAGACTGTGAGGCCGATGCAGCTCAGAGAGCCTTATAGAGGCTACTTTCTCTCCCCAGGCAGCTACTCACAGTATGATCTTTTTTTGAGGTACCTAGGCCCCTTATTCACCCACATGGCTGAGTAAGCCAGAGCACAATTTGGCCCTAAAGACATTCACACATTTTGAATGATGAATACATTAAAGAATTTGAAACTGTTTGAAAACAATTCACAAACAGGAAAATAAAGTTAGATTTGTCAAACAAATTATTTGTCATCAATTGTTCTACTGCTCTCCAATGCGTATGTGTGTTGGCAGTCTTGCGGTAGAAAAATGTACAAGCACATCACAAAGGAATTTCATTACTTTGCAACTTAATAGCTAAGAGAACATAACTTTTAACTGTTCCATTCTAACATAGTTGACCACAGTTGTACCTCTCATACTTGCACCTCTGAATGTATTCTCAGGATGTATGTTTGGAGTCTCAGAATACAAGGTTTAAAAAAGGAATGAACCTTTCCCCAACTGGACTTTCTCCCATTTCCCATCATGAACACAACATATGGACTGGAGTGTAATTGAACAAGGCTAATTTTCTAGTACTACTGCTCTGAGCCAAATTTTGCTACTTAAGGAGTGGTCCTGCCAAATTTGTCTATGATTTATCTTATCTATTTATAGTCAAAAGCTTTAAATTTGGGCCACCAAAATGTTTTTTAGTCAATCTCATTTACCACTAGAGTGCCAATAACACAGAAATTCTTCAATGCTTAAAGTACTAATTCTCCAACCATTGCTTTTATTTATCCCAAGATGCTTAATATTCCAAATGAATTTTAAGACTCAAATTTATAAATCTAAATTCTTTTTCAGAGACTCTCCCTTACGGAAGGGTCCCAACAGAAAATGGAAAAGCTCAGAAACCTGTCGAAAAGTATCATACAGAATTTAATGGATAATTCTATCCCTGCTATAGACTTTTATAGATTCTAGCTAGCTACTTATACTTACCATAGTATCTGAACACCTAAGAGTCATTAATAGTTGTTTAACTGTGAAGTAGGGAAATATCAGCTCATTTTACAGATGGAAAACTGGTGCATTGGAAAGATTAAATGACATGCTCAAAGACATACAAGAGATTTGTGGCTGAGATAGGAATCAGTCTGAATTCTCTTGCACACCAGTGCAGTTCCATATTCACTAGACTATCCTTCCTTCCACCTGCCATGCTGGGTTCAAAAAACCTATTGCAATGATCTCATACTCTATTCAATTATTTAGAATCCTTTTTATGGTTCTTTCTATAGAATTCTCTTGGTTTCCTCTCTATTAATCTATAGAACCTTCCCATAAGGGTTACCTGAAAAGAGGTTAATAAAAGATGTTGTACATCTGCACCCTTAATAAATGAATGTGCTTTCTGCTCTTTACTCCAGTTAGGTTCCACCTGCCGATCCAGACTGCACCATTTCATTACATTAAGCTATTATGGCATCATGAATAAAACAAGGAAACTTCAACATATGGAAAATATTTCTCCTCAGGATTTAAGGGGATTCACTATTTCATGTATCTACACCTCCATGACTCAGATCAGCCTCAGGGTCTTTTTGCTGGTACACACAGCATTTCAAGGGAATCACCATATGCACCAATATCTCTGGGCCTTTCTTGGGTCCTAGGACCACATACTTGCCAGGTCTCTCTTTGCAAATATCGTGGCAGCAGATGAAGATCAGGTACCTGTTGTAGACTAGACAGTGTCTGAAAATCTGAACCACTTCCAAAACAGTTTATCTAGTCACTAGAATTCTACCGTAAGCGTCCTATCTCAACCAGACACCTGTTTTGGCATGGTATTATGCATGTTTTTAAAAAGTCCATCCTAAGGGAAGATTGGTTCTTTTACAGTACCTAGGCTTCAATTGAGCTGTCTCAGCAAAGCCAAACACTTGTAAATAAAAGCATGACATTTGGTACCTGCTGTTGAAATAGAGGCAAAGCATATGATAAAGGGTATGGTTGATAGATAGAGGCATGTTGGGTGCACTATAGTGATAAATTATTTCTCTGTTACAGCCTAGGAGAGAGAATTGATGCACATATGACATACTAGCAGGATCGTCACTTCTGCATTTTCCATTTAGTATAAAGTCAGGAATTTAGCAACTTTTCGTAATTGATTAAGCTCAAGTTGTCAGAAAAATATGCTGTTGAGCTAAATTTTCAATGATTTTAGATAGAATAGAATTTGATTTTATATACAGTGGTGTCTTTTGTAATCCAGGTATCCCAAAAACACATCAATTGACAAGAAACTGTTACTTCAGGGATTCTGTACACAACAGCTATTTCCTAATAAAAATCTCTGCATAGTAACTTCTCTATAATTACAAGGTTTGTTCCATGTAACTACATCATATGTTTCTCTCAATATCTCAGTAGTTTATTCAGTGACCCAGTCACCCAAAGATGAATTACTATGCCAGATGATTTTTTTATTTTTGGTCTCAGGATAATGCTATAATTTAGAATACAGAGAGGTACGTAATTATTATTCTCTGAATATACATTATTTTTGTACAGAGACAAAGTGGGTGAGGTAATATCTTTTATTGGACCAATGTTGGTCCAGTAAAAGATACTATCTCAACAATCTTGTCTCGCTAATATACTGGGACCTATACAGCTACGATGATACTGCATGCATTATTTTTGTATGGTTAGTTATATGTTCAGAAGTTACACAAAAGTAATTGCATGAAAGATTATTAACCAAATAATTGTGTGGTCTATACTAAGTAGATTCTCAAAACAACATCTAAGTGCAGACCAAATGCCACTGTTGTAAACACCTCCATGCTCTGTCCTGATTCTCAGTGTAATATGCTGGGTATATTATCTAGTGCCATAATTCTCCTTGCTACTTTACAAAATTAATAACAAAGCCCTGGTCCCTTATAATCTAAATGAGATAGCCTGTGCCCTCACACAAACACATTCAAGTACAGTATCTGGTGTAGTAGCTAGAGTCTGAGACATGAAGCCTAGCATAACAGGCCAGGTATGAGGCCTGAGGCCTAGCATAACAGGCCAAGTATGAGGCCTGAGCTAAAATAATGGCCAAGTCTGCAATAAAGCAAAGTTAGCAGAAGTTATGCTGTGAAAGCTGATAGGCTCACAGTACCTGGCAAGAACAGAGCTGGTATAACAAACACACATTCCAAAGAAGTAGTAGGCACAATCACATTCCAGAAAGGTACCAGGACATCCTAATACCCCAGAGATAACAAAGGCTTACTGACCTCTCCAAATGACACTATAATGGATAGAAATGTCTTGTTAATATGACCAGAACATCTGGTACAAGGTAATGGGTGGTACTTGCCATATCAGGATGTGTCAACTACACAAGTCAGAGGGGCAATATGTAATTTGTTTATATCAATGTATAAAGGAGGGTCTCAGAGGAAATATCTTTGTCTGGCCTAGGGGGAAACGGAAAGTCCTACCATTTACTGAGCCAGTACCATTGTAACAAGCATACATGTGTTAGTGATCCTGTAGAATCTACAGGATACTAGGACCATGCTTGCCCACAATAAATTTGGCTGGGTGCCTTCGTTGCTCAGCAGATCTGTGGTCGTGTTGAATCATTCGATCGTGGAGTGGTGTCTCAGTTATCTGCATAGAGCTGGGACAACACACACGGGGAGCACACACACGCAGCCAACAAACTGACAACATCTGGAGATACCAATGGGGAGGTGTGACATGGAGGCCCATTTGTGCCAGCTGGCAAAAGGTTCACTGCACTGTGTCAGCAACTCCTATCGGGACTGACAAACTCACTACATCTAACACATTGCTTTCACAGTATTTATCTATAAAGAATATCACATAAGGTATCTAACAAAAACTTAAGTCATACTGGTGCTCATAATCAGTGTATATACCACTGCAACGTAAAAGATTTATATATATACACACTGGAAATACATTTTTTGACCATGCAACAGGCAGAGTTGAAAAATGGGTTTTTTTTCCAGGCAGGAGATAAGCTGCATCTCTTTCTGTCACATGTAAATTAAGCTAACACAACGGAAGCCTCCTTTGAAAAGGAAGTCAACAGGAAAAACATGTTGACAGGGGGATGTGAAACCAACAGAGAGAAAAAACGAGAGTCCTGTAGCGCTTTAAAGACTAACACATTTAATTTCTGCAGGCATAAGCTTTCGTGGGCTGCAAAAGCTTATGCCTGCAGAAATTAAATTTGTTAGTCTTTAAAGCGCTACAGGACTCTCATTGTTTTTGCTGCATACAGACTAACACGGCTACCCCTCTGGAACTTTTCAACAGAGAGAAGTGTCTTATCTGGAGGTGCTTTCAAAAGGGCCTTTCCAAGGTGGAGCAAAAAGGACATTTTTTGCATTCATGAAAGTTAGATCCTGGTCATGTGGACTAGTGATGCTGGGAGATTGCTTTAGGAGAGAAATTGCTTTAGACAAAGATTTTAGCCTGCTAGAGTTACGTTTAGACTCTAAGAAGTGTGTTATACCTTTTGTTATACATGTAACCTATTACTATCTATGCCACTATCTCTTAAATCTTAATAATTCTAAATAAACTTATATTTTCTTTGATTATAAGTAGATTCCAGGGCTGTGTTGTTATATTGGAGCTGATCTCAGTTGAATCAAACAAGTCTGTGCGTATTCTGTGTCTTTGGAGATGGCTTACCTGGTTATTTCTCTTCATATCCAGTCACAGGGGCGTGATACTACAGGGGGATGCTTCTGAGGAGTTTAGGGACTGAGGTTCACCAAGTGTTAACCTGCAAGGCAAAGCAGGGGGTGGCAGAGCTCTGAGGATAATGCTTCAGTGGCTGACGGGCTGGCATTGTCAGAGAGCTGACTCTAGCAAGAGGGAGTCTACCATGATAACTCACAGTCCTGGACTCCTGAGATAGTGTCACAGGAGGTGACCAATAGGAATTGAAAACATTCAGCACAGGTCAGATGCTGAGTTGTGAGAGATTTTTGCACAAAACCTACAGGAATGGACAGAACACAACATGAAAAGCAATATATTTATATCGTGGGTCAGCAGGCCAGTATAACAAGCAGCAATATAGCATTTAAAGGGTTGAATAGAAGGCTCCTATTATAATGTGGAACATTGTATATATATGGTGCAGTTAAAGGTCCTTGTGGCAATCTGTAGGGTAATAAACAGTGAAGCAAAAGGTTGCTATTGTATAGTGGAACCTAGAACAGAAGTAGTGGAATAGAAAGGTCCTTTTATAATGTTGAATGCAGTATATAACTGTGTAGTAAAAGGCACCTACAAACAGAAAGGATGGAGTGAAAAAACCCTTGTTATAAAATGGGAGCCAGGAAATGGTGTAGCAGGCACCATTCTATTCTAATAAATGGACGTCAGTGGAGCAGCCAGAAGATCATGGACCTCAAGCATGTGTGCTGAGGGCAGGATTCCAAGCAAGTTATCCATTTCAAATGTATGTGCCTGTGGTTAAAGGGATTAGCCAGTGGTAATCTGGGTCTGGAGGAGATTAACTTTCAAAAATAAAAGAAAACTTCTGCTGTTGGACATATTTTTGGCTCAGCCGAATTGGGTGAAGGGGAATGTTGAGTGGAGGAGGGAAGGAGGAGGATGAAGAGCCTCCATCCTCCATTTATCTCCCCACTGGAGGCCACTGCACAACTGTCAAAAACGAGCTTTTATTGTCAGCGTATTTTTAGGCTGCTAAAGTTGACAAAGTGCAGAAACCAGTTCTGCAGCCTTCTGTGGATTACACACACACTCAATGGTTCTGAATAGATCTTTTAAACCAGAACTAACCCTAATTCAATGGTGGTTTTCATCACCAGGCAGTAGTTGTCCTAGAATCAGTATTACATTTTACATTTAGAGCTTGATTCTAATGGCACTTTAGGTGGATTTATACAAATATAAATCCACTGATTTCAGGGACATCATTTTGATTTACTCTGGTATAAGCAAGATCAGAATCAGGCACACAGATATTAAGAGAGTCTACTATTTAGCTTCATGGTTACAGATGAAATAAAACAATAAGTTACATTCCACAGTATGGTGTTTTCTGATATCTACCTATCACCTATAATTTCATCTTGAGAACTATGGGTTAACCATGCTACTTTTATTCTTTAGATTTCTAGTTAAAATATTATTCTAAATATCTCTCAGCTTTAGAAACTGTCTCACAAAGCTTCAGTCTTTTTCAGACAGGACCAGGAGCTGATGATAATAATGTAAACGGTAATGTCTATCCAATTGAACATATCAGGGCTGTAATTGTAACAAGAGAAAATCATAAGAAGTTGGCTAATGTCTACCAGAAACCCTCAATGGAATTACAGCCTCCACTGTGGTGGTCTGGAATATTTCATTTGTTAGAATATACGGTAAGGAAATTACCATTCTGCCTGTTCTCTGCTGTTCACTGGAACTAGATCTCATGCGATTAACCTGCTCCACAATGCTACAGGCAGTGAGTATGGGAGGATAGTCTTGCTACTCATAAGATTCAAACAGGGCTGGCTCTAAGAGTTTTACAGGCTTAGGCAAACAGCAAATATTCACCCCATCAGCCTGCAGTTTTACTGTCCTAGAATTTTGCTGCCTTAGGAAAATGTCTGTACGGGACAGGTATCCCAGAGCTGCCAAAGGAATAACACACTGAGGCCCTTTATTTAGGTGTGGGAGATTTATTGCCTTGTTATTGGGTTGCCATGAATGTTTAACCCTTTCTAGGCAGGCACATTACTATTACGGATAAATTTACATGCATCCACACACCACCTTCTGAAACAAGCAGCTCTTCCTCTTCCCCCTTTCTTCCCCCCGCCCCAAATGTGTTGCAGCTTCAGCTGCTTTACATTCTGCCTGTCTGAGACTGTCTCCCCATGGATCAGCTCTCTCTCCACCAAAACTATTGGTGCATCAGCAACCAGCTGACTATTAACACTGCTGCATTGTGCCACCATAACTCTTCCCAATGTGTCTTGTTCGTAGCAAGGTGGGAGAGGGGTTTCAGATTAAAATCAGACTATATCTTTACAAAAAGAAATCCTTTGCCCTGTGATGGCTGCAGCACTGCAGCACTTGTGCTGGTCCTTTGTTTTTAAATGTGTTTGAAAAGCAGCAATAGTGCCAGCCTCCTATCAGTTGAACTGGAATACAAAGACTTTTGGGCAGTCACCCCTGAGCAGCATAGCCAACTATTGCTCCTGTGTACATAGGTCAGTGATAAAACTCTGTTTACATATTCCTAAATATAAAACCTTCCATTTTTTCTTCAGCTAGTCTCAGGATACATACCACAATACATTCATGGGAGCTTTCCTGCTCAGGTTACCTTTTGAGGAGCATTACGTTACCTCTTCGTCCCTCTCCCTAAACCCCAGCACTCAGTTCCAGTTGGACTGGCAGAGATTCTATCACACATGCCCTCTTCTGTTTCACTGTATGCTCTTACAGAAATTACCCTTCAAGCTGAGTTATGCTTCAAGGCTCTTTAAAATATCATAGATTTTCAGCACAAACTGAAACCTAATAACAGTAATGAACAGATGGCTTTTATCTTGCTTTTTTGCCAAGCTCAAGTATTATGGCTAAAACCTTCATAATTACCCCCATCATTTTATCTGTGATTGCTTAATATGATGATTTCATGAGCTATGTTGCAGAAGAAGTAATCTAGTCAAGGAATATTTTCAGGCTCTCTCAAAAGATGTATTGTTCCTATTGGGGGTCCACCATCCTGTTCTTGACATTTTGCTGCACTTATGGAGAGCTCTGAAGAAAAAGATAGTTTGGTCTTTGTCCTCCTTATCTCTACCCTTGTTTTGTTTGTTTCTATCCTTGCAAGCAGCAGCAAAAGCTGCCTAAATGCTAAAATGAAACGTCTTAATTTCTTTTAGGTTTATGCTTCAGGCTAATTCAAACTAGCCGTCCTGCTGAATCCAGCAGGCCACTGTTTTCTGTGCATGGAAATGCTCAGGACTTTCGGTGGAAGATTACAAAAGCACCGAAGCCTACTTCTACACTACACACCACTTTCAGCAGCACGTAGGGTATGGGTAGTCACAGGCTGCAGTGAAAAGCACACTGTGTCAAACTGCGGCGTGTAGCTACAGGTGTGTTGGTGAAAGGCTCTGGCAGAGTGAGCCTTTTCTGCACTGCCTCCCCATCTGCCAGAGTCTTTACCTGCTGTGGAGGAGAGCTCCAGCAGTGGGGAGGGAACAGCCTTTCCAAGCTGCCTCCTTACTGCCGGAGCCTCTCTCTGTGGCAGAGAAGGGTCCAGCAGTAGGAATCTAGCAGAGCCTTTCCCTCCGGTGGGGGAGGGCTCCAGCAGTGGGGAGGCGGTGGGACACTACCTGGCTAAAAGTAGCAGTGGTCAATGGAAGGCACAGGTTGGGCAAGTAGAGAGCCATGTAGGGCATGTACTTGAGTCCATACCCACACTCTTCAGGCATATCTGTATTCTACTTGCCTAAGACATGCCTCACCATCTACATCTATGCTTTTACCTATCCTCGGGGGCTACCCGCGTGCATACTCTATGTGCAACAAAAGAAGCATGCAGTGTATGTAGAGCCTAACATATTTAGGAGCACAAAGTTCATTAAAAGCATCAATAAGCCTTGTGCTCCTAACACCCTTAGGTGCTTTTGAAAAATCTCCCTCTCTATCCACAGTATTCTCCTGTAGCAAAGTTGAGGGGATAGGGTGAAAGAGGACTGCCGGAGGATCCCATTCTTGAGTTTCCTTTGAAGCTTTTACACAAGGGAAAGGAATTTGAAGCACTGAGAAGGGACAGAGGATATACAGTGAATGTGGGAATTCATAGGAAAATAAGCTTTAATCGTATGGGCTGGGCTTTCTCAATGCCCTGTTCTTCAGGCCTTCTCTTCCCCTGGCAGCATCTTCTTGCAGACTCACTGAACTCTTTCTTTTTTAACACAATAGACAGAGAACATTATGTTGTGGCTCAGGCTGAATCCCACCTAACCGCTTAGGCTTCAGAGCCTGAGCTCCAGCCTGAACCGAAACATACACACTACTATTTTTAGAGAGTTAACCTGAGCCCTGATAGCATGAGTCTGTTGACCTGGGCTGGGAGGCTTGCTCCCTGCTGCAGTGGAGATATATAACCTGTGTCCCCAATCGGCCCAGCCCATCTCCATTCCCTGTGAGAAGCAGGAGGAAGTACAGTTCTCTGTGCTCCCAGGAGTCCAGTGACTACTATTGTGGGAGTCTCTTGTGCAGCCGTCTTATGTGGGGGAGGGTGCTAGCATGCCTCTTTCCAGGTCCACTCGCACAAGGGCCTCTCACAAATGGCCTATAGTGTTTCTAGGATCAAATCCTAAAAAAATCTGTTCACAAAGCACAGAACTTCCAGGAAACAAGTTTACAAGCACTGAAAGTTTGCTAAACTTGTATAATGCAAGACGAATAATTATCACCCACCATCCCATGCCCCCAAAAGCAAACCTCCAAGAAGCTTTCAGTGGAATCCTCTCCTTTTTCTTCCAGTCCCCAGCCAGACAAAATGTTTGGGTTGCTTTGAATCTGTAGAAGGAAGTTCTCTTGTGTGAAATATTACTTAAAGATGTGACAAACAGGGCAAGTCATTCATGCCAACTCATTTTCAGGCTGTCATCTCTCAAGAAGCACAGCAAGCATGGGATGTATGCCCAGGGAAAGCTAGAGGGAATAAAAATATGCAGTTAACCAACTAACCACTGGATGACACTATTGCTCCACACAGGTACAGTTGAAAGACTATCTTGCAGTGCAAATGTGACTTGTAGAGAAAAGTGCAGATGTCGGATTTTCAAGTGTTTGGTACACTCTATGTCTTAATGCAACGGACCAATACGTTGTGTTTACCTTTGTAAATGTCTTCACAATTAGATGCCGGTTTTCCTTCTGTGATGTTTGGGTTAAACAGCCTGATTCACTCTGGGTTTAGCCACTGCTGGCTGGGTTCTCCAGATCCAAAGAAGAAATAGTGACTTCATATGTCACACAGGGCAGCTTTACTTATAGCATCACTTAGAAGATTAAAAATAAATTGAAGCATATGTCACATCAAAGGGGGCAAAAAAAGGACATCTGCATTATTTGATGCATTAATGAGAAAGTTCTGCTGAGCCTTGGTTTGAACTGTATGGGAAAAGATGAGATTGGTAAGCTTCGAGTTAAATGTATTTCAAATTAAATTGTTTCTGAAATTAGCATTTAAGTGGGCTGGGGGAAGCTTGCTTTTTATACTTTGACTTTTGACATATTATTGGTAAATTGAGCTTTACCCTTTTAACTTGAAGAGTTTACAATAAAAAAAATATCAAAGCAATTTAGCTACAAATATCTAAGGCTGCATTTCAGTAGAGTAAGCAAGAACAGCTCTCCTGCCTGAGGCAAATCTTATCATCCATGACCATCTGTGCAACTACAAAATGTCTACCCCTGGCACTGCCTGACTCTGTAGACATTGACCTATGGAGTCACAAACTAACATCTGTCCATTTTGACTGATTCTCACCTCCACCCCCGAAGACTATTCCCTTCCCTTTAAAACTAAAATCAGACACACTAATATCCTAATGTCAGACACCCATAGTCAAATGGTAAGTCAAATGGGACTAACTCATTCTTGCTTTTCACCCTTTGTCATAGGAATAAGGATAAGTAAAGGACAGTAAAGGCTGGACTTTGAGATGCACAGGCAGACACACTCATGAAAAATTCAAGAGGAATAATAAGAGTTTCTCTATGCCATCTTGGTGCCCGTGGTTTATATAGCTGGACTGGGGAAGGTTCCTTTAGTTCTGAACTAAATATGACTTCCAGTAGACTAATGTTCTGTGTTTAGTGCATTTGCTTTTCCCCCTGGGACTCAGTTGCAAATGCAGCTCAGGCCAAATTGATGAAGTATCAGTTAATGTGAGTCTGACAGCTTGGAGATGACACAGCTGTAATGAGCTTCAGTAGTCTTAGGATAGAAGACAAAGAACTCCAAGCAACCCCTAAAAGCATGAACGCCTATATTTGCTAATTTGGATGCTTTAGAGTTAAACACTGAAATCCCAATTTATATACCTAAATAGAAATTGCCTAATTTTCAAAGGTCATTTTCTAGGGTCCGCTTTTAAAGCTGAATATGGCCAGTTGTTTAAAAGAAAATAAATAAAAAATCATCTCCCCTATTATTACCACTATGAAACCTGTGTTATAAAGATATTGAATGTGTCATGGCTGGCAACACCTGTATACCATGGCATGCCAATAAATTGGGGAGCTGAGACTTGCTGGTGCTTCCATTGGTTTACCCTAAAGCTACACCCTTTGCTTCAGTTATGTACAATATGATGTAAGAGATTAACCAATTTTGAGTAACTGCTCCCATGCTTCAATTCACATAATGCTTCAATTCATATAAAGGTTTTTATAGCTGGTGCCACACAACCAGCACAGATGCAACTTTCATATGTAAGAGCCAATGAAGACCCTTAAATGCCACTTTCAACACAATATCTGCACTGCGAAAAGAGTTTTAAAAATGTGTTTTGGGCAGTGGCGTGCACAGGAGTTTAAAGTTGATACTTTTGGAGGGGCACGTTAAACACACACGCATGACGCCCCTCACTGATTTCTCAGCGAGCCTGGGGGGCGGTGGAAGGCCCAACAGTGAGGAGGCCGCAGGTCCCCAGGCAGCAGCACTCTCCCTACGCCTGTAGTCTGGGGAGGAAGGAAGCAGCAGGACATCTGACTGTCAACTGAGCTCCTTCTCCCCCCATCCCTACAGCTGCTGCTTCTCCTTCCCTGCTGCTGGAGTAGCAGTGCTGCTGCCTACTTTGCAGACCCAGACTGCCCACTGAGGTGAGCAGAGGGTGGAGGCAGAGGCAACATGTGGGACTGTAGCAGCAGTGAAGGAGAAGCAGCATCTGTAGGGGTGGGGGGAAGGAGGAGCTCAGCTGACAACCAGAGGCCCTGCTGCTTCCTCCCTCCCCTGGCTGCAGGGACACCCGGAGTTTTTGGGAGCGGGGTTGTGCTCCTGCTTGCCCCACTGATGTCCCTGATCGTGGGCCAAAGTCATGGACCTACACCCAACCTGAGTGTGGTTCCCAGGCTGGGAAAGGAACCCTGCCACTAACCTACAGAATGGTTGCAGAACCATACCGTGAGGGTTACATCCAACAAATGGAAGAAGATGCCCCCTGCAGTTCCAACGTACCTCCTGGAGGCAAGGTGAAGATGAGGGGGCGCCTCTCACAATCAGTCCTCTGCAGCACTCCCTGTGTGGCCCACCATCCAGTTTCTCCTTTCCCTTTGTCTTGTGTAGGAGAGCTGCTGCAGTTCCATTGCCATGGGAAAATTAGTATAGAACATATGAAGGGCCATATTGGGTTAGACCAGTGTTTCTCAATTAAATTTGGCCACAGAACCCTTTTGAACTCGATAAATAATGGCAGAACCCCCCAAACTCTTAACAGTATTTTTACATATGGGGCCAAAAATTATATACAAACAACTAGGTCAGCGTTTCTCAATTAAATTTCCCCGCGGAACCCCTTAGGCTCCGTGGGGAAATTACACTCATACTCGATACCCGCCACTGAAAAATCTGGGACATCGTCCCTTTTTTGGCGGTGCGGAGAACAGCTGCTCTCGGCGGCGCAATGTCACTTTCTTGCGGATCCCTAACAGTGTTCCCGCGGAACCCCAGTGTTCTGCGGAACACCAATTGAGAAACACTGGGTTAGACCAATGGTCCATCTACCCAGTAACCTGACTTCCGACAGCGGCTGGTGACAGATGCTTCAGAGGGAATGAACAGAACAGGGCAATTATCAAATTAATTCCCTGTCATCCAGTCCAGCTTCTAGCAGTCAGAGACTTAGGGACACCCAGAGCATGGAGGTTACATCCTTAACCATCTTGTATAATAACCATCGATGGACATATCCTCCAGAAATATATCTGAGACTTTTTTCAATCCAGTTATACTTTTGGCCTTCACAACATCCCCTGGCAATGAGTTCCACAGGTTGTGCATAGGATGAAAACGTACTTTGTTTTAAACCTGCTGCCTATAATTTCATTGGGTGATCCATGTTTCTTGTGTTATGTGGAGGGGTAAATAATACTCATTTATTCACTTTCTCTACACCATTCATGATTTTATTGACCTCTATCATATCACCTCTCAGTTATCTCTTTTCCAAACTGAACAGTCCCAGTCTTTTTAATCTCTCATCATATGGAAGCTGTTGCACAGCCCCAATCATTTTTGTTGCCCTTCTCTGTACTTTTTCCAATTCTAACATGTCTTTTTTGAGATGGGATGATCAGAACTGTATGCAATATTCGTGGTGCGGGTGTTCCATGTATTAGTATAGTGGCATTATATTTTGATTTAATCTATTCCTTTCCTAATGGTTCCTAACTTTGTTAGCTTTTTTGACTACTACTGCCCATTGAGCAGATGTTTACGGAGAACTGTCTCTGATGACCCCAAGATTTCTTTCTTGACTGGTAACAGCTAATTTAGAACTGATCATTTTGTATATGTAGTTTGTATTATATTTTCCAAAGTGCATTACTTTGCATTTATCCACAGTTAATTTCATCTGACACTTTGCTTGTCCAGTTGCTCGGTTTTGGGAGATCCGTTTATAATTTTTCACAGTTATTTTTGGACTTAACTATCTTGAGTAATTTTGTATTGTCTGCAGATTTTGCCAGCTCACGATTCACCCCCTTTTCCAGATCACTTATGAATATGTTGAACAGCACTGTCCTATTACAGATCCTTGGGGGACCCTGCTATTTACCTCTCTCCACTGGGAAACCGACTGTTTATTCCTACCTTTTCTTTCCATCTTTTACCCTGTTACTGACTCATGAGAGGACCTTTCCTCTTATCCCTTGACTCCTTATTTTGCTTAAGAGCTGTCGGTGAGGGACTTTGTAAAAGGCATTATGAAAGTCCAAGTACACTATATCCACTGGATCACCATTGTCTACGTTTGCTGACATCCTCAAAGAATTCTAATAGATTGGTGAGGCATGATTTCCCTTTACAATAGGTGTATTGACTCTTCATCCAACAAATCAGGTTTAGCTACGTGCCTGATAATTCTGTTCTTTACTCTCCTTTCAATCAAATTTGCCTGGTACTGAAGTTAGGCTTACAGGCCTGTAATTGCCATGCTTGCCTCTGGAGACTTTTTAAAAAATTGGTTTTACATTACGCATTCCTCCAGTCATCTGGTACAGAGGCTGATTTAAGCGAAAAGTTACATGGCACAGTTAGTAGTTCTGCAGTTTCATATTCGAGTTCCTTCAGAACTCTTGGGTGAGTACCATCTGCTCCTGATGAGTTACTGCTGTTTAATTTATCAATGTAAATGCATTAAAGTCTCAAAAGAGCACTTTTAAGTTTTATGGATTTTCAAAGAACAACCGATGCAATGAAACAGAAACAGATGAGATCTGAAAGGATACATTGAGTCCCAACAGAATTTCTCCTGTCCCTGCCCAAAATATCTTTGATACTAAAAGTAGTAGAGACACAAAAAAGTATATGGATGGAAAAATAAGAAGCTTACAAAATAATCTTTGCAGTCACAAATAATTGAGCATTTTGTTAGTGTTTTCTGAGTTGGAGGCTCTCCTTCTCTCATCCCATAAAAAAGTGCTTTAAAATTTCCAGTCTTAAATTATCATCACTGTAAGAGTTGAAGCAATATATTTTGTGAAAAAATATGTTCTCTTAATAAGAGACTTTTCTCCAAATTTGCCCAGTTTTAACAGGTGTTTTGAAATATGATACATAATGAGTAGCTATGAAATCCCAGCATTTTGAAGACCATCTAAAATAAATATTGGCTTTTGCAACTACACATGAATGATACTAGAAACAAGAAAGAAAAGGATATATTTATGGAGCAAGTTATTTGGCCTGGACAAATTTAAAACATGGGCCCAGAGCAGCAGAAGTGGTAAGTTCAGGCCAGGTCTACACTGGGAAATTAGGTTGGTATAACTACTTCACTGAGAGGTGTGAAAAAGTCCACACCCCTGAGCAACACAGTTCAACTGACCTAACCCCTGGTGTATGCAGAATTTTCCCCTCAACATAATCCACCTGCCTGAGAAGTTAGCTATGCCAAAAGGAGAAGACATCCTATTGGCATAGGACAGTGTACCACTGAAGCACTACAGTAGCACAGCTGCAGCTTTTTAAGTGTATACCTGTCTTCAGGCTAAATGTGCTTAACTTTTTCTGAAGTGCTGTTTTGTGATGCTTTGTGACTTATTCATGGTGTTGATGGGCATCTGCTATTTAGTGAACTAAACTTGTCAAAGTAATTGTGAAAAGTTCCAGAGGGGTAGCTGTATTAGTCTGTATACAGCAAAAACAACGATAGTTCTGTAGCACTTTAAAGACTAACAAATATAATTTCTGAAGGCATAAGCTTTCGTGGACTGCAACCCACTTCGTCAGATGCAAGAAATAGAAATCAGAGAGGGGGTATATATATACATCCAAGGGTAAGGAACGACAAACCAGACTGTCACTATGCGAAAGAATAAATGGACACAAATCAGACATAAAAAATGATAACATCCATAAACCAGTCGGAGAGCACTTCAATCTCCCAGGACACTCTGTAGCTGACTTGAAAGTTGCCATGATCCTACAAAAAACTTCAAAAACAGACTTCAGCGAGAAACTGCAGAGCTGGAACTCATCTGCAAACTTGACACAAGCAAACTGGGTCTGAGCAGGGACTTGGAATGGTTCTCTCATTATAAGAAGTAATTGTCACTGTTCTCACATTCTTACCTTCTAATCAATGGTTGCGAAGGGGCCTCATCCACTCCACCTGAATGGACTTTGCTAACACCTACCCTCTCCATTGTTGTTCCTTACCCTTGGATGTATATATATATACCCCCTATCTGATTTCTATTTCTTGTATCTGACAAAGTGGGTTGCAGCCCATGAAAACTTATGCCTTCAGAAATTAAATTTGTTATTCTTTAAAATGCTACAGGACTCTCTTTGTTTTTCCAAAGTAATTGTGTATCTCAAAACAAAAGATTTTAGAAAGTAAGATTTCTATAAATCTTCAAACCAAGGGATTTCTAAGGCCCATGTTCTCCAGGAAATATAGCTCAGGTCCTCAGCTTGTGTAAATCAGCATAGTTTCATTTGAAGTCTATGGAGCTATGCTGATCCACTCCAGGTGAGGATCTGAGCCTATCTGGTTTTTAAATAAAGCAACAGCAGCAGTGATGTCTGTGTTTAATATTGTATGATGATTTCCATTCCAATCCCTTGGTTTTGATTGGTCATAACTTCTAAAAGTTTTACTTTTTTGGGTGAAGTTGTCCAGGCTTGGTCTCTGCCCAAAGGTATTCTCAGGCAGTGTTTTTATAGCCTCCATCCCATGCCCTAGCTTGCCCTGCGTCCAGCCTGCAGTCACGTGACACTGACGACTAAAATTCCCATGATGTGGAAGAAAACTTAGCATAGATGGTGGTGGGGAGGGGGGTGTTAGGATTTGAGCTCCCCTTAAATGCTCAGCTTACCCTGTGACAATATGTAAAATGGAGTAGACTTGCTCAGTCACTCTGCAATGGAGAGGTCAGAGTTAAGATTGCATGTGTAACCTTAACTTTGGTATATCTGAGTGCTTAACCATGCAACCTTAATACTCTGACATTTTAAAATTAAATATAAAGTGTAAAGAGAAACTTAAAAGAAAAAAAGAGCTAGTCATCAAGTTTGTAGAAAAGACGTTAATTGCAAATAAAATACTAGATCCATATAATAAACCAGAGAGTGCAATTTATACATTCAGAGCTCAATAAATAAAATTAATAATAATAATGATAATAATAATACCTAGCTCTTATATAGGATTTTTCATCAGGACATCTCAAAACACTTTACAAAGGAGGTCAGTATCATTATCCCCTTTTTATGCATGGGGAAACTAAGGCACAGAGAGGCAAAGTGACTTGCCCAATGACATCCAGCAGGCCAGTGGCAGAAACCAGGCCTCCAGCATCAGATAATTAATTCTCACAACATCCCTGTAAGGTAGATATTATTTCCCCATTTTACATAGGGGGAAAATCAAAAGTGAGAGTTTAAGTGACTTAACGAAAGCCACAGAGAAAGTCAGAGCCGGAATTAGGACTCAGTTGTTTCTGGCTCCCAGCTCTATGTTCAGAGTAGTAGCAGTAGCTTCCTTCCTTATATCAATTGTTTCAGATAAAGGTAAAACAAATGTACATTTAACAAATTATAGTTTGCATTTCAATCCCATTTTGTAAAGACAAAAATCCCTTTTATGAGATAACATTTTCCATGTCATTTGAGCCAGACATGGAACAAAGCCATGGGACACAATAAAAGATGAGCTAGCTCCTCCTCCTATTGTCAGAGTACTGGTGTAAGGATCATGTGGAGATCACAAACAGATTCTTAGAGTACCCTTGCCCTCCAAGCAAAATAGGATAATTGGTGTGCTCAGTTGTTTGCCAATACCCAGAATTCTCTTCCAGCTCAGTTATTTCATATCAGTGACAGAGTCTGATCTCTGGAAACAAACCAATAGAGATGCAAGTTAGCTTGTCATTTTGATAGATGGTGCTAGAGTACACTTATATTCTCTTTAGTTAATGTGACTGTTTGGAGGACAATCCTTGTTGATTAGAAGGTCCTACAATAATGCAGACTTACGCTATGTAGTGGATTTGCACTGTGCTAATGACCAAATATAACAAAAGTTGAGGTGGGTCTTGCAGATACTCTGTTTTCTTTAGCAAGTAAGTAGAAGGTGTTTTCCACTTTCAGCTTTTATGGTTCTTATGTTTAGGTTCTAATGTAAGAAGAAAAATATACTGTTCATTTTGATCTATTGTTATTCATTTTTCCATCTCTAAAATGTGGATAATGATACCTGTTTTGTTAAGTGCTTTGAAATCTACTGATGAAATATGCTATACAGGAGGTAGGTATTAGTTCATATGTGGGAACTAGTATGCAAAATAACAAGCAAACATCTCTAAAAGTTGTATATACAGTACATATAACTAAGAATATGGCTAAGTCATTTCCATTAAGGACCTATCATTAGACAGGTTTTTTATTCCCCCCACCTCCTTCTGTTGCCTCTGCTATTGCCGTGCAAGCAATTAGCATGATGTGTAGTTGTCAGAGTATAGTCTTTTCTTGATGTGCTTGTTTGTGCCACTGCCATAACCTTACTGGAGCTGTAGTAATTTTCAATGGTAAAGCTAATTGCCTAGAAAGCATCAGCATCACATGTATTCTTTTTCTGGACAGTTCGTTATTGACAGCGACTCCCTTTGATACAACTGACATCATAATGCATCAGCTCTGCAACAAATTATCAGTATCCTTACTACTCCAGTCTATGCAAAGTAGCTCCGGTGCTTGTGCAGTAGCCATTTCTGAAATGTAAACATGGTGGACTAAATTCTGATCTCAGTTACACAGTTATAAACACAGGACTAGACTGATGCACATCCACAGGAAGAGTAGAATGAAGCATATATTTGCAAGTGAAAATATTTCAAAACACCCAAAGGTGCAAGCCAATACTATTCTTCTCCAGCTCTTATGCTGGGTCTGACAAGTGCTTGGTGTGGCTCAGGAGAGAGGAATATCTTACCTATTCCCTTTTCCCCAGGCTGTGTCCCTGGTTGGCATTTATGGGAAGGAATGGCATTAGAATCTCTGACCCCTCTATGCCACTCAAATGCCCCCTAACACAATGGGAATCCTCAGTGGGTCAGACTCATCATGTGTGATCTGTTTTTGTGAGAAGAAAGGGTGCAAAGCAGACTGCACATACCTCAGAATTGGGGCCTTTTTAAGATAGTTAATAAACTGAACAGTGGATGTACCTTGAGCAGACACTAAGTACAATGTTAATATATTCTTAGTGGGTTATAACTATTTGTATTTGTGAAGATTAATGGGCTGAGACATTTTAGAGTGATGTTTACTGTATATCCACAAACTACAAACATTATAGATATCTGCCATGTCAATTTCCCCACGTTTCTCCTCTTAATGACTTCAATTTTGACCTGGAAAGCCCTCACAGGAAGTAAGGGGAAATTTAGTTCAACTCATCCATGGGCATTTCCTGTGCAGAGGCTCCCAGTCATGCAAGGTACATAACAGTGTTTTTGTAATATCAAACTAGTAGCTACCCTTACATCACAAAATTCTTAGTGCTTGAAACCTCAGACAAGAGAACTGGAAATTGGAAAGTTAAAAATCCAACCATTTCTTTACACTAAAAATCAATCCTTTCATCAGTACAAATATTTGCTATTCTTTAATCTTACAGGAAATAATTTGACTCTAACAATATTAGACTGCGTTGTGGGTCAGTCTAATAGCCAGCTGGCCTAGTGGCAGCTCCACAGTTCTCTTCAGACTGCTTGTTTTGGAGGGGGCCCTGCTGGTCATATATGGTAGGACTCGGTCCTTCTTGTGTGTCCTGTCTTCTTCCCTTGGAGTTTTCTTACAACAGGGGAGAGGGGTAAGAGGATAGAGGACCCAGGACCTCCTACTTCACCAGGTCTCAACCCAGGCTCCTAACGGGGTGTTGCTGTATCCAGATCACTCATTGGTCCTCCACAAGTTCCATTGTCCCCTGGGTCCCTTCCAACCAGGCTGTGGCTCCTCTGTTTGAAGAATGGTCAGAGTCCTAGCAGTATCAGTGTGGTCTGCCAGGGGGACAATGTTCCATTCTTCAGGGCCACCTGTGGGTTCCTAACTCCCAAAAAGCTAGTTGGGTGGTGGTGGGGGAATATGGATCATCATTTCCAGAGTCCCCTTACCATTTCTGTAGTCACTCTTCCCACAGCTTCAGACATCAGCCTCATTTCCTGATGCAGTCTGCCACTTCTTTTCCCCTTCTCGTGGGCTACCAGTGCCCTTTTAAATTGTCTCTCCATCTGGAGCATGCCCAGTAGTTGCTGAGGGGCGGGGGCCTCCTTAGCCTAGTACTGCCCTATGCCTTGCTCTGGTTTAGTGTGGGTTCTGTAAACCCATCACAGACTGTAACTACACAATACAATTTTATATAACTGTAGAGGAGTAATTTGCTGCTCTTTTTACATTTTATTTTAAAAGTTTCCTTCTAAGATATAGTAAAAAACCAGCTCCTCCACATCTGAGATGTAGGGAACTTAAGGATATGGCTAATTCTTGACAAGTCTAATAGCCACAAGAAGTCAAATAATAGGTTTAGCTATTGAGATGTCAGTCTATGAAAGGCCTTGATTTGTAGGCTATTTGGTCAGGAGGCGAAGAGAAAATTTCAGATCTTTCATGGCAAAATTGGTGCATGTCATGTAAACAAAGTTTGGGAACGATGTAAAGATGTTTTGTCTCAAATTAGCATCTGCAAGAGTTCCAAGAAGAAGTTGGAATTAAAGGATTGAAGAAAGGAAGCTGGGATGGAATAAGGAAAATATTAAAACATGTTGCAATACTTCTAAGGCCCTCATTATTATAGTGCTTGAGCACCTCCTAGATACTAATGGATTTAGTCTCAGAACATCTTTCTGAAGTAGAGATGTAGTATTCTTTACAGATGGGGAACTAAGGCATAGGCTAGATTAAGTGACTGTTTCAAAGTCACCCTTGAAATCTGTGGCTGAGCCAGGATTTGAACATGTGATTCCTGAATCATACTTCAGTGCGCTACCTGTGCTGTCTGACTAGCCCTAATCTTCCTATGTGCTGATAAAGTGATGAAAAAGCAGATCACTTAAAACTTGCTTCAGTCTACTGGTCTGATTAATTAAAATTATGTAACAGTTTACTGGCCCCGTGATTTCTGCATGTGCTTTGGAACTTTTTAAAAACAGTAACTAAATAGCAACAGTGGACTGGATTTGGAAGCAATGTCCAGTGACTTTAATGTTATCAGCTTTACCCTGCAAGTGATCTCCAGAGTTCAAAGCACTAGTGAAATAAGATCTACTTGTCATCCATTTATAGTCATTTTAAAATATTGGAAGTACAAAATTGTTCTATCATTGCAACTAAAACAAAAATTAGAAAAATAACTGTCATTTGTTTGAGCACCCAATTGTCCTGGAAGTTGTTCAACACAAAAGGGTTTTCAAGCAGGTGCTTAAATGTAAGTAATCACTGAGACAGTATAAACAGATACATATTGGCTATGTTAATTTATTCATGAAGGGAAAGAGAGATGAACAGAGAGAGAGTGAGAGAGAGAGATGCTTTAATCTTAGACTTTCCTGCTGGACACGATGAAGTGTACTATTCATTTAAACATAAGAATTACTATTTCACATTATTCATCTCCAATAGTATGGACAGATCAAGACATTTGCACTTCCCAGTGCTGCTTGGCGCAAAGGTCCTACTGGTCCTGCTAGAAAGGCTCCTTAAATCTAAGCCCAGACAAAGTCTAATTTGACAGAAAGAAGGTAAATTACACCAGCTGCATTTGTATATGTATTTGCCTGCCTTGAAGTCTAAAGAAAAATTCCTTCTGAGTTCAGAATTTCCATTCTGTCTATTCATACACACTCTGGGCCTGATTCAAAACCCACTGTTTCAATAGAAGTCTTTCAATTGATTTCAGTTTGGATCAGACCTTATAAAAAGGTGGAGGACATGGGTTAACTTCATCCATGCATCAAGATATGATGTGTGTCCTGCTCCCCATAACAGCATTCTGCCTTTTACTTCAGTCAATAGCTTCCAGGACAAAATGAATAGAAGGCCTGCTTTTTCAGACTGTGTGCTTAATTTGTGTATGCGGCTAAAGTGACTGCATATGTAGTTAGCTATTGGCACACACAAGAGGCAAGTTATGCATCTGCTAGCAATCTATTTCATGTGGGTGGACCTTTATGCTAGTATGGAATCACATGGGTGCCTGGGTCTGCATGGACCAAATTCCAAGATTTGGACCTAAATGGCAAATTATATGACGTACATGTGCAATTACAGTGATACCATGTGTACATTAGATTCAAATTATGCACACATCTGAAAGTTAGGCCCATAATGAGAAATGGTCAAATAAAAGAGTAAAATAATATATTCAATGATTTTCAGGATTTAAAAAAAAAAAAAATCCTTCCCTCACCCCCACCATTTACCTGGCTTGAGACTCTATCCTGTGACATGCTGAGTGCCTTGTAAGGGTTGCAATGGGGTTTGGATCAGGACATAAAAGATAGCAAATATATAGGAATTTTGCATTTCTTATTGAATAAAGTATTTCTGAAGCTTTCGTCACCCATCAGTCACCATCTCCATATAAATGAAGCAAACAGCACAAAAGAATACAGATGGCTTTCCCCCCACTCTGGCCCAAATGATACTTCCTGACAATGAAAAGACAAATATTTGTAGCTCCAGAAAATGGGGAGTGGCGAGGCAAAAAGAAACAAAGGAGGAAAGAGGAGATGGAATGAAATATATCAATGAATATTTGGCTAGATAGTTTTGGTAGGTTTAATACTTAGTTCCAGCTCCCTGCTTTTCAAAAATAGGGGGATGAATTTATGATGCATATGCTTGGCTCTCTGAAAAAGAATGTGTTTTAATGTTAAGATATAACACATTTTCAGTGCTTTCCTATTTACAGATGGAGGAAATAACATACCATCTATTTCGGTACCATTAAAACCAGTTACGTTTTGTGGAATTTACAGTTCCAGATTTCCTGATCTCTTCAATAAAGCTTGGCCTTTTGTATTAAGAGAAAAAAAATCCCATGATATTTAAAATATCTTTGCTCTGACCTTTCTTAAGGGCATATCCGATTTGCAGCACTGGACAATGTTAGCAGGAAAGCAAGCTTGCGTGTTGAAAATAATTCAGAACTGATAACATGTCCCTGTTAAAATAATCCATGCATACACCTCCCATTTGAATGGAACCTTCCACGAACCTGAGTTTATTATTTGGAGTGACAATAGGTGTATTGTTTTGGTTTGGTTTTGATTCAGTGCTAAAGGTTATTTATAAATTCACAAATTAAGATGATATGTCAATATGGTGCACAAAGGTCAATACAAGGGGCAATGCTGTCTAAACATAAAAGATTTCATAATCTAGATACCTAGTATCTACACAGACTGCCTGACCTTATCAGATACGCAACATGCATTGCCTTTCTTTTCTTTTCTTTTATTTTAAAAATTCAATACATCTCAAGTTCTCATGTGAAAAATGCAAAAAGGGGCCATATATCAAGATATCACCTAAAGATACCCTTCTATTTTTATTGCAATCCCTTTCTCTTTGTAAACTTTTTCTGTCACAGGCTGTTACGTGAATATATTTACAGTCCAGTTCTATTTAATGGTGTTCACTCGTACTGATCTGTGACAGATTTATATGGTCATAGATTCCCCATGTCTACTCTATTCTTTATATTTCTATAAATTAATGCCATTATTATCATCCAAGATGGCATCTGACAATAGGCTTTCCCATTCAGGAGCAGCATTTAATATTTTGTGGGCTCTGATGAATTATCTATATAATACTTCAACTGCATGGGATATAAGAATTCAACCTAATATGGAACTTCATTTGAAAAGAAATAAATGAAAAGGAACAGTTCGTGATGGAAAAATGACTAATTCTACAGCACATAAGACTGTTTTATGAAAACATTTTAGCACTGATAATAACTACATCTTAGATCCAATGCACAGCTGATGGCAAACCATGCTTGTATCTGTTCCCACTGCATGTAATTAGCTTCTAAAACATATCCACATCATAAGTTTTAAATCTCTTTTTTATCTTTCTATTGGAGTACTGATGTCTCCAACAAGGGAGTTTTAAGCAAGTATTTTATGACAGATGCTCTACATAGACACTTTATATCTTCAGCATCAATAAAGCAATAAAACTTAATTGGTTACTTCAGGATGAAGAAGCTTATTTTTGACACCCTGAGTCTGTAGATTGATGGGCTGATTCACTGTATGTGGGAAGAGGGGGCTGGTAGGAGAGAGGCTGGGTCAAAGTCAATATCACTTTATGAATGACTTCTTATGGTTGTGGCCTGGTAATTACACTGATGCTGGATGATTCTTTCCCTCTCCTTGTCTGGCTAAGGCAAGGGTGAGTTATATTTGGCAATGCACCAAGAGATACCTATGCAGCAGGGAGAAATAAGGCCAGAGCTTTGGAGTACATTTCTCTCTGGCCAATTTATGTAGCCCCTGAACCAAGAGAGCACTTTAATACATGCCTGCCTTAAGTATGTGAGTACCATTATTAACTTTAATAAGACTATTCTCATGTGTTTTGCTAGACTGGGGACTAACGGTCTGATCCTGTGAGATACAGGGGGGTCCTTCAACTCCTTTTGATTCTGGGAGTTCAGAACCCTGCAAAACACCGTAAAAAAAAAAGTGATCCTCTTACATGACTTCAAATGCCATATTTAGCATTATTATGGCCAAGATGGTCTGGCTGTTTAAAATAATGCCAAGGAGGGGAATGAGGAAAAGAAATGGTCTGAATTCCTCTAACTTTCAAAAATGCAATATTGCTTCAGATATTTAGTGATCTACCTCTCGGTCTTTGAAAGAGAGAAATCAAAACTTTCAACCTTGATTCAGAAAACTTTGCTACAAATTACTGTTATTTTTTATATTGAAACCAAAAGATCTCTTTCTTGTAACTGTCTCACAAGCGTTAATAAACACAATCTGTCATAAAATATTATTTTTCTGAAAAGTGGAAAGAAATGTTTATATACCAGATTTGGGACATTGTGTTGCCATTTTTGCTCTTATATTAAAAAATATCTGATTATTTTCCAATTCTGATTTTAATGGTCCCATAAATTTCATTTTTGGTAAAGAAAAAAAAGAAAAAAATCTCTCAGTAAAGAGTAATAACTTAATTTAAAGACAGTAGTTGATTAACACAATATTCATTGACTTATGACTAGTGCATGTGGTTTATGGTAACTCTTTCTTTCCCTTTATCTGTTAATTTGTTGTTGTGTTCCATAAAAGTATACAATGCTTTTTTTTTTTTGCTTTTTTTTTAAAAGGTTTTCACACAAAATTAACCAACGTCACATTTCTGATGAATACAGCCTTTTTCGGACAAATTATATAGAAAAATTACCCAAGAAGTCATGAGTTTGTGTGCCCACTAATCCACCTCAGAGTTCTCAAGTCTTCCACAACTATGAAGGTACAAGTATCAGCTGTACAATGTGGAGAGAGGCTTCTTCAGGTGACCCTATGCTTGCACTTTAGCCTACTGAAGGGTCAAATGATGTCCTACCCTGATTAAAGCCCAAATGGCTCTTTGAAGGAAACCTAAGAAGACCTAAAAGGAAAGAATTGTTCTTTCCAATGTGGCATCTCAACATGGGGTGCTTCCAAATCTACCCCACTATAGCTTTAGGGACTATAAACTGTGGGCTCTTCTACAGGGGGGGTTTGGTCCTGTGGCTATGAATAGTGGCAGGTCTAATGGTTACTCTCCTCTTCTCTTGCTTCTTCCATAGGCCTTCACCCTCCACATGCTTAATCTTCCCTACACACTGCTATTAAGAGCCTTATGATGAAGCAAATCTCCATGGCACGTGCTACCCTTATGTAGCCTCTGCCCTACTGAGGAGAGGAACTGTGAAGGTTCTGCTGCACTGAAGACCTTCTGCACCTACTGAAGTAGGGGTGGGAGGCAACATTTAGCCTGATGTGAAAAGTTCCAAAGGGGTAGCAGTGTTACTCTGTATACAGCAAAAACAACGAGAGTTCTGTAGCACTTTAAAGACTAACAAATTTAATTTCTGCAGGAATAAGCTTTCATGGGCTGTAACCCACTTCGTCAGATGCAAGAAAAAGAAATCAGATAGGGGGTATATATATACATCCAAGAGTAAGGAACAACAATGGGGAGGAAAGGTGTTAGCAAAGTCCATTCAGTTAGAGTAGTTGAGGCCTATTCACAACCATTGATTAGGAGGTGAGAATGTGTGAACAGTGACAATTACTTCTTGTAATGAGATAACCATTCCAAGTCCCTATTTAGACCCAGTTTGATTGTGTCAAGTTTGCAGATGAGTTCCAATTCTTAAGTTTCTCTTTGAAATCTGTTTTTGAAGATTTTTTGTAGAAGTATAGCAACTTTCAAATCAGCTATACAGTGTCCTGGGAGGTTGAAGTGCTCTCCGATTGGTTTATGGATATTACCATTTTTTATGTCTGATTTGTGTCCATTTATTCTTTTGTGTAGTGACAGTCCAATTTGGCCAATGTACATGGCAGAGGGACATTGCTGGCACATGATGGCATATATAACATTAGTAGATGTGCAGGTAAATGAGCTTCTTATGGTGTGGCTGATGTGGTTAGGACCTGAGATGGTGTCACTAGAGTCGAAGTGTGGGCAGAGCTGGCAATGGGGTTTGTTGCAGGGATAGGTTCCTGGGTTAGTGATCTTCTTCTATGGTGTACAGTTGCTGGTGAGTATATGCTTCAGGTTGGGGGGCTGTCTGTAAGCAAATTTAAGTCTGCCTCCCACAGCTTGAGTGAGTGAGGGATCATCTGCTAGGATAGGTTGTAGATCTTTAATGATGTGCTGGAGAGATTTTAGTTGGGGGCTGTAGGTAAAGGCCAGTGGTGATCTGTTGTTTTCTTTGTTGAGTCTGTCCTGTAGTAGGTGACTTCTGGGTACCCGTCTGGCTCTGTCAATT
Organism: Emydura macquarii macquarii; assembly: GCF_026122565.2. Taxonomy (NCBI): domain Eukaryota; kingdom Metazoa; phylum Chordata; order Testudines; family Chelidae; genus Emydura; species Emydura macquarii. The sequence continues at coordinate 15,490,018 of NW_027131164.1, forward strand.
TGTTTCTTCACCTCTTCAGGTGGGTACTGTAGTTTTAAGAATGTTTTATGGAGATTCTGTAGGTGTTTGTCTCTGTCTGAGGGATCGGAGCAAATCCAGTTGTATCTTAAGGCTTGGCTGTAGATAATGGATCGTGTAATGTGTCCAGGGTGGAAGCTGGAGGCATGAAGATATGTATTGCGGTCAGTTGGTTTTCGGTATAGGGTGGTATTAATGTGACCATCCTTTATTTGTAATGTAGTGTCCAGGAAGTGGATTTCTTGTATGGACTGGTCACATCTGGTAGCTGAACTTTGTGACTTTGTCCTGACCCAGAACTACTTCAGATTTGGAGGCAATCTCTATCTTCAAGTCAGTGGCACAGCTATGGGCACCCGAATGGCCCCACAATATGCAAACATTTTTATTGCTGACCTAGAACAACGCTTCCTCAACACTCGTCCCCAAGCATCTCTCCTTTACCTATGCTACATTGATGACATTTTCATCATCTGGACCCAGGAGAAAGAGTCCCTCGAAGAATTCCACCGGGATTTCAATAATTTCCACCCCACCATCAACCTCAGCCTTGACCAGTCCACACAAGAAATCCACTTCCTGGAAGCTCATTCACCAGCACATCTACTATATACCCCCAATCTGATTTTTATTCCTTACATCTGACGAAGTGGGTTACAGCCCACGAAAGCTTATGCCTGCAGAAATTAAATTTGTTAGTCTTTAAAGTGCTACAGAACTCTTGTTGTTTTAGCCTGATGTGAGTTACTGATGGTAGAGGTCAAATGCAGTTTCCATAGCCCTGGTGATCTCTGCATTACTATATCAGCCTAGGTTGAAGAACATTAGATAGGAACAGTGTCCATTGCTCTAAAGACACCTTAAAAGTAGTAGCTCTGGGAACAGATTGTGGATGCAAAATTGGAGTCACAACAATGGGAAACTGGTTGTAAAAATCAGACCCTTAATGCTGTTTTTTGCCTTGGATTCACAGAAGTACATCAAAGAAAAATTACCCTGCTTTTGATGTACTGTTTTGTTTCTCTCCCACACAGTTCTTTAATAGGTCCCTAAGCAGGTGTTATCTTCAGCTATGTAATGCTTCCAAAGCAAAGCCTTTAAAATCAGAAAGTACAAGCCACTGCTTGATTTCATTACTTATAACAGGACTAGGGGCTGTGATGTTATTCACCAACCATCTGAATAACTAGATAAAATTGATGGTTTCCTTATAGTTTGATTAGATTTTGTGTCAGTCTTTACAGTGACAGATTCAGAGAAAAGTAATAAAAAGACAATGTAATTTAAAAATCAATACTGTGTATGGGAGAGAGTACAGACAAGATAGCTGTGCATAACTGGTAACATGTTGTAATGCTTAGTGTCTCCTTCTATTGTGTTCTACCTTCTCCCTCCCTCCCCCCAATTTATTTATATTGAAACAGATTTTTCAGGATTTTTATCTTTAATAATGATGACAGTGCTGTTGCTGGGCTCATTTCCATTACAAAACTTTACTTCGGCTACTAGGAAAGAGATAAATGTGTCCTTCATTAAATATAGCTGAGGAAGGGGGTTTTATGGCAGGCCCCTTTTAACAAGCATTTCTTGTCCCTTATCTTTTTTCCCTTTAACTTGTTACTCAAATCCTTTGTCAGAGAAGAAGTTTGATTTTGCCTTAATCCAAATAGCCAGTTCAATCTATTTTAATCCAATTAACCAATTCAAATTATTCTGGGAGCCATAATCCATTTCTTAATCCAATTAGATATTGTAGTTCTGGCTGTGGGTGAGGATTTTGTATAGTAGCGGCTGTTGTTTACAGTCTCATCTACAGTAGGTAGCAGAATGTTGTAAAATGGATAAGGCCACTTCCTTCGCACCTGAGTGTGGAATGAAAGCAAAGCTGCCAGCAGTAGTATTTCCTCCCTACTGTTGATCCACCAATTGACTTAATTACTGAAGCCAGTTGATTCATCCTTTGGCGGCGTTGAATATGTCCCCGTCACGGGGGGCCACTCACAGTTAGTGACGCTGCCTCCTAGTCTCTTTGGGGATTAGCTCTTTCCAGGTGCTGCGTCCTCCTCTCACGGTCTCTTCACCCATCCTGTCTCATCCTGCAGCCCCTTTTGCTCCAGGAGCTGCAACTTCCTCTTTGTGGCTTGGCTCTTTGGCCAGGTCACTATGCTCCTCCCCTTCTGTGGTATCAAAATCTTTCAGGGCAAAACTGTCCCAGACAGTCCGCTCTCCACTGTCTGGTCTGTGCCACTTCCCCAGTGGCTGGTAGGGGAACTTGGGCCCACCTTTTACTCCAGGTTCCATCAGCAATCCTGGTCTGCCCTATCTTATCCCTTGCTGCTTTTCCTCTGAGCCTGTCCTACTTTTCTGACTCTCCCCCTTCTCTGGGTTTGGCAGCCCAAACTCCCTCTTCCCAGGGAATAACTGTAGGTTACCTTTCTCTAGCCCCAAAGATACCTCCCTGCTCCCAGGCAGTCACTGCAGACTACTTCCCTGCAGCCACTTTCTGCTCTCAGTTCCTGAGCTTTATACAGGTGCCACCTGTTCCTGTCCAGCTGAGCCTCATTTAATCAATCCTTGCTCCCAGGCTACTCTTCCAGATGCAGCCTGGGGAGTTAATTGGCTCATATATTGTTTTTAAGGGATTTGGAATAAAATACACCACTATTATTAGATTTTCAAAAATGGTTAATATTTTTGGGTATTCAGCCTGAGACCCCTTAAAGATGCCTGATTTCCAGAAGATGGCTGCTCAGTACTTTTTGAAATTCAGGCCCTTTTAAGGTATCTGAAATTGGGCATTCAAATTCCTTGGTCTATGATGAAAATCCTGATCTTTGCATCCTCTTTTTCCAGCTGACAGGCTGAGCAGCTTATCTGGGGCAGGGCAAGCCCCCTACTTGGTTCTCTTTGAAGAGTCTTAACCATTTCCTTGCCCGACTTTGTGTGAGGTATGTACCATCATGGGTCATTTCAGTGACATTATCAACACTTACTATTTGTATATCAGTTTCCAAAGAATCTAAAGTTTAATTCTCCATTTTTACCGGATGTGGATCAATGGCATTTAGATTAATCTTCAGCACAAATTTTCATATGTGGATGATCTTGCACTGGCAATGCAAGCAGCCACCTTCAGTGACATCGAGTCCACCTTGAATGGGGACCTAAACATGATGGAGGAATATTTGTGGAAATGGAGGCTCAAGCCAAATCCTCACAAAACAACAGTCATTGCATTCCATCATGATAACAGGAACACTAAATGCACCCTGAAAGTGACCTTCTGCGGCAACACTGTGTGTGACATGACCCCACTCCGGCCTATCTCAGAGTGAAGCTGGATCAGATGCTAACCTTCCACCACCATCTGAAGAAGGTGGCTACGAAAAGGAAGGCAAAGGTCAACCTAGTCCAGAAATTGGCAAGCACAAGCTGTGGGGGCATCAGCATCAGTGCTATGACATCAGTGATGGCCCTTGTGTACTCCGTAGCCGAGTGTTGTGCACTGGTATGGACCAGAAGTAGCCATACTTGTCTTGTTGATGTCCAGCTGAACACTGCAATGCGGTGCATTACTGGAACCCACAAGTTGACCCCAATACTTTGGCTGCCAGTACTGTTGCACATTGTTCCCCTATGCTCCATAATGCTGCAACCCTTAAGGAATTCCAGAGGATCATGGAAAATGAATGTCTGCCCATCCACCAGGATTTTAACAATGTCCCTCACCCCTGCTTTAAGTCACATATGCCCTTTTGAACCCATGCATTTAACCTTCAACAATTCAACTTCAATCTTGAAGCTTGGAAAGTCAAATGGAGTTTATGAGAAGTTAGAAAAAAACACCTCATAAAAGACCCAACACAGAAGATCCCCAGCTTCAATCTCCCATGAAGCTTATGGGCAACCCTAAACCGCATCTGCACAAACCATGGCAGTTGCGGATACTTGCTCAACAAAAGGAAAATTAAAGACTCTCCAATGTGCGACTGTGGTCACCTAGAACAGACCATGGAACATATAATAACTCTATGCCCGATTCACAAATACAATGGAGGCATCGCAGCAATACACTTTGCTACTCCAGATGTAATTATCTGGTTTAACCATCTGAATGTAAAATCATAGTTGTTGCTCTACATTTACATCAGCCATGTGAAGAAGTGACCTGATTGCCTTCCTCATGCTTTAGAGCTGCAGAATCTTGCGAGTCTGCAAAACTCCATTACCCTTAAAGTCTATAGGCAAAGATGTCAGAGAAGACACTGAATCTTTCCTTCCAGGGCTTCTCCACTCCACTGAAACTGCATTCACCTTTAAGGCCTGATTCTCCTTTATATGATTCTTGGTACCCTATCAGAATGTGGGAATGGGGATTTCAATTCCTTCTCTGAAAAATCATAGAGGAAGAGTTAAATTGCTGCTGGACTGTTAAATGTTTTTCTTCACAGAGAAAGTTTATGTGGTCAGTTCTGTTCTTGAAACATGGGTAAGGAACAGCAGAAAACATTCGATACTCTAATACATTTTCTGAACACACGTCTGAGTCTGGCACCTGAAAGTAATTATGCTCTAGCTTTGCTACCAGTGAACTTTAAAAATACATTTTATATTTCTTTTTTCCCCAGTATATAAAAAAGCAATATTTTATATATAAATTATGCATGTTCCAAAGCAAATAACTTTAGCACGAAGAAAGGAATTACTGTAAACAGCAATACTAAGGTTTCCTCTGAGGAATCTGATATAAAGTATGTTTTATATTATATTGCCATACTTTATACAGACACGACGTTGATGCTTTCTCATCTTTTGAATGTAAGACTCATAAAGTTACTGGAGATAACAAACATTATTCATCACACAGCGAACCAAGGGAGCTGACAAAACATAAAACATTAGCTCACATATAACAGATAGGTTTTGGCACTGATACAGGTATGGACTGGTCCCTGAGTTTAAGGCTGGGATTTGCAAAGGGGTCAAAGGATGTGAGGTGCCCAATTCCCAAAGGAAACTGAGAACACAATGCCCTTATGCCCCACTGAATATCTCAGGCTAATGGTGATGGTCAGACTACTCAACAGGATGTTAGAATATCGAAACCAAAACAGTAAAGAAAAGGTCAAGCATATGGCCAACCCTCTAGAGAAAAGTTCTGCACATTTAGGGCAAATCTCATTGAGTTCATTACTAACAGGTAGACACATGCCAACCAGCTTGTGCCAATATCTGTATGAAAGCTGACATTCCTGAGAAGAATATTCTGTGGGGATTTCAGCAGCAGCAGCATTGACACCTGTTCAGAGAATTTAGCCATGAATGTCATCCTCTCCTATAGAACCTGATGGTCTATACAACAGCAGGGCCATAAATTTGGTTCTTCATTAAAGGTATTGGAAATATCCAGATGCTTAAATAAATCTCACCCCAGCCGCCAATCATCTTGTGCATTGAACACCACATAGAATTTGCACAGCTGTCTTGTTCCAGCTGAAAATAGCCAGACCTACACGAGCCTTCAGCATCATCCAGCCAGGTCTCAGCGACATATGCCAGATGGAATCCTGAAGAGTGTCCCCATTAATTGCAATGGCTACATATGCAAATAAGAAGTTGTAATCCAGACGTGTCATGCACCATTTGGCCAATGGTTGAGAAATTTGCTGTGATCTAAACATGATACTCCTCAGCTTCCTTTAGATCAGATAGTATTCTTCTGCACTCTTGTAACTTAATAAGTTATTTTCAAGAAGAATGTACGAAGGACATGGTAATGGAGGGTAGCTGTAGCCATGAATTTTATGATTAAATAGCAATATCACCCACAAATCAGCTTTGCAATGCTCTTATTCCAAGCTGACATTGTGCAAGTCACTGTGAATCTGTTTTTCATGGCTACCATTTCATGCAGTACTGTTTATCAGTATACTAGCCATTTGTGCAGTTTTTAGCAGTATGAACAATAAACACTGTTACAATATTCTTCATGGTAGCAACCTGAGGACATAACATCATAAATATACAGTAATCACCATGTTTGAAGTGTGTCCATTCACTTTATTTCCATCCTGGCTGGGCTACAGAGAGATGGTGATAAGTCATGGCAGTAGAAACTCATGGTTCTCTGAACCAGAGGTTGCAGGTTCAATCTCTGATGCTGACAACCCACCTACAGGTATAGTGTTACATGTTGTTGCTTGTATACCTCAAGAGGAACACGGAAGTGTGTCAATCTCCAAAGCTGCCCAAACTTATATTCATCAGAATTTAAAGCTCTAGGATCTTATGTGAGGCATAAAGGTTAAACTAGAGGATAAGGACAATGACAAAAGTCTATCATTCCAGGAATTCACAACCTCTATATATTTATTTGTGAGTGGATTGTCACAAGTTGGTGGAAACAAGAATCTTGATGGTTATTAGAATTGACACATGGGTAAGCATTTTTACTGAAGCGCCCTACTGTACCTATGGATTCCCATCCATGATGTTTAACCTCAGTCCCTAGTAAAATAATGGAACAAATATTAAGAGAAAAAGTTCACAAACTAGAGGACAAATGCTTGTGGTCCCTAAGGGCTTGATCTAATTCCCATTGAAGTCATTGGAAAGACCTCCCATGACTTCATTGGAAACTGGGTCAGGCATTAATAAAGCTGAATGAATAATTAGCAGTAAATCATTTATACAGCATATTTAGTCTCTTGGACAGCATGCTAGCAGATTATGACAATCCCAAATTTAGTCATTACTTGAACGTGTTCAATAAATGTTTTAGCATGGTTTTTATTTAGTTAGTTTTACTCAGTAGATAAATGACAAACAGTTTGCTGTGTGACATTGCTACATGACCTGTGCTGGTTAGTTGTGATTGGTCAAACTGTACTTCTTCTGTCATCTGACTGGATGAGTAAACAGCAAGAGAGCGTGGAGAAGTCAGGCGAGCGCTGATTCTTTCAGGGAGAGTGAGGGACTAAGGGGAAATGTAGCAGACAAGGACAGCTAGACAATTTTAGAAAATTTTACATTTGCTTGTGCCTAGTGTTAACTGTGAAGTACATGGTCAGATCTCTTTTTGGCTTGTTTAATGGTCTCTGTCTCAGGGCTCTGGCAAGAGGTTTTGGGGAACCTATCCTCATGCTGTATTCAACAGTGTCACATCTCAGATAAAATATATAAATCCATTGTATTTACTTGTGTTTTTCTGTCACCACTATAGTCGCTGACACAAAGTAATTTCATGTGCTTGGTTGGTCCTAGCTGAAAAGGATGTGGTCAGATCGTCACATGGCTCACATACCTGTGTCTATGCCCAGACACTGGTCAGGGTTTTGGGGAACACTTTGCCCCTGCTGTAGCAAGCAAAGTCCCATCCCATGCACAGTATGCCATTGTGTATGCAAACAGTCATGCCGACCACTTTACATTTGCTGTCTAAAAGTCCTAAACATGCCCTGGCAGCCTCCTCTGGTGAATGCTTATAGGACCCTGGTGGGTTTTAAAGCTGTCCTTACACCATGGAAAACATGAAGGAGAACTGAGATTAAAACACTGACTCCTCTTTACTGGGGACAAATCCCCGCTCTAATGAGCTGGTGCCTAATATATTCTCACTTAAATCCTCCTGATTCAGTCCCCAATGAAGTCAGTGGAAGTGAATGGGCAACATGTTGGCAGATGAAATTTAATGTTGCCAAATGCAACAAAATGTTAATTAGAGGGAATTATTTGAACTACACATGCACCTTACAGGGCTCTAAATTAATTTTATCAGCTCAGAAAATAAAACGGTATCACTGTGCAGAGCTCATTGAAGAGAGTGCCGCTTCAGGCAAACACTGAATAAAATTTTAGGATGCTTACAGAGTGGGAGGGAGAATAATACAGGAAATATTATGTCTATTATAAAAGTCAATAGTACAGGTTCATCTGGAACGCTGTGTAAAGTCCTGGTCACTACATCTCAAAGATTTAACAGCAGAAATAGAGGGAGTTCAAAGGTGCACAAAGGGAATGATCAGGGCCATGGAAAAAATCTCATATAAAGAGAGACTGAAAAGAAGGGGATTGTTTACACTAGTTAGGAAATGAATAAGAGGGGAGATGATAAAAGTATACAAAATAATTCAAGGCTCAGAGATTTATGGATTCTTTGGATGGAGCCAGATCTCAGAACGATGCCTGGTGCGATGTCATCAACTGTGGTCACTCTGGCTGGTGCAACAGTCCTCAGTAGACTATGCCCATTTGATTTGATTATTATAAATCACCATTTTCAATCATTTACGCGTGATGGAGGAAAATCCATTTCTCCCCATCGCCCCTCCTCACCGGGGGATTCATTGCCAGTGGCTCATTGCCTAAAGAGTTCATGCAGTGCAATGATATTGCTATAGTTTTACACAAACAGTTTCTGAACACACAAGGACACTCCACATTTAAAATCAAACAATAATGATGAATGTTGAAAATACAGGAGAGGGAAGAAAACTATGTGAAACAATATTCAAAACAAAAAAACCAAAAACAAGTAGGGTTTTTTTTTTTTTTTCCAGGAGTGGGAATCTAAACAGGTGGCCTAAAATGAGGTAGTATCCCTTTAATAGCGTTTCTATAGAGACATATTGGATTAAGGAAGGCTTACAAACAAGTAGCTATCGCACCTTTCACTGGAGGTGTTATAATTTGTGGGGAGAAATGTGTGTGTGTATATGCTGCCTCTTTTTTAATGAACAAAACACAGTGTAAAATCTCATTTCCATGAAATTTGCATATGGATAAAATTTTGAATGATCTAAGAAAGGCAGTTTGTTTGAACATGTAAGGTATGAAAATCCTTACCTGAAATCGTTCATTCGCTTTTTTCTCCAGTATCAACGAGTTTATTTCTTATTCAGAGCCCTCAATAAACTTCCTCTGGTGCATAATTAATATGGGCTCAAAGTTAAAATTTCATCCACCCACTGCAATTTGGCCAAACTCTTTGGTGTTTTTATCAAATAATCAAGTGGATGGGGGACTAGCGCTGACATGGGTATAACAGGAACAAATCCTCCTGGAGAGGAGTGATCTGAGGAAATAGTGATAATGAGTTTTGTAGAATGTACTTTGTGTATTCAGCACATACTCATGCTTTGGATTCATTCAAATATGGTCTGGGAACAAAAGCCGGGCAACTCCATTAACCAAGATTTTAAAATCAGGTTACCTAATACATGCCAACGATGATATCTCTCAGGGTTTTGGTTAAAACAGTTGTACATGTGGAATTAAAGTGAGGCAATCTAGAGTTACTCAGGAAGAACCAGATCGTAGTCAGCCCTTGCAATGCCACACAAAGGAGAAGGCAGGAGTCAGACACTTCTGACACACCCACTAACAGGGAATGCCTAGAGAGCAAGTGTGAAAAATCAGGACCGGGGGTGATGGGTAATAGGCACTTATATAAGACAAAGCCCCCAGTATTGGGACTGTCTCTAAAATTGGTCTTCAACCACATTATGAATAACTGAATAGATGAGTAAATCATGAACTGATATACTGAGGCCAAATTTTCCAAACTTTGGTCCCCAAAGTTAAGCATTTAAATACATGCTTATATAATTCACTGGTCAGTATGTGTTACACTTCCCCTCTGTGCCTGGTCTCCAAGTGATAAGGCTCTGTTACGGCTGTCAATTTAAAATTCTGGCTCACTAACTCCAGCTGTACTGACTCATGCTTTTCAGCTCTGGAGGTTCTACAGTTGAATCCTTGGGGATTGTTGGCCAAGATGATGGAAGTCATATTTAGACACCTAAATAAAAGTGGTTTGATTTTAAGAGTTGCTAAGGGACACAAATGTTGGTCATAATATAGATTATTTAAGCCTTATTTTTCATGCAATTAACCAAGTCAGCCACTATCAGCTCTAGACTAAGAAAAATCAATTGCGTATTTTATATTAGAACACTGAAAACAAAATTTCAGTGTATCCATTTTAAAAAATGCAGTTGTATACACCCCCCATACCTGTAGTTTAAATGCTCTCTTTAGGAAAAGTTTCCTTGCTCCTTCATACCACCTGCTGAAAATTTTACATTGTATCCAAGTGGAATTGCATGCCCCAGTAGACTGGTTTACCTGAGCAGCACAGAAGCATCTTTCTGAAAATCCACTCCCTCCATCTCTGTCATATGATCTGCCACCAGTTACCCTAATACCCAAGCTCTGGTGCACATTCACACTGGGAAATGTAAATCATATTCAGAACATCATTACAACTCTGCCAGATCTCACAGAACCACTGGACTACTGAAAGTGTTTATGATATCGCAAGACAAGAGTATATTTGTTGGAGATCCAGTACAATTTGAGTTGCTTGACCACTGTCCTACAGGCCTAGCATAGCTTCAGTTGCTTGCTTGGCTATTCTGACCCCGGTAGCATGGTATCTTCCAGTTGTCAGAGACTGAATAACCTTATAGATGTCTCAGTTTCTGCACACCATGGCACATAAGACAAAATACAGATACTGTATGTTTGCAGCTGCACATAGATAACGGTGATGGGAACAAGAAGCTATCCTTGAACGTCTGGGGTACACTGTTTTATTGCCAAGGGGCATACTTTTACTCTGCCCCTCCTGTCACCAGATGTTTTTTCGAAAACCCCAATTATTATGGTGAGAATGGAATGTAGTTAAGGGTGGAAATCCAATGTAGGTAATTAGCATATATGATAATGAGAGAGATAATTAGGTGAAGGTTGTTTATGGAAGGGTATAAGTAGTCACCACTTAGACAAAGGGGGGCGCTTCATCAACACCTGACTCTGTGGGAGGTGCTGCCGGTTGGACCAGAAGATCCACTGACTCCCTGGGGGGGCCCCTGAAGAAAGCCGTTCCTGTATACAGCCTTCTGAGTGACTGCTTAGCTCTCCAGGCTTAGTGAGTATGATATATTGTAGTTAATTTTAGGCTTTGTATCTAACTAGTATATCTATAGAAAACCTTGCACATTAAACCTTCTTGATCTGCAAATCCATGTCTTACTGGTATCCACACTGATCACAAAGTGTCCAGAATCAACATATTGAGCCAAACATCAGCATTTTCCCAAGTTAGAGGTCAAGGAAAAATATTCACCATGACTTTCCTGGAAGAAATTAGTCTATTGAATTTGAAAGGTATAAAGTACTCAATTCTACTTGCAACACAGGGATCTAAATGTATAGTCTGAAATGAAGAACCAAATCCAGTTTCATTACTCATGGAATCTGAACCCCTCCATAAACAGTAATAGTATATACAAAGGCAAAAAAGAAATCTGTATCAGTTCTGCAATGAAACACAGAAGAGGGCAGTATAAACAAGGCTTTAGCATGCTCTGATAGTTCTCCTGACTTGTAGTAATCACCAGTGCTACAAAACCACAGGGATATCCTCTTATTCCTCATTTTCAAGTCTCTATTCATATAGAGGCGACTATCGCTGCTCTATGCATTTTAAATATCGGGTACCTGCAAGGTAGCGTCAGCAACTTTGAAACTTTAATGAGCATGTGGCATGATTGTTTTATTGCACGTTATAGGAAAAATATTGTTTAGTGCTTAGGAGCTAGCATGCATTTACTTAGATAAATTATATACAAACATGCTTATGAACTACACTAATTATTTTTGAAAATAGTTGTCCAGGTCAACCTGAAACTCACTGCAGTTTATGTTAGCTAGATGAATGTCTCTTTGGAAGTACGGTCAATGGATTCTTTGGGAGTTATATTATACTAGCATGCAGCAATCTCATTGTTAAATATTAAAATACAATGTTACTAGTGAACCTGAAGTGAGGAGCAACCTGAGGATTCCTTTTAGTGGCCCTAGTATTATGGTATCAAAGATCTCTTTCTCAGAAAATCCCTGGGGGAACGAAGGGTTCCATGATCACCAAGGAAAAGTACGTGAAGGCAATACCTCTGCTGATAAATGTGCTGCTCTCCTGTGAGAAGGACTTATTAAAAAGATCAGCTGAAGATCGGGAAATGTGGGATGGGAGACTTCTATCCTACCTCTGTAGTAAGTTTGCAGCCCTAAAAGAGCCCCCTGAATCTAATATCCTAGATCTGACTGCCAGGAGGTGGTGCCTCTAGAAACGTAGATTCAGTTTCTTCAAGGAATGAGTGTGTCAGTGAATGTAACAAAACTGTAATAAACTATATTCAAAATAGGGAAGTGTGACGAGAGGGACAGGAGAAGGAGAAGCTGGGCAGGATTCATCTGTTTTATTCCTCCTTCAGTTTGATTAATAGATTTGTAGATTCAAAAGCCAGAAGGGATCATTGCGATCACATAGTCTGACCTTCTGTGTAACATAGCCCATAGAGTTCCAGAGGGGTAGCCGTGTTAGTTTGTATACAGCAAACACAACGAGAGTTCTATGGCACTTTAAAGACTCACAAATTTAATTTCAGCAGGCATAAGCTTTCGTGAGCCAAAGCTCACTTCCTCAGATGCAGTAGGTAGAAATGATACAGCAAATAGGTAACATATATAGGAGGCACCCATAGACCTTCCCCAAAATAAATCCTAGGTCAAAGCTTTTAAAAAAACATCCAATTTTGATTTAAAAATAGTCAATGATGGAGACTCCACCATGACCTTGGGTGAGTTGTTCCAATGCTTAATTATTTTCACCGCTAAAGATTGACACCAGTGTGAATACACTTGAACTCTCATATTACAGTGGTGAAGACTGGGGTCGCCATTGTGCCCTTCCCTGGATTGGCAGGCCAAGGGGAGAAACCAGAGTGTGAGGGAGGAGCTTTCCCCTGTACCATAAAAGAGCACAAAGACCATGCAAGACTAATGCTGCCACTGGTGCTACAGTCCCTAAAGTGGGCAGGGAAGTGGGGAGGTCATCAAAGCCTCATCTGCCCTTAGAAACAGGCCCTAAAGTCTCTGCCCACTTGTCTGTTTGGATGGAGAGAACACACTGTGTCCTTTCAAAGACAGCACCAGTGGTTATACTTTTCCTGCAGTCCTAGAGAGACAGGCTCAGATTCTCAAAGGTATTTGGGTGCCTAATTCCTGAGGATCTGAGCCACTGTGCCTGCTTCCATGAACTCCTACTGGCATGGTGTACTCCCGTACCATCCTCTGGCCTGCACAGACAAAGGATGAAGGGCTACACTCGGCATTAAGTGTATTGTGGAAATAATTACATGGGGCCAAATCTTTAGTTTAACCACACTGACTACACTGTTCAGCTCAGTGAGGAGTAGCCACAACACTTTAGTCACCCTTCCTGTTTAATGATTCATTGACTTAATTTGCCTTGGAGATCTTAAGCCTCACTTTCTCAGCTGGAGGATGGATGTCACAAGCACTGCCAGATAATGGAAAAGCAGCTCCACAGTCAAGAGTCTCTCCATAAAGGTGAGGCGAAGAGAGCGCGAGAGCCTACAAAGTGATCTGGAGGGTTTCCAAGGCAGTAATAATAATAAAACCTGAAAGAGAGAAAGTTGTATAAATACTTCACACTGGAAAAGCTCTTCTTCTTTTGTTATTGAAAATCTGCTCATTTTCTGCAGGAGACAATATATTTATTGCTAACTGTCTGTCAATCTGCAGCATAAAAATATCAGCCAGAATCATATTCATATGACCAGGCTAGACATTAAAGTTAATCTGAAAAATACTCATTTTCCTATGTTACCTTATATAACCAGCACATAGGTGCAACAGTGGTTTACTGTCAGGTTTTGTTCTATTGTGTTTCAGCTTAGAGTGTTACTTGACAACTGTGAAAATGTTGGCTTGCCCTGTGTCTTACAAGGGGACGCATTAGAAAAGCCTGACATTTGTCAAATGAAGCTGTTATCAGAATAGACTATTTTTAGGTCTCTCTTGAAACTGCATGATAAGTACCTGAAAGCTAATGATCCTCCTGTTTCAACAGAGAACTGGTTTCTTGAGGAAAGACAGACACAGGAGCAGAAGGGTGCCTGCAATGTCTTATGATAAATTGTAAGATGAAGGGACAATAGGATGGTTTGGTTTTAGTAACAGCCCATAGGGAATCAATACAATGCTGTGCAATGTATTTCAGATTGAGAGATCTGTGTTACTGAGGATTGAGTGAGAATTTTATAATCAGGTCAAATCTGGTTCCAAAGTTAAGCCTAGTAATGATCCACTTTTATAAAATCTAAGAACAATAGAAATGTTTCCATGAGTTTTTTGTTTAAATTTAACTCCAATAGAAACAGTTCATTTTTAAAAAATACACAAACATTCTCCTGAAATGAGAGCTAGTACTAGCTTTTATGGGGTCCTGTGCAAAATCCAGCAGGTTTTCATATTCCACAAAATACTTCTGGGATGGGAGTGTCTGGAAACCAGACATGTCAAAGATGATCATCACTAAGGGATGTAACTGAGTTTTGTTACATGCATAGCACCAACAGTCTACACACAGATATAAAGACCAGCTAGATAGTTTATGATCTAGAGAATAATTAGCAGTGGGGAAAGGTGTGTATCATTTGTCATTACTGGGGTGAGTTCAGAAAAGGCACATCAAGGATTTCAGGGAGAGGGTTCTTCAAGTGTAAGTCATAGTGAGTTATGAGGTTGGCATGGTGCTGGGTACGTGCTGACAAAGCACAGTTCCTGGGGTAGCTGCACACTTGGCAAATGCTGTAAAATTTTACTTTACCTAGTTATTGAAAGGAGTAGGGAGCTCAGACAATGTCTTATAGCAGAACAAAGAAATATGTATGTTACTGGCTGTTTCGGGAAATGTGCCCACAGTTAAAAATTCATTAACCTGGGTTAAAGATGGGTGCATAAAACCAGCTCACAATCACTTTGGAATTGTGAGGTAAAGCTGTAGTGAAAGTGGTTTTTAAAAGTAAACCCTCAGATCTAGAGCAGTTGGTTGCAAAGAGAAATGGACTGTCTCTGCTATATAAGCAGAAAATGAGTAGAGAAAATGAGGCTGAGGTCTCTCATTTGCAATGTGTTTGATCCTGAAGGGAATGAACCCAGGTTAATTAAAGACATAAATTAAAAGTTGCTGAAAATGTCAGTTTCTTAAAACCAAGCTAGTATTTCATGTACTAAATGATAAAAATAAGGTGCAGATTAGCAAGTATAAAAACTAGGACTGAGATGTTCAAAGAGGACTAAAGATGTTAGGTGCCTAAATCCCATAGGCATCTTCGAAAATACCAGTTTAGAGTCTGTGGGAATTATGAACTAAGCCAACCCAACCTACAGAAATATCTATTGGGCACGCTAAGGCGGAGCACAACACTTCATATTTCCATCCCTGAATTTTCTCCAAATCATTCTGTCTGGGGAAAAGGGGGTATTTGCTACTCCAATGAGTGGACAACATGTTCAGTCCACAAACCCCATCAATCTCCAAAGGTCCTGGAGGGCCAGGTTCATCCAACACTGAGATTCTGTGCTGCCAGGCTGCCTTCCTCCTGACTCTCCCAGATCATTGGCCAGCTCACTACTAGCAGGCTCCATGTGAGAGCAGAGCTACTCCTGGGACTTGTGAAGAAGGTACAAAATGCACAACCTTGGGCTCTGATTCTGTGCACCTGCCATGGAATATGGTATAAGGAGTGACAAGGCTTCAGAGGTGGCTGTCCACCCATTACCACCAAGGTAGGGGATATTTTCCAGATGCAAGCAGGGTCTGAATGAACTCTCCCCTGACATCTAATGATGAGCTGGGAAAGAGAACTTCAGGAGCTGACCTTGTTAGCATGGGCACACCCATCCTGCATGGGTGCTCAGCATGATGGGACTGCTTTACCCAAATGATCAATTTTGGCTGGCGTTGGATCACAGGTACTAAAGGGTTGTTATCCTTGTTATGTGAATCAAGGGCAGCTAGAATCAAACTGTGCTTGGCATATCCTCCACTAAACTGCACTCGCGAGGCAGAAGACATGGGTGCCAAAGACCAGTGGAGTTAAGA
Organism: Emydura macquarii macquarii; assembly: GCF_026122565.2. NCBI lineage: Eukaryota > Metazoa > Chordata > Testudines > Chelidae > Emydura > Emydura macquarii. The sequence goes on from NW_027131164.1 coordinate 15,506,012, forward strand.
GAGATGATGATAATGATGATGGAGGAGGAGAAAGAGGAGGATGAGGATGACAGATACTTGTACTTGGTGGTGTGGGCTCTGCCTAAGGGTCTCAGACACTATTTGAGCCTTCCTCTCTCCACTGCGTAATAACACATCTGATTAAGACTCAATTAAGAGTCTTGTTACACACCACAGAGCTGAAATCACTGATAACCAGGTCTAAGCATTAGACCTGCTTTGGGACATTGTTTCTGATGCAAGAGACTGCCCCTTGTGCATCAGCAGTGAGGCTTCCCTACTAATAGCTAAAATCACTGGGAGCTGTGTTAAATGTTGGGACTTCTGACAGCAGAGCAGTGGTGAGTATCTGGCAGGCCAGCTAGTGGAGCAAGCAAGAAGCCTTCTTTCCCTCCCCACCTCCAGGCAGGGTGGGAGGTGAACTCTGCAGCTGCACCTCTGAACTCTAGGACTGCATTGACCAAGTACAACAACTGTGAGCAGGGTGCTGTGAAGGGAGAGGCACATTAAAGGAACTTCTGGTTGTTGGACTTAAGAACCTGAGGAAAAAGGAAACTGCCCAGCAAACTCTGGGGTGGTGTTTTGCTCATGGTTTTATGCTTATGAATCCTGTTTGCTGCATTTTTCAAGTTAATGCGGGTTGCTTTTCCCCCTTTTATTAAAAGTTTCTTTTCTACATTCAGTTTCTGTGCTTGCCAGAAGGGAAGTATTGCCTCTATAGGCACCACATTGCCTCTACAGGTGCCAAGGGGTGGTGTGTCATTGTCTCAGGTTACTGGATGAGGGCTTTTGTGTTACATTGTTATAAAGAAATCTCTAGGTTTTGAACCTGGCCTTTGTTGCTGCTGACTCCAACTGACGGAAGGGTTACATAAATATGGGTTCAAAGGTCACAATTCCACCCTGTCTCTTCAAAAGATTATAGCAAGTGGATCAATTTTATTTTGGGTGTATACTTCCAGTCGTGTGTAGCTACTCTAATGCAACCAATGACCCATCTTTAGATGTGGCTGAATACTAAATCAAACTTATTCTAGATCTTTTTGCAATTTTTATTTAAAAACACAGATTCATCAACATATTAGGTTAATTAACAGCTCAAAATCATATTTGACCCTTAATTAATAAACAATAAGTTGCATTATCTGTGGTCCCTTTATGGTATGGTTTCTGCCATTGAATTATATCAGAGATTAATGGATCAAATCATGTGGGGTCTAGAAATGTCATTTGTCACCTTCGATGACATTTTAATCAGTGGAAAAACTGACCAAGAGCACCTCCATTATTAAACTGCCTGCCAAAGTATGGCCTGAGGTTACAGGGCTCTAAATGTAACTTTTTTGCAGTCAGGGAATCTATTTGTATCATTGCGTAGATGCAGAAGGTAATCATTCTCCTGCAGACAAGTTAGATGCAATAATATAGGACCCCGTGCCAATAAATATGTCTCAGTTGAAATTCGGTTGTGCTCTGTTAAAATATAATGGTAAATTTATAACAAATCTGTGCTTATAGTTGCCAGCCCTCCAACAGAGCTACCATTGAAAACAAACAGCAATGTTCTTCCAAAAAGGGTTAAATTGCTACTGGGATTAGCCAAACAGCAAATGATGGCCCTGAAAATATTAGTGCAAATGACCCAGCCTTTCCAACGTGCTTTGTAACTACTCCTTCTATACATGGAAATGGGGCTATGATTCTTCACATAGAGCCAGAGTGTGTATGACTGCTCTGCAGGTGCACTAGGGGCAGAGGAAGGAAGATGCAAGGAGACAGATGCAATTGCAGTGTTCCAAACCAATCTTTGATCACCTGCAACCTTTTTATTCTCTATCCTGGAGAGATGAAGTCTGGAGGTTTGGATGTTTCTTGAAGCCCTTCCTAGGCTTGGAGAATGAAGGGATTCTTAGGAGGAGATGTGCCTGCAGAAAATACCAGTTTTTACAGAAACCACATTTTTCATCCAAAAAGAAATGTCAATGACCAATTGCCAACCATCACAAATATTAATTAAGTTGCACAAGCTTAAGTCATGACATTACTAGTCCAAAGCCAAACATCACAATGCAACATACCTTTGAGAAAACATAAAAGGAACCAGTGGAGATACAGCGGTGGCTCAGCTGGAAACAGTTTAATGTCAAACCAACCAAACAAAACATTTCAGCATAATGGAATCTTAAAAAAAACCCAACCTATTCATTCTATGAAAAATTTTGATATTTCAACTTTGTCCCAATTTGGGATGAAAACAAGTGTTGAAATATCAATTTCTCTTTTGATGGAAATTCTGATTTTCAGTCAGCTCTCCTTAATATATTATGCCAACACTTTTAAAAAAAGATTTGATGATTCAACTGACCACAGACACTTTCACACCAAAAGAAATGTACCTGAAACTTTTGGGAGTTCGTTCAAACAGCAAGAGTGAAAACAATAGTAATTTATACAGGTTGACTAGCAAGGCCATATTGTGAACTACAAAATGTCTACTGAACTATTCCACAAGTAGCACGTCTTTATCTTTTAGTCCCCTGAGCTAGATCACCATGCAATAAAGGGTCTTGCTTATGTCAGAGTCTTGTTTTCTCCTTCTTTACACATTATTTCCCTTCTACTCTGGAATATCCAAGTGTTGATGGCTAGTGCTTCAGTGGGATCTTACCTCCAACCACAGCATAAGTAATTTGTCTTCACCATGATTTATGCCTCTGCCATTAATTGATCCCAGGAGAGGAGTGTAATGTGTATCAAGCAGCTTGTATCCTCAAACCAGAACAGTGAATATGTGCTCAACGTAACTTAGTCTTTGTAGCCGTGTCAATAAGAATCTTCAATACATCTCTTCAGGACTATACTGCTTCCTTACTGCTGGTGCAGTATGGTGCATTGCCACACTGTAAACTTATTGGCTGAATTTTTAAATTTTGTAATTATCTTCACTATGAATAACTGTTACCTTCATCCTCTTTTTTATCTGCTGCCTGCTGCTGTAGATCTGTCTGTCCCATTGAATTAATTTAGCACATCCAAAAGCAACGCTTCCACAGTGATTGAGAAAAGCTTTATGCAATGTTCACATTACAGCTTAAGTCGGTATTAATTATGTCACCAAGGGGTGTAAATATACCATTCCCTGAGTGATGTAAGTTACACCCACCTACGCACTGGTGTGGACAGTGCTATGTTAGCAGGAGAAGCTCTGCTACTGCTGCTGTCACGTGCTGAAGTATTTAAACTGACGGCTTAAATCGGCATAGGGCGGCTACACTAGAGAGTTTACAGAGGTGCCGCTGCATCTACATTAGCCAGAGACTTCGGAACAGGTCCTTAGCGGGTGTTAATCAGCATAGCTTGATTGAAATCAATCGAGCTATGCTGATTTACACCGGCTGAGAATTTGGCCCAGAACCTCACTGAATATATTGGGGATAAAGTAATTAGTACACTATAATGGAAGGCATTAATATGTTGGTTTGGTTCAGCTCTAGGATCTCCACAGGTAAATGAACTAATATAATTGTGAGCTGATTTTGCTGCATGACTCAAAGACACCTTTTGGATTTTCTCTTGTGTTTTGCATCTCTCATTCTCAGGTCTCCGGTCTCCATGCTACTAAAACACTCATTACAAAATATGAGCATCATGATACTTTTAAAAATAGGAGGTGACAATATTGTTATTTTGAAAGGTGCTAATGGCTGCCGACAGGTGGGTGTTAGATCCAAAGACAATTACAAACCTCGCTACTGCCAATGGGTGTGCCAAGCACTCTTTCAGGCTCTACAGAAGGAGCAATCAAGTGCAGTATTTAGCAAAAACAACTGCAGACCATGGTGGTAACTGCCCAAGGAAACAGGCAGGCAAGAGCTAACAGGAGCTGCTCTGGATGTAAATACAAGTGCTAGGGTACAAACTATATGTGTTTTGGAGGCAGAAAGTCAGGAAAAGGCATATGAGTGTGACTATGAAAGGAAGCAGAGAGTGGGTTTCTCTAGGCATGGTGCTTGTGATAGTGATACACTGGGGATTTCTGAACAAGGAAACTGCTTGCTGTTGTTCATTTCTTCTGTGTTCAGGGAAATGGGACTTTGTGTATATTTTGTGTAACTAAACAAGTTTACACCAAGAATATACCTGTCTCATATCATCAATTTCTCATTCTAACAGAGGCCCTGAATTTTAGCTAACCGCTTGGGCCACAGGGGCAACACTATGAATTGCATTTCTTTATAAATTACAAACTAGTGTCACTATATTAATTTGGGGGGTGGAGGGTTTTCAGAGAGGAAGGGAAGTTGCAAGAGACAGTCTTATAGGGTCCTTTAGTATCAGACACATTATTAATAATTCATGTCATCTGTTTTTATCATTGTAGGACTTGGTTGAAATGAAAAAACAAACAAACAGATTTTCTTGTATCAGAGCAGCTTAAGTTAGAGTAAATAGGTGTTGGCTTTGTGCTAATAAAATAATAACTGTTGTTAGAGTGGGGCATCAGCAATAGCTTTAGAAACACTGTATTGTATCATACTCCATTTTCAATCTTCCTTTAGTGTCCTATAAGAAAATATTATAGAATGAACTCAAGGTAACAAGAATCACTTCACAGGATATTGCAAACCTTGGATAGATCCTACTCAGATTATTCCTTACCTTGTTCTTCTGATCTATATACATGTGATACAATGCTGTTGCTCTAAATAGGTTCTTATAATCACTGTCAAAGGATTGTTGAGAGCATCAACAGTTCTACCTCATGAGATCTTAATCACCTGCAACTATCTCTCTAGCTCCTATCATTAATGAAATCTCACCATTTTAAAATGAAGTAGAACTCATTGAAATAGGATGTCCATTTTAGAAATGCTATAAGACAGACAGGTTTCAGCTCTTGTGCTTTATTGCCATGGTTTGAAATTCTGTGAAAGCAAAAAGTCAGAGGCCGTTGCACAACAATGGATGCATGTGAAATCTCCCAGTGGAACAGACATGCCAGGCAGTGGATGAGAACAGCATTGTTGTCTCTGCTATCCAGCAAAAAGCTTCAACAGTCAATCATGACTTAAAGAAATTCCAGTTCCTTGCTGGGTTAGGATGCATAATATCTATGCAGTTGAATTATATTTGCTATTCCTTTTTCAGTTCAAACATTTGAATATGAAGTGACTAGCACGGAATCAGTGTCTTCACTCATTGCATGAAATAATTTACCTGACTGGGGAATATCAGTTCATCTCATACATCAGTTTCTGTGCTGTTTCAGTGTAAACTTCTGATACTGTATCTGATGCTTTCAATTATTTAGAGCAGGTGATAACTTAGTGTCTATTCACCCCCCCCCCCCCCCGCTCCCATTTTTCCTGAACTCCTTGTGAAATACCTTTGTTTATCCATTCTTTGTAAGATTCTTAGTTTATCACCAGTCACCCTCTGTTCTGAGACTCAAAGTCATCTTTGGAGAGGACAGCTACTGCATGCCTAAAACTGCATTGTGCAATGATCGGAAAAACCAATTTGGTTAAGACTAAAATTATTTTATTGTAATTCAGTTGAGCTTTAATTTATTTCTGTATTATTTCTAATAAAATATTAAAATACTGTGCCTGCAAGACAGGAAAAATGTGTAGGAATTACATTTTATTTCAGAAAAATAGTGTAGAGAAAATGGCACCCTTCAACTGCATGTGTTTGTTCAAGGAACAGCAGAAATAAAACACACCGATTAAGCGCTAAATACAAATGTCTTTCTAGTTCTATGGTCTCCATCACTTCAGCATCTGAATGCCTCCCAAGCATTTTCGGATCTATCTGCAAAACTCCTCTGTGCAGGATGGAAGTACTGTTATCCCTGTTTCATAAATGAGGATCTGAGGCTTCGAGAAATTAAGTGTCTCGCCCAAGGTCACACAGGCAGGTTGTATCAGAGAGGAGAGTTGACTCCATGTCTCTTGATTCACAGTCTAAGGCCCTAGCCATAAGACTATTCTATATCTTTATGAGATGAGAGACAAATTACTATTATTTTGATATAAATATGACACAGGAAGAACACATTTTAAAGAAGATTTTCTAGTCTTCTATTCTGCTCAACAGTTTCCTGTAGAAATGGGGCTGCACCTCAGCTCCACAACTTTGGGGCCTTTAAGACCTTGGTATCTACCTAGTTACTTATCTGTCCCTCTTCACAGTAGCATTTGAGTGCCTCTTAATATTTAAAAAACAGAAATCAAAATAATACACTCTCTCTCTTTATTCCTTCCTGACTTGATTAGTTTTTTGTGTGTGTGTGTGTGTAATGTATTGTGAGAAAGCTAGAAGGAAAAAATGAGTTTTTAATTTAGTTCTGAACACTGATATCCATGGCCATTCTTTTCTCTTGTGAATCCTGCCTATGGATCCTCAAAAGTTCATCAAACCGGATATATATCAGCAAAACATTTTGGGTTCAACAACTGGCGTTTTCCAATGAAACCCTCTTTCCTACCAGCTCTATCTGTGAGACAGGTAGGGGGGATTTGTACAGGGCAGCTTCTCTACACTTGAAGTGCTACAACTGCTCTACTGTAGTGCTTCTGTAGAGACACACTGCAGCGACAGGAGAGATTCTTCTGTTGGCATGGTTAATCCACCTCCCTGGTAGTAGAAAAATTCTTCTGTGAACCTAGTACAGGGGTTAAGTTGACTTAACTATGTCGCTCAGGGGTGATGACTTAACTTTTGAGTGTAGACCTGGCCTATGCAGGCCCAGTGGCAGCTGCTGAGGAAAGCAGGAGACAGACTGGCTGTTAACAGACAGAAGCAGGGGTATTTGGAGGTGCCTTGGGACAAATGGAAAATGCATGTATAGCTCTGACAGTCCACATACACTTCTCAGTGAATAAACTTGAGGTGAATGGCCTTGTTTTGTTTAATTTTCAACTCACTTGAACGCTGAGGGTTTGAAAGTTTGAGTTTATGGTTGTTGAGTTCATGTTCCACGTAGTGGTGACCGTGCAAAGAGGACTAGAGAAAAAAATCCCACAAATAGGGAGGAAAAGGGAGCAGCGTGGAAGACGGAGAGATTCTAATGAGAAATATAAATGCAGTATGAACTATATTATAAGCCTGTATATAGGGCACCCATTTGTGCCAGTCAAGCTTCTAATACATAACATCTGCTTCCCTTTAGCGAGTAGGAAAACATGCCTTTATTTGTAATTGAATTATATTTGGGGGATACAGGGAGAGGGGGATAATCGTGTGGGAGAAACATGGATTTAAACAGGGAAAAAAGGTCCACATAGTTTTATGAGCCTCCCCATAACAGTTCAAGTCATCTGCAAAATGTCAAACTCTACCATGTTTGCACATCCACACCATAAACAGTTACTACACACAACTGTTGCTCCTAATATTGTATTGTCATAGGTGATCACTTGGTTTGCCTCCATGAAAAAAACAGCTCTAGCTACTCATGCAGCTGTTACTGTATATTGGATTTGGATTGTAAAAAGGGAATGTGGCAATCCACATGTGTAGTTTAAAGCTTTGCAAAGCCATTAAGACTAGCTCAGTGGTCCCCTGAGTGAATGTCTGTGGTTCTGGTGGTGGGTAAGAGACAGTTTGTGCCTGCATATCTGGGGATGTGGGATTTGCCACATCAAAAAGGACCATTACACCATTACATCGGGTGATGGCTCATAATTGATATTGTAAAGTAAGCTGAAAACCAGAGTGTGTCTTAAAAAGATAAATATGTTCTGTAAATGTCTGTTTATTTTAAACTTAAGATTCTTTGTTTTGTTTGAAAGTTTTCAGGATTTTTGTTGGTTTTTTATTGAACAATTTCATTTTGTTCTGGTGGGAAAAATCCTACTCTTTTAAAGAAAAAACTTTTAATTACCTCACCCCCACTCATTTCCACTTTCTTGTTCACGCTCTCTCTCTCTTTTTAAAACTTTCCCCTACTTTTCTGGATGGAAAATGGTTTTAAAAGAGGTGTGTGTGTGTGTGTGTGTGTGTGTGTGTGTGTGTGTGTGTGTGTGGGGGGGCGGGGAAGGGGAGGGGATTTTCTTTCACAATTTCAAAATGAAAGACTTTAAAACATTGGACTTATTTTTGTTTTGAAATTTAATAAAAAAAAGTTCTGCAGAAGTGATTTTTTTTTTCACACAAATTCTATTGTCATTGAAAATGCATTTTTTACTGATTTTTTTTCAGTCAAACAAATTTTGATTGGCTCTGTGGAAAACACTATTAATACATCTAGCAATTATTGCAACGGTTGGTGTAAATGACAGATGGAGGGGAGATACTTTTTTTCTTTCCTGGATCTGCCTGGATTGCCAGCAGCTGGCAATGGATTGGATAACAGGAGATGGATCAGTTGATGATTTCCTGTTCTGTTCTTTCTTTCTAAGCACCTAGCATTGGCCATTGTTGGAAGACAGGATACTGGGCTAGATGGACCATTGATCTGACCCAGTATGGCCATTCTTATGTTCTGGAGCAATAAACATAGGGACAAGCAGACATATGTAGAATGGTCTCAGATAATAGATTTGAAATCCTGACTTAGATCAATAGCAATGCAAAGTTCCCTTTGTTATTCATCATGTTATTTATCTTCTTCCTCTGAAGCATTAGGGAGGGCCACGGCTGGAGATGGGATACAGGAGGAGGGCAAGGACTCAGAGGTGACTTCAAGAATTCTCTCTCACAGGTGCTTGGCTGGCTGGCTGTTGCTCACATGCTCAGGGTCTAACTGATCACCATATGTGAGGTTGGGAAGGGATTTTCCCAGAGGTCAGATTGACGGGGACCTTGAGGGGTTTTCACCTTTCGCTGCAACAAGTGGGTGGAAGTCACTGGCCAGATTATTTGGGTATATCTCACTTAAATCATTTCCTTGCAATGGCGAAGGCCTCAGGCAATGATGCACCTCGGTCCCTCCCATTCTCTGCCCGTGGCATGTAATAGTTTAATCTCCTGTGGGCTGTAATACTTTGGTCTATTTATGGGTGCTGGGTTTAGTGTGCAGGCACTGTGCGGTGTTGGTGACCTACGATATACAGGAGGGCAGACTAGATACTCTGGTGGTCCATTCTGGCCTTGAACTCTGTCTCTCTGTTTATTATGGTAGTACCTATGGACCAACCAAGAAAGGGTGGGTTTGTGCTGGGCGCTGTACAAACAGTGGTAGACAGTCCCTGTCCCAAAGAGATTATAGTCTAAATAGCTAGGACAGAGGGTATGTCTACACTGCAAAAAGAGGTGTGTTCTTAATTAGGGTTAGCTAACCTGCATTAGCTAACTCAGGTTAAAACAGCAGTGAAGACATGGCAGCTCAGCTTTTAGCTTGAGTAAACAACTTGAATTACAACCTATAGATCAGCCTGGGGTTGAAGTCAAGCTGAGTTAAAAGCTGAGTCACCATTTTGTCACTGCTATTTTAACCCAAACTGTGGACCCAAGTTAAGAAGACTTTTTTTTGCAGTGTATACATGTCCAGAACACAGAGTGAGGGAATGGATATAACACACTAACAAAGCAACCAGCGTGATTGCATAAAATGTCATGTTAGGTTTTTTGGGGGGTGGCAGCGAGGGTTTACTTGGGTGGAGATCAGCTTAAACAGAAAGACAAGGGAAGGGGGAGTTAACACTGGAGGGAGGGATGGAGGGGAATTGGGGCAGTGGAAGAAGGAGAAGAGTAATGATATGTCTACACTGTGATAAAAAAACCCACGACACAGAGTCTCAGAACCTGGTTCAGCCGATTTGGGGTCATGGGGCTCAGGTCGTGGGGCTAAAAATGGCTGTGTAGATGTTAAGGCTTGAGCTGGAACCTGGGCTCTGTGACCCTGTGGGCCAGGTGCATGGAGGCTGGATGAAAAGGCTGTGAGGCAGGGCAGTGGGAAGCAGCTGAAGCAAGCAGCCAAACACCACAGCCTGGAGAATGTCCATTCAACACTGCAGAAAATACTCTGCTGATATCATCACCTTCATTTGGCAAAGGTCTAGCTGTTCTACAGTGTCATCAGAGGTGTTCAGCAGTTCATCATGATATATTGAGATAAACAGGGAAAGTCTGAATGTGCTGTTACCGATTTTTTTTAATCAGTTGAAAGAGACGTTTTGTATTTATTCACTGCATTTCTTTATGAGGTGTGAGCCTTCTTAGTGGACAAGCTGGGAGGTTTGGAAGTCTTCCAGAACTCTGCTAATACAGAATCACCTACATTATAAAATTATAATAATTATTATTATTAATTATTAAGTGAAAGCAGACTGAGTCAAGCCTTTAGGTACATGACCATTGTGACATTACAGCTGTGTAAATCAGGGAGAAGTTGAAAGGACAAAGCGACCACCTTGCTACACAAACTGTTTAAAAACTGTTTGCAATAAGAGACCTGGTCATTTTTGTACTATTTCAGAAACAGTGTAATAGGGTCCTTGGTGGACTGGGTGGCCTAGTGGTTAGCACCCACCCAACTGTAGGGGCAGTGTTAGGGGAGCCTGGGCCCGCTTCATTCCACCGGGCTCCAAACCAGGGCCCTAGAAGGGTTAGCTCTATTTAGCCTTTGCAGGGGGGCTTCTGGTCTACCCTCCCTGGGTCACTTCCCACAACTGCTTCATTCCCTCAGTTTCTGGTCCCAGATAAGAAAAAAGAAACCAAACTCTCAGCCCGAACTGGGCTCAGCATATAGTCCTGTTCCCTTTGGGAGCCTTCTCCAGCTCCTTTTGGCAGGAGCTTTTAGGGCAGGTCTATAATCCTTCCCAGTCTCCATTTTCTGAGCTCAGTTCCTCCCTTTTAAACCCTGTCTCCAGCTGGAGCATGCTCTGCAGGGCTGGAGGGGCGGGGCTATCTGAGCCCAGTACTGTTCTTTAATCCCTTCTGGCCCAGTGTGGGGCTTGTATATCCCATCACGTACAGCATGTCATGTACTCTCATATTTCGCATGTGTGCAATATGCAGGATCAAATACGTGGCACAATATATGTGAGGGAAAAATATTACCCATCTGGAATAGATTTAAAGTGTATTTTTTCATTTTAAATGTTAGAAATTTAACAATGAATTGCGGTCTAAAATAATTTACTTTGCAGAATATTGACAGCTGTATTAGGAATTACTTCCAAGACAATCGATAAGTTATTATGTGGACTCTCTGGTTTCAATTACATTGATGATGAATTGATGAATTTCAAGAAAGCCTTGCAAAAGCAAGGGTGTGTGTGTGTGTGTTCTTTTTTAAACATGGCTATTTGGTTGCAACTTCTTGGGACTTGGGATTTTGACTGAGACTAAACTTTTCTAAAGTTTCTACCATTGTATAATCACAGTTAGGACCACAAGACATGGAACTGGAAGGGAACTCCTAGGTCATTGCGTCCAGTCTCCTGCTGTCCCAAGCAACCATATCGCATAATCCTGTTGATACATTTATCAAGCTTCATCTTAAAACTAGTTAGGTTCTTCGTTCTGTCTACTCCTATTGGGAGGCTGTTCCAGAATCTCACTTCTCTGGTGTTTAAGAACCTTCTTCTAATTTCTAGACAGAATATATTCATGGCCAGTTTATACCCATTTGTTCTTGTGCCAACACTATCCTTTAGTTTAAATAGCTCTTCACTCTCCCTGGTGCTTACCCTCCTTTCAATCTTCATATTGCTAGGGCTAATCAAACCAAGCTCTTTTAGTCTCCTCTTGTAAGACAGGCTCTCCATTCACCCAATCATGTAAAGTGTCCAGATACCGCAGTGACAGATGTAGTATAAAAACCGAAATACAATAAGATAGTATCCCTAGTCTTGGATACACTGGTGCAAGTTCCTATATACCGTGTGAAATCTCCTGCTCTGACAACAGGAGCTGATATGAGTACATTTTGTTCTTGTCCCTTCTTAATTCTTCTGGAACTACCCAAACTGAAATATTTAGTATGTTTCTAATTCAGAATTTCTACTTACTATAACTTTAAACCCCCATATTTAAGATTCGTGCCCTATCCTGTTCTCTTTGAAGTTACCATCAAAACTCATTGATTTCAATGGAAGCAGCAATACCCTAAATTACTTAGGCTGCCAACTATGCAAATCTCTGGTTTCAGTTTACAGGGGTTCACCTGCATCTCTTTTACAGGATTGCTTTGAGTGCGTTCACAACCTATTAATTTCATTTTGGTTTTGAACAAACCCCATCATTTCATGGAAAATTCAGCCAAAATCACAAGACTTGGGCTGTTACCATGCATAAACCATTGTAAACAATAATAGGTCTGTCTGCAAACACTCCTTCAAAACCTTGCCAGCTCTGCAAAAGGATTTGCAAAGCACAGCAAAACTTTAGAAAAGTTAGGTCCAAGATCTGGGTTTTAACAAAACCCCAAATCAGACAAACTGATTTCCTTTATCATTTCAAAGATTTCACATAGCTCTAGAGACTTTGTGGTCATGTGAGATGTTTATCTTTATCACTGTATAACGTCTTTCATCCTCTCCCCTACATGTGGGACACCCACTCTGAACTAGATCATAAGGCCACTACCCTCTGTACCTTCAAATCATTCTTCAAACCCCATTTCTTCCCTGACACTCACACAGATGGAGAGGTTATGGGGCAGTTGTTTTCTTCAGTGTTTTTTTAAGTAAATAATCTATATATCAAAACTGCCTCCTTTTAATTTTATCCCTCTGCCTCATCTTTCATAAGAACATAAGAATGGCCATGCTGGGTCAGACCAATGGTCCATTTAACCCAAAGTACCCTGTCTTCAGATAGTGGCCAATACTAGTTGCTGCCAAAGGAATGAACAGAACAGGGTAATCAACAAGTGATCCATCCCCTGTCATCCAGTCCCAGCATCCGGCAGTCACAGGCTTAGGGATACCCAGAGCATGAGGTTGCATCCTTGCTCATCTTGGCTAATAGCCATTGATGGACCTATCTTCTATGAACTTATCTAATTATTTTTTAAACCCAGTTATAATTTTTGGCCTTCAGAACATCCACTGGCAATGAGTTCCACAGGATGACTGTGCATTGTGTGAAGAAGTACTTCCTTATTTTTGTTTTAAATCTGCTGCCTATTAATTTCATTGGGTGACCCTTGGTTCTCATGTTATGTGAAGAGGTAAATAATACTTCCTTATTCACTTTCTTCCCACAATTCATGAGTTTATCATATCACCCTTTAGTCGTCGCCTTTCCAAGATGAATAATCCCAGTCTTTTTCATTTCTCCTTATATGGAAGCTCTTCCATACCCCTCATCACTTTTATTGCCCTTCTCGATACCTTTTCCATTTCTAATACACATTTTTTGAGATGGGGCACATTGTTTGTCTTTAGACTGTCAGCTCCTTGGAGGAGAAACTGGGGACATCTACATTGCAGCTGGACATGTAATCCAGGTTGGATAGATGTACACGCACTGGCTTTGATTGCGTTAGTGCACTAAAAACAGTTGTGTAGCATGGCAGCACAGGCTAGTTTCCTGAGTACTTACCTAGGGTCCTGGATAAGATTGTACTCGGCTGGCCACTGCACCTATGCTGCTATTTTCAGTGCACTAGGAGGTTGATCAAAAGTAGCACGTGTACATCTTCCTGAGATGGAAATTACATCTCCAGCTCCAGTGTAGATGTACCCTGTTTCTTCCTGTATTTGTATGGTGTGAAGCATAATGGGGCCATGATCCTGAATGGGATCTCTTGGCACCATTGCAACATAAACAAATGATAATAACAATATAGAGCTTTTCTGCAACTCGTGTGCTCAAGGACTCAAGAGTAAAGGTCCAGAGAAAAAATGCAGTTTGGTGAAAGACAAGCTTTTGTTGGTCAGGAGGCTCGCTTTAGCAGTTTACAATCCCACTAGCAATTTCCTGTACTAGTCAGTCCCTTTTGGAGTTGTATTTTGACATCCTTGAACCTTATAAATCTACTGATCGTCATAACCTGGTACTTTGCATCAGAATAAACAACCCACCTGTTAATGAATTTACTGAAACAAGGCATCAATTTTACTGGTGTGGCCAAATTTTTCCTAACACTGACTTTTAATAATCTTTAGGAAAAGGCAGCTGGCTAAAACAAAAGGATTGCTAAACCAATACTGTAGCTTTATTTAAACATTTTGAAAATATGTATGTTGAAACGCTGTATGAAAGGGTGCCAAAATAGTGAATAATAGTGGACATTATTTTAAAATGTTCATCTGTAACTACATCTCTCTCTAAACTTAGAATTTATGTTGAGTGAAGCTTTCTGGAGGAGGAATGCATTGTGTTTAAAAAATAAATTAATGGCCTTCAGTACATGTAGAGAAGGTTGGCAACTCTGCTTTACATGTGGTAATAAAAATGGTTTATTGGACTAACGTAGTTAAATGTAGGAGCCAAATCATACTCAGACTCAGCTCTGTAGCATATGCAGCTCTAGGGGCATCATTTGCTGACCTGGGTTCCGCCCTTGCCCCAGCTCCACTTGAGTTTCTGCCTAAATGCAAAGCTTAGAGGAGCTAAACTAAATATCTTTTCCTTCATTTAGCGGTATTGATTTTCCATTGCCTCCTTTTATGCAGCACCACTAATGTTCCCAATGTGCCTGAATCCATTAATTTTTTTCCCACTGCCTGCTTGCCTGCACCATAGCTATTGTACCCCAGAAGGCTTAACTCCTGTCAGCTACAGTAGGGGAAGCACTCAAAAGATTTCAGGGCTGTATCAGAGCCATTGCAGGCAGGCCAGGAAAATAAATAGGCTCAGGAGGTCACAAATAGGAGACAAGAACTTGGAGAAAACTGGAGTTGGGAACAGAAGAGGAATTTGATATCTTGGTGGGAGAGAAGGCTTCTGCTAAGCAGGGAAAGACAGGCAACAATATGAAACAGAAGGGGTCTGGGTCATTGGTTGTAGATGAGTAATTTTTTCTTTTTGATTCACATGTGTTTAATAATGCTATTGTGTGAGTCAGAGTGATTTAGTCTGGGATTTTGTTGAAATCCCAGATTCTATGCACAAACCTTTCAGTTTAGGGGTGCTGGATTCTCATCCACTTATTGTTAAGGGTGATGTGAACTGCATCAGTTTCCTAATTCATAGAGCATATCAATAAGCCACAAAAAAACCAGACAAACCATATTATAACATTTGACATAATTCTGGATTATCCGCTCTGATGAGATGTAGGAATGGATTTGCAAGTGTTGCGACTCACCAGTTAGATGCACTGGCAGAACTCTGAGAGGAAGTTTGTATTTCCACAACCTTCAAATTCACCTTCCAACCGTTTTGCTTTTCTAGCTCTCCTACCCTCTTCACCAAAGGACTTCATAAAAAGAGGCTTGGGCAATTCATTAGGCAGCTGTCTTTAAAAAAAACAACACAACTACACACAAAGAGCTCAGTACAAGTACAAACATTCTAAAAAAAAAATTAGAAAACTCTTCCAAAGTGAAAGGGCGTAAATTCCAATTCAAGCCAAAGGAAAGACACACTGATTTCACTGGGAGTTGGATCTGGACCAAATGAATGAAAATGAGAAGATCTAAACCTTGAACACGGGTTCTCTTATTATGCCACTTCAGTCACTAAACAGGAAGTATTCACAGGAGTGGGTTGGCCAATTTTCAATTAAAATTGAATTAAAAAATTCTTCAAAATAGTTCAAGATTTCATTGAAAAAACAAATTCCCTAAAACCTAAAAGTTTGATTATTGGTTGCAAAGATAGAAGACTTTCAGTTTTGGAGTTTTCAACAAAACACTAAAATTTGACAAAAGGAAAATTTTGTCCAACATTTCCATGTAGCCAAAAAGTCACATTGGAACGAAAAATCCTTTGGATGAAAAGTTGGACCAGAAATAGAATCACCCTAGCAGAAGATGCAATCACACTTTTAATTTACTAAAAAATTTGTACAAACCTTATATCAACCTAAAGTTCAAAATACAGGAGTCAAAGATTACAAATGCGAAAGCTTTAGAAGACATTCACCATTGAACATGTTTGCTGGATAAAACAGAGGCCCTGAGTGGGAATTTGAGAAAGGCCTTCTGATTGGGTGGTTTGCCCCTTAGCGGTAGTGGTGCATAGGGCTCAGCCATCTGCTGTGATATAGCATGAGCCTTTTAGATTTTGGCAGGTGTGACAAACAAGACATAGGCAAAATTGGGAGAGAGGAAATGGTCCCAGGAATAGAGGAGTGTTTGAGAGGAAAGCCCATTACTGTTTCTTTAAGGAGCCTTCAGGTGTGGGTGGGGCAAGTTTCCACTCTCTCCTAGCCAACTGGGATGAGCTTTGGGAAAGATACCAGCATATATGAGTCCTCTTCCTACATAGAAGCGAGACACAACCAGGAGAGGGTTGCCTACTGAACGCTTTAATCTGGAGGAGTAATTGGGGAAAAGGGCCAAGCTGAAGCTGAAACTGCCTAAAGCCCTGCAGCTGGCATAAACCACAAGCTTCAGCTCTGGGAGGAGAGCTGGGGGACCTCTTGTCAGAAAGAGGGAGTTACTAGCTGCCTGAATCACAAGTCCAGCTCCTGATTTAAGGAGGAAAACCATAAGGATGGTTGGAATATAGCCCACTGAGTGTCACTGACAGCAGAGATTCTCAGTAACAGAGCAGGCTAGACTGTGAGGGGCCTATCAGAGAAGGCAGGTTTATGTTGCCAGGTTTTGCCACCAGGAGATGATGGTTGCCTTCAGTCTTCAGCAATATGCCTGAATAGAGCCAAAATCTGGCTGAGTTCGTGGTTCTCTTGTAACCTTGCGCATCTGCCCAGGTCAACAAATGTTCCATGGGTCTGGAACAGCCCTAGAGGCTGAAGAGTTTTAACCACTTCCAGAAGCAGTTTTAAGCTGCATTAAGGATTTAAAACAGTTTTTGGTTTTTAAAGTGATTTAAGTTGTTACACGGCATTAAAGTCTTTAAGTGGCCATTATGGTTACCAGATGAGTTGCATCACCTGTCCCTTCTTGGGGTCTTTCCAGGTGCACGCCCCTCGCCGCACACAGGTGTCAGGCCTCAGGACTTTACATCCCCTGGGGTGGTCCACACTCAGACAAGGACGTGGGTTACAGCCCCCTGGGTAAAAACCATGACTAATTCAGCAGGTTGAACTGGGGTTGGTGATTTCTCTTTGGGAGGCTGTAACAGTATACATTTGCAGTGAGGCAGAAACAGCTTCAAAACAAAGCATGATTTATTTGCCAAAATAGTATGGAGTGCTAGACAAATGAATTTAAAACAATGAAGAGCTCTACACATACATTCTTTACCTAAGTTTAATCTCTCCATCCACAGCTCAGGCAGGTCTGGTTTATTTCCCATCTCTGATATAGAAGAACCAGGTTATATGCTTGCAGCCCTCTGACTCTGAGGCCTGGTCTACACTAAATTATGCTGGCATAGGTAGCAGAGTAAAAATCACACCTCCTACCCAGCATAGCTATATGAACCAAGCCTTCAGTGTACACACAAATATGTCTAGAGAGGAGTGCTTCTGTTGGCATATTTAGTGTCATTCAGGGAGGTGGCGTAGCTATGCCAGCAGAGAACGCCTTCTGTTGGTTTACAGTGTCTCAAGGCTTGTCTATACTGTAAAATTAAGTTGACCTAACTGATGTTGGCATACAGGCAGTGCTGTAATTACATCTCTTTTGCATGTCTACACTTTGCTGCTTTTATCAGCGGTGTGTGTCCTCACCAGGAGCTCTTAAATCAACTGTACTTTCACTGTGTGAGGCATTGTGGGATGGCTTCTGAAAGCCAGTAACAGTTGATATAAGCAACACAGTGTCTACACTGACACTGTGTCAACCTAACTACACTGACACTGAGGGTATGGACACTCTAATGGCGGCAAATTTGCCACTGTGAGATCAATCTATCCGCTCAATTGATCTGGAAGTCAGTTCAATTACACCACCTTCTCAAAAGGCATAGAGCTGCGTTAAAGGAAACACCTTTCCCGTCAGCGCAGTGCAGTGGAGATGGCGCGCTAAAGGGAAGTTAGGAAGTCGATGGGAGTTACGCAAGCTACGCAGACTTCTGTCTACTGCCGCCGAATTTCCTGATAAGTGTGTACTAAGCTTTACTCTATGCCTTTTGTAGAGGTGGAGTTATTCAGTTGGTGTAGGAGGGCAGCTACGTCAGCAGGAGCAAAATTTTAGTGTAGACACTTCCTTAGTTAAATAAATGTAAGATGCCTTATATTGACTTATCTGTAGTGTAGACCAGGCCTCAGTCAAACTGTTAGCCTTTTCACTGACACATCCTGGCCAGCCTGTCTCAGCTCACTCCTCCAAAAAACTGCTCCCTTTTTGCCAGGGACACCTTTTAAAAAATCTTTAGTTACTCAGGGTCTATTGAACTTTTAGGGTCTCCTATGATCCCAGACTTACCTTTGGGAAGAGTAAACATCCTAGCCTGGATGGAGACAGCTAGGGAATGTCTCCCACAAGTTGATTGTTATCTTAACTCCCATGAAGAAGGGTACCTCAAAGGCTGTCTTACCTGTGTCATGGTTTTACCTTTCCTGCTTGGCACCTCAACCAATGCATTACATCTGCCATTGATTTAAATCTAAGCATTCAAGAAGGCAGCAATACACAACTGACATGGGAAAGTGAGTAACACATAATAGTCAGAAGAAATTATAGACATTTACAAGTCATCACAGTGGCATAAGAATTTAAACCATTTTAATGATCTGAAGAAGGTTTTTGTTTTGGTTTGGTTTAAGATATTTTAGGGCTTGCAAGAGCCGGGCAAGGTTGTCTGTCAGGGGGCACCCAGAGAAGGGGAGGTTTACTTGGAGGTGTAGATTTTATAGAATTGGACCTCCAAGTTAACCTGTAGGAGTTTTGCTGAAATTTTTCAATTTTACATTGTGAAAAGCTAAATTGAATATTTCATTGTGGGTCATGTCATCCTGAATCAAAACATTTTGGTTTGTTGAACTGAATCTAAATGGTTCATTCTGGATCAGTTCAACACTAATTTGTGTCCCCATGAGTTGGGGACTACATCTACATCTTCCATGATGCACCATGGTCTTCCTTCTTGTTGAACCACACGACTGCATCCTGGGAGTCCTATGACCATGGTATCATGGAAGATATAATCCAGCCAGAGAGCCTGGCCCACAGAGAAGAATGGGGCATGAGACGCCCAAACTACAACTTCCATGAGGAATTGCAACAACTCAGGCAGATGCAGTTCAATGTCAAACAGAACTGGAACTAAACATTTCAACATTTCTTTTTGGAACTGTAAAAAATGTTGATATTTCAACCTTTTGTCCCAATTTGTGATGAAAACAAATATCAAAATATTGGAACTTTTCAGGGGACAGAAATTTTGATTTTTTGACCATCTCTAATTATATCACTTCCATTACCCTGGTACTTAAATACCTATATGAAATTATTAGGGAAGAATGTGAAACAGCATGGACAAAGTGTCGGCAGTACATGGATAACATCTTGACTTCACTGTCACATCAAATACAAAAAGCATCATCTCTCAGTAATCCTCAGGCTTGGCTCTTACACCTGCTGTGAGAGATCAGCAGCTGGCTGAAGGGCAGCTGGCTGAATCTGAATCTGGGAAAGATGGAGGTGATGTGGAGATGGAAATACTTTGAAGAACTCACTACCTCCAATGTCACACTTCATGGAGGACACTTGCAGTCAGCTTATTAAGATGGTTTGTGGCCACTCTTTTCCTAGGACCATCACTTCTGGATACTCAAATAGCCATTGCCATGAAAAACATATTTTTCTATGTAAAGCTTGCTTCTCATGGGTTCAGAACAGAGCAGCTTATTCAGAGAGCAACACAAGCCAACACACCACTTTGCCCTTGTCACTGGCTTCATAATAAATCCTAGGTCAAATTGAAGATTTTGGTCCTCATCTTCAAAGCCTTATGTGACTCTGGCTCAGGTTACCTGGGAACCATTTCATCCTGTGAGATCATGGTCTTCCACAATAGCTATGGGCATTGGAACAAAAAGACACTTGTGTGCACAGGGACAGCTTTCTCTGCAGCTGGAATAGATCAGGGTGACTAGGAATCCCAGTGCCTTCAGAACAAAATGTAATGATACAATGATACAAACAGAAAAGCAAAACAAAATTCAATCAAACAATAAAGCCAGTCCCTCCGAACTGAAAGGCGAGGGAGAGAGAGATCTTTATATGTACCCTTCAGAATTTTGTGAGTCACTCAGATGCCAATGTAATGGGGGCAGTATAAGAACTGAGATAGGTAGAAAAGACAGAACACAAGATGCTAACCTTACCAATAACTGGGGATATCTGACCTCAAGGGCTTAGATTGTCAAAGTGGTGCAAAGTTCTGGGTCATGCTGGACTTATACAGGACAGGACACACAGATTGCCAGTATACTGAGGAATGTCGCTTTTAACATTTGTCTGGCTGGGAAACCAGACCTTTGGCTCTTGGATAAGATCCTAGCCACAACTCCATCTTCTCCAGAGAGACTATTGCAACTCACAGAGGCTTATATGCAATTGTTAAACTGAAGACTGATATCAGATATCATAAGCAACAAAATACAGATATCATAAGCAATAAAAGCAGGCACCAACTCGTCACTCTGGTGCTCTGTAAAATCCACTGGCTTCCCATTCATTTCAGGGCAGAATCCAAAGTCTTGATCCTAATTTGCCAAGCTTTTGACAATTCCACACTAAAGTGCTCAATATTGGCCTAACTCTGCTCCCACTGAAATCAGCAGTAAAATCCCCATTGACTTTAACAGGAGCAGAGTCAGGCCAATGATGGGTACTTTAAGTATATCCCATCCTTAGTAGGGAGCTGGCTAACTCAGAGATCACCTTACTTCCGCTCACATTTCTTATCTTTTGTCTACACACATCTTGATTGCAAGACTCTCTTTGCAGAGACACGGCACATTTCCTGGTAGCCACCGTTAACATTTTTAATAGATTTCATTCTGTTGACTCTGATTTAGACTAGCGAGCTTTGGGAACACTGCATTCTCAGTGGTGGGACTCCAGCTTTAGGATTCCTTGACAGATGAGATCAGACTGAGACCAAGCCTACTGGTATTCGGGTAAAGTTGTAAAACCTTAATTCCTAATTTCCTGTAAAGCTTACCCCAGCAACAACAGCTGTAAATCAATAACGAAATCTGTGCACATATACATCCACATGCCTCTCTGCATTCAGTTCATTCCCTAGATCACAAGGAGTAAGGCTCCTTATAGCTACCTAAGATCCCAGAAGTTACATGAGTGAAATGTGCTGTGGAGTGAAATGTGCAAACGTCACAGGCAGAACCTCACTTGGCATATTTCACCTTGGGTGTGGCTGCATTTCAGTGCAGGAGAAGGTGATTCCTGTATACTTTGTGTAAGCAAGGTCTGAGTGGCACTCCCCTTGCTCAGTCAGCTGAAAGGGGGGGCACTTTATTTGCATGGGCTCTGTATCTGCATAAGCTCACCTAGGTGCTGAGCAGCTTGATGGCAAATGATAGTTTTGGCTGGGATTGGGTTACAAATCACTGGAGTGTTAACTGCAGAGGTAATGAAATGTTGCCTCCCTATTGTATGAACAAACGGCAGCAGAACTGTGCTTAGCCTGTTTTGATGAAAGATTCATTCTCAACTGAACAGAACTCAGCAAAGGAGGTATTTGGATGCCAGAGACTGTAAAATTAAGCAGAGAGGGGTTGTAGAATCTCCTGCTGAGATAGTACTAGTCCTGGAACAGGGTTACCCTCAGGCATGGATTGACTATCTCCTCCCACTGTTAAAAGATAGAATTAATGATTCTGCTTGGAGTCTTTTGTTTTGTTAAAAGCTCCTGCGTCAATAGAAGGTTTTCCCATGAATGAAAGCTGACAGCTGAAATTCCCTAAGAGCTTAAATCACTAAAGGAACTGGGAAACCTTGACTGACAACCAGCAGAGGGGACTCACCAGGGCCTGCAGATGGCGGGAACCAGCAGCGAGGAGTCAGCGGGGCCACAGATGGCAGGAGACAGCAATGGAAACAGCAATGGAGGGGACTGGTCAAGCCCATGTCCAGCAGGAGCCTGCAGAAGGGGACTGGCTGAGCCCACAACCGAGAGGTAGACAGTGCAACTATGACGGTCAGTAGGGCAGGGGAAAGGGGGAAGGAAGCAGCGAAGGAGACGCCCTAGGTACTCTGCGGTGGGGTGGGTTTGGCTCATTGTGTTCATGAATTCTGTTTGCACTGTTTTCCCAAACCAGTGCTGTGCTACTTCCTGCCTTTTATTAAAAGGTTTACTTTCTACACTCACACTCTGTGCTTGCGAGAGGGGAAGTATTGCCTTTTGGGGGCACGCAGGGGTTAATGTGTGATTTCCCAGGTGACGGGGTGGGGGCTTGAGCCGGTTTAGTGTTGCATCATAGACAGGAACCTCAAGATATAGAACCCAGCCCTTTGCTGCTGCCGGCTCTGCCTGGAAGAAGGGTTACATTTGTAAAGCGCTTTAGTGACTCCTCTTTGGTAAAAAAGACACAGAAACCAAAATATCAGCAACACACATATTGCAGTACACAAGTTAACAAGACCTTGAACAATTTCCTGCTGAGAAGTCTGATGAACCCATTATGAGGAATGACGTGAAGCCTTTCGGGGGCTCTCTGTGCTTTAACTGTATTAGTATGTGTCAGATTTACAGCGTATGACAAATGAGCTAAGGGCAGAAAAATCTGTCTTGGAAAGAGATTAGATCATCCAGGATGAAAAACTGCCAACACTGAGACTTTACACCATTTTCTATAGAATCCTTTTGCTCTCAATGAACTGGTCTTCCTCAGACCCTTTTCTTACAGTGTCATGGCTGTGATGCTGGTTTCCCTTACTGATGCAACTGTAGTACACTGATTGTGAAGAGCTGGAGACCAACTGATAACATCAAACAGCTTTCCATGTGAACTCAGAATTGTGCACAGTATGGTTTGATCTTCGCAATGATTCAGAACCACACAAATGTACAATACACTCCATTGCCAAAAGTATGTCTCCAAACTACTAAAAGATACTTAAGGCCCTCTGATGTTTTAACAGAAAAAAGGTGTCTTTTATTAATCATATTTGCACAACTGATCAGGAAAATTCATTTCTTATGTTTTTAGAATTAATTTAATGGAGCAAAGTGAAGTCGGATTAACCTATGGGTCCAAGTGAAACTATGGTGTCTTTGTTTCAGGCTGGAAGAAGGCCAAATCACGTTACAGCATACTTGACTAGTAAGGTTATATCTTAGGAAATCCCCAGCAGCTTTGAGAAGGAATCAGTATCTAACAGAGTTAACTGGTGGGTAAACAGCTCTTTCTGATACTAATTCCCTAATCTTATATTATAAACCAGCTAGCTATCAACTTTACTCTTGCTGAGATTTTGAGATATATGCAAATGTCAGAAAGTTTCATTATTGTTACTATTGTTACGTTATGATGCCATTTCACTTTTAAAAATTAATTTTCAGTTCTTTATACTTTTTTAAAAAATGATTTTTGCAAACACAGTATATGGAAACAGATAGGGAAAATGTATTATTGGTGTGAGATTGTTGAACAATAAAATGATTGAAAGTGAAAGCTCCTTCACCTCTTTTTTCAATTATTTCTTCACTTCCTTACAAATTTTTATTCTGCTGTATTATGGCTTCATTTAATATGATTATTCTGACTTTATTTAATATGACTTTCATTTAAGCATATGGCCCATGGTTAACTGTTCATTGTCTGCTATGTGTGAAATAATTGGGCCAAACTTTGTAAATGTGCCTGCCTAAAGTTAGGCATATTTAGCTGCCTAAACAAATCTGTCTATCTAGCAAGGATTTTAGACCAAACTATGGTTTGACCTTTTTTAATAGAAGCACTAAGAATCTGCAATTCCTATTGAAGTCAATGGAAGTTTTGAATATTTACATCTCTACAAACTGGAGTTTATTTAATTAACATTATATTGAACTTTCAACAAGCCACATTCACCAAATGTAGCATCATATCCAAATAACATTATTTAGTTTACAGGCCTGGCTTAATTTTTCTAGAAGAATGATTACAAACGCAAGGTGAGATAAGAAAGTTATTGCTTTTAATTTAAATGAACATTCAGAATTGATCCTAACTCAAAGTACATTTTCATTCAACTTTTTAAATACACTTTTTAATAAAAACAAAACAGGGCATGCAAACATGATAATTCATAGCTTTAAAAAGAAGAAAAGACATCTTATTACTTTTCCTAACAACGCCCAACCCAGCCTCCAGCTTCATTCCCAAGCATCACCATTTATTCCCTCCAACTATCACCTGTCCTCTCATGTTTTGTAATATGCCCTGGTGTTCTGAAGGTCCAGGGCCTAAGACAATATCTACTGAGGTCTAGGGGAAAACCAGTGGGACTTGCACTCCCAAATCCTTTAGATACTTTGGAAAATCTCCTCACTTTTTATTTGGAGGATGGGGGCACAAAGGTCTTTTTACAACAGAATCACAGTACGTGTGGTACACCTTCATTGTTCTGAAAATCCAATTGATCGTGTCAGTGAAGTTTGGAGGAGCTACAGCAAGCTTGCAACATCTTGGGCTCCTAACCCCACCCCATTTTTTAATTTATACTTTTACTCTTTGTTCCTTATAACTTGTTGTTTAAAATAAATTTAAATGAAAAAATCCCTACATTCAAACAACATTAAGACCATAAGAATGGCCAGACTGGGTCAGACTAATGGTCCGTCTAGACCAGTATCCTGTCTTCTGACAGTGGCTAGTACCAGATGCTTCAGAGGCAATGAAAGAAACGTGGCAATTATCAAATAATCCACCCCTTGTTGTCCAGTTCCATCTTCTGGCAGTCCAAGGTTTAGGGACATCCAGAGCATGGAGCTGTATCCCTGAGTATCTTGGCTAATAGCCATCAACGGACCTATCCTCCATGACTTACCTGATTCTTTTTTCAACCCAATTATACGTTTGGGCCTTTACCACATCCCCTGGCGATGAGTTCAAAAGATTGAACATTGTGTGAAGAAGTACTTCCTTATGATTGTTTTAAACCTGCTGTCTATTAACCTTGTTGGGTCATGTCTGGTTCTTTTGTTACGCGAAGGGATAAATAACAATTTACTATGCACTTTCTCCACAGCATTCATGATTTTATAGACCTCTATCATATCCCCCTTTAGTCATCTCTTTTCCAAGTTTAACGGTCCTAGTCTTTTTAATCTCACCATATATTGAAGCTGTTCCATATGCCTCATGATGTTTGGTGCCCTTTTCTGTTCTTTTTTCAATACTAATACATCTTTTTTTAAGATGGGTCAACCAGAACTGTAAGCAGTATTCAAAGTGTGGGCGTACCATGGATTTATATAATGGCATTATGTTATTTTCTGTCTTCTTATCTCTCTCTTTCCTGATAGTTTCTAACATTGTTAATTTTTCTGACTGCTGCTGCCCATTGAGCAGATGTTTTCAGAGAATTTTCCACAATGACTCCAAGATCTCTGTTTTGAATGGCAACAGCTAACTTAGATCCCTCATCTTCTATGTATATTTGAGATTATGTTTTCCAATGTGCATTGGTTTGCATTTAACAACATTGAATTTCATGCGCTATTTTATTGCCCAGTCACCCAGTTTTGTGAGACCCTTTGTAACTCTTCGCAGTAAGCTTTGGACTTAATTGTCTTGAGTAATTTTGTAACATCTGCAATCTTCACTACCTCCCTGTTTACCCCTTTTTCTGGGTCAGTTATGAAGATGTTGACCATCACTGGTCCCAGTACCGATCCTTGTGGGACCCTTCTTTTATCTTTCGCCTAGCCATCTACTAGGCAGCCTCCTCTGCCCGGGTCAACTGGGTCAAGAGCTCTGGCCTGCTGGTAGGGACTGGGTGGTGGATGAGCTCCCTCCCACCCGTGCTTCAAGCCATCCGGTGGAGTGCAGGTCCACTGCTCTATCTGGGCGTTTACCTTTCCCCCACCCATCCCTCCCCAGCAGAGAACTGGCAGGACTTAGAGGACAGGGTGTCTGAGCGGAGGTGGACAGGGCTGCTCCAGTGCCTTTCCCTTCAGGGGAGGGTACTGTGGCTCAACCAGCTAGTCCTGTCCATGCTCTGGAACTGGCTCAACACCCTGGTCCCACCCCCGAGGTTCCTGGCCAACCTCCAGAAGACAATTCTGGAGTTCTTTTGGCCAGGACAGTATTGGGTCTCTGCAGCAATCCTGAGTCTCCCCCTGGAGGAAGGAGGGCAGGGTCTATGTTCTGTCTGCAACCAGTCCATACCTTCCACCTCCAGGCCCTGCAGAGATTCCTTTATAGTGCAGGTAGTCCAGTGTGGAGCACACTGGTGCACACCTTCGTCCACCACCTCTGAGGGCTCTGATAAGACTGGCAGCTATTTTATCTCCATCTGAGAGGTCTTCCGCACGACCTCTCTGAGCTGCCGGTCTTCTTCCAGGACATCCTTTGGACATGGAGGCTGGTCTCAGGCCACCGAGGGGGACGACTTCCTCACGGAGCCCCTGCTACACAATCCACAACTGCATGTGCAGGTGGCAGAGACCCCCTTGGCACAACCGAGATTGGTCTTGGCAGGCGTCACCATCGAGCCCTTCCTCCATCACCTCCACCAGAGGTTGGTGGTGCTGGTGCTCCGTGAGCCAGAGCTGAGGCTGGTTCTGTCAGCGTATGCCGACGACGTACTCCTTCCAGTTATTAAAAGGTTTACTTTCTACTTTCTCAGACTCTGTGCTTGTGAGAGGGTAAGTATTGCCCTTTGTGGCGCCCAGGGGATAGTGTGTGATTTCCTAGGTGACTGGGTGGAGGCTTGAGCCAGTTTGGTGTTGTATCATTGACGGGAACCCCTAGAAATAGAAGCCGGCTCTTGCTGCTGCCGACTCTGTCTGGCAAAAGGGCTACACACCCAAACTCTAAATCAGTTCTGCAACTGCAACCGCAACTTGGCCACACTGCATGTACTAAGACATTAAACCTCACTCCACGTACTGTAGGATAGGGAATACTATACTGTGTATGCAGAAGGCAGTGGGCTTACAAATGCTGTGGATGCCATGCTTTTGATTTTCCTGACTTCTGTATGATTACTATGCCCATGCTTAATCAGAAATGAATTCAAACTACCGCATTTGGACTCACATCCATATTTTGAAGTGCTCCACGTTTCGGAATGTTCAGTGTTGGGATTTTGGCATTGTCCTCCTCAAATTCTATATTAAGATAGGGTTTTTTTCCCATTAGGGCTTAGTCTTGTGTGGTGCTGAGTTCCCTTCACTCCCATTGAAATCAGGGGTTATTTTGCACCTCACTGGATCAGGCATTTTTATGATGTATTTGAGATTCAGCCAAAAACCAAAAATTGCAATGGAAGTAAATTTCCAGAACAGAAAACCCCCATAGTCAACCACTTCAATGAATATTTTTCATATGCAACCCATAAAAACATCAGGCTTAAGCATCAGAGTTAAAACTGTCAAGTTACTAGCCAAAAGAGATGTTAGGTTTTCATATAATCCCATGTATATGTTTAGGCAGTTTCATGGCTCTCTCTGTTCCTACTATATCTTTTTCACCTGGGAGCCGATCCAAATCTGATCATTGAGACCAAAATTCCGTAGCTGGTTGTAAGGCTTCCTCAGCAGAAGAGCTCAAGCTGTGTGAATTGCAGGATGCTAAACCTTGTATCAGTCTGTCTGATCCAGAAGGAAAAGCCTCCAAATCACCAAGGTTCACTGAACTTTCAAGGTTCAAACTGCTCATAGAAAACAGCTAAAGAAATCATTACTAGGTTTGGAAGTTCCCCGCCTCACTGTTCCCAAACAAAATTAAGTTCTCTCCCATTTCTGAAGCTATATCTATACAGGCTTGCACAGTTAGGTACTAGACCATGCTTATACTGCGTGTCAACATTATGCTGTGTTCACTCGCATAACTGCATCCATATTGACACTACTTACGTGACATTAGTGCTATCTTTTCAGGGGCCGGATCCTAGGATAGCGTGTATCACGGAGACATTTTAGGAACCACTTTGCTGAGCATTGTTGTTTCTGTTTTCTGCCTTCACACATTTGCCGATCATGTTGCCCCTCACTGTTACTCCCTGTCAAACTGGGTGGAACACATGGCACAATGGGAATATGATCTTGTTCTGCTCCTGCTCCCTGTTGTAGAACCGATGTATATGCAGTGGAGTAGGTGTTCAGCGAGATGCCGGATGGAATTTGAACATAACTTTGTGACGCATCAAAGATGGCTGACCTTGAGGGTCAATGACAATTAATTAAGTTTACATGACAGAGATATGATGAATGCTACTTTTGCCATGGTATGCCCATGGGTGGAATGTGGCTTCTGGTGCAGGAGAACCAGCATGGTGTGCTTGGATCACATCTTTTTGGAAACCTAGGATGACCAGCAGTGGCTTCCAAACATCTGAATGAGGAAACAGACTTTCATGAAGCTATATGAGGAGCTTTCATCAAACATCCAGCATCAGAACTACTCTTGATTTATGGAAGCCATAGTGGTGCAAGAATGGATGATTGTTGCCCTGTGAAAGCTGACAACCCCTGACAGCTGTAAGTACATTTCAAACCACTTTGGGGTTAGAAAGTCCACTGTCAGGATCATATTTGTGCAAGTTTCTGAGGCCTCTAACACTGATCTACCCATAGGTAGGTACCATAAGAAAAGTTCTAGAAATAATAGCTGGATTTCAGAGGATGAGGTTTCTGAACTGGGGGAGGGGGTGGGCATTGATGACACCCATATCACAATACTTTGCCCACCATAAGGGGAAAGTGAGTTTGTGCACTGAAGAGGTTACTTTTCCCTTGTATTGCCAGGCCATAGAGGCAAATTCATGAATATGAAGGTGGAAAACACTGGAAAAGTTCATGGTACCAAAAAGCTGAGGAGATCAGGATTTTACTTGGTGCTGGAAGAAATGGACTTTATTCCAGAGAAACAAAATTGTTCTGTATGATGTGTCTGTGCCAACTGTTCTTTTTGGAGACTCTCTATGCCCCACAATCAACCTGGCTCATGAAACTGTACTCCAGCATCAATGACCCAGGAAAAAGGGACTTCATTTACAAGATCAGTAGCTGCAAAATAGTCATGGAGTGCATGGGGTTGGGGTTGGTCCTGATTTGAGCAGAAGGTTGGACTAGATGACCTCCTGAGGTCCCTTCCAACCCTAATATCTATGATTCTCTGAAATCTCATTGGTGCTGCCTCTGCACATAATTGAATACCAATGTGGCAACCGCTATTTGTATAATCTTCACGTGGTGCACACTCCATAATATTTGTAAAGGAAAAGAAGAGTGTTTCTTTTCTAGGGGACTCAGGACAAGTCTGGTTTACAAACTTTTAGCAACCTCTGTTATCCTGAGCACTCAATCTCTCTTAATGACTTTATCAACATTTGCTTTTTTGGGAGTCAGGGTGGAGAAGGATATGCAGCCATTCTTTTTCTTAAACATTTCATTGTCAGACATGCTAACTGCAGTTAGTGGCTGTTATGGAACATTAATCTCCAGTAGGGTGAAACTGGTCAAGGTCTGCCCCAGAAGGGGCCATTTAATCCCGACCCAGGGACCCTGTGAGGAGTGGTCTCAGGTGAACCCTGCTCAGTCCCTGAGACCGACTACCTTCCCTGGGTCGCCTGAGGAGTGGTCTCACCCTGCTTAGTCCCTGAGACCGACTACCTTCCCTAGGTTGCCTGTCCGTGGCCCCCCGGCCTGTAGCCTGCTCCCTGGTACTGGCGTGAAGGGTTGTTCGGCCTTCCCTGGCTGGAGTCTCTCCATCTCAGTGTGGTAGCAGTAGTGGATGATAGTCCCCAGCCCTGCGGCTATAGCTGCAGCAGGGGCAGGGGCAGGGGCAGGGGCAGGGGCAGGGCAGCTCCTCTCCTCACAGCTCCTCTCCTCTTTGCTCTGCGTTGCCTCGCTTTGCTCTGCCTCCTCTCCTCTGGCTGTTAACTCCCTTCAGCCTCTTAGCCTGCCTGAAATGGAGGCTTTTATCTGCTGGGGCAGCTTCTTTGATAGGCTCCAGGTGGCCTAATTGGCCCAATTGTCTTAAATTAGCCCCAGCTGGGTTACCCAGGGAAGAGGGCTTTATGGAGCCTGGGGCTAATATCCATGCCCTCCAGCCCTCTTTCATAGTGGCTGGAGGAGCCTGCTGCTACTGCTGCCCCTTCCTGGGGGTGCTGCCTGCTTGCCCCCCAGCTGGCTGTGGGGGCCTGCTGCTTCCCCTGCTGCTACTGCCGCCGTGAGCACCCTTCCCCTGCTGCTGCTGCTGCTGTTGTCTCCCCTGGCCCCGGCCTCTGGGGCACTCCTGCCCCTTCCCTTCTCCCTCCCCCCTTCCCTGTTCCTGCCCCCTGCTTTTTTTGTGGCTCTCCCCACTCTGTAGCCTCCTCCCTGTTTGTTTGCCCTGCCCCTGCCCCTGGTTTGTTTGTTTGTCTGCCCCTGCCCCTGTTTGTTTGCCCCGCCCCTGCCCCTGGTCTGTTTGTTTGTCCGCCCTGCCCCTGCCCCTGGTTTGTTTGTCTGCCCCGCCCCTGCCCCTGGTCTGTTTTTTTTGTCTGTCCCGCCCCTGCCCCTGGTTTGCTCCTTGCCACGCCCAGGCTCAGTGGGCTTGCGACTGGGCCTTTTCAGCCCTGCTTTGGCCCTGCCCCCCTTTTCCTTCCGCTGCAGCTTCCCTCTCTCCCCTGGCCCAGTATTCCCGCCCTGCGGTGCTCATGGCCCCCTTTACCTGACCCGCTCCCCCCCCCCCCCCGGTTTTTTTTTGTTGCCCCCCCCCCCCCCACACTGCACCCCCTCCCCTAAGCTGAACTAGCCCCTGCTCCCAGTGTAGCCGGAGGAGCCGGTGCTTCCACCTGGGCTGGTGAGTGTGTTCTTTGCATCCCTGCCTGGATCGTCCCACCCCCCCTTCTCCTTTACCCTGGTGCCCTCCTCCCCTGCTTTCAGCCTAGCGGGGAGGAGCGGTTCACCTTTCCCCTCCCCCACCCCCTCCTCTCCCCTCTCCACTCCCCTACCCCGTCTCCCTTACCCCCCCGCCCCTCCGACCTCGCTCCCACACCCTTCCCCCTCTAATTCCCCTCCCTCTCGCCTCCTCTGCTGCCCCCCTTAACTCCCACCCTTCCTGCTGCGCTCCTACCTTTCCCCAGGATGGCGTGCATGTCTGGGGCCGGGACCCCCTCCCTGGACGCTCCTGCCCATTGCCCCGAGCCCCCCCCTCCCGCCCAAGGCGTCTACCCCCACCACCTCCACCAGGCCACCGGCCGTCGGGCCCGGGGCCCCGGCGGTGGACGCCCCAGGAGGGGACTCTAGGGACTCTGCCGCTGCTCCAGCTCCCGCCCCCCCTGCAGCTCAGGGGGGAGCGCCCTCGGCCGGGAAGAAGGGCCAGGGGAAGAAAAAGGGCAAAGGCCCTGCCCGAGCGGCGCCCCCGCCCGTGGTGGGGCCTGCTCCCCCGTCCCCCGCTGTCCCTTCCCCCGCTGTTCCCTCCACCAGCTCTGGGGCGGCGCCGCTCCCAGAGCGTACGCCCAGGTCGCCGCGGGTCCTCCGCCCGCCGCCGCCGTGTCATCTGGCCCGCCCGCCGCCTCCGGCACCATCCCTGGAGGCCGGGGCCCCTTCCCCACCCTTACCAGGAGGCATGGGGTCCGCTGCCTCCTGGTGCCTGCCTCGCCCCACGTAGAAACCTACGTGCGGGCGTTGGCGCGGGTGGTGGGGCCCACGGCCGTGGTGGCGGCCTCCAAGATGTACGGGAAGGTGGTCTTCTTCCTGGCATCGGAGGCCGCCGCCCAGGAGGCGGTGGTGACGGGCCTGGCGGTAGGGGGCGTCCACGTCCCGGTGGAGCCCCTGGAAGACCTGGGCGTACGGGTGGTTTTTACCTCTGTCCCGCCCTTCCTCCCCAATGCCGCCCTTCTGCCTTTCCTCTCAGCCCTGGGGAGGCCCATCTCCACCATCAGCCCGCTTCCCCTCGGCTGTAAGGACCCCGCCCTCCGCCACGTCCTCTCCTTCCGCCGGCAGGTGCAAATCCAACTGCCGCCGGCGGCGGCACGTGGCGGGGAGGCGCTAGAGGGGTCGTTCCTGGTGCCCCATCAAGGGGCCCAGTACAGGGTCCATTACAGCACGGGCGAGGCCCGGTGCTTCCTCTGCCGGGCGACGGGGCACGTCCGGAGGGACTGCCCCCGGGCCCGGCAAAGCGGGGAGCCCGGGCCCCCCGGGACCCAGGGGGTGCCAGCCAGACCAGCGGCGGCGCCCCCCTCAGCCGAGCGGTCCCTGTGGCTGCCCCTCCCCCATCGACGGCCACCTCCGCTCGGGCCCCGGGGGTGCCTCCCCCGGTGCGCCCAGACGAGCGGGCGGGCCCCGCTGACGCCCGGAGCAGTCTGGCGGGGCCTGCGGGGGAGAGGGAGCCAGGGCCGCCTGGGGCGGGCACTGGGGTGGGATCGCCCCAGGGCGGGGTTTTTCCTTCCCCTGCTGCCCCACCTCCGCCTTCCCTCGTCCCATCCCCTGCGCTCTTGCCCCCTGGCCCTGCCCCTACCGCCCAGCCCTCCACCTCGGAGGGCTGGGTGCTCGTGCAGGGTAAGCGCGGCAAGCGCAAGGCCGGGACCCAGCGCCCCCTCCCCCTCGTCACCGAGGGGGGTGAACGTCCCTACAAGTCCCGCAAGGGGGCTGCTGGACCCGGGCCTTCCGCCGCGCCCCCTGCACCGGCCGAGGAGACTGCAGCGGCAGCTGAGGGCGGTACCATCTCCCTCCTGGAGTCCCTTCTAGAGGAGTCCCCGGCCGGAGGCCCCTCCGCCCCCCCGCCCCTCGCACCCCCTGCTGGTGTTGAGGCTGATCCCTCCTCGGGCCCTGCCGAGGAGGACCTTGTGGTGGCGGGGGGAGACTTCTCCTCCTTAATGGAGGAAATAGACGCCTTGGGCCTAACCCCGGCGTGTCCGGGGGTGGACGAACCCTCCCGTCCGGAGGGTTCGACCGAGGACGGCCCCCAGACGCCCTCCCCTTTCCCCTCCCTCCCTTCTCTAGCCGATGGCCTTGCTCCTGTCCCCGAGACCCTTCCGGACCCTTCCCCCTCCCCGGTCGACGGCGCCATCTCCGCTGCGACCCTTGGGGCGATGGCCGAGGCCGTACACCCGGGCCCCGGGCAGCTGGACTTTCCACTCTCCAGCGCGGGATGGCCCCCCACCGTCGACCCAGTCACCCCTCCCCGGGAGTGTGGAGCCACCCGTGATGCGGCCCCTGAGTCTGGCCCCGAGGCCGTCCCCCCCATCTCGCCTGACCCTCCGGCTCCCGGCCCCGATCCAGAGGCACCACGCCCCGCAGGCCCGGCTGCCGCGGAACCCGCACCCGCTCCTGACCCTGTTCCCCCCCCTGTTCCCTGCAACGACCCTGCCCCTGTCTTGATTCCTCCCCTTCTCCTTGGTCCCGCCCCTCCTCCTACTCCCGCCCCCGAACCCTCCCTCCCTCCCCCGCTACCTGTGTCCCCGCCGCCCCTGGAGTTGTCTCCTTCCCTATGGAGAGCTCCCAGGAGGCGGCCTTTGTTTTCACCACTCCCGGCCCTTTGGGGGCTGCTGTCTTCCCTCCGCCGCCGCCCCCGCCATCTGTTCCATCCGGCAGCGGGGCCGCTGTAGGGGCCGAGCCGGAGGACGAACCCCCCGAGGCGCTGCGTGAGGAGCTGCGCACCTTTTTGCGGGACTCACGTGGTGCCCGGAATCGGGTGCAGCTCGCACTGCAGCGCTGGGGGGACTACCACCGCGTCCTCCGGGCCGTGAGGGCCACGCTGAAGGAGGGGAAAGGGACCGGGTGGCAGGACACCGCGGCCTATCAGCGGGCCCGCAGCTTCCGTGACGCCCTGCTGGTCTTTGGGACTGGTCACGGGCTGCTGCGGAGCCCGGCGAGGCCCGCTGGTGTTCCTGGCCGCGAGGATCCCCCCCAGCCCTCCTCCTAATGCCAGTCACTTTTGCCACCTTGAATACCAGGGGCTGCAAGATGGGTCTCCGCAGGACGCAAGTGCTCTCCTTCCTTCGGGAGGGGGGGTACTCCGTGGCGTTCCTGCAGGAGACCCACACGGACCCAGCCGCCGAGGCCAGCTGGCGGCTGGAGTGGGGAGACGGGGTGCACTTGAGTCATCTCTCCGCCCGTCAGGGCGGAGTAGCCACCCTGTTCTCCCCCAGCCTGCAGCCCGAGGTGCTGGGGATCACCGAGGTTGTGCCGGGCCGCCTGCTGCACCTCCGGGTCCGCATGGAGGGGCTGGCGTTGCATCTCGTCAACGTCTACGCCCCGACTGCGGGCCCGGAGCGGGTGCGGTTCTTCCGGCGGGCGGCCGCCTTCCTCGGTGCCCTGGATCCTCGCGAGTGCCTGGTCCTGGGCGGGGACTTTAACACCACCCTCGAGGAGCGGGACCGCACGGGGACCGAGCAGTGCCCGGCCACCGCGGACGTCCTCCGGGAGATTATAGACCATCACTCCCTGGTGGACGTCTGGCGCGACCACCACCCGGACGACGTTGTCACCTTCACTTTTGTCCGGGTGGGCGAAGACCGGTCGCGCCACTCCCGGTTGGACCGCATCTATTTTTCCCGTCACCATCTCTCGCGGGCCCACTCCTCCAGCGTACGGCCGGCCCCGTTCTCGGATCACCACTTGGTGACCGTGACGGCCTCTCTGACGGCAGAGAGGCCGGGGCCGGCCTACTGGCATTTTAACAACAGCCTGCTGGAGGATGTGGGCTTCGTGGCGTCCTTCCGGGAGTTCTGGCTGGCCTGGCGGGGGCAGAGGTGCGCCTTTCCCTCGGCGCGGCGCTGGTGGGACATGGGGAAGGTGCGCGCCCGGCTCTTCTGCCGCG
This sequence comes from Emydura macquarii macquarii, assembly GCF_026122565.2. NCBI lineage: Eukaryota > Metazoa > Chordata > Testudines > Chelidae > Emydura > Emydura macquarii. The sequence continues at coordinate 15,540,912 of NW_027131164.1, forward strand.
ACTACACTCGGGGGGCCAGCCGGCGGAAGGATGCGGGGATAGAGCAGCTGGAGCGGGAGGTTTTAGAGCTGGAGAGGCGTCTGGCCGCCAGCCCCTGTGATCCGTCCCTCTGCGGAGCGTGCCGGGAGAAGCGGGAGGAGCTCCGTGCCCTCGAAGACCTTCGGGCTCGGGGTGCCTTCGTTCGATCCCGCATCCGTCTCCTTCGGGAGATGGACCGCGGCTCCCGCTTCTTCTACGCCCTGGAGAAACGACAGGGGGCCCGGAAGCACGTCACCTGCCTTCTGGCAGGGGACGGCGCCCCCCTGACGGATCCGGAGGAGATGCGTGGAAGGGCCCGGGCCTTCTACGCCGACCTCTTCTCCCCGGATCCGACCGAAGCCGCCGCCCGCAGGATGCTCTGGAACGAACTTCCCACGGTCGGCACGGGCGACCGGGACCGGCTGGAGCTCCCTCTCACTCTAGCCGAGTTCTCGGACGCCCTCCGCCTCATGCCCACCAACAAATCCCCGGGCATGGACGGGCTGACCGTGGAGTTCTACCGCGTGTTTTGGGACGTCCTCAGCCCGGACCTCTCCACCGTCTGGGCCGAGTCCGAGGCCAGCGGAGAGCTCCCCCTGTCGTGCAGGCGGGCCGTGCTCGCCCTGCTGCCGAAGAAGGGGGACCTCCGCGACCTCCGGAACTGGCGTCCCATCTCGCTCCTCTGCACGGACTATAAAATCGTGGCCAAGGCCGTCTCCCTACGGCTGGGGTCCGTGCTGCAGGACGTGGTCCATCCCGACCAGACCTACACCGTCCCGGGCCGTACCATCTTTGACAATCTGTATTTGGTCCGGGATCTCTTAGAGCTTGGGTGTAGGGATGCTCTGTCGTTCGCCCTCCTGTCTCTGGATCAGGAGAAGGCGTTCGACAGGATGGACCACGGGTATCTCCTGGGCACCCTGCGGGCGTTCGGCTTCGGGCCCCGCTTTGTGGGTTTTCTCCGGGTGTTGTACGCCTCCGCGGAGTGCTTGGTCAAGCTCAACTGGACCCTGACCGAACCGGTCAGCTTCGGGCGTGGAGTGCGCCAAGGCTGTCCGCTGTCGGGCCAGCTGTACGCCCTGGCCATTGAGCCCTTCCTCTGTCTCCTCCGTCGGAGGATGACAGGTTTGGTGCTCCGTGAGCCAGCGCTGAGGCTGGTCTTGTCAGCGTACGCCGACGACGTGCTCCTCGTGGTCCAGGACCCGGGCGACCTGGTGCGGTTGGAGGCCTGCCTGGCCGTCTACTCGGCAGCCTCCTCCGCCCGGGTCAACTGGGCCAAGAGCTCTGCCCTGGCGGTAGGGGCCGGGTGGCGGACGAGCTCCCTCCCACCCGCGCTTCAAGCCATCCGGTGGAGCGCGGGTCCGCTGCTCTATCTGGGCGTTTACCTTTCTGCCACCCATCCCTCCCCGGCAGAGAACTGGCAAGATTTGACGGACAGGGTGGTGCGGCGGCTCCGGAGCTGGACGGGACTGCTCCGGTGCCTCTCCCTTCGGGGGAGGGCACTGGTCCTTAACCAGCTGGTCCTGTCCATGCTCTGGTACCGCCTCAACACCCTGGTCCCGACCCCGAGTTTCCTGGCCTACCTCCAGAAGCTAGTTCTGGAGTTCTTTTGGCCAGGACTGCACTGGGTCTCTGCAGGGATTCTGAGTCTCCCCCTGGAGGACGGGGGCAGGGCCTGTGCTGCATCCGCAGCCAGGTCCACACCTTCCGCCTCCAGGCCCTGCAGAGACTCCTTTATGGTGCAGGTAGTCCGGCGTGGAGCCACTTGGCGCACGCCTTCCTCCGCCGCCTCCGAGGGCTCCGATACGACCGGCAGCTCTTTTTCTCCACCCGAGGGGTCTTCCGCGAGACCTCTCCGAGCTGCCGGTCTTCTACCAGGACCTCCTCCGGACCTGGAGGCTGGTCTCTGCCTCCAGGCCCCCTTTGGTCCCCGAGGGGGAGGATCTCCTCGCGGAGCCCCTGCTACACAACCCACAACTCGGTGTGCAGGTGGCGGAGACCCCCTCGGTGCGACGGAGGTTGGTCCTGGCGGGAGTCACCAAGATCAGAGACCTCCTGGACTACGCCCGGGGGGACTGGGTGGATCCCCATGCACTGGCTCGGCGCATGGGGCTCTCCACCCCTCGTACCCCCCAGCGCATACTCGAGGAGGTGAGGGCAGCCTTGCCCCCCGCTGCTCACGCCTACCTCGCGCGGGTCCTGGGAGAGGGTACTCCCCGCCCGCCCCTCAGCCCTGGCCCTCCGGCACTCTCCATCGGGCCCCGGCCCCGCGAGCCCGCTCGGCCCCCCTTCCCTACGCACCGAGCCGGCTGCACGATTTGCAGCCGGTCCCCTTTCGGACCACGCCGAGAGACCATCTTTACACGCTTGTGCTCCACACCCTACACTTCCCCGCCCTCGCTTCCCGCCCCGACACCAAATGGCGGGACCTTCTACCACCTATGGAGGGTGGGGACCCCCGGTGGGCCAGCCTGTATTCCACCTTGACCCCACGGCCCACCGGGGACATCAGTTGGCGGCTCCTTCATGGAGCCGTGAGCACGGGCGTGTACTTGGCGCGGTTCACCCCCCGCCCCGACACCTGCCCCTTTTGCGGCACGAGGGAGACCCTGGCGCACGCATACCTGGAGTGCGCCAGGCTGCAGCCCCTCTTCCGGCTCCTCCAGAACCTCCTGCTGAGGTTCTGGCTGCACTTTTCCCCACACTTGTTTATCTATGCGCACCCTGTCCATGGCCCCACAAAGTCGCGGGACCTCCTCGTCAACCTCCTCCTGGCCCTGGCCAAAGTTACCATCTACAATACCAGGGAGGGGAGGTTGGCTGGGGAGGCGCCCTGCGACTGTGGGGCCTATTTCCGTTCCCTTCTCCGTTCACGTCTCCGGGCGGAGTTCTCCTGGGCGGCGTCCGCCGGCTCCATGGATACCTTCCGGGAGCGGTGGGCGCTGTCCGGGGTTCTCTGCTCGGTGTCCCCTTCCGGTTCCCTTCTTTTATACCTTTGACCTTCACGCCCTTTTCCTGTTTTTACATTTGTTGCCCCAAGTAATTAGTTGTATTCTAGGTCCGGTGGCTCCTCCCCTTAGGCTGGAGGAGGGGCCTTGAGTGGTGGGGCGGGCTCACGCCCGCCCACCTTTCCTAGTTTACAAATAGGAGTACTCTTTCATAGCCCTGCGGTCTGGCCCTGTCACACTACCCATTTTCTGTGTTGTGGAGTTATGCTGCCCTGAAAAACTAGTAGTGCTTTCCATAAGCACATAACCCTAACTGCACTTTCCTCATTCTTCATTCTTCCCTTGTGTCTTTGGGACTTTAGATATTTCTGAATGTGGGTGGGGGGAAGAAGGGCAGGATGCATATGCAGGACAGCCAAAAATATATTTGCAGCATGATGGCACCAGGCCATTATACCACTCCAGTTCATGTGCTGACTCTTGGGGCCTAAGTCCCAATACATCTTCCATTCATCATACACAAGTCAGGAAAAAGATAACATTTATTAAACGTACTATATTGAAGCTGTAATTAAAAGAACGGTCAACCAAAAAGATTTAAAAAACTAAGGAAATGAAGCCGTGAACACCTGTCAAATGTTAACTAGTGGTGGGGGAAGAGAACAGAAATCTCTCTTGGGGAAAAACAGGGATGTCTCTTGCACAGGGTTTTGTGGGGAGGCACTTTGTGAGATTCTGGGATTCCCCCAGGCTCATCATTCACTTCCTGGACACTCAGGGAGTTGGGGCGAGTCTCATTTGAGGGATTTTGGGTGCCAGTGGAGGGTGTGCTCCCAGGAGATCTGCAGGCTTCATGTTCTACTCCCAGTCACTTGGGGGTGGGGCTTTTAGAAAGCAGGTCCTGCAGCTTGATGACAGCCAGAGGAGGAGGTGGTAGTGGTTAATGGACAGATGCAGTGGCCTTCTGTCTGCAGGTGGACCGTGGACTTGTTCAGCCCCCAGTTCTATGAACTGCTCCATTAGGGAATCCTCCCATTCCCTATGGCATACTTCCTGCTCCATGATCCAGTTAATCTATATCTCTTCCTGCTGAAGAGCCCAATCCTCCTGTGCCCTGAGGAACACAAACTGCTACTGGTTCCTCCTGGCCATCACAACAAGCAGATCTTCCAGGGTCCTTCTCTGGCTGCCTCTGCTATTGCCAGGGTGCTGCTCCTGATGGAATGGTTTCCTTCTTGGGAGGCAAAGGTCCTGCCAATTCAAAGACAAGAGAAGCAGTGTATATTTCCTCCCTACCCCTTTGGAAGAAGCTGAGAAATCCCCTCATAACACATGACTTTGCCGCAGAAGGCCATCATATTGATACTTTTCAGCATTCCAGGAATCTGACTGTTACGCTACCCTGGGCTCCCAGGCAACTTCTGCAGCCCATGAGGAAGGAGCAGAGGCTAATAATGATAAGAAAAATACATTAATGCTTTTAAACATATACAATGTTCATCATATATCAAGGAACAGGGGCCTGGCCGTTCCTTCCAGGAGGTATGTTACCGATTTGCGATTTCTTCTTCAGAGGCTGGCCAACATTTGGGGAGCATAGTGGTACCAGGATAGTAAAGAGAGGTGGCTTTTCAGTCCTATCAAACAGATCTGGCAACCTGTGCCAAAAATGTGTGTCTGCTAATAGTCACCCCCTCGACATATTGATGAACGGAGGGGTTTGGTCAGTTCTGAATGTGGACCAAGAAGATTTGCACTGTCATTGAACCTCAAGATCCAGCAGGAGTTTCTGTTACACCAGAAGTTTGCTTAAAGATGCTTACAGGATCGGGAGGCAATTTGATTGGATATTTACTGTATTTCTGTGCAAAGGGAGAGGCAAACCACAAACACTGCCTCCATCTCCCTCCACAGATCACCAGAAAATCCTGCCCGTGCTTGCCTGACCGCAGTGAAATGGAGAGGGACAGAATGACATATAACACAACTTTATATGGTTCCCTGAAACTTCAGTTCAGTGCCACAAACCCCTTGCCTCTCCACCGCAAAGGGACACCACACTGTATCTAGCCAACCATGAGACCAAATCCTTCTCCCACCCCCATTTTTCCCAGCTTGTTGCAGCATGGCTCGGTGCAGGGAGAGTCCCGACACCAGGAACAGAGATGGTACACATGTTGTAACCTTCCAAGGGAGAAAGGACTCCTGGGACTACCTTCTCCACAGACAACTAAAATGTTCCCTTTTCCTTCCTGGACCAAAACTACCTTCCCTTCAAACCACTACACCCGCCCCCCCCCCCCCCCCCCCCCACAGTTCTGCACAGCTTCCATTTGTAAGGGGACAGATTCGGGGGGGGGGGGGAATCACTGAAACTGGGTAGTCTTTCAATGGACAAAAAAAACTGTGTGTGTGTTTATATAACATGCAAGTGTCCCATCCCAAACGGGGACATTTCTAACCCTCACCCTCCCTTCCCCGAGTCCATGTGTGCCTATGACCATGACTGTTGGCCAAGAAATGCACAGATACAGGGTGCAGTGATTTTTTGATAATTTTTTTTTTAAGACATAGCTTTAGCCAATTGCATAGTAGTGGTTCATCAGAAATCAATACAATTATTGCTTTATAGCTGTGTCTTGCTGGGGGACTATTTTGGGATGGAACAGAGCGGGAGGTGGATAGAGGCTGGACAAAGGGAGGCTGGTGAGGGGACAGGGCATGACAATGCCATGGCTTCACCACGGCAGTCAAACTCAGGGGCATGGTGGTGCACAGTACATTAACCAGAGAGGAAAAGTCAGCGCACAGTACTGCAAATGCCCTGGCACCAGAGCAAGAAGGGATACTGGCAGGAAGGGTGAGAGGGCCACTGTAACTTACCAGACTCAGGTTCTTGTTCCTGCTGTGACTCAGGGGATGGGGCTTTCTCAATCAGCTCCTCTGACTAGAGGTGGGAAATCACATGCTCTTTGTCCTCCAGGGCTTCTGAGGCACCTTCCACAGTCCCTGCCCAGGTACTCATTGGCATCCCTTCAGACTATAAGTCCAGCAAGGAAGACAAAAGGATCATGAGCCACTTCAGGCTCTGTACTGGGAGCCCTTGATAGCACCTGGTTTAGCTGGTCATAGAAGGGGTACATGTGCAACAAGGTCCTCAGAGCAACTGTTGGAGTCTTTTGTCCTCCTGTACAGGAGCCTCAGGTGCTTGATGTATTTCCAGCACTAGCCCGGAATCCACTCAGTGCCCACCTACTCCAGCCTTGCTGAAATTTCCTGGGGCAAGTCAATGTTCCTGCCATTCTGGGCAAAGACATGGAGGACATGACTCAACCACATACTGATCAGCACCGGGGTGTGCTCAGTGGGCAGGGCAGCTGCTCTCAGAGCAGGATCCATGTTCACTTGTACTGATCTAAGGAGTGCAGCAGAAAGTTGTTCTGCTGTGGTCAGCCCTGCTCGCTACTACCAGTGACAAAGGTAGGGACAAGGACCTTTATAGATTGGGTAAGGGTCAGGTAGAAGAGGCATTGTAAGAACGGGTTTGGTGGACTATTGAAACTCAAGAACTGGCTCCCTTGCCCCCGTCCACACTGGCCCAGGTACAGGACCAGGCCACAGCCTGAGATACATACTTACCCACACCCTGCAGGTGTGCTAGCTTGCTCACCCTCTACTTGCCTTCAGACACATGCTTCTGGGGTTTAGGTGTGGACAATGGGGGGATTATGGCACAGCCACACACAGACGTGTATAGTCCCTCATATAGATGTACCCTTAATGCTATAAACTGTTAGCAGCTCTAAACAGAAAAAATACCCAAACCCTCCTTTTTCCCCTCATGCCCTCCAAACATGTGCCTTTCATTTTCCACATGGTATCACATGCCTAGGGCACCTCTCAATTTCTCTGTCATCTGCGTACCCACATGAACTAAAGAAAGTGACCCCACTCTACCAGTGCTGTACCCTGAAGAGAGAGAGGATTGTAGCTAAGAGTTTAGAATGAGACTTTAGACAGCTTAAATTTGTTGTTGACATGAAGTAGTATTACAATCCAAAAGATGCGGGAGAGGCGATCTTTTCCCCCTCCTTCACACGGGGACCTTTGCTGCAGAAAAAAATGTCAGCTGAGGAAGTCTTTGAAAAACCTTGCAGACTTTTCACCAGATCATTCCATCAAAGGAGGGGTGGGATATGCTCCTCTGCAGAACCAGCAGGAGGTTTGACCCAGAACTCCTGGAGGAATATGGCTATTGGTTAGAAAGTCGTATGCTGCTCCAACTTACTCCCAGCTCTGTGACTTCTATGGAATTATGCTTCTAGGTTTTCCCCCATCTGCTGCTGCCCCTTGAATGCCTTCAGGTTGGCAGAGGGGAGTGTTCTTTAGCAGAAAGGAAATTCCATGTAGGATTAATGCAGACTTAATCTGCATTAAATTTCAAAGTGCATTAACATAGGAATGGATTTGCTGTTAGCTGCATGAGGAAATGATCCGTGATTCCTGTCCCACCTCATCCTCAGCCTTCCCCCTCTGCCTCTTAGATACAGATCAATGGATTCAAAAGTAGACTCTATAATGAAGTGTGCAAATCCCACATGTGGCTGTTCATATCAGGATTTAGGAGTGTAAAACATACATCCACATGCCTAAGTACCAGTAAGTGCATCCATAACTGGAATTTGGACATTTTACTGAGTTATTTCTGCATTTTTCTCTCTATGCATGGAAAAAGCTCCCCATAAAAGTATGCAGAGCCATGACATTGTCCTCCCTTAAATCCATTCTTAAACCTCAACTCAGCTGGGATGCTTACAAAACACTGTACAGCTGCCTGTTATGCCAGATCGAGTTGTTTCATTGTTCCCTTGGCCTACTCCCTTTCCCCACTCCATTTGCTTGCATACACCTCCACCCGTTATCTCTCAGGTCTACAAAGTAATCTCTTTCGGGCAGTGTGTTTTCAGTGCCTAGCACACTGAGGCCTTGACACGAACTGTGGCCGCTAGGCACTGCCTCGGTACAAATAATAAAGAAAGCTGAATAGACAGTATTTAAGAACTGGCCACTCTCCATGTTCTAAGTATTTATTTGAAAGTGTTTTTAATAATGCTGGCCAGAAACTTTCTGACTGAACGTTTTTCCTTCAGAAAATGCTGATTTGTTAGAAGTCGGAACATCCCATGGGCCCCTCTTGATTTAATCAAAATCCTGATGGAAACCAGGCCAGGTTCTCTGCCAGCTTGCCCATCTGACTGATGGCGAGCCAAGAAGCTCCAGCTCTCAAGCTTCCAGCCACGCAGCTTCTTGGCAGTCCCACCTCACAAGCTTGCGGTTCATGCTAGGCTCCCATGGTCCTTGGCTCTGGGACTGCTTGCTAGGTGGACTGCACCAGAGCTGAGGCTCCCAGGGTCCCCAGAGCTGGGGACTACCAAGGCTCCCATACTCCTGACTCCAAAATCCCTGGGAATCCCAGCACCTCAAGATTCCTGATTTCCCAAACTGCGTAGCTCCCCACCAGGTTGCAGGTAGCTCAGGGAACCTCGGAGACATTTTGAAACGGTCAAGACAAAAATCCGAAGTACAGTTTTGGAAATTTCAGAGTTCCCATAGAATGGTAATTCCAATTTCCAGACAGCTCTAATTTATAATGTTTTTCTATCATCAATGTAGACGCCGCAATTTTATATTACAGATTGCTATTTTAGCGAGCCTTCACGGACTTTATGAGGTATATTGGCAAAAATCCTGGCTTACTGGTTAAAAAGAATCATTTTGTTAAAAGTGTTTTAAGTTCATTTTAACCCAAGACTGCTATTTACTACGAGGACAATAATATTAGTTGCTCTCTGTGGAAGGCTTCTCACATCTGGGATGCTTCAGCAATGTATTTGTTACTATTATATACAAAGTTTTCTTTAAAAAAAAAAATCTATGTTTCCATTTTTGTGTGTGGAGTAAAGGGATTTCCTGCAATGTGTGCATACTGGAGCTGGGGAGAAATAACTATAACTCTTAGATTCTGTGGTGATTGATAAAAAAAAAAGATAGCCACCATAGCCAGCAGCTATAGGAGAGACTCAACAGGCAGAAGAGGCTAATGTACAGGATTTTAATGAATTCTCTAATAGTTTTAAGTAGCTTGTTTTGGGGTTATATACTGTAGCTGTATACAATAACCTGGCTCACAAATTTCTGCTGTGAGTTCTTCATATATCAGTATTTAATTATATCTCAGCAGAATGTAAAAGTCTTTTTTGGGCATTTGAAGTACAAATAAAATAGAAAAAAATGGCTGAAGCAGTGTTTCAGGACTTTCCTTCCATGACAAGGTTTATAACCACTGACTAACCCGTGGAAGGCTTGAAATTATTTGACTCCTCATGGGCATCCAAAAAATTAAATTTGTCCGCTGTAGGCGTTGTGTGCTCTTAAAGTATGCCATAAAATACTGGGTAGGTTCCACTATATCTCTCTCGCTTTTCCCTTAGTAAACCTATTTTGCATTATGACAAAAGTGTATATTTCAGTTAGTGTAATTTCCATGTACCTTTTTAAAAAGAGATTCTGTTGGCAAACTGCTTTAGGCCTGTTGCCTAACTAAATAGATAAAATAAAATCTGAGTGTGCAGTTTCTTGGATTATTTTCTATATCTTGTCCATTGTATCACAACTGTGCCCTCTGCACAGGTCTCCTGCCCTTTGGACATCTAAAATGCATCTCATTGCTTGGATACTTATGTTTCTTAATGGGCTACGTTTGGTGTTTTGTTGTACTTTAGTTTAAAATGATTGGTTAAGGTACAGCTAAGCAGAACCCAAGTTTTAACTATATAGACTGAGATCCAAAAGGAGGTTCTTTGGAACCTAACTCCAGGACACAGCCCAAGATCAGAGCTGCCAGACCTCAACACCCTGCCAACTGTATTTACAGAGGCTGAAGTCCCCAGATGATCTAATCCTGATTGGCCACCTGGAGAAGTTTGTCTACTTTATTGGGAGCGGTGAGCATTGTATACTTAGCGTGTGTGTTCTGTTTTGGTAATTGTTAATAAATAGGGAATAAGGAGATTATTGTGTAAGGCTCCTTCATTGGTAAAAAACCCCGCAAGCTCGCAGAAGATTGTGCTTGGATCCCTATGAATTGGGAAAGGGTGGCCCTGAGCCCTAGAGTATGAATTGGGTAAGGGTAGGTGCCTTTGGGTAAGGGTAGAGGTCTACGGACTGGGAAAGAGTGGGGGTGTCTTAACCAGGTTATGCCTTGAGCCTTATGGATTGGGATACGGGGGGTGCCCTAGTGCGTGCAGGTAACAGAACAATCCTCCATTGGCAGGACAGTGGTCTGGATAACTGAATGAATCATTTCCATCTCTAATAGCTATGCTTAAGACCAACAGGAGATAAGAAAAGTGAATTCCAAAGGTAGAGAAAGGAAGAAAAGAACACAAGAGAAGATGAAAAAAGAACAGAGAAGGAGAAACACCTGGATGGCCAGAGTCTTACCTGTGTTTTAGCTCCATTTGGTGCAATAGGTGAGGGGCGAGCAAGAGTTAAAACAGCTGAGGCACTGTTGCAACCAGAATAGGGCCCTTAATGAAACCTCTTCTAGTGGAAAATAGGTGAGGCAAAGCAGAGTTCTGCCATGCCCCCATCTCTGGGGGATGTGGGATGGCTTGAACAGGAGCTATATTTGCCAGCTTTATACAAAAGAGTTCTCTTTTGCCCATTGTGGGCCAAAATTGTCAGTTTTTGGCTTTCTAGTACCCCATTTTCTTCCTTTCCCACTTCTCTCATCCCTCTTTCTCCAGTGGAAAGAATGGAGGGAGGGGGGAAGTTAAAAAAAATTAAAACCCAGTTTTTAGTTTTGCATTACTTAATCAAGAAACTAAAAATCCTATGGACTATTTTCAACAAAACAAAAATAGTTCATTTAAAATAAATATATATCACCAAATACACCGGTTTTTAAAACAGCTCTACTCCAAATGGCAGATTGGAATGGTTCCCTCAAAATGCTGGCCTGAAAAAGAGGTGAGCTCTTCTTGAAACTGTCTTCAAAGCATCTATTGTTGCTACAAATATCTAGCATGCAGCCACTGCTATGACCCCCCATCATGATACCATAACAAGAAATAATAACAATCTCTCTCTTTCCTCCGGCCCAGAAAGTAAGAGAAATAGCTTGATTTTTTTGCAGAGGTGCTAAAAAGATGGAGTTACCATAGAACTCGACTGCAACTTGAGTTATGGAGAGGCTACCACCTCTGCATAACAAATCCTCAGTAGGCTAGGATCAAGCAATTTCAAAGTTTTCCTGCACACTTTTTCAAGGCAGCTACATTCCATGGAAACAGCATAGCTGAAGGCACCAGGTTCAAACTTACAAGCAGCAGTGTTCTTCTCTGGAGTGCCTTTGTCTGTGGAATTCATTACTGAAGTTCAAACTGATACCAATTATGATGCAAGACTCATCTCTTCATGTAGACAGTTCCGGAACAGTCAAGCTGGCAGAATAGCCCTTGCAAGATGCTCCTGAAATAGATTGCCTACATCAACTGTATATAAGTAAGCAGTTTACATGTATGTGGAAGGGGAGGAGAATATTCTGTCCAGTGAAGAATGGGTGATTAAGTTTTTCAAGTATGTAATCGTACCTAGACACTATGCTGATGTGTTCCTTAGAAATGCATAATAAATAATAATAATAATACATATAACAACATGTTTTTGCAGTTGGTAGCTTATTTATTGTCTCAATAATATGAACTACCTAACTCAGTCTTTTCCATTTTGTCACACCATAAGTTACAAAGGTACAAGACAATAAGAAAAGATGGGACTGTTGATATATGGTTCCCTTGGTTTACAGCAAAGACAGTCTTCTGTGTTTTCCTAATGGATTTGTGATTATGGAACATATTCATGTAACAAAGGTTTTCAAGCCATTAAACTTCTAGGCGGCCTTAGAGCTTTCTTATTTAATGAATAGTGCCTAGGAAAGAAAAAAATACAGTGAGAAGTGAAGTCTTCTATTATTTGTCATGGCTACAGCAGCTACTATATTACTGTCAGATTGTGTTGTGTGCATTGTGCATCCTTTAACAGTACTTAGACATGCTGACATAAAATACAAAGTTGATCCAATTACATTTTCTGCAACTGCATCTCATTTTGCTAATGCTTACAAATTAAGGGTGTCTGTCACCCCTACATGAGACAGAACACTGATAGCATTTTGAATCCCATGAATTTTATAGTGTGCATCATGTAAATACAGAAGCAGCCCTAACCATAAATAGTTGGCATGTAGCTCATAATCTCTCACTAGTCAATATGAAAATACAGCTACGTGGGGAATACAAAACTAATTTATTGTTAATAATTTAGTATTAGCAATATTATTTATTTGCAGCAATTTACTGCTAGTAATATATTTATATAGAACAATGTATATGTAAACTGAAAGTGCTTAGCTAATTCCAGTGTGATCAGCATATATTATACTGTTTTTCTTTCCAAACTATTTTGCCACATTATAAATGCAAAACTTAAGAAATCCAACCAACTTTTACATTCCCATAGCTGAATTCAAACCCTAATAAACTCCATGCTGAGAGAACCGTTAAAAGATGGGCTATTATAGTGTTCATTTACATATATATATATATATATGTATGGATTACAAAAACAAGCTCTTCCAAGGAAAAGAGAGCATCAAATTGACATTGCCAATAATGACCGAATAGGGCTGCAAACTATGCCCCTATAAGCAGAAGTTTATTATAATTGAAAATGATGTGGAACTTCACAACAACAGCCTCTATGTAAGAAAGTAGGGGAAAGTTAGTGCCTGATCTTTGTGCAAAGAGAGTAGAAAAAACCTTCCCTTTCCTGCATTGTGACTCCTAGGTGAATTGGATACTTCCCGGTGGTGCCCCAGAGGCAGATAGTATCGGCCTTCCTGTAACAGTAGCCACTAAAATGGCAAGGGTATTGACCTTCGTCAACCTGGCTGGGCTAGGAAATCAAGTCCAGTTTATTACCAGTCAGACCCTTATTACACCCTTCTTTGACTGGACAGCAAAGGCTATATGTTGTAGCTCATGTGCACCCTCCTAACTGCCTGCTGCTAGAAGGAGCATGCGGCTTGGTATTCTCTCACTGAAGGGGGGTGAATGCTGTCAGGCGCTGTGCACCCCTGTGCCACTTGCAATGGCGAAGTCTAATTAAGTCTAATTACTAGTACAGCCTGTCCCTTATAACTGGGAGGGAGAGTGGTCATAAACAACCCACAGTCCATTTGTTCGCATGGCTGGGAGGGAGAGAGGATTGGAGCACTATGTAAGTATCAATCGCTGAGAGTTTTCACAGCTGATTTGAAAGCTTTGACTTTTTGGGCCAGATTCCCAAAGACTTCAATGGAATTACCTGAGGAGAGAATTTCACGCTTCGGCTTTATTTCTTGTAAAATGTCCATTTAAGTGGGCAATACTTTACCAGGCTGTTTCATAGAAAGAGCCATTAGAGACTTGATGACATGTTCAATTTTTTAACTGAATATCTGTTTATGTTTTATCTGTGATTTGCAGGGGAAGTATATAGCTCTCTATTTCACTTGTCTTTGAAGAGAAAGCAGCTATCTGTTCTACTTTTTGTATTCATCTTTATTTTTATTGCTATTAATGCGATTACATATGGGCTAACCGTATGGCAAGATATAAGTATCAGATGGTTGGCCAGAAGTCTGGAGTCTGCAGGAATTAGTTTATTAGGGCAGGTTTCCAAATGGGAAAATGAATCTTTAGAAAATGAGTAATTCTAGAAAGCCTGGAATTTAACAATTGGACAAGATGTTCCTCCCCTTTGAGCCTCACCATTCCCTACAAATATTCCCGCTGAAGTCAAGGGGATATTTTGTGGAGTAAGGAGCTGCACAATAGGAGTAAGGGTATTAGGATGTGGCTTAGGTGTTTACAAGTTTCTGGGTCAGTGAGGTGGAGTATCTAAAACACAATGTGGACTTAGCTTCATGGGATCACTTCAGTGGATCATAGAAATCATTTTTTGTAATACCATAGTATCTAGAGGCCTCAGCTGAGATCAAGGCCAGATTGCGATAGGTTCTATGCAGACACATAGAGGTAATGTCAGCAAAGAGCTCACAATATAAATATAGATATGTCTTTTATTCCATACCAGACAGGGATTTTTTAAAAACAGCATGTAGTATTTTGTCCAGGCTTACTTTCACTGTCTCTAGGGAAGGAGCTTCTTCCCCCGCCCCTTCCTCTCTCCCAATTGCCCCAGTTACAACTGTTCATCTTAATATTTATCCTACTGTGAAAGCATTCATTCACCACAGGAGTACCTCCTTATAGCCAGCCATGGTGGTTCTTTCCCCATCTGACACCCCCTGCTGATGGTTGCTCCAGGGGTCTCTCTTCCCATAACTTAGTCCTCTGGCCAGGTCACAATTTTGTCCACCCCTTCCAGGAGTACAATGTCCCAATGCAAAAGAACCAAAACTCTTCCATCCTTCTCAGAATCAATCTTCAGTGCTCTTCTGCCCCGTTCTGAGGCTCTGTGGAGTTTCTTCTCACTCTATCACAGAGGACAGCTTCCCAGGGCTTCTCTTTGGAGCACTGGCTCCTGAGTCACTGACATAAAGGGCTTCTTTCCAGCCACCTTCTCCCTTCAGGGGCACTCTCAGGGATCAGGGTTGCCAACTGTCCACAATTTGCCAACTGCCAACTGTCCACAATTTTAACACTGTCCATAAACCCGGAAATAAATGAAAATGTCTGTGAAATTGGGTAGAAATAAAATATATTGTATTTTGACATTGATTGTTGTCATTCAGAATCACTTTTTGTATCATAAAAGTACACAGACCATAGCTTTATCATTTTCCTCTTTTCTATTATTGCACATGTCCAAAGAACCTGACTGATCAATTAACTGCAGCTAAAACAATCACATAATTCCAAATTCCTGTGTACAGAATATCGCAAGCGAGCACACACTTTTGTGACATTATTGTATCATTTATGATATTTTAGTGATATTTTTAGTGATTATCAGTAAAAAAAAAAAATCAACTTCAGATCTTCATGTCAGTAAAAACTAAAATGCAAGATTAGCAACCCTGCTCAGGGAACAAATGCCTTCAAACAAGCTCTTTTATTCCATTTCCTTTTAGTCTAGGCCTTCTTCCAGAGCCCAACTTTCCTAGCCTTGCCCCTCTTTCAGGGCTTAACTTCCTTTTCAAAGCCCCTTACTCTGCCCTTCTCTAGGACCCCCCCCTGCCTAGGGATGCCTCCTTCCCCTAAACCCAGTTTTTCATTTTATCCTTCTCCTAGTCTGGCTAGGAGCTCAGGGCTTTTCTTCTCAGTATATCTCCATTTCCAGAGAATGACTGCAGACTCTCCCTGCAGTCAGTCAGTCATTTCCTCCCTTTCCTTTTCATGGTACCCTTTCTGTTACAAACTTCCTTACTTTATTATACTAACTAGCCAGCTCCTGCCCTGCTGGGCTTCAAGATCAATTAAGCCTGGCTCCCACTCATACCCATACCATAACCTGGTATGTTAATTGACCTCTCAGGCCCACATTAGCCCATTCAGAGCAGGCATGTGGTACACACCCCTATTTTTCCAATTTGAACAAAAAATAAATCACCCTATTACTCCTAGTCAGACTCTCTTCTACCACACTAGGTTCCTCTCTCTCCTTGGTGTTCTCTAGTGATCGCTTAGCCAAGTGATACATATTCAGCTATTTTAATCTGAAATTTAGTCTTTCCTCAGTCGATCTATCCATT
Source organism: Emydura macquarii macquarii (assembly GCF_026122565.2). Lineage (NCBI taxonomy): Eukaryota > Metazoa > Chordata > Testudines > Chelidae > Emydura > Emydura macquarii. Next base: position 15,556,698 of record NW_027131164.1, read on the forward strand.
CCTTCAGAAAACCAGTCCTGCCCCCTGTTCAGCAATGGAGGGAAGTCTCTCTGGCAGTAGCAATGTGCCCATTTTGCTGTGGAAAAGCAGAAGAGATTGGGGGGAAGGGAGAAGCACAGCCTTTCATGGAGCCTAGCCAGTGGGGGCTCCCTGTGTGTCTGAGTGTAGAGAAGGTTTGAGGGTGGGACAGAGCTGATCTAGGGGAAGAGTGGTAGAAAATCTCTGACATGGTCTGGTGAAGTGAAGCTTCCTCCTTCCTTTCTTCTGTAAAGTTCTCCAGTGCTATGCAAATAGCTGGGTACTGAAGTAAGGATTTATGCCTTATTCATTTTTTTGTTGCACGTCTCTGAATTCCTTCCACTGTTCTGGTAGTGAGGTACCTTTTCACTACATCCTCCCCTGAAATATAGATACATGCTTTATTGATATTGCTCAAGCTGAGGAAAAGACAGTGGGAAATCATAATATGCACCAACTTTTCATCAGCTTTCCCTCTCTTTTTCTTCATTGGCAGCAGCAAGAATTGTGGGCAGGACTTGTGGCACATTATTTACCTAGGCTTCCCCACTTTATTCATTGCATAGTAGTGGCATAATGTGCATCAGTTTGCTACTAATGCTGCCGGTTTTCCTTTTAGCTGTGATTTAAAATAAATCATACTAAAGGACCCAGCGAAAGTTACTGTAATTAACTGTAACCCTTCTGCCAGACAGAGTCAGCAGCAGTAAAGGCTGGGTTCTATATCTAGATGTCTCTGTCAATGATACCACACCAAATCGGCTCAAGCCCCCACTTAGTCATCTGGGAAATCACACACTATCCCCTGGGTGCCCCAAAAGGCAATACTTCTCCTCTTGCAAGCACAGAGTCTGAGTGTAGAAAAGTAAGCCTTTTAGTAAAAGGAAAGAAGTAACACAATACTAGTTTGGGAAACAGTGCAAACAGAATTCATGAACACAATGAGCCAAACCCATCCCAGAGTATGTGGAGCATGTCCTTTGCCTCTCCCTTCTTGCTTCCTCTGCCGTACTGACAGTCATAACTGCAGTGTCCACCTCTTGACTGGGGCTCAGCCAGTTGCCTTCTGGTGGCTCCTGCCAGACACAGGCTGCACAAGTCCCCTCCACTGTCTCCTGCCATCTGCAGGCCCCCACTGCCTGGGACCTCCTTGTGCTGTTTCCTACCATGAGCAGGGTCCCCGCTGCTGGCTCCTGCAGGCACCAACCACTGTTGACACACACCATCCACAGACCCTGCCAGATCCTCTTTGCTGGTTGTCAGTCAAGGTTTCCCAGTTCCTTTGGTGATTTCAGCTCTTAGTGAATGTCAGCTCATAGGGAAACCTCCTGACACAGGAGAAATGTCCATGATTTTAACAAAACAAAAGACTCCAGAAGGAATAATTAATTCTACCTTTTAACAGTGGAAGGAAATAATCAATCCATGTCTGAGGGTGCCCCTTTACCAGGGCTGCTACAATCTCAGTGCACAGTTCCCTCCCCTGCTGTTTTACAATGCTTGAGCATCCCTATGCCACCCTTGTTGAGTCCTAATTAGATGAGAGTGAATTTTTAATCAGAACAGTCGAAACACAGGTCTGCTGTCATTTGTTCATACAATCGGAGGACAACATTTCATCACCCCAGCAGTTAACGCAAACGTGATTTGTAACCCAATACGATCCATACTGACCATTTTCCATCATGCTCAGTGCCTACGTGTGTTTATGCAGATACAGTGCAATCATGCTGAGTACTTAATTGTACTCATGCAAACTCAAAGCCCATGCAAATAAAGCACTCCCCCTTTCAGCTGGCTGAGCGGTGGAGGGGGAGCATCACTCAGACACTCAAAACTTGCTTACATGAGCAACACATAATAGTGTATTATGTATTACATACCATTCATTACACCTAGTTTTTACGTGGTTATAGTAATGATAAGCATACCCAGTCTGAGCCCTGGCATAGGAATTCTGGTGGTCCCTGTCCATTTTTGGCATGACGGTGCATTTGGGGCCAGCCAGATGCTTGATGCTTGGGGCTCTGCTTGATGATCAGTGACCATGAGGATAGGTTTGTAATGGAAATGCCATTATTATGACAGTTTCTTTTCACCACTTTATACAAAGGCAGCATCAAACACTCACAAGACATCTGCTTTAATTCGGAGCCGCCCAGGTTTGTGGAAGGCAAGAGAGAGAGAAGGAAGGAAAGAGCTGCTGCATCCTCTCACAGCCAATACAAGGAAAGAACCAACAAGAAAACAAGATGATGAGGGTGATCCTCCTTCTTGGACTGACTCCAAATAAAATAAGTAACCTGAGAATCCTGATCTGCGAGACCACTGTCTTATACTTATCTCCTATTGCCTATCTCAGCTTTTTCATTAAAGGAAGAGACAGAGGGAATCTGAGGTTTACAGACCTTTTTAATTAGATCAGTTCCATTTTAATTGAATCCTAGTGACCCCAGTCCCCAGGCCTATTTTGTGGCTTTTGTTTTGGTCTCCCTTGCCTAGTAGCCTTTCCCATTTATTTAAATTTGTAAGCTCTTTTTGCACAACAGGAAGACGTATTAAAATAATCATGACTGGAACACTGTGGCTCAAATGCAGAATTTCCCTCTCATCCATCTGCAGTACATTTTGCAGGGCTTAAGTCACTGTTCCCAGGATGTGGATCTGCTGTAACAGAAAATCCACCCTGCAATGAAGTGGGCAGCGGCATAAGCTACCTGCAGTGTCAACTCGATCACGGGGCATGATCTGGAAAGCACAATCTAGAAAGTCGGTGGGATCTGGCAGGGAAAAATGCATGGCCCTTAACAAGCAGCTGACAGGACTGCTATGGACCATCAGCAATAATCTATAGCTGCTCACTGCTGGCACTGGGAGGTCTGCTATTAGGGGTAAAAAAAACCCAAACCCATAAATGTAAGCGAGAAGTATTCCCATTGACAGAAAGGGTAGCAATCTGCTGGCGTGGAGCAGGAGGTGGATAGCTTTCCCCAGAGCCTACACTGCCTGCAGAAAAGAGGAACAGGAAACCATAACCTTCCCATTATGCAGCAGCGTGGAGGGAGAAATAATATCTTTGGCTTTCCAGGAAGGGCAATGAAGATGGAGGTGAGAGCAGTGGGCAGCAAGGACCTTCCCACAAGGCTGTAGCAGTCACAGGAGTTGGTGGCTATGGCCTCCTTACAGAGCTGGCAGAACTACTGAAGAAAGGAAAAAGGGTCAGCCTGCCTCATCGTGGCACAGTATGGGACGAGAGGGGAGCAAGGGACTTCAACCCTCCAAACTCACTCATTCAGGTGGCTGGTGGGCTGACACAGAGGGGAAGCTGCAGGTGCTCTGGCTAGGGATTGTGTGGGAGCGGAGGCTGATAGTGCTGGGAGATGGAACTGCATGCCAGCTGAGAATGGAGCTGCCTCCTGGCTGGCCATGTAAGGTGTTGCTTATGCTGCTGCAGGAGGCTCCAGACCTGCCCTGGATGAATTTATGGATTACTGCCCAGAGCTTCACTACTTTTGGTAGTTGACTATAGTATGTAATACCTAGATTCATCATAGAAACCAGATATGTGTTTGTTCTTTCTCTTAGTTGGGTCCATTTTCCTCTCCCATTTTTCTTGTGGTACATGCAACTCATTAGCAGCCATTATGGTAGTCTCATATTGTACAAGCATTAAAAATGAAGACCTGTGCCAGTTGAATAAACTACAAAGTTAAGCAGAGATCCCTTCTCAGCTCTCAATGGCCTAGGCTTCTCACAATGCCTATCTGTAGCTGATGCACAAAACAGATCAAGGAATGAACAGACCCTTTCAAAAGATCATATTCTCACCCTTCTTAAAGCCCATATATAAGGAATCATTCCAGATTTATGTACCTGGCTTAAAATTTGGAGCTCTACTGTTCCTATGTGGTGCTATGTTTCTTATGTATTACACTACAGTGCACAATTTAAAAATATTATACAGCAGTGAGCACTTGGGAAATCCTGTGGAGCAAACAAATTTCATATGAAATAAACAAGGCTCATGAAGCATAGGGAGACCTTAATTCAGTTCATTGTAGAGTAACTGTACAGGTTTAACACGAAAGTGAATTTGGGGGACAGAGTATATATCTCTCCTCTGCATTTCCCTTCTGATGCCCAGGCCTTGTGTCCAGGCAGTTCATTAAAGTGAACCTAAAACATAAACAGCAATAAATGTGAAAGATCTGGTTCATAAAAATAGTGGAGCAGACTGAAGTTCAGATAATAGTTTTGTAAGTATTTACCTAAGGTCACTATGAAATCTGTCAGAAACAGTGCTAGAACCTAGGTCTCCTTTACTATACCACCAACCTTCCTTTAAGTCTGAATGCCTTATCACCTATACAATTTCACTTTTCTCTAAAGAAATAATGCTGTTGCAAAGATTGGCAACCTCTTGTGCACAAACCCACAACGAGGAAAAAATGCATGCAGTTTATTTTGTCTTCAGTGCACTAATAACTGTGTGAGCTTGATTCGGTGCTATATTTGAGAAGCAAAGCACTGAAGGAGCAGGCAGGGCAGTGTGGGAGCAAGGATGGCTATGAACCAACTTTAAGACACCCAAATTCTGCCTGTGTTGGGGGCCATAGTGGGGTGTCTGGTGCAAATGACAAACACCCCCTGAGGCTGCTAACTGACAACAGCCTCCCTATGCCTTCTGCCTCCAGGCTGCTCCATCGCCTAGAAAGGCTGAGAAAACACTCAGCAATATAGCCACTCCCCCCTCGTTTCCTTCACACCCCCTACACCACAGTCTATGAAGGGACAGCATACAACCACATAGGCCAACACTATGCAGCTGCTGCAGAATTATTCCTTTGTGTTGTTGCACCCCTTACACTGCTCCTAGATATTGCAAAGTGCTGACCAGAATCTAACCCTATGTCTCTGAAATATTGGCCTGTGGTTTTAGGGTGAAGAATGCCACTTACTGAGTCCCATCCCCTGCCTCTCAACCCACCCACTTTTTCATTGAAGCCCACAGGACACAAAGATCTTTTCCAGACCCTCACTGGGGCTAGAGGTGATGGGGGAACAGGGAAGGCAGGAGGACAGCATCACCTTCTCAGTCCACATGGATCCACTGTGGCTTTCTCCCTATATTTCCTTTCCCCCAGATACTCAGAAGGAGATGGGATGGGACAAGTTTATGGACCTTTATTAAAAAAATCTCTCTACCTCAAAATAGCTTAGGTGGTCTCTTTTGTTAACCCTCCTCCACCCACTTCTCAGATTGGAATATGATTTTCAAAACCAAATAGTGATTACAACTGTTTAGAAAGGTGTGTGTGAGAAAGAGTCTGAAACCCCCCTCCTGGAAACAACATAGGGCAAAGACAACAAACAAAGCCTGATCCTCCTTGTTGTAGCTAGTGGCTACAATATTCTATTAATAAGCAATTTACAGTCCATAGGAAATATGGCTACACGGAACTTTACAATAGTAGTAGGGAGCTGGTAGTGGTTTTCTGAGTTAACCATTACAAATAAAAGCATAGATTTATACAGAATAAAGGATATAAAACAACAAGAAGTGTTAGCCCACCATCTGTCTTCCCACACTTCGTCTGCAATTTAACAGATCATCTGGAGATTAAAAATCAATGGCTGTGACATATGGATGCAGGCTTCTTTGAGCCAATGTTCAGTGAGCATAAAAGCGTAGGTTGTTAATGCATTTAAGCATACATTTTAATGTCTATGTAAGTGACCAGGCAACTAAGTTGTGGCTTTGTTTTCCTTAGCACGTAAATACTCTCATGCTCGAGACACCAGAGCAAAGCCAAATCCTTTCACTCAAAATGTAATATTTAAATGCAGAGAGACGTCTCCTTGTTGTACATCTTTATAGGTCTTTTGTGTTTAGGGATTGGCTAAGAATGGAAATTTCTGTTTAGATAATTATGGCTTTCTTTAGGTGGTAATAACTGAGTCATGCTATTAACCCACCGAATGCTTTGGGATGTGCAATGTAAAAACATCCTTTTCGAAAGCAGTTAACCTTTAGAAGAGTGGTATTCTCCAGACTGCCAGCCAAATGAATGCATAAAGTCCCGTGCTTATATTGCAGTCAGAGTGCACAGAGAGAGCTATGGTTAAGATTGCATTTCCATTCTACAGAGTCTTGGTCAGTAGCTTATAACTTTCTCAGTCATGCAATTTTCAGGTTGATTTTTTTGCATGTCTGATCTCAGCTAGATAGTAAAAAGTTGTGGAAAGTCTGAGCAAAAATGATTCAGCCTTTTTCAAATAGGAGGAGAGCTAAATATGTACTGTTACCATTATACTCTTTTACTTTATTGTTTAACAACTCTAATGTCTTAGTTTTAGCTAGAAACTTGAAATCTGGAAAGGCCACAGGCTCCAATTCAGCAAAGCATTTAAGCATCAAATCAACTAGTCTTAAGCCTATGTTTAGAGTTAAGCATGTGTTTTGCTAAAGAAAGGTGGACTGCTAAATTGAGGCCAGAGTCTCTAGTCATAGCTGTGCTTTGCGGTAGTCCAGTGAAAAAACCTGGCCAAATCAGCAAATTAAGAGTTTTTAAAAAAATCTGGTTTGCAAATGTGCATTGGTTTCTCTCATTCAACAATTGTTTTTACTCACAATCTTCCAATAATCTGTTGGCATTGTGCATGTATAAGTTGAGGAAAATTTCCCATTTTGTATATGACCTCTCATTGTTCTATTTGCTCTACAGAAATGTTGGTAAAAAATTAAGTGGAACTTTCTTTTTAATAGGCTTTGATCTCTATAGGTGAATATGGAATGAGACAGGAAAATCCAGGAAAATCTCTGCCTTTCATATGCTATGTGAAGGTGTGTATGGAATAAGAGAACCTTATTTTATAGGATGTATTAATCTTCACAATGAAGGCCAGAATTCCAAAAGACCCAGCCTGCCTGTTTGTGGGAAAAGGGATCTGGATTGGGACTCAAGAGACATGGATTTGATTCCCACCTGAGCCACAAGCTTCCTGTATGACACTGGGCAATCTACCTTTAATCTACCCTGTGTATCAGTTTCTCATCTGTAAAACAGAGAAATTGCTTCCTTACTTCACAGGGGGGTGCTCTAAGGATAAAATCCATTACATGATTGTGAAGTGCTCAGGTACTACAGTGATGTAGATCTTATAGATACCTACACAGACAAACCTAATTGCAGGTACAAATCAGTAAATCGGAGTTGCGAGTACTCTGATTGTTCCTATATTCATATTACCAGGTGCAAATAGTGGCTACAAAAGGGAGGCTCCACCCTTTGAAAATCTAGCACAGGTCTCAATCAGTGTTCAAAATCATGTACTTAATGAGGAGCTCTTTCTGCTGTTGTCTAGCAAACAGTTCACATGATGGAATATCTTTGTTTTATATTTGCATTTACAAAACTTTGGAAATTCCATCCAAAAAACTACATGACAAGTATGTTATGGTTACACAGAGACAAATATTCAAACATCAGGAAAGGCAAAATCAAGATTGCCTGTGCAACCTTAACAGTGCCCCATTGTTAGACAGTGACTAGTGAATGAGCTGGAGGAGTTACACATTGAATAGTTGGGATTAAAATAAATCTTGATCAAATGACTCTTTCATTATGCACTATCCAATCTGCATCCCGAGTGAGGCAAGGGTCCTGCAGGGGAAAAAAGTTAACATATATTTAAATCATGGCACACACACACCAAGAAACACAGATATACGTCACTTTAGCATTTCCTAACTGTGTGCCTCACTGTGCAATGTTAATATTATTTTATGTAGTATTAGGGATAGAATCACAATCTCAATATGTGATATATGGAATGTATATGGATTCTTGCTTTAGCTACGTTCTGTGGTGTGTGTGTGTGGTAGACATTATTCTGAATGAATGAAATTTTCCAAGTACCATGAACTCTTTCAAAGATTTTCTATAGAATTATTGTTTAGCTGATAACCTCTTTGTGAAATCATTTCTGCAGTAATTTTTACAACTTTAATTTTGATTATTGACATGGGGTTTTTAGGCACCAGGTACACAGGAAGCTAAGGTACCACTTATGAAAGCAGGACTGCAAGGAACAGTTTTCTGAAATCTGATCAATGAAAAATGGGCATAGTGTCAAATGTAATCACATTTGTATTCACATGTTGTTGAGAGCAGATGCTGATTTATGATTTATCAACAGTCACCAGATTTTCTGACTGCTTTATATACATATGAATGGAAGGATGGATGGATTACTAGATAAACAGACAGTGAAATTATGTTGCAAATTACATGGCACCAGACCCAGTTACAACAGATATCTCATCCAACTGATATTAAAAATATGGCAGATTTTGTTAGAGCAGATCTCTGGGAAGTCTCCATTTTTTAATATGGGAAGTTTTCAAAAGAGGACTATGCAGTGTTCAAAACAGCTCAGCAGCTCCTGTTTGGATATCATATATTATCTATATACTACAAAAGACTGGAGGAAGGGAGTGTTATGATGATTTTTATTTCATGATAATATCATGCAGCAAGTCATCACACAAAAATATTGCATTAAAAGAATACCTGTCCCTAACATATGTCAGGAATACATATTTCAGTTGGGACTTAATGAAAAGGATAAGACATTCAAAAGCATATAAGTGATGGACAGAGAAGCTGAGCACATGGGGAAAGATAAAGACAGTAATGGAAATAATGAATAAAATATATTTCTCCTCTTTAATGTATTTATAGAGATAGACATGGAAATGGCCAAAGAACACCACCGAAGGCAAGTAACTGTGTGGATTGCACAGTCTTGATCTTGTTAACTGACCTGCATTCAGTGCTCTAGAGAAAGACAACAACTCACTATGGCAGTGTCAAGGTGCTGAAGGGAAAAAACTGCCTGTTCCCCAATTAATATCTAATAATGTTTATATATTAACAGAAAATTAGAGTGGTCTCAGCAGCAGAACTAATAGGAAGGCAGTGGGGGCAATTTTCCCCCGTAGCCATTTGGGTATATGTGTGGCACCTTTTCCAGATACGATGTAATTGACAAAAGAAAGGGTATGACATGAATTTTCACATAGGGCTAGAAAGCTAACTATTTCACTGATGATCATTTTAGTAGAAGCATAGATAGTTGTTAAATTAGAAGGCCAAGTGGGTGGACTACAGAAATATGACTGAAGCTTAGTCTGGATAAGACTGAGTTTATGCTAGTAGGATGGGTGGACAAACTGCAACTTATTGAACTGGGAGAAAGAAAAATCTGTTTGAAAAATCTCCGATTGATGGAGGGGTGGGATGGGGAAATCAGCATGGCCATTTGATTTTCATCCATTGCTGGAGGATACTGTCATCCAACAAGACTATTGCCATTTCTGAACCACACCCTGGCCTAAAACCAGATTGCCAAGAAACAAAACAGAAAAAAATCTAAGGAAGACTCTAGATTTGCCAAAAATGACTTGCCACAACCTTTTCAGCAATCTTCCCTAAAAGATACTAGGTATGCAAGTGGCTAAACATTTAAATAGTAAGCAGCTGTCTTACCGTTTACTAATTAGTTTAAACGTTGCCCTGGGGGAGAGGGGAACTGGGAGGCGCTGAGCCCAGCGTGTTTCCCCATGAGCAAGAGCTGCCCAGCTGCGGTTCTGCATGCACAGGGTGGGGAGGTCGGGGGGGAGGGAGCTGTGCTGGGCTTGGCACTTCCCCACGAGTGAGAGCTGCCCAGCTGTGGTTCTGCACATGCAGGGGGGAGCCACGTTGGGCTCAGCTCCTCCCGGCTGAGCAAGAGCTGCTAGTGCGGCTCCTCCCCACGTGTGTAGAGCTGCAGCTGGGCAGCTCTTGCTTGTGGGGAGGTGCTGAGCCCAGCATGGCCCAGCATGGCCCCTCCACGTGTGACCACTTGATTTTCATCCATTGCTGGAGGACACTGTCACGCAATAAGACTACTGCCATCTATGTACCACAGCTTGGCCTAAAACCAAATTGCCAGGGAACAAAAAAACAAAAACAAAAAATCTAAGGAGGACTCTAGATTTGCCAACAATGACTTGCCACAACTTTTTAAGCAATCTTCCCTAAGAGGTACATCCTCTATTTTTAGAATGTTTAAATGGATTATTAATTAAAGGAATTTTTACATCCCTAAGAGATATGTTGTGTCTGATTTTCAGAGGTGAAAATGGGAATTGTAGGTGCTCAGCCTCTGAAAATCAGGCCTAAATGTCAAGCAGGACACCCCAAAATGGAGGCCAGCGTAATTAATCAGTACTTTTTAAAGTTTTAGGCCAGGCTTTTTGAGTTTCCCCTATATCTTGCTCCAAGCAGAATACAGAATTGAGATTAAAAAAAAAAAAAAAAAGCCAGAATTTTAATTTAGTTGAAAGTATTTTCTTTTAAAAAAAAGAGCTTTAGACAGATTTGAATTTATAAATTTGCTACCATTGATTCAGTAGGCTGGATAGCAGCTCAAATGGAAAGAATAAATTGGCTGTATATCTGTCTGAGTGTGGGTCATGTGATCTGTCACTCAAAAGGGCAGCTGGAGGCTTAGGCACACCCGAGGGGATGAGGACTAGCACATTTACCAAACAATGGATGTTTATCCTGTCTGAAACCTCTAAAAAAAGCCACTATTCTTGAAATGCAATTGTACTTTTCAATGTTGCTTTCTAGCAATCTTCCTGCCAAAAAAGGAGCTAATGTATAATCCCATCGGACAGGAGTTTTACCTGGTAGCAAATCATATGAATCACAGACAGATAGCAAATATGATTCCTGAAAACCCGACTGACCTCCTTTCACATGAAGGGGTTTACAAGAGGAATAGTGAATGTAATTCGGCCCCTCTCCACCCCCTCCGTTATAATGTAGAATCTTCACACATCATTATTTTAGTACAAACAAGGGCCTTTGCAGAAGACCAAAGCCACCACTCATGTAAGTTCAACAACTGCCTCAATCAGTTCACAGCTTGCGTATGTGTGGTCTGCTCATCTGGCTTTCCCTCCTGTGCCATTGGTCTCTGCCTATGACCTACAGTCAGAATAATTATGAGATTTTAATTACACAACTCACTTCTATTAGTAGAGGGTGGCGTTATAAAAAGGACCTGGGGGTTATAGTGGACAAGAAGCTGAATTTCAGTCAACAGTGTGCCTTTATTGCCAAGAAGGCTAATGGCATATTGGGCTGCATTAGTAGGAGCATTGCCAGCAGATCAAGGGAAGTGATTATTCCTCTCTATTCGACACTGGTGAGGAAACATTTGGAGTATTGTATCCAGTTTTGGGCCCCCCACTACAGAAAGGATGTGGACAAATTGGAGAGAGTCCAGCGGAGGGCAACAAAAATGACTAGGAGGCTGGAGCACATGACTTATGAAGAGAGGCTGAGGGAACTAGGCTTGTTTAGTCTGCAGAAGAGAAGAATGAGGGGGAATTTGATAGCAGCCTTTAACTACCTGAAGAGGGCTTCCAGGGAGGATGGAGTTAGGCTGTTCTCAGTGGTAGCAGATGAAAGAACAAGGAGCAATGGTCTCATGTTGCAGAGGGGGTGGGCATTAGGAAAAACTTTTTCACTAGGAGGGTGGTGAAGCACTAGAATAGGTTACCTAGGGAGGTAGTGGAATCTCCCTCCTTAGAGGTTTTTAAGGTGATGCTTGACAAAGCCCTGGCTGGGATGTTTTAGTTGGGTTTGATCCTGCTTTGAGCAGGGAGTTGGACTAAATGACCTCCTGAGATTCCTTCCAACCCTAATCTTCTATGATTCTATGAAAAAGGAGTAATTTAATTCTCTGAAATTTTTTGAAATCCTGGGGGGAAATAAATAATGCTTTTAATTCTCCTGTTCTGTAGTTTTCTAAGTGTACTTAGTGCTCATAAAAATATCAGATTGGCAGCATCAATGACTGAAATTCTCCATCTAGTTAAAAATCAAGAGGTCGGCGCTACTGTATTGCACTCGGCTCCCCTAAGGTGTGAAGGGTGCACTGTCAAGGAGAAGAAGGGAGCTCAGCTGTCATGCTCAGTCTTTGGCCTCTCTGCTGAGATTATCAACCCAGGCGCTGACTGATCTCAATGATGGGTGAGTTTCTCTGATAGAGAAAGCTGTTTGCCAGGAGCTAGGCTGAAATGTATTTCTCCTGCTGTGGTACAGAACAGCTGCTACATACAATGGCCTTCAGTGTCCTGACACAAAGGTCTCAAACCTAGGTCTGTAGGGTTCAGGGGAGTGGCCATGCTCCACCCCTCCACCTGGCAGCCTGCTGACAACTGCTTGCCTAGGACCCACTAAACCCTGCCCCAATGTGGGGCTTCACCATAAACTCCAATTAGCGGAATCTCAGAGCTTCTGATTGGCTTGATGGCCCTATTTAATCCAGCAGCAGGAACAGGATGCTGTCCGAACAACTGGGCTCCACCGTGCCCTGGCTTGATTTCCTGAGATCCCGATTTGGCATGACTCCTGGCATCTGACTTGTGGTTCTGATCTCCAATTTCTCTCCTACCTCTGACCCAGCCTGACTTTAGTTCCTACATACTAGTACCTTGACCCAGTCAATTCACAACTGCTCTAGAATTTGCTTCTACCCTGTAGCTAAACTCCCCATTGTATAAATTGGTATCCTGGAGTTAAAATATACACTGCACAAAGTGGAATCTTGGATTTAAGCCCTACACTATATAAACTGGTATCCTGGAGTTAAAATATACATTGCAGAAGCTGGTACCATGGCCCTACGCACTACACTGTGTAAACAGAAATAATTATACTGATTAGCACTCAGTATTTTTAGTATCACCAGGCACATCAAATCACAGAAAACAGTTCTGAAACTTTCTGACAGTGATCCATTATACTGAGGTCTTGTCTACAGTAGGATTTCAGAATAACTGCACCAGTGTCTCTGCTCCACAGCAAACCCCCAGTACAGATAGCTTGTACTGGTACAGTAAGGTTTGGAATTTACTCTGGTTTGAAACTGTGGAGTAAGATGCACCAGCGCAAATGAACCAGTGTAAACTCCATTGGTGGAGAACTTGCTGCATCATACACTCTAGCTGTACCAGGGGCCTGATTTTTCCATTGCTCTGCCCTTCTACACACATTTACACTGGTTTGAAGTAAAATGGTACCAAATAAGAATGATAATCTGGTGTGGTGGACAAACAGTGCTGCTGAATGAAATCCCACTTGTAAACACAGGCTAACACATTTTAAAGTATGAAAACTCAGTTCAGCTGAAGCCAGTGGATGTTTTGCCTTCAATGGAGCCAGAATGGATTTCACCATAAATTCCATCAGCTCGTTTTTTCCTGGTTTTCCCATTTTTAAAAGACTGCCTTTAACCAGTAAGTATTATTTGTTAATCCTCACTCTTGCTTTTTTTAACTGCAATAATGGGTTAGCTTTTTTTTTTTTTTTAAATTTTGATGTTTTAGAACATAACATTTAAGTTATCCGATTGGGTTTTCTACCCTGAATGAGTTTACAGTTCCAGTTGTGCCTATCCTTCTGAGAGAGACTCCATTAGCACCAGTCAGTATAAACAACGGGTTTGTGACAGACTGAAAAGCAACAGCAGGCATTAATCTGTGACAAGCGCTCATGGCAAGAGCTTGAAACTGGAGGAAAGAGTATGAATCTATATTAGGACTGTAAAGGGTCAACTCACCATGTGGTGCCTCCTCATGGCTGGGTGGGCATGGCCGCTGTCTCCCACCTGGGGTCTGCAGCCCCTGGCTGCTCCGCCTCTGCGGTAGCCTGCCTTTTCTTGTGACTTGGCCCTCTAGCCACGTCACTCTCAAATCTCTTCCCTTCTGGGGTTGTCCATAAACAAAAAGCCAGGGGATGTAGCACAAACAAACTGAGTTAGTATGAAGCAGAGGGGGAAGAAGAATGCCTCCCTCGCAGGGCATATCAGACTCAGACTCAGACCCTCCCTTCCTCAGGGAAGAACCCTCAGGTAGCAGTTGTTAGAAAGATCCTGCCTTCCCTCATCAGGGTAGAAGCTGATCATTGAAGGTCTATTTTCTTACCTGGGCTGCCCCTAAATGAGCTATTCTGCTTCCCTTTGAACTCCTCCTCCAGTCTGTGATTGCCTTGAAAGTGTGGCAGGGTGGGGCTGGCTGAGCCTAGAGCAGCTCCTTATCCCCATCTTCCAGTGTGGGGTTTGTATACCCCATTACAAGGACATAGCGTTTCCAATTTCTAGTCTGTGTGACTGAAAATGAAGGCCAGTCACCATGTAACCTGTGAGAGAAGAGACATTGTATTGTATTTCTTGCCTTTCCACTACCTTAAATGGAAAATCAGATTAATTTCAGGATGGAACTACAGAAATGATCATTTGTGAATGGGGAGAAAAAGAAATAAAGGATGGTGGTGAAATTAAGCTATTTTAGGTTGTCTTTCATTTCAAATATTTGTGACCATGCCTCAGGTGCAATAATGATGTATCCCATCCTTGATCTAAAAAAAAAAAAAAAAAAAAAAAAGACAGAATCCAGTGAGAATATAGATTTGGTAGATGCCTTAATTATATGCTAATCAGAAATGAACTAAATGGGGTTTCACTTGATAACTAAGCAGTTACAACATCTGACTGTCTGTTTCTTTTTTAACATGGTTTTATGGCAGATGGTGCCTGGTGTTCTAAGGACAAAAGTGCTAACTTCCCTCATAAAGTGTGATTACTTCTGAAAGATCAATTCTTCTGTGTAAGTATTAGGGGGCCAATAAAGAACACAGTGCTGTGAACAATGGTGATTTACAACTGGACTTCATCTATTTGAAAATTTCTAGGAATCACATTAAAAAAATCCAAAATCTCATCAAGCAGCACCTGAATTTCCTCAGTGCCATCTGTCTGCAGCATTAAATGAAGCCCAGGAGACCCTGAGAGAGAGGAGAAGCAAAGTTTTAATGATTAACCTAACCTAGTTGTCAGAGTGGATAGCCTGATAAATGGGACCTTGGTTGCCTGTTATCACATACCTAGTCACTCCTGGTGTAGAAAAGATTTAAACCAATAGGAATTCCATCTCAATGTGCAAAGCAGAATATACTCTCTCAGGACAAGCTTCATTGCCTCTGCTTGCAAAATGGAATTTACTCAGTTCTCCACAGCTTCATGGTAAATACACTCTCTGTAACTTTATCTCCATGAACAACCATATCTGATTTCTTAACTGAAGTGTTAAGCAGTTTGAAGCAGGTGGTATCTGGTATTACTAACTGCCAAGGACAATGAAATACCATCAGCACACAAAGAAATACCAATACTTCACAGAGGCACTGATTCTAGGTCCTGACTCAGAAAGGTGTTTATGCATTTGACCTAAATATTTACCTGGATGAATTAGGGCCCTAGAATCTAAGGAAATGCTAGCTTCTGTTTCACAAGTAGGTATGTGTGAAAACTGGTATTTTGATGAAGATTCACAAATTTGATACTCAATAAACTTTGGTAATTTCTAATCAATTACAAACACAGCTTTTCTTGGCAGCAATCTGAAGCCTGGATTTTTATGAATTTGCCTATGGAAGAAGGTTATCATTTTTTTGGATAAATTCTCATTTTTCAGCAAAAGCAGGTTTTTGTAGGGAAAGGAAAGTTTTCCACCTATATAAAAATACCATTATTTTTAACCTGCTGCTTTTCAGTCACTCCTAACTTTCCTTAGGTTTCATCTCAGGCTGGATTTTTTTAAAAGTTTAAGGAAAAAGAATTCAGTCATTTGGGAATTATGAGAAGAATGGGGAAAATGCACTTTTCCTGTTAGAAATAATTGTACCTCCTATTCAGGATCGCATAGTGATTTACAGTCATTAATCTATTAGTTCTCACATCATCTTATGAGATAGGTAGGTGAGGATTAACACTTCCATTTTACAGATGAGGAAATTGAGACCCAAGGCATAATTTTGCAGTGCCTGGAGCCATTTACACCTCTGTAAAGTGAGTATGCAAAGGCAGTGCTTTACTCCCACCTTGGTGCATATGTGCTGGTGATTACCTGGGGTTCAGGGCTCTGGGAGATTCAGCCCCCCCAGAAAAGTTAAAAAATTGTGAAGGCCACACAATAATTCAGTGATAGACCCAGGATTAGAATTCAAGGGTTCCTGGTTCCCAGTCATGTGAAAAAGACCACTATCTATCTAGGTACTCACGGGGCCTATCACTGTAATGATGGATTGCCCTTCATCATCAATGGATTCTACACTCACAACAGATCTTTGAGATTGGAATTTACTTTCCTTATTTTTACAGACAGGAAATTGATGCACAGTATATATTAAGTGACTGGCCCAATGTCTCCCAGAAAGTCTGTGGCTGAGCTGGGAACTGAAGCCATGTATCTGGAGGTGCAGTGCCCTACTAGCTAGACCATTTTCCTGTCACCTAAGGTCCATATTTACATCCCTGACAAAATAAGAAAATTCCAATAACATGCAGTTAATGAAGCTGTTAAACAAGACAAGACAGAACTTCAATATCTGCAGTAACCCCACTAAGCATTTCCCTCCCATCTTAATATACTATTATTGTTTATCAGTGTCCTTTGTTTATTACACAACAGCCTGTTTCAGTCTCATGAAAATGTTCATATCTAAATTAATCTGAATTAATGTTGAACGCAAAATTTCACAGAAGCTACTGTATCAAATGGTTTACTAAAAATCCAACAATATAACATTTTACAGCACTCTCTTCATCTATTAATATTGTAATTGAGTTGGTGTAGCATGATCTTTTTTTCATTTTAGTAACTCAAGCTGCTTATTGCAGCTGGTTATATTATCCTCTGGATGGTTTAATAGCAGTGTTTATTGTACTGTTAAACAATGACCACATTTCATCCCAGAGGTATCTGCATTTGAAATGGTTGGCAGAGAGATTCTTATATGTAAAGGGTCAGAGGCTTAGGTGCTTAACATACAAGCAGGAGTAAAAGTAGCTTTTCACTGCTTTTTCACATCCCCCCTGATTCCCAGGAATGCTGGGGGTTGTTCTGATAGTAGGGAGACATTATACTGGTGAGGATTGCTGGAGTTCAGCATGCTCTGGACACAATTTCCTCCTGACCCTGGCTTGTTTTCTATACTGGAGGAGCCAGAAAAAGCTGATGTAGAGCCATGCTGGCTCTTTCCCGGATGAAGATACCCCATGCTGCCTTTAAGTCCCCTCTCTGCCACAAGTGGGACTGAGGACCTGGCCCAAAGTCTTTAAAAAGGCTATGGGGTCCTTTAGGATGAAAGAAGCTTTATAAATACAATCTATTTTAATAGTAGAGTAATCATTTTGATTCTCTAATAAATAATATTTTAATTCACAAGAGCAATAGTGCTTCCCTTAACCACTGAGTCATTTTTGACCTACAGTTTTAGGGTTACTGATTCAGCTTTTAGAGCAGATCTAAAGGAGCATAAAAGTGAAAAGTGATAAAATGACTCAGCCCTGGTCTACACTATAAACTTATGTCAGTATAACCGTGTCACTCGGGCGTGGAAAATCCACACTCCTGAGTGATGCAGTGATACAGACCTACCTCCTGGTATTGACAGTGCTATGTCAAGAGGAGGGTGTGATGGGTTCCCTCTGGGGTGCAGCCTGAAAACAGTGGGAACACTGTGATCCCTTTAACTCCAGCTTGAGCTGGCTCTTATGATGCCTTGCCATTGACAAGCAGCAAACCCCTCAGGTGCTGTTATCACCTAGCCCCAGCAACATACAGAGCCCCACACCAAGCTAGATAGCAGGAATGTTTACCTGGGCTGCTCCTAGCACTGTGATGCTGTCAGCAAGCTACAAATCTCTAGCAGGTATAGTATTCACACAGGTATTTACAGGCAGGGAGACACTGAACTGAGCTACATGAGTGCATTGCCCAGTAACTCACAAACCAACAGTAGAGGCACCACCAATTCCCCCCCAGCCTTTCAGCACTGCATTGAATTGTACTGTCTTGCTCCGGTTAGAAGCTTGGCTAGAGTAAGTTGGAGACTCACCAGCCTTTGTTTTGGTTGAAGTGTTTGGGAAATCTCAGCTCAGTTACAAACTGTTTTAAATTATTAAATTATAAAACAGATTTATTAACTACAGAAAGATAGATTGTAAGTGATTCTAAGTGGTAGGCATAAAAGATCAGAGTTGATTACTTTAAGAAATAAAAATAAACTCCACAGGCTAATTTCTGTAAACAGTACAGGATTTAAATCAAGCGATGTCTCACCCTGACAGATGACACAAGCAAGCAATAGATTCTTGATACACAGGCTGCATCTGCTTTGCAGCTTGGGACTCTCTTCCCTTTTCAAAGTCCTTTCTCTTCCAAACGTTCCTTTAGGTTTTGAGTTGTGGGGGAGTGAAGACGAGTGATGATGTCACTTCCCCTTTTTTATCATTTTTCCAGCTTGCTGGAAAGATCCTTTGCATGGGATGTAGGGGGTTTGCCCTCATGGGCCAAGCAAAGTCTATTGTCTATGTGCTCCCTCTGAGAAGACTCCATTGTATACAGTTTCTGGGATAAGTGGATTCTCTTCTTGTTGGGTATTGATGAATCCTTAACTCTGTCTGGCTACCCCATTGTTATACCTGAAAAGCTGGTTGTGGGTGTTCCCAACCTTACAACATATCTTAGTAACCTATGCAGAAATACTTAATAACTTCACATACGATAGCACATAAAATCCAACAGGATATTAATGTTTAGCAGACTAAGACTTTTTAAATGATACTCACAAGGCATATTTTGTACGGAACATATAATTATATGACAGTGGTGAATATTGTTTTCGAGGATGCTGTTTTGGACACACACTGTGTCACAGAGGGCTTCTTCTATTGTCATATTACAACCTCTCAGAGAGATGGAGTATTTACGCTGAGGCCTTGTCTAGACTAGAAAGTTTTGTTGACACAAGTTACAGCGATGATCAAAAAGCACTGTAATTACAATGCTTGTGTCTGTCCACACAGTACTCATTATATTGCCAAAGCGCATCCACACTCAGTGAACTTGGTCTGCCAGTAATTTGTGAACTGTTCCTGATTTTACTCAGCTCTGTTAATTATTGTAAGTATTTGGCGAATAGTTTGGATGAATAATATTCAAACCAGGGGTTATTTATGAATTGTTCACTGATTGTGTGCTAGTCTCATGTTGTTGGTCACCTATGTCACCACATGGTGACATAATCCACAAACAACACACTTCCAGAAGGAATTTTTGGACAGATCATCATTCATGAAACTTTTGCGACTCATGAACACTTTCACAGATCCACCCTGCAGAGGTCTGAATACTCATGAATAATTAACCAAATGGGCCCATGATTCATAGGAAGTGGAACTAAATGTTTTTATTTGCTAAAATATATTTAAATATTTTTTTTTATTTGTCAGCTAACTCCAGTTTCAAACAACTGGCCCTCAACCACTGATGTCTTGTTTCTATTTCCTTTTTCCCATTTCTCTTGCTTCCTTTATACCTTTTTACTGCTGAATGCAAAAGGAAGACAGATAGAGAAATGCCATCAAGGTGAGTGTAAGACCTTGCTTCATTTGGCCAAAAAGGATTACAAAGAAATACCTTATGGTAGCAGAATAACTTTTAAAAAATCTAGTTCTTTAACATAAGCTAAGTCAAAATATCAAGTCATGCAAAGTAAACCTTTCTGATCTTCACTTCAAAATTACTTTCACTCATACCTTTCTACTGCCAAAACCTCTGGAGCACTTTTAAGCATAAAGAGCTTGCAAAATCAGTTTTCCCTTACACTTGTTTGACAATTTTGGTATTTTATTTAATTCCTAATGGTCCAACAAAGTGAACACATTTTCTTTTTCCATAACCCCACTTTGTCTCCTAACTGCATGTTGTATGTGGAACATACTGAGTAAGACTGAGGGTCAGGCCGTTAGGAAGAACTGTTTCTCATTGACATCCTTGCATTGTCAGTACTCTCTTTATTGTTTTTCTGTTTTAGAAGCTGGTCTAGAGCTTTTAGTATTACTTATTTCTAATCTCAGTGGAATAGTTCTGTTCAGGTGTCATCTGGTTCTTTCAAATCTCTTTCCACATTTTAAACTAAAAGTGTCTTTTACATTTAAACATTTTATCGTTATTAGTACTTAAGTATAATGTACCTCCTAGACTTGCAGATCATCTTCTGGGGGACATTCTCTCTCCCAAGGGAAGGACTTTGGTTAACAGTCCAGTATAATGAAAGCAAATATATTTTTGCCCCTACACTTGAAGAGATTTGGGACCTTGAAGGTTGGCTTCCAGTTGGAGGAGAAATCAGTGATGTGGAGTTTGGTTCTATTCTTAGTGCAAGTTGTTTAGTTTAGACTTTGTATGTCATGGCCTGTCCCTATCTCTTCTGGACACCAGGCCCTTGTGAGTGGACCCAACTGCTGGATCCCATGTGCTTCTAAGCCCCGCTGGGTGTAGGTAGCAACTGATCCCTGGTCTAGTTCGGGACCTCTCAAGCAAAGTCTCCGGTGCAGACCCCATGTCTGACACCGCAAGCTATTAAAGTTGTTTATGATGGGCCTCATGGTGCCAGATCCTTATGAAGGTAAACAGGTGAGAGAGCCACTCAATTTCACTTTGGGGCAGCACATATGCACATCTCAAACAACTGCAGTCACTGGGCTCAAGGGAGTGCAGGGACAGTTCTCTCTGTGCACTCCAAGGGTTGTGCCCCAAAGGGTGGAGGGAGGTGTCATGCCCATGGTTCCCACTCCCTCTACACTAATCTATTGAGCAGGATGACACACTGAGCAGGATGGGAAGTATGCTCAAGGCACCCTCCCGCCAGGGTGGAGCAGCTCTGCAAGCCCATTAAACTCAAAGCACAGGTCTGAAAGGCATAATTGAACCCAATGCTATTGGCTCTGGCACCCAATAACCAAACCCTTTTTAACTTTCATGAATGCAGGTGTAGTAGAGAAAGAGAGAGAGGGAGCCTGGAGCACTGGGCCTGATGCAAGTTCTGAGGCCTGAACCAGAGACTGTAAACTAAAGTTAGTCTATGTATTAAAGCAGATGCTTACAAGTTCACTGTCCGATACATGAACTTAGCAAAGTTGTTGCTAGTGTACTAGGCACTAGATATTTACGTAAATATATTCCAGCTAGTAGAGATGCATCCCATTGTAGTACAAGATAAGATGGTTTGACAAAATAATAAATAGGGATGTTTGGTCCAAGATATCAGGAACAAGGGGAGGTAACAAACAAATATCACAAAATGTGTTAAGTGGCATGTATATTGTTTATCCCTGTTGCTTGTCTCAATCTATAAATGTTGGGGTACCTCACCTTAACCCTTTGTGTGGCCTAGGGGACAGCAGAGACTCCCGCTGCTGACTGAGCCACTCCTTGCCACTGGGCACTCATCTGTTAGTGTAGCTGTAATCACAGAGCCAGGGCCCTAAAACTGTGCCATGAGGGCAATAAGCCTGGCCAAGTGCCTTTGTCACCAAACCGTGCCTGTGGTCTTTCTTTATGAGTACCATTGAGATCTGCTGACTTAGCAGGCTGCATTATCAGCTGTTAGTACTGATAACACTAGAGCTCCAAGGACAAAAGCACTGAGCAGCCTGAACAGTGTTACCGAGGCAACGACATTCCTGCCTTCAGCACTGAACAACAGCATGTACACATACACTGTTCCGCCAACCACATCCAGTTCAGTGTATAGCATTATTGATTACTTGGTTCCAAAGATTCAGAGATTCTTAGGCTAGAACGGCCTCTGTGATCATCTAGTTTGACCTCCTGCATAACAAAGGCAATAAAACTTCTCTGAAATAACTTCTGTTTGAGATAGAGCACATTTAAAAAAAAACCCAACAAGATTTACTCCCTAGTAAATGATAGATACTATTCCTTCCCCTTTCTACACTGGTAGGGTTGTGGTACAGGAAAGGCTTGCTGCCTGCAACAGGCTACTCTGAAAGGGGCATCATTCTGTTGCCACTGTTCCTCCATGATCAGTGGCTTCGTGCAGGTTCAGCAGGCTTGCTCTTAGATAAAATCATGTGGGTATTTAGCCTGCAAGGATCCAGTAGCAGGACACAACCTCATTAACTCTTATAGGCCCATGTTCTGAATAGTGCTGTGCTACTCATTTATACTAATACAGAGAGAGTCCTGTGGCATCTTAAAGACTTAAACATTTATTTGAGCATAAGCTTTCGTGGGCAGAAACCCACTTGGTTGGATGCCCAAATAAATTTGTTAGTCTTTAAAATGCCACAGGACTCTTGCTATTTTGCTAAAAACAGACTAACACTGCTACCCCTTTGGAATTTATACTAATGTATTCTTCCTTCTGCTGTTTAAAGAATACAAGGACCAAGAGCTTCACAAGGGATGCTTGCATTAAAACAGAATTAGTTTCCACTGCCCTGAGGATGCTTTATGTTATAAGGTAGCTGGAGCACTTTGTCTTTTACAAAATGTTCTGCCTGAAAGATGATAGGTTCAGGGAGGGAAACCCAGCTTTGTCCCAAGTCTGACAGAGGTACTAGCTAACGTAGCAGAAGTATTAGCCCTCAAGAGGCTTGACAACTTGCATGTAGTATCCAAACTTAATCAAGAAAAACAGGACACCCCTCACTTATTATATCAAAAGCATGTTAGTAAGAGCTGGTTGGAATATTTTCTATGACATTTCATTTAATCAAAATATGGCATTTAGTCAAAGCCGAAACATTTTGTAGGGATGCATTGGTTTTGACAAAGTTTTTTTTAGGAAGGTTTTTGAGGTCCAGAGCCCTTTGGTCACTTCTGACCAGAGAGAGAGAGAAAGAAATCTTAAAACAGCTGTTTCAACACAATTCTGTTTTACGAAAACATTTGAAAGGTTTTGGTTTCGTTCCAGTGCAGAATGAAGACAAATTTTGAAATTGCGAAAGTGGTTGCAAAACAGAATTGTCATCCTCCAGTCAGCTTCAAGGTTAATTATGTTAATTACATCAGTCAAGACACTATAAAAATAAAGAGATGGGTTTCAAATACAGACTTGGGAGCCTGTGAGGCAACCAGACACTCAACAACAGCAAAATCGATAGTTTTGGTAGCCAGGAAGATTGACAAATGTTCAGACTAAGTTAAATCCTCTCTGTTTCCATAGCTGTGAGTTTGTGCTCCTTAAGCTAATGTTTAACAGGAGCTAGGAGAACCTTGTGGGGCTTTATTCCGGAAAAGGTGGAAATGAATTAAGCCTTGTAGGTTTTCCTGAAGGTCTGAGTTCCATACACTTTCTTATGGAAAGATTATCCTCACTGCTACCCTCTTTCCACTTGCCAAATGCCACCTTTCCCCCCTAAATTATGAAACACCCTTTCTAACCTTCCAGGTTGCTGTTGGGGCTAAAAAGCACAGTTGTTGGGGGCAAGTTTCCCACATTCTCACTAGCACTGGCTGAAGTTCTCTAATTTTTTAGGTGTTACATGAATATTTCACACAGTTCTATTATTTTATCCATATGGCCCAGGTCCTAAGCTACTTTAAATTTTGGTGTAGCTCCATTTGACTTACATAGAAATACTAGTTTACACCAGCTGAGGATCTGGCCCATGTAAATATATTTCTTCCCTAATATTCTAACTGAATACTTTCTACCACAAAATACTTTGATGTGTAAGTACTTTAGGATTTTGAACACATTGGATTTTAAAGAATCGTATATCAGTCATTTTAACACACTTGAAACAATGCAAAGTGATAGAAGAACCTTCAATACCAAGGCAGAATTTACTTTTTGTGGATATTTGGCAAAAAAAGAAATAGACCGAATTCTTAAATTTATGAGCCTATTTCTCATAGCCTAGTATTATCACACCAAAGTATTGGACAGGAACGCAAGTTAGGATGAGTCGGTGTGGTATATTTGGCCTAAAAATCAAAGCCAGTTGGTTGGAATAGAACATATACATGTTGCAGATATTGTTATAAAGGAGAATGGTCTATAATCCCTCTTCTAAATCATCAGTCTTTTCCCACAAAACTGCTTATTAACTGAGCTGCAAAATACATAAACTATGCTAATAATGTAGCAATCAGAAGCTAAGAAAAAAAAAATAAAACACCAAATATTTATTTACATTGGGTTCACAGAAGCAGCAGAATTCTGATAATTTAACCCTCTGTCCTCTGGAAAACTCTCAGTGTGGCATTACACACAGTCAGTGAGGATACAGTAATTGTCACTGTCAGTTTTAAACAATTAATGATATTGAGATAATTCAAAAAGGCAAATGAAAGCCTGTTCACTTCATTAAAGACCAGATAATAATCAGTTTGATGCACTGAGGGAATGAGACAGAAGCTAGCTAGGAAGTTGGGGGTCAGTGAGTAACCCCAAACTATCTTGAAGAGTGAGGTTAAAGAGAACACATGGCTTCCCATGCTTACTGAAAGGAATGTCACATCAAAAATGAAATATTACTTTAAATGATAAAAAAGGGGATGAAATGAGATTATTCCACTAGGCACTGGGCTTTTTAGAAAAGGGGAATGGTCATACACAAGAAAGTACTCAAATAACAGGGACTTCATACCCACATCTGGAATATAATAAACTCCCACCTATTTTCCTGTCTTCTGTATTTTCTTTCCTTTACCTCAAAAGTCATGCATGCATGTGAAATTTCATTATACTTATTCTCAGCAGAAACAACTGGCTATTGTAACAAGATTATTATTTTAAGTGATACACAGAGTTTGAGTTGAGTTGATGAATTAAGTTAACCCGTTAAATGCTTGAGGATGTACAAACATACATCTAGTGAACAGCACTATGAACATAATGTACAAGATAGTCCACTTTATGCTCCAAATAATCCACTGTTTTAGGATAAACTTGTTCATTAACATAAGAAATTAGGTTCTAAGAGTCAATATGACTCCACACGTTCCCCAAAATATTGTAACATTGTTGTTAATTTTCTACTAAAGGTAAAAAGCCCACACCTACCACCTGGACCTCACAAATATTCTAAACTTTCACTGGATATACAAGAAGAGTTTAATGATTCAAATCAATTCAAACATATCAGCTGATGTATTTATTTCATATTTAAATAAAATACAAGAAGGAATTTTTCATTAGTCCAGCTTTTAGCTTTAGTTGTTTAGATTTCAAAGAACCCATTGGTTTAGGTAGAAGCGTTGTTGGTAAACCATTGAACACACATAGACACACACAGACACAGAAACACACACCAAATATAAGATTGTGCTCTTCATCCCTATTTCGTGCCTGGATTCTTCTAATACTGCTGTTCTATATGGATATTTTATATATATTAAAATTTGGTGTTAGCAGTAGGCTGATCTCCGTAGCTACTTTTGAGTAAATGGATTATAATTACAGCTACTATAGATGCCTTGTATGGCACCCATCACTGTAGCAGTGGGATATATTTTACAAGGTTCAGATTTAATAGGAAACATCTCAAAAAAGGAACATATGCCCCTGTAGCATCAAACTAGTTAATCTTAGGCTAGAGTATATTGTCAGAGCTAATTTTCCTTTTCAAAGACCATCACATTCTACTTTTTCCATTTTGCAGTTTGGTACAGATACACAGGAATATTTTTAAAGGTCATAGAATCATAGAATATTAGAGTTGGAAGGGACCTCAGGAGGTCATCTAGTCCAATCCCCTACTCAGAGCAGGACTAACCTCAGCTAAGGGCCAGGGCCTTGTCAAGCCGCAGCTTAAAAACCTCTAATGATGGAGATTCCACCACCTCCCTAGGTAACCCATTCCAGTGCTTTGCCACCCTCCTAGTGAAAAACTTGTTCCTAATGTCCAACCTAGACTTCCCCCACTGCAACTTGAGACCATTTCTCCTTGTTCTGTCATCTACTACCATTGAGAACAGCCCAGCTCCAACCTCCCTGGAACCCCCTTTCAGGTAGTTAAAGGCTGCTATCAAATCCCCCCTCATTCTTCTCTTCTGCAGACTAAACAAGTCTAGTTCCCTCAGCCTTTCCTCATAAGTCTCGTGCTCCAGTTCCCTAATCATTTTTGTTGCCCTCCACTGGACTCTTTCAACTTGTCCACATCCTTTTTGTAGTGGGGGGCCCAAAACTGGACACAATACTCCAAATGTTTCCTCACCAATGCCAAATAGAAAGGAATAATCACTTCCCTTGATCTGCTGGCAATGCTCCTAATAATGCGGCCCAATATGCTATTAGCCAGGGCACACTGCTGACTCATCACCAGATTCTTTCCACTGTATCCCCAGATCCTTTTCTGCAGAACTTCTGCCTAACCCGTCGGTCCCCAGTTTGTAGCTGTGCATGGGATTCTTCCGTCCTAAGTGCAGGACTCTGCACTTGTCCTTGTTGAACCTCATCAGATTTCTTTTGGCCCAATCCTCCTATTTGTCTAGGTCACTCTGTATCCTATCCCTACCTTCCAGGGTATCTACCACTCCCCATAGCTTAGTGTCATCTGCAAATTTGCTGAGGGTGCAATCCACCCCATCCTCCAGATCTTTAATGAAGATATTGAACAAAATCGGCCCCAGGACCGACCCCTGGGGCACTCTGCTTGTGATTGGCTGCCAGCTAGATATCGAGCCATTGATCACTACCCGTTGAGCCCGATGATCTAGCCAGCTCTCTATCCATTTTGTAGTCCATTCATCCAACCTATACTTCTTTAACTTGATGATAAGAATACTGTGGGAGACTGTATCAAAAGCTTTGCTAAAGTCAAGGTATATCATGTCCACTGCTTTCCCCACATCCACAGAGCCAGTCACCTCTTCATAGAAGGTAATCAGGTTGGTCAGGCATGACGTGCCCTTGGTGAATCCATGTTGACTGTTTCTGATCACCTTCCTCTCTTCTATGTGCCTTAAAATGGATTCCTTGAGGACTGCTCCATGATTTTTCCAGGGTTTGAGGTGAGGCTGACCGGTCTGTAATTCCCTGGATCCTCTTTCTTTCCTTCCTTGAAGATGGGCACTATATTTGCCTTTTTCAAATTATCAGGGACCTACCCCAATTGCCACGAGCTTTCAAAGATAATAGCCAATGGCTCTGAAATCACATCAGCCAACTCCCTCAGCACCCTCAGATGCATTGCATCTGGTCCCATGGACTTGTGTATGTCCAATCTTTCTAAATAGTCTTGGACCTGTTCCTTCAGCACTGAGGGATGTTCACCTCCTCCTCATTCTGTGCCACCCAGTGCAGTAGTCTGGGAGCTGACCTTGTCCGTGAAGACAGAGGCAAAAAAGGCATTGAATACCTCAGCTTTCTCTACATCCTCTGTCACTAGGTTGCCTCCCCCATTCTGTAAGGGGCCCACACTTTCCCAGTCCCAGTCCAGCATACCATTTAAGTATATGCTTGTCTCATTAATTCCAGTTGAGAGCTAACTACAGCCTTATGTGCTTTGCTGAACAGGGAAGACATTATTTTATCTATATAAAAACCAAATTTAACTAGGCACTTTCCAAACAAATACACAGAGAAAGTCTAGGAAAGCACTTTGAAAATCTGAAACCACGAATTAAGCACCACAACATTCCATTTTACAGGTGAGGAAACTGAGACATGCAGAAATTATGTGCATTGCTCAAGGTCACACAGCAAGTCAGTCACAGAGATGGGTATAGAACCAGCTTTCCTAATACAATGCCTAAATGCCGGGTCTTGTAAGGTACTGCATGTTCTCAACTGCCATGAACTTTAGAATCCAGCCCTAATTCACTTCATCACACCATTCTGGTGTTTTATTTTGGCCATCTACACTAAATAAATGAGAAAACATGCATTTCAACAGCTAAAACACTTTTTTTTGTGTGTGTGTGTGTGTGTGTGAAGGTTAGTGAATTTCTCAATCTGTTGAGGTGTTGTAGTTTGAGATTGACTAATACAGGTTACTCAGAGTTGGGTTTAATTTTGCACCAGGCCTCATTGCTTGAAATCATAGCAGTGTTACCATTTTGATGGTCTACTATTTCCTCTGTGGATTCCATATCAGCTTTTCCCTTGTCATTATCTGCCTATCCAAACAGCAAGATGCTACAGTATGGCAGAGCTCCAGAACTTTGACATCTTTCTTTGCAAAGTGATTAATTGCAAGGTATTTTCTCAAAATCATATAGGTTTGTAATCAATGAAAATAATAGTTTGCCACTTGTTCATAACCATCTGTCTTTATTTTTTAAAAATTATATTTGTGCAATATGGCTGCTTTATAGGATTATTCCTTGATTTCCTATCAGGATTATTTTCAGGCAACAGCAGGTTTTATGCATAATTAAAATTATATGCATGCTTTGTTTAATTAAAATATCTTTAAAATATACCACTGGGGCAGATGAGTGGTGCTGACACATTTAATAAATGACAGAGGTCATCAGTGCTATGTTCTTCCTATTAAAAATATGCATTTTTGTAATACATTTTAATAATTTATTGTGGTTGTTTTTTAAAACAAGAAAAATGTTAATTGGGATTAAGCATGAAATGACAAGCCCTTTGACCATCAGGAAAGATCTAAGAAATTGTATCATGAGTTACTAAGAGTTTATCATTTATATGATTTTTGCTTCTTGAATACAAGGCTAACCTGACTTGCGAATGCAAGCCCGTGATTTTCTAAATACGAGGCTTATCTGTCTTGTTTAAGGTACAAGTGAACCTTCCTTACCATGCTGCCAAAAAAAAAAAAAAAAAAAAAAAAAGATTTTTCTTTTAAAACATCAGAAAAGATGAAGATGGAACTATTATTTTTCCTATGACATGCACCATCTTAACAGTTTTTACAGCTTCTTTTTTCAATTAGATTTCTTTTACATAAATAAAATAAATAATAATAGGTAGTATTTTGTTGATGGTAGCACCTGCTCAGTGCCAGGCATTTCAAGACAGACAAGAATGAGCTCAAAATCTCAGCCAAGAGAGACATGAAGAGAGAGAATGGGCAAATGGCAAATAGTATATACTTCATTCTCTCTCTTTACCTAAGAGTAGAACTGGTTGAAAATGTCCTGATGGAAGAGTTCCCCATTGGGAAATGATGATGCAAAGAAATCAAAATGTTTCTCAGGAGAGTATCAATTTACATCAAATTTCCTATGGGAAAACTATTAAAATGTTTCATTTTGATGAGCTCGAAATGTTTTGTTTCAATAAGATCAAAATGTTTCATTTTCACTTTCATGTTACATTATAATATTATAATATAATGTAATATTAAAGTCAAAACAGCACATTTAGACAAGGTCAAAATAAAATATTTCATAAAAAAATCAGAGATTTCATTTTTTCCCTGAATCAGGACAAAATCAAATTTTGAAATCTCAGAATTTTCTGCACGATGGAAATTCCATATTTCAACCAGTCTTCTTAAGAGACACATCAACAAGAAGGGTGGCCGGTCATGTACTCCCACTACAAAAAGGATGTCCCCCACTACAAAAAGGATGTGGACAAGTTGAGAGTGCAGCGGAGGGCAACCAAAATGATTAGGGGGCTGGAGCACAGGATTTATGAGGAGAGGCTTCTTGTTTAGTCTGCAAAAGAGAAGAGTGAGGGGGGATTTGATAGCGGCCTTTAACTACCTGAAAGGGGGTTCCAGGGAGGATGGGGAGGCTGTTCTCGGTGGTGGCAGATGACCGAACAAGGAGCAACGGTCTCAAGTTGCAGAGGTCTAAGTTGGACATTAGGAAAAAGTTTTTTACTAGGAGGGTGGTGAAGCATTGGAATGGGTTACCATGGAATCTCCATCCAGGTGACAGCTGAGGTTAGTCCTGCTTTGAGCAGGGTGGACTAGATGACCTCCTGAGGTCCCTTCCAACTCTAATATTCTATGATTCTATGATTCTATGAATAGCAGACATTCCAGTACTTCTGGGAATGGCGTGACCCTGCCACTGCCAGCACGATCTCACATGCATGATGCATGGAACAGGGTGATGCACCCCTCAAAATGGCATCCCCTGTTTGATACTGGATAAAACCATACCCTGTTTTGTCTCCATACCAGATCATGGACAAACCTTAGAAAAGCAGGACTGTCTGGCTTAAAACTGGATGAAGGGCCTGCCTATCAACAAGACTTGTGATAGGCAGCAAGTAGGAAAATTAGTTTAGTTCAGAACATTCATTATGCAAGGGCATATGATTTAGAAGGAAGTTCAGGCACTTCACACCAGGTGTTACTTCTACTCTCATGCCTTCATATTTTATTTTCCATTTAAAATTAGGTGAATTTTTGTATTTCGCTCTGTTTACTATAACTGTGATTTTCAAAACACTCAGTGTTGGCCTAACTCTGCTCCCCTTGAAGTCAATGGTTATAACTCTCTCTTCTCATCACAAGGCAATATGAAGAAAGTTAGGCCAATGCTGAAAGCTTTTGAAAATCCTACACTAAATTCTCCCCTCCATCTCAAACCCAAGTAGCTTGGTTTGGTGCAAGGGTCTGGTCCCGGTTTTGGCTAGGGGAGGAAGGAGTCTTGAGAGGGGAGTTGAAGAAGGTAGTGACCTTGTGGATACACTTGACGAGGGTATTCCATGTGTAAGAGACAGCATCAAAGAAAGTGCAAATGTAGGCAAAGGAGTATACAAGGGGTAATATTTTTTAAAGTGCCTAAGTGACTTAGGCTCCTAAGGCCCAGGTTTCAAAGGTATTTAGGCTAATGAGCAGCTTGGAGTTGTAGTTCAAGTTGAAATCCCGGAAGGTCAAAGCAGGATTTTCAAACTAGGTGGGGCCTGTCTTGCCAGCAGGGCCCAATCATGTAGACATGCTCAGATCCCTGCCAAATCCTGCAGCAGGAGGGCAGGCACAAAAGACAGCTGCGGCATGGGGAATGTAGGGGGAGGTCAGAGGGGTATTGAGCGTGAGCAGAGGAGAGAGGGAAAGAGTTTCAGCTGCTAAGGCATGCACTATCTAAGCAGATGACCTGGCTTAGGTACCTAACTCCAGGAGAAGGTCTGTAGTGCAGAATCATGAGCAGAGGGAGGTGCCTACTTCTGGCCTATCAGCCAAGCACATTAGGTCAACCTCTTAGGTACCTGCCTCCCGCCTCAGCATTTCACTCCTGACTCACTTATGCAGATCCCTGCTCAGCTTGCTGGCTTCTGAGGGTCCCCTTTCTTAGGCATCTTTGTATAGGAAGCCTGGGCACCTAACCCCAGGCTGAGGATTCCACTGGGTGGCAGGCCACCTAGGAGTTAGCCATTGCAAGCCTGAGCAGAGCAACCCCTAAGTACCTTTCACGATATGGGCCTAAGTGTCTCCGTCACTTTTTAAAATGAGATGTCGGCTCCTGCGTCACCTAGGCATTTTTGAAATTTTATCTGTGGCATAAAAACATTTTGTCTCAACCCTAAGGACAGAAATTCCCATTGATCTCTCTCTTTTATGAATCAAGACAACAGTGCTGGCAATGGAAAGCAAATGTCCTCGAACACTATCTTCAAAGTTTGCAGAAATGAAGTATTTTGCCAAACCAAGAATCCAGATTTCAAATGTAATGGATTCATTTATGTCTTGATACATTGCTTATTCCTCCCATTCATGCCAAATGCTATTTGTTTGTCTGTCTCTGCTGTTTGGGTTTATTTGTTTATTTGATGACAACATTGAATTTTTTTTTTTTTAATTTTTTCTAATTGCCTGTAAGATTGATAGACAGATCGAGCACCTGGGTGAACATCATCATTGCTACATGATTGGGTCTGTGCAGAATTTTTTTTTTTTTTTGTCCCTTGAAACTTGTAGGTGTTGCCCATCTATCTCTTGGAAGAATACACTATGTACTTGAACGTTTAGGGATAAGAACAGTATTTTGTCAAGTTTAGTTATTGTTTTCAAATTGATGTAAGGAAAAAAATAAACAGATTTAATAGTGCAAGAGCAATTTGAGTGGTTTCAGATGAAAAATCAAACCTATAGCCCCTATTCTGGTCTCATACTAATTTTTTGCTAGTGTAACTTTACTGACTGCAGAAGAGTGACTCCTGATTTACAGATATCAGAGTCAGGCCTTATGTTTTTTTTTAAATTAGAGGGCTTGATTCACCACTGCCCTCCACCTTGTGTAATTATTGACAATGCTGTAGAATGTACAGTGGGTGTAGACCACTACAAAAACAGCATGGTGGTGCATGATTCTTATTTACTCTCCCTTTTTTGCTCACAGAAGCACAGTGCTCACTCTGGCTGTGAAAGGTGCCTTAATATGAATGAGAATAAGGCCTATAGTGTTCAACACCCACTTTGTACTGATGTCAATAACTGTTCAAAGGTTCAAGGCAATGAAGAATCAGGCCCAGATTATTTTTGATTTAGTTGTTTAAAAATGCAATAAATATTTGTCACATTTGGATTTATACTTGGAAAGAGTTGATGTGAACTATCAGTTGAACCTCACATGCATAACACATACAAAGAAAACAACATTAAAACAAATGTATTAATGCTGCAAAGAACTTAAAGTTAGAAAACATCTGATTGAACGTTGCCTGTGACATCTTGATTTGTTCTTGTGTGAATGCATTATGATACAGTTTTCAATGACATGATCACATACTATTTTTTCCACAGGATCTCTGCCTCATTTAGTGTGCAGCATGCATGGTCCTCACTTAATGAGCATCTACTTAATATTTTATTTTCTCTACATTATTCAGTATGTGCTATTTACTATACATTATTTAAAATCTTATCTGAAGACAGAAATTATTATTTTCCTCAAGTGCTTTTCCATGATGCTCATCACTAGAGTATCTGAGTGCTTGGCAAACATTACTCAATTTATATAAATGGAAAATTAAAGGCTTTCCAGTGTGTGACTGTGGTCACACAGAAGAGACCATGGAACATATAACAACTCAATGCTTGATACAAAAATATGAAGGAGGCATCACAGTGATACACTCTGCCACTGCTGATGCAATTATCTGGCTTAACCAGCTGAATGTGCAATTATAGTTGTTGCTCTACATCTACATGGCAAAAAGCATTTGTCCAATTTCAAGTCTCTGATCCCAAGTGTAGGGGCAGTAGAACTTGTCAAATAAAAGGCTGTAAAAAAAAATTAACATGGGCAAAACAATGTATTTTTCTGTAGCCTCATCTGAGAAATGTCTAAACCAGTTTAGCTGAAATAATACAGTCATATGACAAAGAAAACAACTTAATTTATTTCCACAACAGTCCTGCTGAGGTGTGGGGGTGGAATATCTCCATTTTACAGATGGGGAACTGATGCACTGAGAGATTAGAGTAAAAAATATCCACTCCTTTTGGGTACCCAATGTGAGATGACTAGGACCTAATTTTTCAGAGTACTTAGCATTATAGCATTATAGCTTCATATGTTCAGAGCACAGCTCCCATTGATTTCAGCTGCAACCGTGAGTGCTCAGCACATCTGCATGTAAGACCTTGGGTCTCGAGTCAGCCCAGTCCTTGCGTACTCCTCTGGCTCTTCATCTGATTTCAGTCTTCCTCCCCCAGGGGCTCCCAGTTCTCTCTCCCCATTTGACTCTGTGGCTCCTCAACCCAGTCTCTTTGCCTAGCCAGACCAAATCTTCCCTCACTCAATTCCCAGTCTCAGTCTCCCTGACTCTGACTCCCAGTCACAGTATCCCTCCCCACCAGCCTCCAGTCACATTTCCCCCCTGCACCCAATCCCATGTTACTTGTCCCACTCTGCTCACCCCTCTGGTTCAGCTTTTCGCCTCCCTCAAGCACCTTTCTCCTCCAAACTGCCTGGTCTAAGCAGGGGGCTCATTGAAGCACAGGAGAGTCAGGCTCCAGTGCCATGACCTGGCACAGCCCACAGCAACCCAGAGCTGCAATTGCTGGGAAAGTTCCACCGAGGCCTGGGCTGGAGCATGCACTGTGCAGATAGAATCTTCAAAGAATTTAGTTTTGATGCTCTAGCAAGTCCCTGAGCATGTGCAAACCAAGATTTTACAAAGTCTTATCACTCTGCCAAATCTGGATGGATTTTTGCAAGGATGGCAAGAAACATTTGTCCAATTTCAAGTCCCTGATCCCAAGTGTAGAGGCAGCAGAACTTCTCAAATAAAAGGGTGCAAAAAAAAATTAACATGGGCAAAACAATGTATTTTTCTGTAGCCTCATCTGAGAAATGTCTAAACCACTTTAGCTGAAACCTTCCAAAAATTCAGTCTGAGACAGACACCCAGCATAGAAAATTTCAGCCTAAATGACTAAAGTCTGGGAAAGTTATAAGCAACTGAAAACATGTCTTACAATGGAAAGGGTTAGGCAAGCGTAACAACAAGTTGTTGTTACAACAACTACCAGCTCCACCTATCATTCTACTATATTGCTTTGTCTAGAGGTTGAAGACTATGGAAGGAGGATGTTACATCTGATCTGCTTGTTGAGTGGGAAGGAGCAGCAGAGG
The DNA here is from genome assembly GCF_026122565.2 of Emydura macquarii macquarii. Taxonomy (NCBI): domain Eukaryota; kingdom Metazoa; phylum Chordata; order Testudines; family Chelidae; genus Emydura; species Emydura macquarii. The sequence continues at coordinate 15,591,163 of NW_027131164.1, forward strand.
CCAAGACAGGACATATTTTAGGAGTAACAAGTATTGATGAAGATGGAAAATCTCTGTAGTGATCAGGTTTAATGTTTCTACAGCTCATATGCTCCCCTACATAAGAAAATAGAGACGTATTGGGGACATAGCGCTCTCTTCCCACTTGGTAGGCACAGCAGCCGTGTGTGAAGCAAGCAGCCAACAATGCATGTAATCTCTTTTTGTAGGGGAGGAGGGGCAATAGCCTGGCAGCAGGGGTGGAATCAGGGAGCAGCCACTCTAGAGTGGGTTGTTATCAGAGCAGGCCATGTGTTATGTGGAAAATTGTCATGTAAGTTAATGCTGACAGATTCACTTTTAACTCACTCCCAGCTTCTTCATTCCCCATTGGACTTTGAGCCAGATGTGCTGCCAGTGCTGATAAGAGATAGGAGGCTTCACGGTCTGTAGGTTTGGGGCCCACTTTTCCCATGAAACTTTATGAAGTCTGCATAAAGTTTAATTTCCACACATTCAACAGGCTAGCACCAGTCCAACCTCAACATGGAACAAACATAATGCATATTCATATGCAACAATCCTGCTGAGTTTTCACTGTAAGTTTTCCCCTCATCATCTTTATACTCTGGGAAAAATATCTTCTCACTCAGATAACTGTGGAAGGCCCTGGACACAGTGGAACTGGTGCTATTTCCTCTCTCTCCAAGGATTTGCTGCTAAGGGATGCACACTCCGTGGTTTAAAAAAGTGTTTTACTAGGAGGAACTTTAAATACGATACTTTGAGTATTACTTGCCAAATATAGCACAGCAAGTTTTTTAAGATAAGGCTGGTCCAAGCCTGTTGCTGACTGACTACTGCTTATTTTTCACACAATTATTTCACTCACTCATTTCTCTTTCAGTTCTTTACATTTTATGTATTTAAACACCTGATTATTTCATTCTGCTTACATGTTGGACAGTGCGCGCGATCCTCCACTCACTTGCACCAGTGTAAATCAAGAGTGTCTCCATTGTAGTTAACGGAGCTACTGTAAGTGAGAAGGGAATCTGACCTGCTAGTTAGTCTCATGCATTGCATTGAATCATCAATTCTGCCTGCATGCAGTACAATTGTCTCCAGAGTGATTCAGAGGACATATTGCTTCTGGAGTTGCTGACTTAGCATGGCTGGAAAAGGATTGAAGGTGGAACTGATGGGTGATTGTAGAGGTTCACTAAATACTATTTAATCAAACAAGTGAACTCATGTGCTAGAAAACTATCCTGACCTTTCTGTGGAAATATCACAACTTTCTCAACCAGGATATTAAATCACTATCCTGAGGTAAAAACAAACAAACAGGAAATTAAATCTGTTTTCTGGTATATGATCTTTTTTCTCTTTCCTGTTGACTTTTATAAGAAAAGAGCTGGTACAAAAGATAAATTTTCAAATCACCACAGAGAATGTTAGCTAAATGTTTCGCACTAACGTAAAACATCTGTGGAAGGTTTTGACAGTGTAGTTCCTAAAATGCGCATCTGTTTCAGCTCTCCCAAGAAAGGTGTAGGGTACGTCTACACAGTAAAAAGCCATGCACAGTCTACACAAGATAGCTTGAATATACCTAGTATGGGTTACAATGAACACAGAGAAGTTCAGAGTAGGCTTGTTAGCCAAATATGTACCCAGGATCTATGCCAGGTTTGTACTACCTTTGCTGAGGTCTGTGCTGTCTTACCTTCACTGCTGTTGTTACTTGCACTAGATGGATTCAAGCTTTCTCGGCTAGGCTAGTCCATGAGCAGCTTTTGTTGTGAAGGCATACCCTTAGAGGTTGACAGACTTAGAGTGGCAGGAAATTGAAAACATAAGATTATTTTAAACATTTATTATGATTCCTAATGCTATTGTTAAGACTACTGTAGCCCTAGGCTTTGAAATTCAGGCTATTTCAAAACCTTGACAACTGAAATCTTCACTTCCAGCATGTTAGGTGGAGGGAGGGACAGACCAGAAGCCTGTGGGGATCAGTGGCTCCAAGATAATGTCCCCACTTCCTGTATCCTACAGAATCCTAACCACAAGAGTACCACAGAACTGGGACTGTGGAAAGTGGGCAGGACCATAGAACAGCCATTTTCTAAAGCAGTATTTCTCAAATAGTGTTCTGCGGAACCCTGGGATTCCGCGGGCTGAGTTGAAGGGTTCCGCAAAAAAGCGGAACCGCGCCACCGAAATCAACACAAATCGCGCGCCGCCGAACAGCAGATGGTGCCGCCAAACTGATGTGAACGCGCCGTCGAACAGCTGATCGCGCTGCCAAAAACTGCTTACAGAGCGCGCCGCCGAAACCAGCCTACACTGCGCCGCCGAAAAGGGGAAGATTTCCTGGACTTGTCGGCGGAGGGTATCGCATGGCCGCGCAAGGGTGCCGCGGTGAAATATAATTGAGAAACACTGTTCTAAGGTAACACACCCTCTAGAACCTGCTAGAAGGTGGGTGCACAACTAGTTGGAAAACCATGCTCGGAGAGTAGTTATCAATGGTTTACAGTCAAACTGGAAGGGCATATCAAATGGGGTCCTGCAGGGATCTATCTTAGGTCTGGTTCTATTCAGCATTTTCATATATGATTTGGATAATGGCATAGAGAGTACACATATAAAGTTTGCGGACAACATCAAGTGGAGAAGGGTTGCAAAGAGCTTTGGAGGACAGGCTTAGAATTCAAAATGATCTTGACAAACTGGAGAAACGGTCTGAAACAAATAGGATGAAATTCACTAAGGACAAATGCAAAGTGTTACACATAGGAAGCAATAATCCATTGCACAAATACAAAATGGGAAATGAGCACCTAAGGAGGAAAACTGCAGAAAAGAATCTGAGGGTTACAGTGGATCACAAACTAAATATGAGCCAACAATATAACATTGTTGCAAAAAAAGTTAACATCATTCTGGGATGTATTAGCAAGAGTATTATAAGCAAGACATGAGAATTAATTCTTCCCCTCTACTTAGCACTGATAAGACTTCAAATGGAGTACTGTGTATGGTTCTGGGCACTACACTTTGGGAAAGATGCGGACAAACTGGAGAAACACTAGAGGAGAGCAACAAAAATAATTAAAGGTCTAGCAAACATGACCTCTGAGGAAAGATTGGAAAAATTGGGTTTGTTTAGTCTGAAGCAGAGAAGACTAAGGGAGGGGCGGGGGGGGGGGGGGAGGGGGGGACGACGACGACGACGACGACAACATGATAACAGTCTTCAAGTGCATAAAAGGTGGTTATAAAGAGGAGGGTGATAAATTGTTCTTCTTATCCGCTGATGACAGGACAAGAAGTATTGGGTTTAAATTCTAGCAAGGAGATTTAGATTAGACATTAAGTAAAGCTTCTAAACTGTCAGGGTAGTTAAGCATTGGAACAAACTACCTAGGGAGGTTGTGGAATCTCAGTGATTGGAGGTGTTTAAGAAGAGGTTAGTTAAACACCTGTCAGGGATGATCTAGACCAGGGGTGGGGAACCTTTTTTATGTTAAGGGCCTGATGGTGGCCCTGGCGGTGGGGGAGAATTCAGCGGCGGTGCGGTTTCACGGCGGTGGCGGGGTTCCGTGAGGGGTGGGGGGCAGTGCCCGCCGCTGAAATCCCCCTGCCGCCGAAAAGGGACAAATGGCGGCAGCGTTTCGGCGGCAGCGTTTCGGTGGCGGGCACTGTTCCTCCCCCCCCGGAACCGCACCGCCGCCGAATTCCCCCCCGCAGCCAGGTCCAGACCAAATGATTTCGCGGGCCTTATACGGTCCGCGGGCCAGACGTTCCCCACCCCTGATCTAGACTATGCTTAGTCCTGCCTCAGGGCAGGGGACTGGACTAGATGAACTACTGAAGTCCCTCCCTTTATGTCTATGATTCTGTTACTGAGGTTCTGGCTATATGAAAGATGGTTGTCACCAGGCATTACTATGGCAGATGAGATCGGCCATATGGCTGAAGCATTCAAGCTAACAGTCCATGTAAACATCAGTGAGTTCTGATGGTCCTCAGAGAGTCCTTAACTGTGGAATTCACTTCTCATATTGGTCTGTAGTGCCTGAGTTTGATGAAGCCTTAACTTTAAGGCATATTTGCTCAGGATTTTGCTTGTGGGAGGACTAGGGAGACGGGTGCACATGTATTTGGAAGAGAGTTTTTAGTTGAAACAACAGAACAAGTCTTAAAAGGAGCCGAAGTATAGATGAAGATTCTCAAATCCATGCTGGCAATCAGAGAGAAGTTTCCTGATTTCTGTAGTCCTGAAGAAGGTTTATCTTCACATTCTCATTCTACTCTCCCATAGAGCAGTCTTCTGCTTGGTGTATGGATGGCAGCTATTTCAAATCCAATAGTTACCATAGTCTGGCCTGTGCTCCCATCCTTTTTTCCAGGAGTGTGTTAGTATTATGGAGACACTGGTCACAATTCCATGATTAAGTGCAAAATTCATCTCAACCTTATCTATGAAAAATACAGCCTATGCTCCCCAAAATGACAGCATGTATTCTGAGAAGAATGTAGGGTGTGCAAATCAAAGCTACAAATAGAAGGAGAAGCAAATTGGGATCTGTGCATGCAAGGGAGAGTGGAGACCAGGAAAAGGGGAAATTGTGGTGTATTTGTGTAGGGGAATGTGGAGTCCAGCACAAAGAGGGAAAACTAAGGTGTATTGTCTGTCTGTTTTGTGCTGTTCTGGTGACATAAAGCAGCTTATAACCTGATCTAACTGGCCAATACACTGGCTTGTTTTTGCTGCAACCAGAGTGTACCAATGAATCTGGTCCTATAAGTTAAAATTTAAAAAAATGATTTAAGGCTGATATTATTTATCTTCTAATCATTAGAGAGATTGTGGTAAAATTCTCTGCAGTTCTTGTTCGGTATGTTCGTGTTTGAGAGTAAGTATTGGCAATCTGGGTAAAATACATCATAGGGATCATAGGATCATAGATGCGTAGGACTGGAAGGTACCTCAATAGGACCTCTAGTCCAGTCCCCTGAACTCAAGGCAGGACTAAGTAATAACTACACCTTTCTTGACAGGTGTTTGTCTAACCCAGGGTTGTCCAACCCATGGCCCGCAGCCAGAATCCGGCCCATCAAAGGCTGCTATTTGGCCTGCCGGGTGCAGCAGCAGCACCACTCCCCACACCCACCTGGAACCAAGGAGCAGCCCTTCCCCACCAGCCCCATACACCATCCTGCACTGCACCAACCTGGACTCAGGAGTAGAGGTGGGTGTGGGAGATCAGCCATTTCTGGCTGGGAGGCGATGATGCTGCACATTGTGCAGCATGTGCAACTCCACATCCATGGGGAGGCTAACCCCTCCCTTCTGCCCAACTCCTCCCCTCACCCCCCCAGGCCGACCAAGCCCGGCAGGAACACGGGCCATCCCAGCACCCCCAAAGCTTGCACCCCGGCCAGCTGGGATGCTGCTTTGTGCAGCACAGCAGCTGCCTGTGAGAGCCTGGTTGGGGAAGCATTGTCTTCTGTGTTCCAGAAGCCTCCAGAACCCTGCCAGCGCAGCAATGTGTATACAAAATTAGGCCTGGCATCTTGTATACATGTAAGCAAGGGCTGAGTGGCTCTCCCTTGCTCAGTCAGCTGAAGGTGGGGGGGCACTCTATTCGCATGGGTATTGGCACTGTATTTGCATGAGTACAACTAGGTGCTCAGCATGATTGCACTGTATCTGCATAAGCCCACCTACATGCTCAGCATGATAGGAAATGGTCAGTTTGGCTGGGATTGGGTTACAAATCGCTTTAGTGTTAATCGGAGGGGTAATGAAATGTCGCCCCCTTATTGTACGAACAAATGGCAGCAGAACTGTGCTTAGCCTGTTTTGATGAAAGATTCACTCTCAGCCGAACAGAACTCAGCAAAGGAGGCTTTGGGATGCCAGAGCATTGTGAAAGCAGGAGGGAAGGGACAGGGTCTTTCTGTCTGGTTTGCACAGGCTTTGACTTAGAGCTGCCCTCAGGCATGGTTTAACTATCCCTTCCCACTGTTCAAAGATAGAGTTAATGGGACTCCTTTGGAGTCTGTCAGCAGACTGAGAGCTGAAGTCACTGAAGCTGAACTCCTAGAGACTGAGAGACTCTTGAGAGACTGATAGGCAGCAGGGCTAGTCTAGCCTGGCCAGCAGTGGGAGCCAGCAGAGGGGGCTAGCTGAGCCCATCAACAGAGAGGCAAACAGTAAATGGCCGGTAGGGCAAGAGGAAGCAAGAAGGAAGAGGCGAAGGATACACCCTATGTACTCTGGGGTGGGGTAGAGTGGGTTCTGCTCATGATTTTTATGTTTATGAATTCTGTTTGCACTGTTTTCCCAAATCAGTGCTGTGTTACTTCCTTTTATTAAAAGGTTTACTTTCTACACTCCGACTCTGTGCTTGCGAGAAGGGAAGTATTGCCCTTTGGGGGACCCAGGGGATAGTGTGTGATTTCCCAGGTGACTGGGTCAGGACTCGAGCTGGCTTGGTGTTACCTCATTGACAGGAACCTCTAGATATTGAACCCGGCCCTTGTTGCTGCCGATCCGTCTGGCAGAAGGGTTACATACAGTTAGTGAATATGATTATTTGGACCCTACTGTTCCTGAAGGGTTCCTTCATATTACATTATGTTTCTGCTTCTTACACAACCAATAAGGGGAAAACACACATTGAAGGGAGAACAGATTACTGTGCACAGGCAATAAATACCTGTTGGGAAGAGGTTTGAATTTGTAATGTAGCACCTGCTGCCAGGGAAGGCCCTAAACCTCTAGAAAGGAGGAAATCCGGCTATAAATCACCTTATGCTCCTGTCCCACTGCCAGGCTATTTTCAAGAACAACTGGCTCTCATGCATACTTACTGCCTTCCCCTGTGTGCCCTCAGCCAGAGAGGGATATAGGATTTGTCAGTGAGTTGGAGAAGTTGCATGGGATGCAAAGTCCCAAATTTCTACTTGCTTTGATTGTTTGTAATGTTAGCCCTGCCTGCTGCACCTTCTATTTGCCAGGAAAAACACTTAGTGAAAAATGTAACCCCCTCTCAGGTTGCCTTTCTTTATGTCACCAGTTATTCTGCACATGGAGCTGCTCACTGAAGTCAGTAAGAGTCATGGGGAGAAGGACTGCAGGACTGGGCTTTCATGGTGCCATATTATGTTATCGTACTTCATGTAAAAAGCTACAAGGGGTGTCACAACCTAAACGAAAATAATGCATTTGCACAGATACTGTGGTTTTAATTCATACATTATACTCCATGAGTTCCTTCTGTGTGTATTTGAATCACAGGCAGGAAATAGGGAACTGTGAGTACCTACATGAAATGTCTGTAATACCTGCATATTACAGGTCAGCTGTAGACATAAGACTTTACTTCCATGCTCCACATTCCCCCAGGTCACTGCTGATGCAGTATGAGGAAGGGGTGTACCTGACTCAGAGGTAAACAGAGGACTTAGTTATAATAAATTACTAGTGCATGAAGCATGATGAGTATAAATTACAGAGAGAGGTAAAATCTCCCCCGTTCTTGATGATAAACAGGAAATTATGGTTTCTCTAGATCAGTGGATCCCATCCCTGTTTAGTGAGCATGATACAGAAAACTGACTACTTTTAACAAGACAGAGCAGCTGAACCTTGGTTACAAGCTACCTTCTCCTCTACTAGCTCTCGTCAGGGGACTTCTAAGTTTAAGAAGCATCACCAGAGTTAGCTTAAAAAAAAAAGACTAGAGAATAGGAGTACAGGTAGCTAACGGCATGCTTTCAAAGCCTCTTCGATGTAAGCAGGGTCTGAATGAGTTCTCCCCTGCTGGGCTGGCAGTGGGGAGGGGACAAGGCTTTAAGACAAGCCCGCATTCACATGAACACACCCACCCTGCCTAGGTATCCAGCAGACAGAGCCGTGTGCCAAAGTGACCAACTTTGGCTGGTGCTGGGTTACAAATCTCTTTACAAATTCACTTCACTTGAATACAGGGGTAATGAAATGTCGCTATCCTTATTGTGTGTGTCAAGGGCAGCAGAACTGTGCTCAGCCTGCCCTGATTGAGGAGGTCATCCTCATCTGAACCGAACTTGCTAAGCAAGGGGCTGGAATGCCAGCGCCCTGTGAAAGAGAGAAGGGGTGGGGACAGGTGTCCCTGCTGGGCGTTGTGGCTCTGCCTAAGAGTCCTAGGTATGATTTAACCTGCCCCTCCCCACTGTGCAAAGATAGAGCTAATTAAGGCTCCATCACTGGAGCTGAAATCACTTGTTGTGGAACAGCATTTTCTGCCCAGCCTACTTCAGCAATGAAGTTCCCCCACTAAGAACTGAAAATCACCGAGAGTGGACAATCCCTATGAGCGGGGTGGAACCTCAAGGGACTGACCAGCAGAGGTCACAGTAGAGAAGTAGGTAGCAGCAGAAGGTGATGGTGTGCAGTGGTGATGGGTGGCCAGTGGAGCAGTAGAGCAGTGGACAGCAGAGTGAGGAAAAGACCTTCTTTCCCCCCCCGTCTCTCCCCAGCCAGGGTACAAGGTGAGCTCTGCTGCTGCACCTCTGAACTCTGGGTCTGCACTGATGAAGGACAACTGTGACTGGGTGCTGTGTGGGGGGAGGGGCACACTAAAGGAACTTCTGGTTGCTGGACTTAAGAACCTGAGGCAAATGGAAACCGCCCAACAAACTGTGGGGTGGGTGTTTTGCTCATGGTTTTTATGCTTGTGAATCCTGCTTGCAGCGTTCTCCCAAGTTAATGGTGGTTACATTTCCCCTTTTACTAAAAGTTTCTTTTCTGTACTCAGTCTCTGTGCTTGTGAGAGGGGAAGTGCTGCTTCTAGAGGTGCCCAAGGGTGATGTGTAATTGTCCCTGCTTACTGGTTGGGGTCTAAAGCTGCTTTTGTGTTGTACTGTTGAAAAGGAACCCCTAGATATTGAACCTGGGCCTTGTTGCTGCCGACTGACTGGCAGAAGGGTTACATCTATATTAGATATGTTGCCCCAGTGTAACTAGATCAACATTTCTAATATAGAGAAGGCCTTTGGGCTTGATCCATAGCTCATTGAAGTCAAAGGGAATCTTTCCATTGACTTCAATAGGCTATGGACTAGTCGTAGGACTGTACAGATTGCCATACTGGATCAGACCCAACATCCATCTAGTCCACTATCCTGTCGCTGATAGTGGCCAGCATCAAATGCTTCAAAGAAAGATCTAAGAGTCCTAAAGTAGTCTAAGAGTCTAAAGTCTAAGAGTCCTAAAGTCCGAAAGTAGGCAGAAATGGGATAATCTGTCCCCCCCACTCCGCTCCTCCCTGACACCCATAGGTCTCACTCTGGTCTCTAATAGTTAACAGAGATGGACTAAAGCTAGAGTGATGTATGAACCCTTGTAAAATGTGAGTCCAAGCTTTTTTAGCCATGGTTTGCCATTTGTGTATGGTAATGCAGGGTTTTACTGGTACAATGTGGGTATATGTTTTTGCAGGTGTATCTCAGATATGCTATAAATTCTTAATGGTGTAATCACATCTTCCTTTGTGGTCATATAACACAAGAATACAACAGGGCCATGATCATGCGGAGCTGCAATAGAAATTATAACAATAAAATGCAGTAGTCACCGAGCTCTAGTTGTAATGCATATGCACAACTTTAAGGTTGCACATTCAGCCATATTTTAGGCATTTCTTGGCTTTTGAGTGTTTAGCCACACCTGTAACATTTAATATTATTTTTTGTTAAAAAGAATAGTAGGAAAAAATATGTCTACATATAATTTGGCTGCATTATAAAAAAGCTTTCTTGTCTTTGTTGGCTATCAACCTGATTTTTTTCAGACAGCAGTAATCATAAATAAATGAGGCCAAATGAAGCTTTCAGTATGTAAAGAGTTCAATATTATTAATTATTATTATATCACATTTCAACTCATCAACATAAAAAAAATTGTTCAATGGCTAGAATAAATCTCATTTTAAATTCACAGTGCTTGATCCCCCACTCACAGCTGCTTTACATCAATACAAGTCCAGTGACCTCAGTAGACTAACTCCCAGTCTGCACTGGTGTATGTAAGAGGAGAGTCAGGCCCACCCTCTCTGTATGGTGTCTTGAAACCAGATTACATGAACCAGAATTTGCAAAGAAGCAATCAGTTGTTCTTCGCCTACTGAAACAAGGGAATGTGGATAAGCACTGCTTTGAGAATCTGTTCTTTTTGTTTCCAAACAGATGTCTGGGTGTTTTTGCTGGTTTTTTTGTTTGCTTGTTTGTTTTAGGGAAGGCCCCACTCTGTCAAACAGTCCAGCTTTGACAGTTCCTTGCTTGAGGGACAGCTGAAATGCAAAGCATTTCTGATCAGAATATCATATTCATCTGGAAGTTAATTACCGTGTCTGTCTTGGTATAAATAATTAATTATGCAAAACCCACACAGCTGCGGCTGGACAGCATTAAGTGACTTGCTGTCAGTGTAGCTCCAGTCTCGAAAGGATGAAGGGATTTAGAAAATAAGCTCTTTAACAGTTGGGCCATGCTACTGTGATGGCCCCTTTCTGATCAGATGAGAATATGATTACCACTGAGCATGCTTTTTTACAGAAAGGACATTTCCCAATTTAGGCTGGTTGGGCCCCAATCTCTTGCCAATGCCACTGTTGTGGTGCATTGAGAAGCCAAATGTATCAGCTTGTCTTAGGGAAACAGATTTGTAAAGCCTCTTTAACTGTGCAGTCACGTCCAGAGAAGTCACAAACCAAAGCAGTGTTTGCATTTGAGAGAGAGTAAGAGGAAAGGAATGAAGGCACATGGGTGTAATAATCAACCTGTCTCATTTTATATCAGACAACATGAAGAAAAGACAATTTTTGCGGAAATTATGAAAACTGATGATAGCAGCATGCTGAAATCCAATCAGAGAGTGAATATATACATAGACTAATTCATTTGCAAAATAAAAATTATTTCTCAAAAGAAAGGATGGGGAATTGTGACTTTCTATTTGTCCCTTTGTGATGATACCTTAGCTGTGATGTATCTTGGGTTTTGAATGTACAAGCATAACCATGAGCCTAGAGTGATATGTGATTAAGTGTTTTTCTCTGTGTAACACTGGTTTGGCAAAAACATGTTTGCCTGAAGCATTAGTAAATGAAACATAAAATAAAGGCTTGGTAAAAAAACTTATCAGATACTTTGTTGTTTGCAAACATTACTGAGATGACTGCAATAAAATAAACTGCTACAAGCGACAGGGGATATTTTGTATGTACAAATAAGCTAATCTCCCCTCAATTCATCAAGATATTACTACATATTTTATTCTTGCCCTTAAGTAAAACAAAGCAATACAGGCATCTAGCTACCCAAATGAGTGAAAAAGGCTTTGAAAGAATTCAGTGTAGAAAATTTTTATCTGTAAACCTGTTTATAGATTTGGTTGTGCATCTCTTGTGCTGAACTTTGGTCTTGCTGTGTTCCAAATATATTCCTACAACATAGTGCTTTGGGATACCTCCAGCATGGAAGGCACATTACAGAGCAATAAGTGAGTGAGTGGAAAGTGTAGACAAATGTTTTAGCAATTAAATGCTCAGCAATTAACCTTAGACATTATAACCTGTGCAAGAGAGAGAATGCTACCCAGAATGCCAGGGTCATCTCCTACCCACTTAGGCAAGTTCTGTGGGCTCCTTAACTACACCTGGAGAGCTACCAGAGCTAGGCATGACAGTACATTGATTTAATGTTTTTCCAAAGCAAAGTACTTACAGTGCAGCAGTTGCCTTTGTGCCGACCTACAGGGGCAGCATTGGATATGAGCAGGAATTCAGCCTATGGCTCCTGCCCACAGGCAAGAATGCCACCAGCTGAGCTACAGGAATATTGTGTGACCAAGTCTGCATCAACTCCAATGGAAGCAAGATTGGGTCCAGTATTGTTGTCAGTGAGGTGGTTTTGTAGTGCAACTGGAACGGTAATAACATATTAATGCCAAGGGTCAGCTTTACTGTGCACTTAGTTTAACAGTATAAACAGTTCAGTACTGTCATTGGGAGACAGCATGGATGGTTAAAAGAGCCATGGCCTGTTAAAGTTAATGGATCTGAAAAAAGTTATTCAGCACTGATTCGGTGTTCCAAAAGTGCATCTCCCAAACACTTACGATGGTTTACATTGAACCACCCTGTTTTTCTGCATTTCTTTTAAAAATGGAAATCCCTGCATTTTTGCACTATGTCATTTCTGGGAATGGTTGTGCCTAAAATCTAAGGAAGCATTGTTCAACAGCTCTTTTCTAAACTATTGTGAATTGAAGTGGTGTAGGAATGAGAAAAGCATAGCGAGAAACCCAGAGAGAGAGAGAGATGAAGGACTAAGACACATCAATGCAATCACAGTATGGATATGTAACCCACTGGTGAGTGTATGTGACATGTCCCCCTCTGTGCTGAGCAGAGAGGATTCAACTTATGACAGCCCCCATCAGTGTAGGGTTGGCTGCTCTGCTCAAGCTGTAGTAGCTCATATTTTTAGCTCTGGAGATTCCCAGTTCAATCCCTGGTACCTCAGCCAAGAGGACAGACATCACAGAAACACTCCCTTAATCCTAAAAGATGATCTCTAGATTCCTAGTAAAAAAGTGAAAACACTCCCTCTTGTCTGTTAACATGTGTTGAGGGAAAAAATCCTTAGTGACCCCAGTTTGGCAAAATGTGGTCAAGGATCCTAATAAAGAATTTAATTCAGTTTTATCCTGAGAAACCATTGTTATCCAGATATTTGTCTTGTATCCCATTAACACAGATTCCACTAGTACTTTCTGAGGTAACAAATTCTGAACAGATTACTTACTTCACAGGGTAGAGTATGTATTCTGCAAATGCTTATTATGCATACTAAATTAACGTCAGATGTCTGTCAGTGAATGGAATTAACATTCATGTTTCCTGCCCCTCCGGGTCAGCAACTCAACACTCCATCTGTTTCCTCCAAACCCTTACCTCACCTCTGCACCGATTTGCCTGCATCCTGAGCCCCTCATTTGCTCCTTCCAACATCTATTCCTGTTCAGCAACCCCAACCCCACCTTCCCAGATGCCCATCAGAATATCCCCAGCACCCTGCTAATAGGCTCAGCAAACACACCAGGCTCTCAGATCCCCTCGGCCTTGCTTAGCTATATATATATATAAATATGTGTGTGTATGTTTTGGGTTTTAACTAATAATGTTTTTCCTTTTCTGCATGTTTTGTAACTGTTTGTAATCCAGCTGAAATTGTCTTTGTGTTTTTGTTATGTATTGTTTTCCCCCTTTATTAAAACTAATAAAGATTTAATTATAAAAATTATAAAAATTGTGGACTATGGTTTATTTTATTTTAGTTAAAGGTGTTGCATAGAAGTCAACATAACAATCCTCTTATTTGTACTGATAATTTTTATATAACATGGACATTAAATTAAAATGAAGCACACTTCAGTTTTGTTGTAGAGGAGGTATAGTAGCACTCGCTTCTTTCAAGGAAAGATTCCAATTAAAAACAAAACAACTAACACTGATGCACTGTCTAACAACAGCTGCTGTATGGGACTGGGAGGAGATCCTTCTCCTAATCTGTTTTCAAACACAGTGCACAGACTACGGCGAGGCCAAACTCACCCACTTCACAGGAATGGTTTTTATTAACACAGAACTAGGACTTGGGAGATGCAAGTTCAATTTCTGGCACCAGCCCAGACCACCTAAGTGACTTTGGACAAATCACTTCATTTCTCTGTAGAATAGTTTACATAATACCTCCCTACTTCACAGGTGATTGTGAGGTGTTTAGATACTACGGAAATGGGGCCTAGTTGGATAGAAGTGAGCAATAATATAACATAAAATTCATGTCACAACTCCTCACCAAACTGGGGTGTATCCAGTTACTTAAGGGCTAAACTCATTCTTGGTGTTGTTTCAGTGAAGCCAACATAGTTACTCCGGATATGAATGTAACCCTCAATTAGTCTGAAGAACCTATTTTTTGCCCTAGCAGGATCAACACCTGCTAAAAAGGTGAGGTGTTTCAGGCAACCACTGTTCTGTAACAAGAACTTGGGCTGAGGACAGTGAGGCTACTTTTTCTCCATGTATTTGAAACCCCTGTAGGTTTCTAGGACATTTTCAGCTCCTTTGTAGAAAGATAAAACACAGACATACACTCAGTCATTGTGGGCCTTCTGTACTGTGCTATTCATGTTCTCCACTCAAGTCTCTAAGCACGTGGAGATTCTACTTTATCTATCTTCTCTGTCCCTAAGGGAAATATTCTTAACTTTTAGAGACATCCCCTATTGTACTGTAATTTGAATTCCACTTTCTAGCATGGTGGCAGTTGTACACGATGGACCAGTTTCATCCCTAAAGTTACACCAGGAATGATCTTAGCCCAGTGACCTCTCAGGAGCCTCCCCTGCCATGCCAAATACATCTCATACCAGCACAGAGCCTGAGATTCATGGATAACAGTGTGGATTCTCACTAAGAGTAGGTTTGGATTTAATCCCTACTATTATGACAGTTCCAATACTTGCCCATTTCAGGAAGATTATCTTCTCTTTCCAGGAGGCTCTGATAAAGTGACTTCAGCACCTAATGCATTATTAACTGAGAAGAAACACTGTGTCTTCCCCATCATAAACTTCTGCTCAGAACTCCCAGCAGGAGCAAGGCAGGTCACTGAGTCACTATTAACCAATGGCTGACAGCTAATTGATTTTATACTTGTGTACAGAAGCTTGTGAACCATAATTTAAAAGCTAATTTGTTTTGTACTTTTAGTATCATAGGCAGTTATATGTCTTATCCTACAAAGCATAAGTGTGCCATAGTCCATCATTTTTACTAATTTTGGCCCAAAGACTGCAAATTCATACTCCATAATGCTCTTAATCTCTTAACTGGAATGCACAAAACAGCCCTCCAGCACCCGTTGCCTCACGGAGACATTAATATAGAGTTTTCAAAACTGAAACCACTTTAGGGTAGTTTTAATGAGGTAGTATTTGCTAAAGCATGACTGACAGAAATAACAAGTCAGCATTTATGAGGGAACCCTCAGAAAGGGAGCTGCAGAAGGCAGAGAGCCAACAGCAATTGTTGTGTGGATGAAATACCTCCTAAAATAGCTCTCCTAGCTGAGCCTAATGCAATTAAAGTTAGTGATGTACATAATATGAAAACTGGGAGCTCTTCCTGCTAATAACCATTGTGTAACAGGCAATCCATTTCATTAATTTAATATACACTTTTACAGTCCCTTGATAGGGGATGTATAATTAAAGTGATAGGCTTTGCATTCCAAAATAAAATTTTGCAAAAGACAGCACTTTAAAAAAAACAAACAAAAAACCCCAAAACAACTTTTGTGGTGGTTATTGCTCATTGTCATGGTTAGTTTCCACATTTTCTTCTACAAACAGTTAGCGCTGAAACTCAAAACTAGCTGTTATTGAAACTGAAGCTTTTTCATGGAAGTCATGATGTATCACTGAGTCCATCTCTCTGTATATCATCTGTCTATCAAGAAACTAACATTTGACCCCTGGAGGATAGGACAGATTTGGATAATAATAATTGCACCTTTTAGTAGACAGGGTGCACATACAATTTAATATTGGTTTCCTGGTCCATGAATAGGGCCCTTAAGCAATCTGGTAATACAAATGATAAAAATCCACCATATTGTAAATATTTTTAATGAGAACCAAATGACTTTTATAAGGTATCTATTTCAGACTGGGGAATGACAGTTGTTCACACTCAAATTTCTTGGCCATTATTTAAAGAGATGTTAAAAGCAAAAAAGTTATTGATTGACCAGAAAGGTAACAATTTGCTAATAAAACCAGGAGCTTAGAGAGAGATGTAAACCACATTAAAAGGAGATTAGTAACTAAGAACTGATGTAAGAATTGAAATAAAGGTGCTGAGAAGTTTGGGAAAAGAGGAAAAGTGATGCATAGTAACAAAAAGTGTTTATCAGAATAATATGATTAGATTAGAAAGAGGCAAGATGGTGAAATTTTGGAAACCTAGTAAAGTAAATCATGCAGCAGCTAAGTAGGCTGCAAGACAGAAGCAGTCTTAATAATTAAATGTGGATGTCTCTAAAATAGAAATTTTCTTTTGAAATAAAAGGGAAGATTAAGGTCCAAGAAAACTAAATACTTCATGACGGTACATGAGTGGCGTGATTTATGATGAGAAATTAAATGAACCACACACTTCCCCAGACATCTGGAAGGAGCATTAAAGTTATTAGGTATATGGCTTTCAATTAAGAATGTCTTCAAATTAAAGGTGCGCTGTGGTGTACTTGACAAGTGTCATCAGTGCCTGTGTTGTTAGTGAAGTAACAGAACCCCAATATAATGCTACGAGTGCAAAAGATGAAATTCTTATCTTAACAATGAGTTCATTTCTATACCATTTTTGATAATGAATAGATAGGTTCGGAGTGTTGTGGTAGCCGTGTCGGTCCCAGGAAGAGCTCTGTGTAAGCTCAAAAGCTTGTCTCTCTCGCCAACAGAAGTTGATCCAATAAAAGATATTACCTCACCCACTCTGATTCTCTAAATAGGTTTGGAGCATTTGGGATATGTTTTCATGGTTTTTTTCCTATGTAATGTCCTGCCTCAGAAGTAAGAAACACATTTCCTTGTACGTAATGATTTATTAGCAACAAATCTCATCAATAACCTCTCTTCTGGTTCAAATTCTGTGAGAAGGTCAGTGGAGAAAGAGAATTGGAAAGTAGTGGAGGTGATGAGATTTGCATGTCATTCAAGGATAGACTAATATGAATTTTGCTATAACACTTGTCAGGTATGGGTCCCTTTAAGGGAAACATACGGATGAATCATGCTGCTCCCAGGGCCACTGGCACAGCCTCTGTACTTGCAGAAGATCAGTACATAAAGAAACATTGTTCTTCCCTGCATTAGGCAGTAGGATATATTCTGAGCTCTAAAATCAGAAGTGAGGTCTTCTTTCATATGAATCATCAGAACATAAGAACACAAGAACATAAGAATGGCCATACTGGTCAGACCAATGGTCCATCTAGCCCAGCATCCGGACTTTTGACAGTGGTCAATGCCAGGTTCTTCAGAGGGAATGAATAGAACAGGTAATCATCAAGTGATCCATCCTCCTGGCCATTCCTAGCCTCTGGCAAATAGCAATCCCTGCCTATCCTGGCTAATAGTCATTGGTGGACCTATTCTCCATGAACTTATCTAGTTCTTTTTTGAACCCCATTATAGTCTTGGCCATCACAATATCGTCTGGCAAGGAGTTCCACAGGTTGACTGTGCGTTGTGTGAAGTACTTCCTTTTGTTCTTTTTAAACCTGCTGCCTATTAATTTTGTTTGGTGACTCCTAGTTTTTGTGTTATGAGAAGGAGCAAACAACATTTCCTTATTTACTTTCTCCACACCCATCATGGCTTTATAGACCTCTTAATCCCCCTTTAGTCGTCTCTTTTCCAAGATGAAAAATCCCAGATTATGTTTTCTGATGTGCATTACTTTGCATTTATCAACATTGAATTTCATCTGCCATTTTGTTGCCCAGTCTCCCAGTTTTGTGAAATCCCTTGGTAACTCAGTGCAGTCTGCTTTGGACTCAACTATCCTGAGTAATTTTGTATCATCTGCAAATTTTGCCACCTCACTGTTTATCCCTTTTTCCAGATCATTTATGAATATGTTAAACAGTACTGGTCCCAGTACAGAGCCCTGGGGGACACCACTATTTACCTCTCTCCATTCTGAAAACTGACCATTTAGTCCTACCCTTTGTTTCCTATCTTTTTACCAGTTACTGATCCATCAGTGGACCTTTCCTCTTATCCCATGACTGCTTACTTTGCTTACGAGCCTTTGGTGAGGGAACTTATCAAAGGCTTTCTGAACATCTAAGTACACTATATCCACTGGATTACCCTTGTTCTCATGCTTGTTGACCTCCTCAAAGAATTCTAGTAGATTGGTAAGGCATGACTTCCCTTTACAAAAATCATGTAGACTCTTCCTTGACAAATCATATCCATCTATGTGTCTGATAATTCTGTTCTTTACTATAGTTTCAACCAATTTGTTTGATATTGAAGTTAGGCTTACTGGCCTGTAATTGCCAGGATCAACTCTGGAGCCTTTTTAAAAATACTGGCATCACATTAGCTATCCTCCAGTCATTTGGTATAGAAGCTGATTTAAATGATAGGTTAAATACCACGGTTAGTAGTTCTGCAATTTCACATCTGAGCTTCAGAACTCTTGAATGGATGCAATCTGGTCCTGGTGACTTATTATTGTTTAATTTATCATTTTTTCCCAAAACCTCCTCTAAGGTCACCTCAATCTGGGACAGTTCCTTATATTTGTTACCTAAAAAGAATGGCTCCAGTTTTGGAATTTTCCTTACATCCTCAGCCGTGAAGACTGATGCAAGTGCTTCTTTAGCATCATGGAATCATAGAATCATAGAATATTAGAGTTGGAAGGGACCTCAGAGTTAGTCCAACCCCTGCTCAAAGCAGGGCTATATCATCCCAACCAGGGCTTTGTCAACCTAAAACCTCTAAGGAGAATAGACCTCCCTCCCTGCAACTTGAGACCGTTGCTCCTTGTTCTGGTCATCTGCCACCACCGAGAACAAAGCCCCATCATTTAGTTTCTCTGCAATTTAGCCTTATCTTCATTGAGTGCTTCTTTAGCATCTCAATCATCCAGTGGCCCCACTGGTTGTTTAGCAGTCTTCCTGCTTCTAATGTACTTGAAAAAATGTTTGCTCTTACTTTTTGAGTCTTTTGGCTAGCTGACCTTCAAATTCTTTTTTGGCCTTCCTAATTATATTTTTACACTTCACTTGCCAGAGTTTATGCTCCTTTCTATTTTCATCAATAGAATTTAACTTCCACTTTTTAAAGGATGCCTTTTTGCCTCTAGTCTCTTCTTTTACTTTGTTGTTTAGCCACGGTAGCACTTTTTTGATCCTCTTACTATGTTTTTTAATTTTGGGTATACATTTAAATTGAACCTCTATTATTGGATCTCTAAGAAATTTCCATGCAGCTTGCAGGGATTTCTCTTTTGGCACAGTATCTTTTAATTTTTGTTTAACTAACTTCCTCATTTTTGTGTAGTTCCCCTTTCTGAAATTAAATGCTACTGTAGGGGGCTGCTTTGGTGTCCGTCCACCCCCCCTTTCACACAGGAATGTTAAATTTGACTATGTTATGGTCACTATTACCAAGCGGTTTAGAAGTGGATATCTAGATAGTTTAGCATTTAATTGATGCATCATCAAGGGTAGAAAGGAATTGCAGTCCACCCTCCAATCTTCAGATTGTGCACTCCTCCACCACATGCCTCCGTATCTGCATTGCTGCTTTACAGTCACACTGTGAAGACTGAGCTAAGCCAAAATTCTGCATTGTGGCCTACTGGTGGCATTCCCTCCTGAGCAGCATAAAGCGAAACAAAAGTAGCAAAAAAGAGGAACAAAGACTCGCATTCAAAGAAGGGAAGTTTTTCCCTGCTGTGGCCTGAGAATGGGTAAATGCTGTTTAATTATTGCTGCTAAATTTTGCACATCACCAGGTGTGACATTTAATACAATTTATATAATTAATTAATTTGCATATTTGCAGATATTTTGCATTTCATCAAGAACTCCAGCTTTTAAAACTGCTGGTGAAAAGCATCAGTCTTATCAGAAATCCTGGCCCCAGTGAAGTCAATGGCAAAACTCACCATTGTCTTGAACTGGGCCAAGATTTCACATTGTGAATGGAGGAGACCTCTCTTTACTGGCAGGAGAGCAGAAGGACATGTTTCCTACACACATTACTCTGCAACCCTGTCTCAGCCCTAATCTGGTGGTAGGCTCAAAATCCAGAAGGTAAATAAAATTAACCCCAAATTTATTATTTTCTAAAAAAATAAAAAACATAACTTTTAAGCCAATCTTTTGATTTTGGGGGGTAGGGGAGAATTGACTCATGACCATGATTCATGGTCCTTGCAGTTTTAGATCTGTCAGCTATCTCTGCCATTTAGTGCAAGCCATGGTGGTCAGTTTATGATATGGGAACTGGAATCGAGACCCACCAGACTCACTTGATACATCAAACATCTAGTAGACGGGAACAGATTTCACTGAGCTGCGCTGGATTCAAACTGGTGGCCTACAGTTGAAAGCCTGTAGCTCATTAATAATGCCCTGAGATATTCATCACTCAATAAAGTGCTCACTTTAGAAGGAAGAACTGACAGATGGACACCCACACCCACAAAATGTGGTATGTGAGTTAAGGTTATACACCTAACGTGTATAACACAAACCCATGGAAATGAAAAAGTTAAGGCATCTAACAGCACATACCTTCTGCTCTTTCACTGAGTGACTTGCACCTCTCTAGGGGAAAAGTAACCATATAACCAAGATTACATGCCAGTCATAACTCTGCTCCCTAAGGGATGGCAGCCTTCCAGCACCTCTCTTCCCAACTCTCCACCACCATAAATGGACTAGACTGTCCCCTTCCTCCTACCCAGTCTGCACAGTTCTGGAAAAAAAAATCACACTCACTCATGTTTGATGCATAGTGAGCACCTGAAGTCATGTGTGCTCAGCAGTTGGCCCATTCATTTGATATGGATTATATAATAAGTATACTGGTAACAAATTAAACTAGCTTCACTTTTCTCCACTTATTTCGGTCATAGAGAAAGTATATTTCCAGGTACACTGGCCAAGAGTTTTTCACATATTTGGCTCTGTTCTGATCTGTACATTTGAATGCATATTCTGAGCACAACTTTGCTGCTGTCTAGCATGACAATGATTCAGAATTATTTTGTCTCCCTTGATTGAAAAAAGTTTTGCCATTGCAGTTTTGTGACGTTAACTGTGCTGTTGGACTCTCAGGTGTTATTTCACATAGTAGTATTTCCTGTGCTGCGCAGAACAGATGCACTCAGATGGAACAAGCTGACAGAATACATAGGAAATAATTCATTTTGTAGTGAAAAATACAAAGAGCTGTTCAGCGCGTGTTAGAGTAGTGAATCAAATAGGATGACTGCCTCTGCAGTCTGTGGTTTCAATGAATGAGGAAGGAGATGAGAAAGTATCTGAAAATTAAGCATGATTGAAGTGCTGCACTTTTTTGCATCCCCCTACACAACAAATGTCATCTCTTCCCCTATGGTGGTAAAAAGTTGTGGTATGCATTAACAATAAATAAGTAGAATACTGTTAGCTGTCCAATATATCACTATTAAAAATAAATAGTACATTTCTAATGATAGGAAATGAACTAACTGCGGGTAAATGCTAGTTTATTACTGGCAGTTTTGCACATTAGGAACATAAGAATTGCCATACTGGAGCCAGCGGTCTATCTAGTCTAATATACTGTCTGACACTAGCCAGAAACAGATGCTTCAGAGGAAGGTGTAAGAACCCTGCAGAAGGCAACATAAATCTCATCCTGATCCCTAATAGCTAGAGAGTGGCTTAAACCCCACAGCATGAGATTTAATATCCTTTTCAAAATGTTTATATTTGTTAAAGTGTGATTTCTCTGGATATTCTTGAAATTCATATAAATGTCCATTCCCTTTTTGAATCTCTCTATGTTCTTGGCCTCAATGACTTCCTGTGGCAATGAGTTCCACAGCTTAATTACATGTTGGGTAATTACCAGCCATGAACAGTCACTATTCCTGAAAACTGAATTTATGTAAGAGTTAGCAAAGTTATACAAGTAAAAATGTCAAGTGTCCAAAAGAGTTTGTCTAGATTAGTATTTAATTAGTAGTCCATTGAGCTGCTTCCATCATGATAGAGAATACAATTAGTAAGTCAGTCCAGGATAATTTTTTAGGATTTCCAGATCTTTTTCAAATATTACACAAACAGAAAAAAAGCCTAAATTAATTGGATGAATTGTTGCTTGCTTACTTACTCAACAAGATTTGCTTGCAGCATTGAATACCAGCACTGCACAGGATGGAACCCAGAATCTACAGTAGAGTAGCCCAATCAGAGAAGACAACGAAAAGAAACCAAAGGCACATTTTTCCTCTCACTAACACTAGTTTAAGTCAGGAATAAGGCCACTGAAGCTCATGGCTTTGCACTGCTGCAAAACCAATTCGAGTTTGTGGAGAATCAGGAATTGTGTTTTTGTAAATAACCTTCTAATTGTCTTTGGAAAATGGAGGCCTTCACCTGATCCATAACTCAGGAGTCTGTTTTCTTCTTGATATCAATAAATTCATAGGACATGTTATAAAATACAGAGCATTGCTGAACTTCTCCCTTAATGCACACACATCTGGTTGAAAAGAAAATGAATGTGCTGAGTAAGTCCATGTTGACAATCCTTCCCACAAGTTGTATGGCTCTTCTTCCTCCTGCTGACTCAGCAATAGCACAAGGGTCTCTGACAGTCTTATCAATAGACTAGATGAGTTGCAAAGCTTTTCATTTCCATTATAGGGCACCATTCCCAATCGAGCACATTTGTGGTGACAGAAAGTCATAAGATGGCCAGCCCTGGGCGCCTCAGTACAGTTCCTAAAAATCACCACTATCATTGAAATTAATTTTCCGGCTTGTTGGCATTCTCAGGCCTGCTCTATGCAAAGAAATGGCACTGACTTAACTAACTTCTTTCTGTGAAAGTTCAATTAAATTGGTGTGACCCCTTTGTACAAACACTTTGAAATCAGTTTAAGAAGGCCTAAAATCCATATAACATAATTTGGTTTGTTACATTGTTAACAGACAATGGGCCACTTTCAGAAGAAGATGAGACCGGGACAAGTAACTTCCACTTCCCTTTGCTAGCTAAGGCACCTGCATTTTAGACTGGATTCACCCCAGCATAGGGGTAGGCAATGTTAGTGAGCTGCCATTTTACTAGGCACTGAATTTACACATAGCAAGACAACTCCCGCCCAAAAAAGCAAATTAGAAAAGTCAGACAAATGGTGAGAGGATGAACAGAGATGCAGAGTTTTGAAATGAGTTGCCCAGGGTCACTTAGCAGAGCTATATCCACTAAATGATACTGCCTCATAGCTAATTTTATGGCCGGTTTCTGAAGCCACAATCTCATTCTTTGGCTGATAAATGGTCACTAGAACCCTCTGCCAGTGTTTATGCTGATGTAAGTTAGCATAAACCTTTGATAATTCTGGATCAATCAATGGAGTATAGACACCATTGTCATACAAGTAGGTATGTGCTTAGATGAGATGTTAAGCCTGCACTTCATTAACTGCAGGATCACATGGCTTTTAAACATGTATTAAGTTTGAATAAATAGGTGCTGTATTAACATTGCTTTTTTTTTTTGGCGGGGGAGGGAGTGGTTTTTGGTGCTACACACCCACCCACCCACTTAAACACCTTTTTTAGTTTAAAAATTAGTGGCAGGTCAGCATAGAATATAGATTAAGAGTATATAAGGAATATGATTTTAATCTTAATATGAGTATATGGAAGAATAATAAATTGCATCTCCCAGCTTGTGATGAATTTTTAACCTTTTGTTTCTGCACACACACACACACACACACACACACACACAGTTTATAAATAATCCTATTTAGAGTAAAAAAGACTTGTTTGGAGCCACCTGTTTGCTTAAAATAGTTTATATGAATACTTCAGTCTGATCATTAATATTGTTGGTCTCTTGGATTTCCTTAAATTTCCTGATCTATACTCATTTAATTGGTTTATTGTCATGCAATATATTGCTATTATGGACAATATTTTGAAGGGGTATCATTCTTTACATGGTTTTTGAGTTCCAGTGAGATACTGCCTGGGATGTAATAAAGGGAGATGAAATCCTATCCAGAATTTTAGTTGTTGTCAAGTACTTCTTTCCAGAACTGTTTCTTAGAAAATATCACTATTGCCTGCTTTTCTGTGATCTATATGGCATTTGTTCCTGTCATTTTTTGTTCATTTTAACTCAAGCACAGATTTCAAGGCACTCTTTCAGTGGAAAGGGAATACATTTGTCATGGAAAGTGAGCATGGGGCCAGAAGAAAGGAGGACAAGGGAAATATCCTGACCAAATCCCCTTTGTGAGCAAACAAGCAGAGGGAGCAGGGCTAATACAATGGACCCTGATCTTGTAAAGCTGGGTAGCCTGATTACTCAAAACCAGTGTGAAGGTGGGAATAGGCAGAAGCCTCTCTCTCTCTCTCTCTCTCTCATATTATATATAAAAGGTTATAGAGAATCTCATTTTCAGGAGGTGTGTGTTGTGTTAGGTGGGGGCAGGGTAGTGAGGGCTCTTTATGGCAGAAATGTAGAGACAGTCTAATTTCATATAAAAAGAATGATGCTATTCCAGCAGAGGGCTTGCTGTTAGTCTGACCAGTCATGGGGAGCCTGCTGCAATTGCATAATTCATAAGACACCACTCATTTTCTTTGGCCTTTAACTACAACCCATTCACCAGCCCTATTCCCACCCTCAAACTTGCACTCACAACATTATATTATTTATCTACAGGTCTGTATATTTGCAATGTTTCTGAGTTTGCTTTAGGAGCAGTTCCCACACAAGATTTCCTTCAAAGGAAAAAAAAAAAATCAAAATCTGGCATTTTTCACCATCTTGTCTGTCGCTTTGACTTTCTCAGGCATTGCTGAAAAGAACCAGTGGATCAACATGAAGAGCATGTCAAAAATACAGGTTATTCTTCTTTCAATATACAGATATATTTTTAGTAGTTTGCTTACAATGTAATGGACTCCTTGTTTTGAGAAAGGCACTTTCCTAGTAGAAATAGCTCTCATGCCAAATCGTGTTCAATTTCAAGCAGAAAGAGTGAAGAAAGAAAGAAAATACATGCTCCATAATGGTTTATCATATTGCTGGTAATCGAACGAGATGAGCTCTGTGGAACTTGCTGATTCTTTTTCTACCTGGGCAAAGCTTATTATTATTTGCAGTCATTGAACACTGGATTCGGTATTCCAGCCTTGTCTCAAGAAGTGTTTTTATATGATGTAAACTTGCATGATTTAAGCTCTGGTCTGTGTCAGGCTATGATAAAAGCTGCCATCACCTCACCAGGAATTTCCTGTAATGTATAAACACTTGACTTCACACTAACCTTCCCTCCTGCCTCTCGCACATCCTTGCATGCATATCAATGACTGCTGAAAAGGGCACTGCTGTGTACCTAGGCCTAGTCAACAGCCTGCATTGATCTAGGCCTAAGGATTACTGCACCACTGACTGCTAATCAATAGATATTGAGTGCAATCCCCTGCTCTAAATTCAACAGGGTTAATAAGTGTCTACACAAAACAATGGTCTGAAATACAATCTTTCTATTCAGTGAGCAGGGAGAGGTAGAAATGTTTGCTTCAGCAGCTGTAGATAAAGCCTGTGGGAGGCAAAGCTTTAGCTTTTACCCAAATTTGGCCTGAAGCATTCTTGATTTGCTAAGTGTGCTGTGCATTAGAGGCAGCTTTGTTGCTGACAAGAGAAATACCACATATGATTACATGTTTCTGAGCTCCAGAAAGTCTTTGTTTGATCTCCTTTGTGCATGGAGGGCATTTGAAGCTCCTTAAATTCCCCTCTATTAGACCTTTAGTTTTACCTTTTATGCTCCATATACAACTCTAAACACACTCAGGATGGGGGAAAAGGATCAAATTTAATAGCTGGCAAAATGCCCTCTGTCTTTTACATAGGTGATGATGCTATCTTGTGATGAAAGGTAGAACTCAATCAGAGAAGCAAGAATGATTGTAATAAGCCCAATTTCTAATAATTTTGATTGTTAGAAAAGACATCCCTAATTTTCAAACAATGCGCAGGAGAACCTTAATGTAAAACTCAGCATAAAGATATAGTTTGCCAAACTATCTGAATAAACTGGGTTAGTCAACCAACTGCATTATCTGCTAGTTTATGATGAACGGTGATGTCTTAACATTTGCTCAACATCTGTCTATGCATTTCTAATTTCATAACCATGGCTAACTGGTATTGGTAGTATGCTAGATTTCACTGCTGCAATGTGAGACAAATGATGCATGAATGTGAAGGATTAGGTATGTTTATACTTTGTATCCAAATCTGCCTTCAGCAGATGCCCAATTTACTATAAGTGGGCATATGCAATTACTGATGGATCGATCATTTCCAGCGGATTATTGGCTGTCCAAACATCTTCATAGTAATACATGTGGGTAAGCTTTTGTTTACCATTAGGGTTTTACTAAATTACTCTCAAGGAAAAGTAAAGACTTATTTCTCTTCCAGAAGAGCTGCACCTGCTATTAGATTATGGTGTAAAATGTGCATGATATGTCTCCATTAATAAGGGCTTATGAAAGAAATGGTGCCTTTTGCAAATAGAGATAGATATATTACTCTGTCCACTGACATACATACCCATAACACAGCACTTTAAATGATAGAAGAATTACTTGTTAAAAACAAATTGTCTGTCATTCCGCTTTTCTGTGTAACTTTCTCTACTTTTACACTAAAATGGGGCTTCAACTAATTTTTTTTTTAAATCCAAGTTTTGTATCTCTTCAGCAATGGCCCACATTCTCATGTTTAGCTAATGAAATATAAGGCCCAGCTGTGGCACCCTTACTCATGCTGTATTGTACAATTCTCCATCAGGATAGCAGTCTCAGCAACACCAAAAGCAAGAAAAGGGATCTGTGTCATGTGAAGTGTAACTTGCTAAAACAAGAAACTACATACATTTATTTAGTAAAAGACTCCCTTCCTTTCTCTTCCTTGCCTGATGTCCTCTCTCCCTGTGCTACATCATGTCTAAGATTGCACCTGTTCCTACCCACACATTTACACACATAATCCAGACTCACACTAGTTCCATTGATGTCATAGGTCTATGCAAGCTTGTGCCTTTAGAATGTAAACTCCTTGTTTAAACTTCCTCTGTTAAGCACCGTGTACTCCTGGGGTAAATATATAATAATAATGGACATTCAGAGTCAGACTTCAAGTAGTGAAGTGTCATATTTCGGACACAATTTGATTATGAACCTGTGAGTAGATAGCTTGGTGCAAGATGGTAACCCTTTTCCTACTGCCTTGGAGGAGATTTGGGTTCCAGTTTTGGATTTGGCGCTTTTGCATCACAAGTCAGAGGGATCTGAAAGTGGTATATGGATGTGAACAGTCATAATGTGGACTATTTAAAAGATGTTGTGCTAAGAAAGGGGGGAATCAAAGCTTTCAAGAAGGTGCTGACTTGAACCATGTCCCCGCTGCCCAAGCTATAGTTTTCATAATTGAATTAATTATTTACTGATCTGGCCCACATCCCTCTGCTGAGCAGTAGCAGATACCAGGACCTTGCAGGTTGGCTTCCCTTTGGAGGAGAAATCAGTGACATGGGGTCTGGGTATGTTCTTAGTGTAACTTGTTTATTTTACTCTACCATACCAGTCCTTGAACAGAGGCAGCCACAATTGCAGACCAAACCCTAGTGCCTCGTTCCCAGGAAGCAACTTTGTCTCAAGAACTGACTTTAATTAGTGAGATTAAGGAAGAAAATAAATTTCCTTGCTGCTTGCCACAGCTCCTCCTTCCAAAAACATACATAAAAATGAACAACATTGTGTTTCTTCAGAGACTGAATGGTGTTCTCACACTAAGAACTTGTAAGAGTGTGTGAAAAGGTGCCATCTGGTTACTCCACAATAACAATGTTATGGCAGAGCCTAGAAATCCCAATGAAAGATCAGGGTCTCATTATACTAGTTGTTGTATAGCCAGAGAACATAGGCATCAGTCCCTGCCCAGAGAATTTACAATCTAAGTAACAGGACAATTGCCACAGGTAGATGGACTCTGGATTAAATCATCCACTTGCATGTAAAAAGTCACAAGAGGGCAAAAGTCAGTCTTTCTGTCACACCATCCTCTCATTGGGCTAGGTTACAGAGCCTGTAAAGGGTATTGGAAACAAAGCTACACAAAAAAAAGGGGGGTTGGACTAGATGACCTCCTGAGGTCCCTTCCAACCCTCATATTCTATGATTCTGATTTCAAGCAAACTGACACATTGTAGTTAGGCTTGGAAGAATTTGATTTTTATTGGTAAATGTTGGTAAACACCAATTGCACCGTACACCACAACCTGACCAAATGTATTTCCTTCGATAATAGCCAAAATGTACATATTATGAAAAATGCTGCTTGAGAACTTGTTAGAGTTTGGTTTGAGGATATATATATTTTGGTGTGTGATGTTCACCATTTGTGGTTTAACAATTATAAAGCTTTAACTTTTTGAACCTCAACATCTACTGGCATTAAATAATTTTTGCCTGATCCCCCTATTTGCTGACCCCACCCTAATTTTGCAAAGCTTTGAAAATTTAAAATAAAACAATAAAAAACTACTTAGAAATGAACATCAATATTATACAACAATATGAAAAAGAATTGAATTCAAACAAGCCCGATTATAAACTAGATTTTGAACATTTCCCTCACTCTATGTGGGCACATTAGCTAGGGATGATTTGCCCCAAAATTTCCTCCTTTGTAATGTGACCACCTTACCTCCTTCCCACTACATAATTTCACATCTGCTTATTTGTGTGGGGTTTTGAACTAATGCCAGATGGTGGCAGCAGTGAGCTTAGGTTACTTAACAGGGGCGGTGAAGTTGACCAAAAAAAAAAAAAAGAAGAAGAATTAAAAAAGGTGGCCAAGAAAGTTAGTCCTTCAGGGCTGAAATTTCAAAGCAGTGCACTAGGATATACAGTGATATTAATTGGAATTACTTGGCCAAATCCCTAAGCAATGCTTTGAACTTTTATCCTTAACTGTTAAGGGTTCAACTGAAGTCCTGAACTTTGTATAATTTTTAGCCTGAATACAGCACAAGAAGATTGGAACATATTATGAATATTTAATAGTCACAGTGAAGGTAGTACTTGTGCATTTTCCAATTACATCCCTCTAGCTGATAAAGTAACTTCAAAAGAACAAATACCATGCAGACCATGTAAATGAACAATTTGGTGCTTGTTCCACACATGCACATAATGTAATTACTTACAGAATATATTGGCATTATTTTTATTATGAAAATTAATTTTTCAGCTAAGTTAATGATTCATAGCTCTAGTTAAGATCATGGATACCTGCAATTTTCTCTCAATACCTTACTCTGGAACAAAAGCAGGGAATGCATATATCAGCAGTAGATGCAGAAGACGACATGTTTGCTTAGGTTTTTGGTCTGAGTTTTGTTGTTGTTGTTGTTCTTAAAGAGATTTTAAAATTAGAACTTTATTTCTACCTCATATTTGCAAGAATATTCTAATAGCTTCCACGGTCCCAATTCATCAAAGTGGTTTGGCATGTGCTTACCTGCTATGCAAAACAGGGATGGACATAAGCAC
Source organism: Emydura macquarii macquarii (assembly GCF_026122565.2). Classification (NCBI taxonomy): domain Eukaryota; kingdom Metazoa; phylum Chordata; order Testudines; family Chelidae; genus Emydura; species Emydura macquarii. The sequence continues at coordinate 15,620,665 of NW_027131164.1, forward strand.
ATGCTTAATTTTAAGTGCTTTGCTGAATCGAGGCCTAATTCAGTAGTGTGTTGTGCATGCACCGCCTGGGTAACGCCTGGGTATTTGGGTTCTATGCAGATGGACAGTCGGATGGGAAACCCACACCTTTCCCCCAGCACAGGGTAAAGGTGTGGGACTGCTGCACAGCACCCAATCCAGCTGCCAATGGTCTGGCATAGCATCCATAGTCCCTCTGTGTCCAGATTAGGGTATTGGGCTGTGGCACAGCTCCATAGCCTCCATGCCTATTGTTCCATCTAAAGGGATGGAATAACATTCGTAGTCCCTCTGTGCCAGAGCCAGGTTGCAAGACTGCAGCACAACTGCTATCCAACCCTCGCCAGCCCAACAGTTATTCTAACCTGTGGCCTGGAATACCACTTGAAGACTGTCTGCACCAGTTGCACTGAGTACTGGGTGCCTAAATGTGGCACCTCGTCACCTGGCACAGAGACCTTTCCCACAGCTCATAAGTGTGCAGGGGCACCTGGGGGACTGCTCTGCCAATGGGAGCCGCACATACCCCTGTGCGGGGTTGATTGTTGGCAAGGTCCTTGAGGTGGCCCTCAGAACCTTGAATAATTTCACTCTGTAACAGGAACTATTAAGTTGGCTCCTGATTGTCACATTAGCACATCCTGGTGCTGCACAAAACTTATTTTTCCTTTGATTTTCAACATGGCAAATGTTTCCACCAGAGTAGGGCCTTCACCAAACCCTAGATCCAAACACAGATAAGCTTTAGGAAAGTGCAGATCCATCTCAACATCCACATCCAAGTTTTGCAGCTCCCCCACCTCTATTTTATTTTCAGACACAGCAACTTTTCCTTCACATTCCCAATAGGGCAAAATGCTAACATAAACAAGGAGGATCATGGTTTAAAAGATGAGACATTTGTGCCCTTCTCCCCACAATTCAAATGTTAGGGAGGGCTGGATTTACACTTTACGCACCCCTAAGCACAGCATCTTCAGTGCACCCCCCCCCGCCTACAGCTGACCTTCATGTTTTTCACGTGGGGGGGAGGGACGACGGGGGAGAGTGGGGCTGGCTGGGCCAGCTCTGCATGGGGGCTGCAGGGGGACGGGTGTGGAAGGGAAAGGGCTGGGGCAGTGCGGGATTAACTCTCCTGTGGACCTGGGGCTATTAGATTTTGTGGGGCCCCTGTATACAAGTCTTTTTCCTAATTTAAAACAAAATGATCACAATTATGGCATTGAGGCTTTTAACGCTATACTAAACTTGCCTTTTAATTCACATAAAGCGGTTCTGTGGTTATATTTCAGTCTTAAAACATGTAGGACAGGGGTCAGCAACCTACAGCACATGTGCCAAACGTGGCATGCATGATGATTTTGAATGGCACCCACAGTCACTCACACTGGGCTCACGTCCCGTAGGAGAGGGGCGGGGTGGGGGAGGAGGGGAAGGGGCTGGGAGTGGGAAGCAGCCACCACACGGCACTGCTTGGGGCCAGGAGCAGCTCTGAATCCTGGCCAGGGCGCTGGACCCATGTCACATGGGAGAGGGGCAGGGCTAAGAAGGGGGTTGGGCGTGGGGAGTGGCCGCTGCATGGTGCTGCTTGGGGCCGGGAGCGGCTCCTGGCCAGGGCGCTGGACTCACGTCGTGTGGGAGAGGGGTGGTGCGAGGGGAAAGGTCCGGGGACTTATTTTTGCGGGGCCCCCCTTAGCCCGAGGCCCTGGGCTGCAGCCCCTAAAGCCCCTGAATTAATCTGACCCTGGGCCGGGGTGACTGTCATGGCCAACTCCGAGTGAGAGGAATATGCTCTCATCTGGGCTCTGGCTTCTGACCTGGCCAGGGGTGGGGCTTCAGGGGGAAGAGGAGGTGCAGTGCAGTGGGGCTCCGGAAGAGGGGAGGAGGAGCAGGGGGCAGGACCAGAGTTTCAATGCTCCCATGGGGTCCCCAAATTGGCTGGGACTGCTGGGCGTGGCCCTGGTTGGCCTGTGCAGTAATCCACCACTGTTTAGGTGCCCCTAGAATGCCAGTTCCGCTAGGCACATACCTACTGTGCCTAACTGTACATCTCCAGCGACTTCAGTCACTGGACATGAACTCCACCATCATCAGGACTAGCACTCTTCCAGTGGGTAGAAACAGCAGGAGTGAAGGCTGCAGCAAGGGGGGGTTCATCTGTTTTCCATGTGGGGTAGCAGAAATGCTAGCTAGTGTTCTCTAAAAGTTAACTTTAAAACACTGGGATACATTCTCAGAGTGGTGCAAGGGAGGTAGTGACTTGCATGGCCTGTTAATACATGTTATTTGGTCATGTACAGCCGTAGACAGTGGTTTTGAAAGCAATGTTCTGTTCTCTTGAACTCCTGTTTTTCATGGATGAATCCTATCTACTATTAATGGAACAGGGATCCTAAAGAATCCCTCTTTCAGCCATATGTGTGTTGCTGGTAATAAGTGTGTAACCTTAATCACAATAGGCTTTTTCATCACACTGTGAATGGCATCCATTTGATGTTATGCAGGGGACTGACCCCAGTCTCACAAATTTGAGGCTCAAGAACTGGTCTGCTAATCCACAAGAGGGAGTTCTCTGACTTCTACTGCTATAGTCAGAATCTGATCTCCTGAGCCTTCCAGAAGACTTAATGAAAATGCACAAAGGCTGACTGAACCCACCTGCCTAACACTTTAACCATTTTTCAACAGTGCTGCTGACTGAAACTAATTTATTTAAACAACGCCTCACACAAACACAACTGCATACTGTTTTACAAAAAGTAAATCATTTCATCCTTCTGCCTTGATCAGGGTGACACATGTCATTCACATGAAAATCTGAGGCAGATATGGCAGGGTGTGTTTGTATTTTTGTCTACTTAATGCCTTTTAAGCTGTCATTTACTACTTATCTGGTTCACATACCTGGACAAATGTAAAGAAAACATTAAACTAAGTCAAAAGTGCAAAATTATTAATCAAGTTGTGCAAACAAATAAATCTAGCCTCGGTGGTTTGTCCACAGATATATTTCTGGGAGTTGTGCAAATGAAGTCAGGGAGATATATAGGGCTATGTTGCTTATCAGCCCAGTTTATCTCAGCTTCTTGTTTACTCTTCATTAGCTCCCAGCAAAAGACAAAATTGGCTTGTAAGGGATGCACAAGGCCCATCATGTGCTTTGCTTTTAATTGCTAACACCATTCATTAATCAAACAAAGGAAAGCGGTACCACTGGGGAGCTAGCAGGTTTAGGCCTACCTAGTTTAGTATGCTAATAACAACTGATTTTCTTAATATGCCAGTCAAAAGCTCCTTTCTCTAATCTATTCTAAGCTGTTGTGACAATCGGAGCATATGGTGACAGCTGTGAAGTCAGAATGCTGCATCCCACTCTGAGGGGCTTGGGGCTTCCTTTCCATATCTCATGGGGAGCTTGGACACATGGTGGATGGAGCCTGAGACTGCACTAGTGTATACTCTCTCACACACTTCGGTTATGAATTTCAATCAATATGTCCTCTCAGTGACAAAGAGAAAAAGCTGTTCAGAAGTCAGAACAGCAAGAAATAATCATGCTATGATTTAATGAACATAATAAACATAAAATTAGCAGTTTTATGTGTGATCCTTACAAACAGAGAACTAGTTTATACTTAAAATATGCAGCATTATTTAATCCCAATTTCTCAGGTCTTCATTACCTCTCGCAGTGTGTTCTAGAATTTTTCTGTGAAGGCAAATATTTGTAAATGGGTTTGTAATTTATGAAACTTTAATATGTTGGGGTATTCTTCCCACATCAGAAGCAGTAGAGTTAATGGAAGGTCATACACACTTACAGGAGATGAGGGCCTAATTGTGAGTTTTATATAAAACTGGTTGATTTCTTTTTAACAGAATAGTAAATTCACCAAAAAAAATGTGTTTTTTCTAGGCACCAAAACTATTCACAAATTCATGTCAAATTCAGCAAATAGTTTTGACTGGAAAAAAAAAGGAAAAAAATGTGAAACATTTGAACATTGTTCAATATTTGAACATTTCAATATTTTGTTTTGAAAGGACATTTTCAAAACAAAATGTTGCTCAGCTCTACGTGTGACATGTGACCCCTGTATGATGCTTTTACTGATGTACAGAGACTGTACACCTAGCCAAATTGACACTCGGAAATCTCCTGACGTAGGGAACTTCCCTGAGAGGTACAGGGCTAGTGAAACATCTCCACATCACCCTCGCTCATAGCCCCCAGCGTACATGCATGAGAAGTGTGGCCAGGAGAGGAAGAAATGTCAGGTGAGATACAGGCATTACCATACTACAACGTACACCAGGTACTCTTAGCACCTGCAATGACTGATAGAGAGCTATTGCAGGGAGTGTAAAGTAGCATCTACACATGTTCATGTTCTACCCACACATGGGACCACACCACAATCCAGAAGGGTTGCAAAGGCTGAGTACAGCCATCTGTGAATTGAGCTCTGCTAAGCTCTGCTCAGCCTTATCTCAGAATTGAAGCTTGTATGGGTTATGAAGAAACACTGTATTTATTAAAAATTCTTACTGCAAAAAGAATAAGAGACCTACCTAACTGTAGGTCCTTCTTTTTTTATGGACTGTACTAAATAAGATTACTCTCTTTTCTAAGGTATCCCTTCTACTTGTTACTTGAAGACATTTTAGGTTCTTTCACCCCGCCCTTAAGATTCTTTTTGCGGGGGTGTGGGTGGGGAGGGGGACAATCTCCATAGGTTTTTTAAAATGAATTTACAAATTCTCTGTGAAATGATACTGGAAAGACAACCGAGTTCCCTGTGGAATGCTACAAAGATGGTTAGTCTGTGAGGAAAATCCCACCCTTTTCTGGCACCCTCTGGCCCAGGATTCTTCGTAGGAGTGGTGAGCTCAACCACAAAAAATGGATCACAAATGGCAAACTCTCATTGTGTGTCAACACCAATAATTGAGAGACTTTTAGACAACAGAAAGATTATTCCCCTCCCCAAACACACACATCTGTTTGTATTGTAAATTAGGCTTTACAGACACACAGAATGAAAAGACAACACCAAATTTCTTCCAGCTATATCCTTATATTTCTGATAGTAGCATCACTGTTTCCATCTTTGTTACCTCATCTGGGAGGAGGAGGATGGTACCTAGTACTCTTACTAATAGGGCTGGTGTCACTAACAATCCATGTGACAATCCCTTCTGGTCTTTCCTCCAATATTTACTGCTAGTATTGACTTAGTAAGTGAGACAGTGTCTGCTTCACTACTGCACTACAATCTACTTCTCCCTTATGTACATGCACTATATTATTTTCTCTCTTTCAAAACTGAGTTGAAATAAGGCAATAGAAACTTTAGAAGGATGCATTAAAAATCTGTTTTATTTTCCAAATTAATGTTTTGATGAGGAGTTTCAGATTTGATATGAGTTGATAATTCCACATAGTAGGAGCTAAAAATGTTAAAATATGTTTCTTAGTGGAATGAATCAACATGGACCATCAGTTGTATTTTCAGAGAGTTTTTCATCACGCTGCTTCTTTTAGGATCTGCACTAATTTTTAAATTGCAATATTTATACACAACAGGATACAATGAATCTTCAATAGCCACAGTAGATCATTTATTTGAAAGTTGGCTGATGGTGCAACATCTTCAGCAAATAGCTCAGGTGCAATGGCAGTTGGCCATGAGGGGAAATTTTAAAAATCCTTCACCATACAATCCATACAGTCTCTGATGATCATTCATAGAGAGACTTTTTTCTGTTATATGTGATTAATCTTTTTTTTTTTTTAATTGCAGCAGCTAAAACAACTCTCAAACTGTCTGTCTAGTGGTGGAATTGGACCAATTTAATGTTGTGGTTGCACACAGTCTATGCACTTATGCCTGAGTATGCTAAGTACATTTTCATTTCTATTTCTTTTTTGTTGCAAGCCCAAATAAAGTTGGAAGCCAGGATTAATAAAATACAATTAGATTAGACTATTCTGGTGCTTCAGGCAGTCTCATCATTTGAATACTTTTCAAGTGACACCTGTTATTTATTATTTATATTATGGAAATACCCAGAGGCCAACTGCAAACAGGACCCCATTGAGCTAGGCATTGATCATCTGCTAGTTCCTCAAGCTGTTGTAGTTTCTTTTCTAGGGTCAGCATATTATTTTCATGCTTTTACTGAGTTTCTACTGTTGAAACCACTTGGGGTAGCACGCCCCAATTTAAAGTCAGATCTTTCAGCTAAAGAGTAAACTCTTCTAGGACAGAATGCACAGTGGATTGGAAGCCTTCAAACTTTTGTTCCAACACTGGGGTGAGGTTCTGTGTAATTTCTTTCACAATTCTCGCTGCAAAGCCATTTTTGCTGTCTTAGTGGTGCCTGTGTCTGTGGACAATCTGCTGCTGTTGGCACTATTTTCTTTCTTATCAGTGCTAGGAGGTTGTTTCTTCTTCTGTTTCTGTGCTGATCTAAGTCCAGGCCTATCTTTCTTTGAATAGAAATATATCTAGGGATACTTTTGCCATTGTCAAATCGTAGTTTGGTTCAGCATTCTCCTGCTGATTCACGTTCTCCATAAATGTGATGGAGGGGAATGAAAAATGAAAACCAATTTTGGTGAAAAATTTTAAAATTTCCAAGTTTTTTCCTTTCAAAGTATTTGAAGCAAACCCACTCTCGAAAAATGTTCACAATTTGTTGTCCCTGATTTTTTTGGGAGGGAAAATGTTTTTATCAACATTATTGAAATGATTATAGCAAAGTTTTGTTGATGGAAAACTAAGCTAAAAATATCAATAACCATTGCATGTTTTCATTTAGTTTTTATTAAGAAAAAGCACAAAACTGTCAACATTTTTCATTAGAAATGTCAATTTTTCACCAAAAAAATCATTTTTGACAAAAAGAATTTGACAAAAATAGTTTTGTTTGTAAAATGTTGACTCTGCCCAGTTACAGGACCGTATGCTTTCATTATCTCACTCTTTTTCTGATCTGTTGTCTCTTCAGAGGCCTACAGAGCCTCTCTATTCTTACCTGAGGTGGCTTGATGTGCTCCAAAGGGGAAGAGCATTGCTTGGGTCTCTTCCCCTTCTGCAGGGCTTCAGGGCTCTGCTGCCCTAGGAGGCTGCTGATGCAGTAGGTTGGAAAGGAGAAGGGTTCAGGGGGGAGCAGTAAGGAAAGGCACCTACTCCAAGCTGGAGAGCGATAGTGGCTGAAGCAAGCCCCAGTGAGCAGCCTGTTTCATTGGAAGGGGTAGAAGCAATCCTGTTGGTATGGCTAATGCATGAGACAGCTGGAGCCCCACCAAAGCTGAGATCCACAGAGGTTCCGACACAATTTTGTCCTCACACAGAGCCCTCTGGCAGACCTGCCACCAAAATCTCCCTCAGTGCTGCTGACATGATAACTACGCAGCTCTGTGACGTTGCTAGAGACATTGGATTGGGAGGAAGAAGGCAAAGCAGGGCCGAGGCTCTTGTCTCCCACCGATCAACGGCACAATGTCAGGAGGTGCTTATACTGGTGCTACTGGAGGCTGGAAGCTGGAGCAAGCAGGAACTTTGAAGAGCAGAAAAAGCTGAATTCTGCTGGCTGGCAAAGCTGCAAGGCAGAAGAGCGCAGCAGGTGTGTTTTCTCCTTGGGCTTCTCAAGCTTTCCTCCAGGCTCTGCAGTTTGTCAAGCAAGAGGTCTGGCAACTTCATGTGCTGTTGCCCGACTGAACTTTGGGGCAAGTTTTCAGAAAGCCCCACCCAGTGACTGACAGATTTAGTCCTACCGCCTCAAATTGCAGAACGGAAGGAAAACCCACAGGTGAAATGACAGGCCCCGATAAGAGAGCGCAAGACAGTCAATCCCCAATAACATAGCCTCTATCCCTGCCGCAGCTATTGCTGTTGCCTCCACAACTTCTCTGTGGCCTTTCACAGGAATTCTCTAGCTCCTCCTCACCAGCTGCACGCTACGGAGCTGCTCCTGCTGTGTGTTCAGTGGGTGCACCACACCCACCACAGTTCCATCTGGGAAACCATCCTTCTCTAACTCACCACCCGTATTCCCTGCTGCCCACAGTGCTGTGCCCTCTGCACTAACATGTGCGCACTCAGACCACATCCACAGCTGCCTCCTCAGTAACCAAAGCCATCCAGTAAAGCAAAACCAATAAATCTCATCCCTGGATTTGCATGAGCTTCATCTGGATGTGCATACACTCATGACATTGAGTGCCTGGCCTCTGAGCCTGATTTTTGGAATCCTGGCTTTCGCTCAGCTAAGAAAGGATTAGTAAAGAGGCTGCATGGCCCACTGTTGACACCTTCCTCACCGAGGGCCTGTTGGACAACAGATTTCCCATACCTCTGTCCATCAGATTGCAACTGGAAACAGCTCACTCTCTGCTGATCGTGGTGGGGGGTGGGGTGTCTCTATCCTTCTGCAGTCCAGCAAGCCTGTGTTACTGTCCATTCAAAGTTTGTTTGTTGTTTAGAAATCAGTCTTAACACATCCCATTCCTCCTTGATGGGCCCATCCAGAAGGGTTGCTTCTTATTGAGGACTGCAGTAATTTCAGCAGTGGCACAACCCCAGTGGTTGGGAAAGACTCAGGCCCAAGACATGGAACTGTGATCTGCAAAAGTAGATCATTTTCAAGATCTCTACACCCTCTTCCCCTGCAGCATTGCAACTATACATGACACTGTTTTCTTCCCCCCATCTTTCACTTGTGCCTCTTTTCATATGTTGGCTCCCTGCACAGCCACTGTGTACAGCCCAGAAACCTCTATATAAGGGCAATATTTATATTGTAGAGAGAGAGAGAGAGAGAGAGTGCTCCAACAGTACTGTATTTCAGGATCCAGACCTTTGAAACAGGAAAATCAAATTCCATTATCTTTAAACATTTTATTAGTTGGCTGAGATACTCTAATTTCCTAGGTTATTTCAATCTGAATTACATCTGATAACTTTTTTAAAGCGACACACTCCTCTTTGTAATTAGATTTATCTTTTCATATCACACTGCAGTTTTATTTTAACCTATTTGGAAAGGAGGTTGTGATTTCAGGTTCCCTCAGGAGAATTAAATCTTCTAAGATTAACTGATAACATCACTAGTGGAATTTTAAGTTCAGCCACAGGCAAAACAGCCAGGGCACTTTTGAGAGATTTTGTTTGTTTTCATATTTATTTAATCTTTTTTCTTCTTAAGAAGGTTATCAACTGCTAAGTGGTAAAAAGTACTTGCAAGAAGTAGCACCCTGCTGCCTGAGGAAGTTATGTGTTCAGGTCAGATGGGGAGTATTCTTTGTGAATTTTCAGTATAAGGGACAGCAAGCAATAAAGTTGTGTTGTAATAAATGCCTGGAGCTCATCTAGATGTTGGAGTTTGATGCCATTGTGAAGATTGTTGCCTGCACACATACAGACACCATCAGCAGCAGCAGGGACTGAACCCAGGTCCATCAGTACCAAAACCATCAGCCATTTCATCACAGCATTTTAAATACGTACAGTAAACAAGTTAACTGACAGAAGGACTTACACAAGCAACTAATAATACTTCCATAATACACTAATGCCATGAGTTTCAGATTCCAGATTCCACTCAGTTCTGTAGCCACTCATATCTGTGGCCCCAATTCAAGAAAATACTTGAATCCAACACTTTCAAGAGAGCACTAAAATATATTGTTACCTTTAAGAACGTGCTAAAATCCTATTGACTCAACAGGATTTAGGCATATGCTGAAGTGGAGTGATTAACAGAGATGATGTCCTGAATCAAAGCCCACAGGCTTGATTCATAATTACCTTGTGATGTTATCAAAACCTGTGTAAAAGGCTGCCATTCTGGTTTGGCTACACAAGGTGAAAATCAAGGTGACCAATCAAACCCCTACACATCTCTATCTTTCTACATAAGATGGACAGCTGGTTGTCCTGGTGTCTTAGAAGTACAGGTGACCACATATCACCTACCCATATGTTTAATGACAAGATTTGGAAGGACTTGCTTCAAATATGAAGTGAAGCACTGATATAGCACCCCATTTTGTTAAATATTCATTTTCCTACCCAGGCTTCAGTGAATGTGCATTTGAAGTCATGATGCATCATAGAATATTAGAACTTGCACATCGGTGTGATGTGAAAACATGCTAGTCAATTTGTGGTGAGCAAAATACATCTCTAATGGCATTAAGCAGTTGTGATGTGCTGGGACAGATCCTCATTCTTGGCACCATCTCCTTTGTACTAGTCCTGCAGGGCAAAGGGAACAGACAGCTGCCCTGAAAGGGCAAGTTGTAAATTCCCCTGACGTGAGGGAATGAATGGATGGCATAAATCTGGGGTAGTGGGTATGTCATCCATTCCTCCTGGGCAGGCTGGGCATGACTAGCATGTGAGAGAGACAGTACTAGAATGCACGGGCAGACCGCTCCCTGCAGGACTGCCTTAGTCAGCATCATTTAGAGTAGCCTTCAAACACGCAAAGTCTACTTTCTTACAATATACGTTTGCCCCAGTTTTAATGCCAAAAAGTCAATGGTCCTCAGATGCTGCTCATTCCCTTCCTCAGACTTACTCATTTAATTCTTGGAAGGTGAGTGTTCCTTCTAGCTGCTGCAGTTCATGCTGTGATGTCAGGTTCTCCTTATATATGCTATGGCTCTGTCTGAGCCAGAACCTCGCATCTCATGGATAAGAAAGTCAAATGAAGGGCTTGTTTACATGGTGGATTAATACACACTACAGGGGTGTGATTTCTAAAGCGCACCAACCTGTTGTGCATTGATTGGTCCTTGGAAACCCTGCTGGCGCACTTTACTGTAGTGCTGTTTGAAACAGGGCTGCGTTAAAACACACTAGGGAACCTTTACTGCTCACTAGCAGGGTCTGCGTGGACCAATTGATGTGCAACTTGTTAGCACACTTTAGAAATCAAACTTCTGTAGTAAATGTGAACTTACCATGTAGACAAGCCCTAAAAGTTGAGGATATAAGGCTCAGACCTCCCCCAAGAGGGAGTAATAGTGACTGGAGTCAGCTGATGTTGACTTCTGCCATGTAACCCTGACACTGGTATGACTCTAGATCAGTAGCAGCATTGTTAACTAGGTTCGTGCTGTTTGGTTTTTACCCTGGCTTGCTATCAGTCAACAGGAGTGGGCTACTATTGCTGTTGTACTCCATTTGACTCAGGTTCATGCCAGGTGCATGCTCTGAAGTACACACGCTTTTTAAGCAGATCCTTCCATGAACCTCTCTCTCTCCTCTTCTTTTTTGATACATTTGTGGGTGCATTTATTCCCTCTGCATTTATTTTGTACTGCTTGATCCTTTTTTTGTTGCTGTTCTATGATGATGGCTCTTTCTCTTGCTTTGTGTATGGCTGAGTAGATGTGTTTGTGTTCACACACACATGCACAGTAAGTAAAAGGAAAGATAAAAGTGTGTGGGGAAAAATAGTATGCCCTAAGCGCAACTGAGGAAATGTATGTTATTGACAGTTTAATTAACAGGGACGGATAACAAACTCCTGTCTGCTAAGGAAATGTTAGGTCTGACTTTTTAATATTTCTTCAAAGAGAGACATTATCAGTATTTCTATTGCTCCAGTAAATCTTAAAAAATTACATGGGAGGTTGTATCTGTGTTGATCCTGTTAAAGTCCATAGGAGATGTAAGGCTAAAACCCTGGACACCACTTTGAAAATATAAGGGTGCCCAACGAAAATAAATGTAGATAAAGTAAGAGACTATATTGACCTATTCCTTTTAAATGTTTGTAGGTGTCTTTTTTCCCCTCCTCTCTTTTCCTGCTTTGCCTTACCTTCTAGTATACTTTTCCATCTCGAACAGTACACATCTTGAAAGTCCTGGCAAGAAAGCTTGACACAGATAAAATATCTATTAAAATGAAGTGGAATGCTTTGATTTTTGCCTGTGGAGAAATATAAAAATCAAGACATTTTCTGAGTCAGAAAAAGGCTTAGAGGTAAAATGAGAATTAAGAAGGATATCTTTGGCTATCCAGCTTGTTATTTCAAGTGTCTGACACTCAGACACTCTTTTACTCCAAACTGAAGCAGTATTATTTTTCCCGATACAGAAGTCTCAGTTTATCGCCTGCCCTCTACAGAAAGTGGTCTCACTGAAATTAAGTAGAGCACTAGAGTTATCCTTTTTCATGGGCCCCAACTACATTTTAAAGGCATACAATGAGGCTAGAAACAGTCCAGGAAGCCCACATTGTATCGGTGCTGGTTATGTTTTCCTTTTAAATCTGAAAACAAATTATTCACAAACAAATATAGAAATGAAGACTCAAGGCTAGAGGGAAGAATGTTAAGTGGACTTGTTTCTGAAGATCTTCATATTCCAGGGCACGCACCTGTGAAGAATTTTCCTCTATGGTTCTGAGTAAGATCTGTTTCCCAGCAGCTATCTACCCTTATCCACCATGGCAAATTCTCTTTTTCTGTGTTCATGATTAATTTTATTTGATGTGCTATTAGTTGGGTAGGTGGAAGTCCTTCTACACAGTACAGGGGAAACCTTTATTTTACAAAGACTGTTTCTTTGTTTATACATATTTTTTAAAAAGTTGCAGATAACTTTTTCCCCATTTAAGGGGAAGGAGAGATGATACACCACACTGATAAGATATAAAGTAATGGGAAGTTGTCTAGGTAGCTGGTTTAAATCCAGCCCAGATCAGTAGCAGCTAGAAATTGCTACCATCTGATAGCTCTTAGGTGGCCTTTGTGAACTGTAGTTGCCAGTCTCAGACCAGTTTCTAGTAGACAAGTGGCAATGTCACATAAACAACCCCCAGAGCAAAAGAAAAAAACCTCCACAACAACTAGAAATAATTGGCTTCTTTCTGACCATCAATTATAGAAAACCCAAGATCAAGCAGGCACAGAAAACTGAATTAAATGTATTCTTAACTTTGATTACAAAACGGTGTATACCATAATATGTCCAGCTTGAGCCAATGCCCATTGAAGTCAACGCAAAGAGACCCAAAATGTAGGCGCCAGACATCACAAACTTCAAGATAATGCTAGAAGACACAATCTCGACAGCCAGATCTAGGGGTTAAATCCTTTCATTGTAGTAGGAAAATGGGCTAGCAATCAAACTCAGTGAGGATCCCATGATAATATGGAGCCATGCTGGAGCTGCACCTGGGATGACTGAAGCCTGAAATTGGGTGGTGCTTATTAGCATTTTCTCATCAAAAAAGCTTATAGATGAGAGTCATTTATATTAAAAAGTTAACAAGGGAGACGGAAAATGTGTTGTTCTGCAGGTCAAAATATTACTTATTACTTTAATAAGCACTTAACTCTTTTTGAGAGAACAGCATGGACAGACATTTTTTTTCTGTAGTGCTTTAAGTCATTCCCCTGATTTGTAGCCATTTACTGCAGCTGTGTAATGACTATAAAACTGGAAAAGACATAAAACATGAAAGAAAGGTGTTGAAGTCAGTCTCAAGGTACTAAATTCCTGACAGCGGCTTGTAAAGCAGTGGAGATTTAACTGCTGTGGGATGAGGATAGAAGTTTGGTGGAAAGGTCCTGAAATGATGAGGACATGAGAGACTGGAATAAGACATGACTGAAAAATGGCCACAGCAAATTCATGTATGAAGCCAGAAGAAGACAACATGCTATCAAATGGGGAGAACTAAACAATAATATAGAGCACAGATTAGCTGCTGGCATATTTCACTACTTCAAATGGGATACAATTCAATGATAAGCAAGTGTTATTTTATATGAAATATTGTGCTTGAGAGTTGAGTTTTTGTGTGTGTGCAAATTACACTGTTTTCTTTATTTACACACCCTACCTTGCAGGAGAAAGATTTGGGGTGAATATTTAGCACCTGATTGTCTATGGACTGGATATCTTTCTGGAAGATACCTTTTGTCAAATACGTTACGGTGCTTAATACAGGAGCAACTGGATGAAATTCTATGGCATATATTTAGACATGAGGTCAGATTACAGAATTTAATGGTTCCTTCTGACTTTAGGAATATATTAATTCTGCAGCCCTGCTACATAGGGTTTAATGGGACTGCTTGTGTGAGTGAAGAAGTAATGCCAAAGGGGCTGTAATCAGTTTTGAAAAGTGAAGTGCAGATCAAGTTTCAGCATTTCAGACTCAGTTTAAAGTATTTAAGCATAAGCTTAACTTTAAGCCTCTTAGTTATCCCATCCTGATTCAAACAATGAGTCTTCAGCACAAATATAAGTTATGTATGTACTTAAATGCTTTACTAAGTTAGGGCCTTCATGGGTTAAAAAAATATCCTTGAGTAGAGGAGTAATCATTGTACTCCATGCTAAGAATCACTATATCGCTGTTTTGATTGCCAATTCGAATGACCATCTTGAAATCCACACACTGTAAGGAATTATTTCCGTGAATATGAATACAGTTTCAGCCAACCTTCATTGGCTAGAGCTATGATAGAATTCTTGGAGTGCTATCTCACATAAACAGTGATTTAGGATATGAGGAGAAGGAACTGCACTGCCATGGTGCTCAAAAAGCTATGCAAAGGTTTATTAGAGTATGTGTAGAGTGTGGGGGAAAAAGGTTTGTGTGAAGATGGCCGTGTTAGATATTTCAGTAATGTCACCTGTACTTCTGAACCTACTCAAGAATATACAAAATGTCTTTATCATTACAGAAAGTGGTCACTTCCCAGTCGGTCTACTCCATCACGGCAAGGCATAGCGTAGTACCTTCTTCAATTGTAGCATCCACTGTTGACAGCCACTCTGAGCCTGAGGAGGCTTGCTCATCTCACAACTCAGTCCTCTTGCCAGGTCACTTATACTCCCAACCTTTCCAGGGGAAAAAGAGTCCAAGAAAACAGAATTCTGATGACTTCATCTCAGGTCTTCAAACCCACCCTTGTCTCCCATGGCATGAGGGGACTTTTACATCTCCTTCCTTGAACACCAATAGGGGGAACCTAGGCCTTTCCTCTAGTCCAGCCTTTGACTCAAGGAACCAGTATTAAGCAGCTCAGATCTGCTTCTTCAGACTTGCTTTTGTTTCCCTGGGCCTCATCCTACTTTCATCTGCCTCCAGGACCCTTTCACAAAGCAACTCCTTCTAATGCTTTCTCCAGAGATTTTGGCTCCTTGTGTCACTTTCTACCAGTTTGTGGCTGATGCAGAGTTCCTTCAGCCTCCCTGGCAGCAAATACCTCCTCACAGACTGGGTTTTCTGCAGCTATTTGCAGTGCCTTTCCCTAGGAGGAGGAGCAGCCTTCTCTCTCCAGGAGCACCTTTCTCCAGCTGAGCTCTGGTAGCCTTTTATAACGGTCCAGCCAATTAGCTGGCAATTAATTACTGCCAGATGGGCCAAGATGGGATCATTCATAAAGAAAATAGTCCTAGTCCTAGCAAAAATCTATGTAAGGGGGAACACTGAATCCCAGTGATCCCAGGACACTGAGGACCAACTAAGTTTAAGAATGAGAATGGGAATAAAGAGTAAAAAACTTGGCTATCGTTAGAAAAAAATCTATCCTGTGATATCTGGTCTATTACATATCTGGCATCTTATCCACACTGGTAGGTAATTGTATTATCATTCAAAATGTAATATGGGATCATTGCCTATCTCATGAAGGTGCTGAAAAACTAAATTTACTAACATTTCTAAAGTGATTTGTGATCCTCAGATGGAAGGCACTATTTAATATAGAAAATATTATAATGACTTTATATAGAACAATGACGCAGCCTCATCTGGAATACTGTGTGCAGTACTGGTCATTCCGTCTCTAAAGGGATTTTGCTGAACTAGTGGGGATCTAAGAAGATAGATGAGAATGATTCAGAGCCTGGAACAACTTTAACTGAAAAGTTTGCATTTGTTTATTTTAGAAAGGAGATGAATAAGAGTGGATATAAGAGTATAAAATAAAGAAAAGATAAATCAGGAATTTCTGTTCTCCCTGTCTCAACACAAGAACAAGGCAACATTCAATTAAATAAAAAGGAAGAAATTTAAAAAAATTATAAAAGGAAATATTTCCACACAATGTATAATTGGAACATGTTGACACAAGTTGTTCAGGCCAAGAATTTAGCAAGATTCAAAAAGGGACTGGACATTTATATGGATATCACAAATACCCAGAGTTATCTTAATGAATACAAATTTGGGATGCTTCAGGATTTAAGCCAGTCTTTAATTATTAGAGATCAGGATAAAGCCTTATGTGGTGGACAGATTATCACACATCTGGCTACTGCAGTGTTCTTGCGTCTGGTATTGGCCACTGCTGTAGACAAGATACTGCACAAGATGGACCTAGGGTCTGATGCAGTATGGCAATTCCTGTATTCCTATAGAAATTCACTATATTGCTCTTATTACCAGTTCTCTGATATGAAAAGTTACCTGTATTATTGTCTGATACTGGATTTCATTAAAACCACGGGGCCAGAATGCAAGGAACAGAAGGGTGGGAAAGCTCCCTTTATTTATGCCCACATAGAGTTAGCAACATTGCTGCACTCATTGCATTTCTCTGTGATTGAGTACTGCTCCTGGCTTGCTAACAGGAAAGGAGCAGGGAGGAAACAGAGGCATAAATCTAATCCTCACCACTGTAGGGAGCATGGACATACCATGCTTCGTTAAGTATAATCGTGGCTGTGCTCCCCTTGAATATCAAAGAGCTGCAGGAGCCCTTGTGTCTCCCTGAAGCTCAATGGTAGTTATAGTGCTAC
Organism: Emydura macquarii macquarii; assembly: GCF_026122565.2. Classification (NCBI taxonomy): domain Eukaryota; kingdom Metazoa; phylum Chordata; order Testudines; family Chelidae; genus Emydura; species Emydura macquarii. The sequence goes on from NW_027131164.1 coordinate 15,637,464, forward strand.
CTATCTCCCCCAAAGCAGGCCAGTGCCTTAAAGGCCCAGTTAAGCCCCTCATGGTTTTAATGTGATTCATTGTTCCATTTTGATAATTGATTATAGACCTGTTTGCCTACCCTCCCATTTACTGAAGGTCGACTGTATTCTCTGCAGGGGCAAGTGTTTCTCATTTATTTAAAACACCATTTCCCCCAAAGTTTCTGATGACCATTTAGAAAAGCAACATCGTAATGTATATAATATACATTTTCAGAGCAAAGGCCATTACATATGGTTTGCCTGAGTGAAAAATGGTGGCTCCGCCATCTATCTGAGAAAGTTCCTTTTTTTTAGAGCCTGATCCAATTGCCATTGAAGTCACACTTAGGATCTGATCTAACTGTATGCAAATATTCTTCATAAAAGCCTGCTCCAAAACCCACTGAGGTCAATGGGAATCTCCTCATTAGCTTCAGGGAGGTTAGGATCAGGCTCCAAGTGCAAAAAGTTACTCATGTTCATATGTTATTGCATTGTCAGAGTGTTTTGCAGTAGTGCAGTTGCTTGCTAAGATCAGAGTTAGGCCTCAACTCTATCAAAATTCCTGAGGGATGGGAAAAGAGAAATAAAGTTGAAAAAGATACATATTTATAGAATGCATTTCAATGGACATGAACATGAGCATGGAATGAACATAGAATGAACATGGAACTCTTCACAACATTTACTCACGGGCAGACACCATTGTTTCTTGAGTATCCATGTTGTTTTCAGATAGCTTTGCACGTAGTATGTAAAATAAGTTTCTTTCATAGACTAAGCACAGTGAGGACATTCTGAAATGCACTGTATCTATTTAGTACAACTCGTATTTAGTTTACCTAATCTTTTAGAAAAACATGCCTGATGAAAGCCAGATTATAAGAATCACTCCTTTGAATGTTACATAAATTGCATAGCAATATTGGGAGAATGATTTAATAAAAAAGGGACATTGAGAACAATGATAATTTTTTGCTGATATCTCTAAAACTAAGGACATTTTATTACCATTTGAATTTATGATTATGGTATGGCTTAATATATGAAAACTGATACATAGTTTGGGTAGAATGATTTACTACAAATATATTCCATTACCCTTTATCACCTATGGTCATACTGGTTTTCACAATGTCATTAAAAAAAAAAAAAAAAAAAAAAAAAAAAAAAAACTTTACACTGAAATACTTTAATGGTGTGGCTAAACGCCAAAAGACCCTGAAAATGTAGAACTAAGGCAAACATAACATATTGACCTCAGTGGTATCTTAGTTGATTCCGTGATATATTGTAGATAAAGGAAAAAATATTTTTATAATAGCATCACAGCATGGAATAAAACAGTGAATCATATGTTAGTGGATGAGCTCATGCTGGAGAGAGATTTGTTACTGATTTTATTTTAAATTAATTTCCTTAGGTTTTCATGATGGTGTACTACATATATTGCACTTTGGAAAAATATTTCCATTCATGTCAATAGGCTCTTCAGAGATTTAAGAGATACAGGATGAAAACAGTCCACTCCAATCATATATATACATGGAGCCAGGTTTACTACTCGGCAAAAGGAGGTGTAAATTACTTCCTAGGGAGATTCACCTGGATCTAGGGGAGGCAATGTTGCTTCTTGCTGGAGTTTCACAGTGATGGGGCCAGAGGAGAATAGTTTTAGGCCTCGATCTGGCATGCTGAACTGCATGGGTGGCCCCTGAACCTGCATAGTGACCCACTGACTTAAATCCACCCCAATCCAAATATGCATTTGGCATCTTGGTGTAGTAGGCAATAGCATCACAAGCCATCATTCCACCATCACTACCCATGTGCCTGACAAGTACAGCATTGTGAATGATCAGGTTTTCAGTTTGGTGACCAATTGGGGGAAAAGGGGGGCAAAGGTTTCAGATCAACCCGAAATGAAAATGTTTCAAATTTCTTGATGAATTGAAAAATTTGAAAAAATTGTTTCTGGTCAAATGAAATGTTTAGTTCGACCAGAAACAAAATATTATTTTGTTTTGTTTGAGGTTTCTTTTCTTTTTTAGAAAATAAAATTGAAGTAAAATTTGAAACAACAAATCATTTTGAATTAAAAAAATCAAAATGTTTTGAAAATGTTGAAACAAAACATCGATTTTTACAGATTTTTGGGGACATGGAGGGCTTGACCAATTTGGTGATTTCCACATTAATTTGGTCAACTTGAACCTGTATTTTTTGGCAAAAATGTTCAGTCCAAAAAAATTTTGCCTAGTATTACCGAGAAGTTTCAGGTTTAGGAGGTTTATTTGTTAGTAACAAAATTAAAGTAATTTGAAACCAACACAACCTGTCTCTGTCTCTTTCAAAACCAAAGACCAGTTAAATGATTTTTTTCCATATTCTAAAAATTAAATCAATATTTATTCTTGAGCCAAGATCCTGTCCTAGTCTCAACTCCAAATCATTTCCCTCTCCTCCTGAAAATTGCTGTTTAAAATGGAAAGAGCTTGCTTTCCCACACACTATTACTACAAAACATATAGAGTCCAAAACATATTCTCATTGTGTTCCTAGAAATCTTTTAGATCCCAATCTAACAGAGCACTTAATCCCATATTTAGCTTTAATGTAACTAGTCCCATTGAATACCTTGGAACTACTTGTTCTCAAAGTTAAGAACATTCTTAAATGTTTTGATAGATTGGGGTCTAAGCAAAAAAAAAACAACCCTATCTTTTGATGGATTCTGTGAAAGCAGACTCCTGCCTCTGCATATTTGAATGCTGTGAAAGTAGCCTCCTGCATCTACAGATTTTCTTCTTTGATAGGGTAACAGATTTGGTGGACAGGGGGAATGCAGTGGACATAATATACCTGGACTTCAGCAAGGCTTTTGACAAAGTCCCACATGGCATTCTGATAAGTAAGCTGGAGAAATGCAGGCTCGACAAACCTACCATTAAGTGGATACGTAATTGGTTAAACAACCACAAACAAAGAGTAACTATTGATGGAATGATGTTGGATTGGAGGGAGGATTCAAGAGGGCTTCCAAAGGGACCTGTTCTGGGTCCGATGTTGTTTAACATCTTTATTAATTACCTGGATGTAGGTATAGAGAGCATCAGGTTTGCAGATGACACAATGCTGGGGGGCAGGGGAGGGCAGTTGCCAATACTTTGAAGGATAAGAGCTAAAATTCAGAAGGACCTTGATCAATTGAAGAAATGGGCTATAGACAACAAAATGAAATTCAACAAAGACAAATGTATGGTGCTATACTTAGGAAAGAAAAACCAAATGCACATATACAGCATGGGGGGAAACTGGCTTGGCAGCAGCATGGCTGAGAAGGATCTGGGTGTTGTGGTGGATCATAATTTCAACATGAATCAGCAATGCGACACTGTTGCAAAAAAAGCAAATACAATTTTAGGTTGTATTAACAGAGGAATAGCATGCAAGTCACAGGAGGTGATAGTATCACTCTACTTGACACCGGTTAGGCCTCAGCTGGAGTACTGTCCAATTTTAGTCACCAATGTATAGAAAGGATGTAGAGAAACTGGATTGGATCCTGAGGCAAGCGACAAAGATGATCAAAGGGATGGAATACAAGCCATCTGAGCAAAGGCTGAAGGAACTGGGTATGTTTAGTTTGGAAAAGAGGATATTAAGGAGAGATATGATAGTAGTCTTCAGATACTTGAAAGGCTGCCATAAAAAAGTTGGAGAAATGTTGTTCTCTTTTGCTACAGAGGATAGGACAAGAGGCAATGAGTTCAAACTACAGCATAGCAGATTTGGATTAAATCTCAGGAAAAACTTCTTAACTGTAAGAACATCAGGACAATTGAACAGACTGCTTCAGGAGGTTGTGGAAGTTTCACTGGAGGTTTCCAAAAGGAGGCTGGATAGCCATCTGTCTTGCATGGTTTAGAAACAACAAATCCTGCATCTTGGCAGGGAGTTAGGGCTTGTCTTCACTTACCTTGGAGATTCAGCGGCAGTTGACCGGAGTTACACAAGCTGCGCAAAAAACTTGCATAACTCCCATTGACTTCTCTGCTTCTGTTCTGTGCACTGTCTTCACTACACTGCGCCATTGGGAACCGCTTTCCCATTGATGCAGCGCTACGCCACTTGAGAAGGTGATCTTAATACGTCGATTTCCGGATCGACTGAGTGGGTCTTCACTGACCGCTGAGTCGATCCAGAGAAGTTGATCTGACAGCGGCAAATTTACCGCTGTCAGTGAAGACATAGCCTTAGACTAGATGACCTTAGAGGTTCCTTTTAACCCTATCATTCTGCCAAAGACCTATTGACTTCTTTGGGGATTCAAATGGGCATAGGTGTCCAGTGACATGGAGCTGATTAGGGCCTAAAGTGGCACATAAACATAGTTCCTCTCCCCCTTTTTTTTAAACACACTAAGAAGCTTTACTTTCCAAAATAAATGGATCTTGTAACCTAGGAATGCTATTTTATTGATCATTAGACACCACAGAAAGCACATACATACAAATGTATGTACTGTACAGTGCTAACACTTTATTATGTTCTAGCTCAATTGGCTATATATTGCCATGTTAACTACAATTATACAATACAACTTTTATTCATTTTTAAAAAATCTGTTTCTTATAGTAATACTGACAGATTATTTGGCCTCATGAAAGTGATATTACCATAAAATCCTGTGACTTGCGAAATTATATGGCTTTAACCTAGTATTACCTATGCCAATTTCAGTTAGCCTTCCTTGACAGGAAGCACATGGAAATAAAAGGTGAGATTTGTCGCTTACTTAGAAGTACTTTCAGAACAATGAAAGCAGCACGCTGGGCCTCATCCTGCACCCCTTACTCTCAGGGCCTGATTCTGTTCATATCAAAGTCAATGGCAAAACTGCCATCAATTTCAGGGAAGGCCCCTGGGGAAAATTATGCCTTTGAAGGTTCACTTTGCCACAGAACTGATGTGCAACTGGATTATGTGGGGGGTGCAGGAGTAGTAGTGCAGGAGTTGTGTAATCCTGTGCAGTGCAGAGATCAGCTCTGAAAACTGCAGCTCGTTATCTGGCAGATAGACAACGGGACTCAGGGGTATGGGGAGGGATTCACTGTTGGATGGATCCTCTTGAACTTCCTTCTTTTGGGTAGGGGGCTGAATATAGGCACAAAGAGTCTATATTCCAGAGAAGCTGACAAATTGGAATGGATTTTGTCTCTTTTCCACACAGTGCAGCTGCAGAAAGGCCAAATATTTCGGCTTTAGGCGGGATTCAAGAATTTCATCATATGGGCCAAAATCTTGTAGTCCTTACTCAGCAAACACTCATATTGAAATCACTGGGTAATTTGAGGACTAAGGAGCAATTCCTTTGCCCAGCACTTGACCTAAGTAACCAGACAGGGAGCTAGTCAGATGAGTTGGCTGTCGGGGAGTATTCTCATTTAGTCCCTGGAGTAGCTGCAGAGCTGCTTCAAAAGGAGGAGACACAGTGTGGTGGTGGTCAGGCACTCCCTTTGAGGGGGATGGTGGCATCGATCAGCCAACCTCATCTGACATCACAGGAAGTGTGATGCCTGCACGGAGCCTGCATCTGAGACGTTATGGAAAGGTTCATCCATCCCTCTGACCACTACTGCATCCTGTTCATCTACGTGGCCACTAATGATGCTGCCAAGTATGACTTTGAGCAAAAGTGAAGAAATTGAGGGCACAGGTTGTGTTCTTGTCCATCCTCCTGGTTGAGGGTAAAGACGTAGGAAGGAATATGTGCATCCTGGAGATCAATGCATGACTACACAGCTGTATCTATGACAGGGACCTGGCTTCCTCAACCATGGGATGCTGTTCTGGGAAGGAGGAGTGTGGGGAAGAGATGGGGTCCATCTGATTAAAAAAGGGGAAGATCATCTTGGGATTCTGACTCTACTGACTCACTAACCTAATCAGGAGAGCTTTAAACTATGTTCAAAGTAGGCAGGTGACAAAAGCCCACTGGTAGGTATAAAAAAAAAAGGTAACCTTAACAGGGAGCTAGATGTCGGGGAGGAAAGGGAAAATTACAATTGGGTCATAGAAACAACAAGAAGGAAAACAGTGGAAGAATCTACTCAATATCTTATATGCTTTTATACAAATTCAAAAAGTGTGGGGAATAAACAGGAATAACTGAATGCCTTAATACATAAGCTAAATTATTACTTAACTGTCTTCATTGAGAGTTGGTGGGGTAAGCCTGATGACTGGAATATTGCTATAGAAGGGTATAGCTTGTTCAGGAAGGATTAATAGGGGGAAAAGGGAAGAGGTATTTTATTATACTTCAAGGATATATACACTTGTTCTGAAGTCCAGAAGGAGGTAAGAGGCAGACCAGTTGCAAGTCTTAGGGTGAAAATACATGGGGAAAAAGATCAGAGGTGATGTCATAGTAGGGGTCAACTACAGACCACCAAATCAGGAAGAGGAGGTGGATGAAGCATTTCTAGACCAAAAAACAGAAATATCCGAAACACAAGACCTGATCGTAATGGGTGACTTTAACAAACCAGATACCTCTTGGAAAAGTAATATGGCAAAACACAAAATCTCTAATATGTTACTGGGATGTATAGTGGACAACTTCTTGTTTCAGAAGATGGAGGAAGTAACCTGGGATGCAGCCATTTTAGGCTTGATTCTGACTAACAGAGGTATTGGTTGCAAATATGGAACTGGTTGTGGACCAAAGCAGTTTAGCTGAAAGTGATCATGATTTCATGATTCTAAGGAATGGAAGGAGTGAGACCAGCAAAATAAGGAGACTGGATTTCAAAAAAGCAGACTTCAACAAGTCTGTAGGTAAGGTTCCATGGGAAGAAAATCAAATGGAAAAAGGAGTTCTGGAGAGGAGACAGTTTCTCAAAGAGACAATATTAAAGGCACAATTCCAAACTATCCCCATGAGAAGGAAAGATAGGAATAGTAGTAAGAGGGTCCATCAGGATTCAGTGATCTGAAAATCAAAAAGGAATCCTACCAAAAGTGGAAACATGGACAAATTGCTAATGATGAATATAAAAGAATAGCACAAACATTCAGGGACAAAATCAGAAAGGCTAAGGCACAAAAAGAGTTACACCTAGCAAGGGACATAAATAGCAATAAGAAGAGGTTCTTTAAAAATATTAGGAGTAAGAGAAAGATGAAAGAAAGTGTAGATACACTACTTAGCAGGGAAGAGGAGCTAATAATGGATGACATAAAAAAAACTAAGGCATTTAATGCCTAGTTTTCTTCAGTCTTCACTAAAAAGATTAATTGTGCCCAGATGCTTAAGACAATATTAACAACAAGGGGGAAGAAATGCAGCCAGAATAGGGAAAGAATAGGTTAAAGAATATTTAGCTAAGTTAGAGATATTCAAGTCATCAGGGCCTAACAAAATTCACCCTAGGGTACTTAAGGAACTTACTTAAGCAATCTCTGAACCATTAGCGAATATCTTGGAGAACTCATGGAGGATGGGTGTAGTCCCAGAGGACTGGAGATAGATAAACATAATTCCTATCATCAAAAAGAGGGGAGGAAGAAAGACTTGGGGAATGGTAGACCAGTCAGCTTAATTTCTACACCTGGAAAGATACTGAAACAAATGATTAAAGAATCAGTTTGTTAAACCTAGGAAATAATTAAGGTGAAAAGTAATAGTCAATATGGATTTGTCAAGAACAAGTCATGCCAAACCAACCTAATTTCCTTCTTTGACAGCGTTACTGGGCTAGTGGATAAGGGGAAAGCAGTAGACATGATATATCTTGATTTTAGTAAGGTTTTTGACACTGTCCTTTATCATATTCTCATAAGCAAACTAGGGAAATGAGGTCTAAATAAAATTACTATAAAGTGGATGCCTAACTGGTTGAAAGACCATATACTCAATGAGTAGCTGTAAATGGTTCACACTCAAACTGGGAGTATGTATCTAATGGGGTCCCACAAGGAATCTGTCCTGGGTCCAGTGCTAATCAATACTTTCACATTAATGAGCTGGATAATGGAGTGGAGTATGCTTATAAAATCTGCAGATTACTCCAAACTGGGAGATGTTGCCAGCACTTTGGAAAACAGGATGTTAACCAGGACGTATTAACAAGAATACCATATGTAAGGCATGAGAGGTAATTTTTCCGCTCGACTCAACACTGGTGAGGCCTCAGATGAAATACGAGTCCAGTTTTGGGCACCACATTATCCACCATATCCAATATCAGAAGACAGGATACTGGGCTAAACAGTCGATTGGTCTGACCCAGTATGGCTGTTTTTATATTCTTACATTTTAGCAAATATGTTGAAAAATTGGAAAGAGTCCACATGAGAGCAAGAAAAATGATAAAAGGTTTAGAAAACCTGACCTGGGAGGAAAGGTTAAAAAAAGTGGGGATATTTAGTCTTGAGAAAAGATGAAAACTGAGGGCAGACCTGATAAGTCTTCAAATATATTAAGAGCTATTATAAAGAGGATGGTGATCAATTGTTCTCCCTGTTCACTGAAGGTAGGACAAAAAATAAATGGCTCAGTCTTCAGCAAGGGATATTAGTTTAGACATTAGGAAAAACTACACTTAGAATGAAAAACTTAAGCACCAGAACAGGTTATCAAGGGATGCTGGGAATCCCCATCACTGAAAGTTTTTAAGAACAAGTTATCAAATACCTATCAGGGATGGTTTATGTTTATGTTTACATGGTCCTGCCTCAGCATGGGGCTGGGCTAGATGACTTTTTGAGGTCCCTTCCAGCCATTCATGGAGGCTATTCCAATCGAGCGATTGGTGTGTGTTTTGTGCATCCTGCTATGTGCCAGATCCAGAGAGGATGTGAGTTTCTACAAGCAGGCGCTACAGACTATGGTTCTTAAACTCAAGCTGTTGAGACTCATACTCTTAGCTCTGGAGGCCCTGTTCAATCCTTGGATTTGGCCAAAATCGTGGTTGATGTCCTGTTGATGTCCTGTCTCCTGAGACATAAACCATTATTTGCTTTCATTTTCCTGTTGTTGTATTATCTTGTGGTCTTTTAAGGTGACAAAAAGTGTTCCCATAGACATAATTGCAGATGCTTTTTTCTTCCATCTGAAGTGCATCTTCCAGAACCTTTGCTTCATATTGTTTTAAGTAGGAAAAACAGACTTTAAAAGTCTTTGGCTTGCTTTTATTATTTTTTCCCTTGACAAGTGAAAAAGAGAGTACATTTTAAATCATGCCTTCTCATGTCACCTCTCTAGTACTAATGAAAGAGTTAATATCTAGTGCAAGCCTCTGCAAGCCTGTAGAATTTGGAATAAATCCGTGAGTTCATGGGTTCTTTTTTTTTTTAAGCTGTTTTCTTACTTCTGCCATTTCCATTTACAGTCTTATGTGAGAATTTCCATGGTTGTTCTGTATGTTGATTCAGCTGAAAATTACTGTTGCTCACTTGTATGATGCTTGCATAATTAATTCCTCCCATCAGACTTCAGCAGAAGGAATAAAATCTTTTCTATCTCTGATGGGGGCCAATTAGATCACCAAATGGCTGTGACATCCTGGAAGAAGCCACCATAGTGTGTTTTCATCATTTTTTTCAGAAGAGGAGCTGGGGGTGGAGGGCAGGAAGGAAAGTGTCAAGGGCCCTAATCAGAGCAATAAAATGGAATACAGACCATATCTGATTTTATCTTTCGAGGTGCTGCCATGACATCTCCCACTTTGTCAAACTCATTTCTTTCTGGCTAAGTAAATACATTTCACCACTGTTTTGAAAGTGTAATGTCCTGATTTAATCATAACATTTTCTGTGTCACTTGACAGCAAGTGCACAGAAAATACAGCTCATGCTAAATGATATTTCTAGCTGATCAGAGTGCTCTTTAATCAAAATGCAGTTCAAGACAGTAAGTCTGAGCTAGCAAATTAGTGTTTTTATTATAAAATGTAATATAATGTAATAATGCACTCCTATTTTAGCATTACAATTATTTATAGCTTTATTAATAGGAAGTTTAATGGTATTGTCACAGTTGTTTCACCAAGTGTTTGATATAATTCAGCTTTAATATTCAGGACCACTTAAACTTTCAAGTTGGATTCTGAAGCCATCTGTATAGCATAATAGCAATAATGTGTAAGTGCAAGAAGTTTTCAAGTGATAAGTATTTCATGCTGTTAAAATGTACTCCTCTTTTGCCTTGACATTTATAAATGCTAAAGCCTTTGCCTCACAGTTCAGTTCACAGCAAGGGGCATTATTTAAAACTGTAACCTTCACATGCTTATAGATTATTGCTTAATTTTATCAGGCTTTTTATATCGAGGTAAAGAGAACCCCACAGTCATCGGGATTTTCTCTGGTGTCAAGGAGCACAATGTAATTTGATGCATGATTGTAAAGGATAAGGAAAGATAACACGGGGAATGAAGCCTATAAACCAACGCGTCTGCTCAGAAAGTACATCAGCTGGAAAGCAAGGTGACATTTCATCTAAAGCAGTGTTTCTTAACCTGGGGGTTTAGAGGGGTCGCAAGTGCAGAGCTGGTATTGGGGGTGGCAAGAAAGGCAATGCCTGGAGCCACAGGGGCACCATGAAACTAAGTTACATGCCTCAGCCCCGTGGGGGTGGGACTCAGGCTTCAGGGGTACAGTAGTTTGGAAAGGTTAAGAACCACTGATCTAAAGGATGCCCTGAATGCTGCAAGTAACTATCATTTGATTTATTCTAAGTGAATTACTGTTTATTTGCTACAAATTATCAAGCTATCATGTTATTCAGATACTCTCAAATCAGATAGGCCGAAAATATGACTCACCAGATGTAGTTTATGCACATGCCTGTGACACATACGTGCATGTATATATAGTGTCCATTCCTCTCTGTGTCAAAAGTACTCTGCTCTTGTAAGAATACAACAGATTGAAATGTAATGAATCCATGGGGAATTTAGAAGCACAGTGGGATGTGTGTTTCTCTCTCACCTCGGGAGACCTAGGTTCAAATACTAACTGAAAGGTTCTAAGTGAAACTGAGTGCTATAGTCTTATCTAGTCCTTAAGTGTTGCTTTCCTCTTTATTGTCCACTTTGTAAACTGTCCTACAATTTGTCACCCTTACAGTCTCTCCTGTAAGGAAGGCCAAAAGTGTTGCAGATGTGTTATTTGTCAGAAATGTGTTATAATACAGTTTGAATATCATTTACAATATCCTCTTATTGTATGTAATAAATCAAATTCACACAGATTTATCTATCTAGGATAGATATTCTGTCCTAGTCCTGCACTTCAGAAAAGACAATTAATGTAAATGTCAACATTTAGTACTGTCTGCTGAGAAGAATGGAATAGGCAAATGAAGAAAATCACAACATGGGCCAAATTCTCCTCTCAATTACACTACCACCATTTCACTGATGTCAACAGGGTTGTTGTGTTGTAAATGAGCAGAGATGTGGGCCCAATCAAAGCCCAGTGAAGTCAAGGACTTCAATGTGCTCTGAATCAGGCTCTTTGTGAATTGGGCAAATGCATATGAATATTAGAAACAGGAGAGAGAAACAATTATTGCAGAGTCTATTTCTGTGAGCTGTGCAGAAACCGAATTTTCTGTTTAATGACAAATTCTGCAATTTCTAAAAGTTTTCCATTTTGAAACATTTCAAACAAAAAAATTCTAAATTTAAATTCTGAACAAAATTTCATTTCAGGCCAGTCAAAATGTTTTGTTTTCATACAATTGAAGCATTTTGTTCAGCTTTTAACCTTTCACTTTTTAAACTGTGTTTATATAAGAAACAATTAATTTTGTTTTGAAAAGTCATTTCAAAATGGAAAATTAAATGTTTGGAAAATGTCAAAAACACTTCATTTTTAAAAACAAAATTTCATTGAAATCAATACATTTTTTAAATGTTTCAATTTAGACAAAAACAGCATTTGTGGGGGTCAAATATCATTTTGACAAATAATTTTGACCAGCTCCACTATTTCCCAATGCAAGGAATACCCTTCTGGATCTAAGCACAAAGACCATTGCCCTCTCATTTAAATCCCTCTTGAAGATCTACTATTACCAAAATGCCCACAAGAGATGAGTCAACATAGATATTTATACATGAAACTAAAAACCTCAACTAGGATGCAGGCATACCTTTGTTAAAGCACCTACACAATTTTATTGCTGTTACCCCAGCTCTCCTTCCCAGTTCCTTCTCTAATTATCCTTTTATTCCCATTTTGTTATGCCAAAAATATTCAGCAAAATTTCAAAAGCTGGAAAATTTTCAGTTAGCTCTAGGTGTGAGCACTGCAGGACAGGGACCTTGTCTTTGTATCTTTACTGTGAAACACCTAGCACACATTTGGGCGCAGTAAAACAATATTTAATAATAAAGGGTCAGATCCTCAGCCAGTGTCAATTGTTGTAGCTTCAATAAAGCCAGTTGTGCTATGACAATTTATACCAGTGGAGGATCTGGCCCAGTATTTTGAAAGCGTAGACTATGGGCCCTTCTATGCTGCAAAGATCAGCCATGCTATGGGATCTGGTCATAGGTGCTGGAACAAGGAGCGCTGGGGATGCTGCTGCATCCCTTGGTGTGAACTAGTAATAACAACCTAAATACATGGTTTCTGCCTTCTGCACCTCCTCTATAAAAATTGTTCTGGCACTACTGAATCTGGTTAGAATAGCATATGGTTCCACTGTAGTGCAGATAGGACCTAACCATGGTGTAGACATGTCAGAAAACCATGGTGCAACCCTGCTAAGTCCATCGTTGAGGAACAAATCAAATGCACAGTAAAACCAAGCTTCCTAACATGGTGTGGAATGTATATATTTAACCATAGCCTGCAGAGAGGTTCTAAGGTTTTAGTACTCTTTTTTAAAACAAACGAACAAACCAGCATTAAAGAGTCTGGAGGAAAATGTGAAAGGAAATAAACTATGGATACAAAGCTTAATAATGGCCCTGTAAACAGACATATATAGAGCTTTAATCTGGTGTAAAAGAGGGTCTTTTTTATTGGCTACTGGATGTTCAAGTGGACAGAATTGTCACTTAAGTAGTCAATCTTGTCTATATTAAATTCTTCCAATGTAGTAGTTCCAGGGTCATTTAAAACTCACTCCAAATGTAACCTCTATTAGTTCCTGTAAAACACTGACCCCTGGATGATAATCAAGACCTCTAGAAAATTAGAGTTGACTACAAATTGCAGTTTTCATAATGTTCTGACACATTATTTAAATATGTATCTGGTCCAGTGCCATGCTACTTCCCTCCGTCACCCTAAAAATAACTTGGAACTTTGGGAACATCTTTCCATTAAGTAGAGTCTGAAGTGTCCAATCATCCTAGAGGAAGCATGGCTGACCAATGCTAACCCCAAAACACTTTGAAAGCAGTGAAGAAGGGGATGGAGGCAGATAAGAAAAGAGTAAGTGAAGCAGTGAGAAAGGAAAGGGAGGGCAAGAAGTATATCCTCTGAGGAGGAATGGGAAGAAGTCAGGAGAGGAGATGGAGAAAAAGCCAAGTTGTGAGAAAGAGATTAGAGGTGTGTGAAACTTTGCAGAGTGGAGAGTTAGTTCACTTGAAACATGTAGCTGCCAGAAGGGGAGGATTTAGATGGGATGCGGTGGACAACTTCATTTAGCATCCAAGACAGAGGCTTTTTTCTCAAACTATGGGAACTCAGCTTACATTATTATTACTATATTATTTGGATTAAGATAGCACCTAGAGGTCCCAAAGTGCTAGGCATTGCACAGACACATAATAAGAGACACTCCTTGCCTCAAAGAGCTTACAGTCTAACTAGACAAGAGAGAGAGCAGGAGGGGAGACAGCAGCACAGAAAGGGGAACTGACTTGTATAAGATCAAGTAACTGCTCAGGGGCAGAGTTGAGAACAGAATGCTGGTCTTCTTACTCCCCGTGTAGTACTCTATCCACTAGAACCCTGTGATGGGGAACTGTTTCCTGAGACCACATCCTCTAGTGGTCAGAGCACTGACTAGCCAGACAACCTAGTGGTCAAGTCCAGGGTTGGCTGCAGCTACTAGTCCAAGTCCAGAGGGAGGCCTGCCCACTCTGACAGAGCTTTGACTGCTTTGTCACAAGCTCACATCCATTTGAATTTGAGGGGGCTAGTGTCCTTTATGAGGTCGATAATGGCGGCCACTATTGTGGCAAAGTCCAGTACAAACCACCTGTAATAGCCAGCCAAGCCTTGGAAACATCATACCGGCTTCTTGGTCAATAGTACCAGGAGTTTGCTACTGCCTGAACTTTGTCAATCAGTGGGTGTAGCAGGACTTTCCCCTAGGGTACCCAAGATACATCACCTCACTTTTTCCCAATTGGCTGCTTTTGTTGTGAGCCCTGTCTTATCAAGGACAGAGACATGGTGCTCCCAGCTGCAACTGAAGATGAGTATGTTGTCGATATAAAGAGTGCATCCAGATCATATGGTTATAATGATTTGTCTATTAACGGCTGGAAAATGGCTGCAGGCCCATGTTGGCCAATGACATGGTTACAAATGGTACAGACTGAATGGGGTTGGGAAGGCTGTTTTTTCATGTGACTCTGCTGATAGTGGGCTCTACCAGTACACCTTTGTCAGGTCTAAGGTGGAGATGTATTCAACAAGCCCAATATTTCTAGCAATTCCTCCACCCAGGCACTGGTTACATATCAAATCTGGATATTGCACCGACTTTTCCAAGTCTATGCAAAATCGAGTTAACCCATCTGTGTTTGGTACCAGTATGATCAGCCTCCTACACCTGCTGTGGGACTCCTTGATGACTTCCAAGTCTAGCATAGCCTGCAGGTCTTTGAGAACCATTTTCCACATCTTTCTTGGCAGATGCTGGTAGCTCTCACAGTCTTTCTGCCCCAGCTCAGTCACAAAGTGGTGGTAGATCAGATGTGTCTCTCCCATGTGGGTTGAGAAAATATTTGGATCAGTCATAATAATTTTGGCTGGTGTTCATGTTGGAGCTCTTCCCCCATTTGAACTGGGTCAGAGCATGGAGGTGTCAAAGCTTGGCGTCCTAACTCCAACTCAGGTAGATATTGTATTATGAGCAGACCTTCCTGATTGCTCCAGGCCTTTAGGAGGTTATTGTGGTATCTGCATCTCCTTTTGCATTCCAGATTGACAAATCTCATAGTCATCTGGCCCTACCTGTCTTATTACTTCAAATGGTCCTTGCCATCTGGCCAACAGTTTTGACTCAGAGCTCAGGAGTATCAATAATATACTGTCATTGGGCTTGAACTTGTTTAACCAGGCTTTTCTATTGTTGATGTGGTCCTGGTAATGCAGAGCTTTAGTGAGGTTTTCTTTGAAATCCCCTTACCCCCAAGCACTTTTAGCATCTACCATACCTGGAGCACGTATTGCAGTGTCCCTGAAGTCCTGGGGTCCCGTTCCCTCCCCAGGCTTCCCGAAAGAGGTCCAAAACCCCTGAGGGCTGCCTCCCTTACAGTAGTTCAAATGCCAAAAATGCTGTGGAGGCTTGAGGGACTTCCCATATGGCAAACACTAAGGCAGGTAGCAGTCAGTCCCAGTCAGGCCACAAACTTCTTCAGCATCACCTTCAGAATCCTGTCGAGCCACTCTACTAGCCTGCTATCTGCAGGTGGTAGACTAACATCTCAAGGGATTTAATCTTTAGTAGCTCACAGAACATCTACATCAGTCTTGATGTGAAATTGGTTCATCAAGATTTATCTTGGTATCAACCCCCACAAAGACTTTCATGAGTTTATTTGTGATGGTGGGGGCATTCAACATGTGGAGGGGAATAGTCTTGGAGTTCTGGGTCACGTAATCCCCTATTACCAATATGTGTCAGTATCCTCTCACATTTTTCTCAAGTGGTCCTATTAAGTCCATACTTATTAATTTGAGAAGTACCCCCACTACTGGAAGGGGGACCAAGGGAGTCTTTGGAGTTCTCTTGGGCCCCACTAGTTGACATGAGGTGTAAAAATCTCATGCCTCCTGATGTACTCCAGGCCAGTAAAATCCGAGGGTCACCCTCTCCAGAGTCTTCTCCCTCCCCAAGTACCTGGCACATGATATTGAGTGAGCTAGGTGTAACACTCTTTTACAGAATCTCTTGGGGACCAGAGACTTCCTTGGTTTGGGGGTTCCATGTCACCTGGAATAGTTGCTCATTTCTGAATTTGAAGCAGCACCATTGTCTTAGTCATTGATGATTACCCTCTTCGCCATTGGCCACAGCTATCTGTTCTCACACCTGACTTAGGGTCTGGTCCTCTTGGTGTTCCCTTACAAAATCCACATCTTCTGTTAGCCACTCAATACTTATAACCGCAGGTGCCCCTTACTTGGTGGGGCACCAGGCAGGGCTTCCTGGATGCAGGGAGGTTCCCTTTTCTGGGTCTTCTGTCTTGCTGGTGCCCACAAGCCTCCTTGGTTTTATTGTTTTTGTCATCCACACATCGGGGATGTCTTCTTCCAGCTGGTCTCCATACCACACCCTCAAGATCTCCCCAGAATGCTTCCATGCCCTCCCTAAGATTATGATATATGCCAACGTTGATGTCAACCACACACAGCAAATCTTCATGTGGTTCCTGACCATCAGCTGCACTTTCTCCATGGGGAAGGGACACATGTTCCCATGGATGCATTGCAGGTAGATGGGCTGCCTACTGGGTCTTGGGCCTCCACTAAGCTCTCCCACACTGTCTGACTACATCCTGAGTCCATGAGGTCTTTCAACTCATCCCCATTGACCTTCACCAGTATTATCATATTGGCTGAGCCCCATTTGTAAATTCTGCTGTTGACTGTCTAAATTTGCCCATAACTGCTATCCAGGAAGGGACATTCAAGCCAAAAATGTCCCCTCTAGCCAAATTCAAAGCAGCTGAGTGCTGCTGCTGTCCCTTCTCCAGGGAGTGTGCGGCTCCCAGCATTATCCTCCTCTTCTCTACAGGACTCCATTCTCCCCAAGGCTCAACCTCAGGGGCCTTGTTGCAGCCACGGGGTGGGGACAGACTCGAGAGGGACTGTCAGGTCACCAGAGACTGTCATCCTCCCCTCCGACCTTTGTTAGGGATTATTCTTCTGGGTTAATCTATCTCGGTCCTTGATGTTGGAGACAGAGGGCCTTCAGCAGCCATGTAATTCTCCATCAGAGTCATCGCTTCATCATCATCACCAGTTGATGGTGTATCACCCAGTCCTGTCTGCCAACTGGAAGAATATGGATAAACTTCCCCAGCACAACAACATCTGCCACCAGAACCCTGGTTGACTTCTCAGGGTTCAACCAGCACCACCACCATCACTCCTTCAGGTGCTGCCCCACCATCCAGTGTTCATGTCCTTTGAGGATACCTCTCCTTCTGGAATCATACCTCCTCCGTCCCAGCTCAGATTGGGTGGCAATTGCCCACTACTGGGCTGGCAGCCAGGTAGCAGCCACCTGCAACTTGCCCAGGTGGCAGCCCCCCTCCCCGGCTCAAAGCCCAGTGCCCAGAAAACATGTCAATTTCACCGCTTTATTTGAGCAGTGAAATTGACAATTATGACAGCCCCAGATCTCACCAGTTACCCTCTTTTCTTGTCTCTCTCTCTCTTGCCCTCCTTCCCTGTCTCTCTCTCTCACCCCTTCCTCCTCTCAAATCTATGGCAAAAAATTTGGTGTGGTGCTGTATATTCCCCAGCATTGACATGCCACTCAAAGCCTCCTAGCTTTGGCCAACATCACCTCTAGCCCAGATACATAATTGAGTTGTGCACCCCTGGTGTAAAGGTGGTAATCCTACCCACACTAGATCTGACATCTGTCATATCACGGCCTTATATACTCAGCACTTCTTCCAATATATGTCTCACATTAGTCTGTAAATATAAAATCCCGTGGAAAATTGAGTGTTGGGCTACTTATTAAAATTTTCAGAAGTTAGGAGGTATTTGCTATTTAAAAGGTTGAGAAACACTGATCTAAGAGACTGTCAAAACAATGAGGGAAGGAGTGTTTTCTTTTTAAAACTCTTTCCAGCTAAAGGGAAAGGGAATAAGAAATATTGTTAAAATGAAAACCTTACTTAGTACTTTACATTTCAATGCGTTAACTGTTTTTCCCTTCTTTTCTGTATCTTTAATGAAAAGTTTAAAAGATTTTTAATAGTGTTTGCTATAGTATTAAGCAAGCTGAGGTCTCTGCATACCAAACTGTGAACCTTGTTTCCAACTGTTTAATGCTGGGCAGTGATTGGGTTATGTTGACACCTTTAGCCCATTTATTCCATCTAAATTAATACACTACCACATACTCTGTGAGTAACCATAGACAAGTCACAACCCATCTTTTCTTCAGTTTACCCATTCTGTCAAACTAATACTTTCCTACCTTATCATGGGTGTTGAGAGAATTAGCAATCCCAGAATGGAAAACACTAAAAAAAAAAATACAAAGTATTATTAACCTGGAACAATACCCAATGCATATGAAAAGTATAAACTAAACCTAGATTATATTAGATTACAAATAAAATTACCTCTTGAGGTCAAAACTCAAAATGTTCAGAGATTCAGATTAGATAAGCAACCAGAAGTTCATCTGCGTATCTGAAGTTTAAACATCACATTTGCAAGCCTCATGAGGACAGGATCTCATGAAATAGTCTGCAATTACTCTTTCAGCTGGGCTGGAAATATGGTAGTGAATGAATATATTCTCCTTTGGTGTCCAGTGAGGAAGTAGAGGGTAAAATGAAAAGTTATCCAAAATATAATATCTTTCAATGAGGTTTGGTTATGATACGATATGTGGTTTGGGTTCCAGTCTGAACTTATTTTCAGGATGGGAAAATTAGTTGAGAAGTTTGTTCATACTGGAGATGGAGCTCTCAGGTTTTCTAGGCTCCCTGCTCCATGGCAGGGAATTTCCTGGGCTGTTCTCTGCAATTTTTCAGGATCTTATAACCTGGCTAATTTGGGGAAATATTAGGGATAGCAGAAAGTAAATCCTTGCTAAATTTCAAATCCCTGCTCCAAAACATAGGGTTGCTAGAGTTTTTCAACAAAACAGTTGTAAGAATCTTTTTTTTTTTTTTTTTTAATAATAATCATGGGCAAAACTATGTATTTTTCCTTAACATTGCTTTTGGAAATGCCTGAAACATTTTGGCCAACATTTTACAAAAAAATTCTATAGCAGTCTGAGGCAAACATCCATCATAGGATATTTCAGCCCAGCAAAATTATAAACACCTGAAAACAGGGTCTTATAATGGAAAGTGTTGGGTGTCCTCAATTCTAGGCATTGCTACCATCATTGCTTATCATATATATATCGGTGTGTGTACGAGCGCATGCACAGAATACAAATTTGTCATTTTCCTCCCGATAGCATCACCCACACTGTAAATGTCACTTTGCTCAGAGCAGTGATCTCTTTTATGTAAATCAATTAACAGAAACTCTCATGTAGAATACCAATTATAATAATCAGTCTGCAGTGCTTTTTTATTGCAGGTGAATAGCACTGTATATCCTGTGCACATAAAGTTGTTGCCAATAGGATATATTTTTTCCTTTTTCTAAAAAGAGTTGAGATAAAAATTGTTAGAGATGCTTATATATATCATGGAAACGTATTTTCTTTCCCATAAACCTATGTTTTTTAAAAAAAGAATTGTATGCTTCTGGCAACTATGCTTGTTCTCAGACCCTCACCTTGAGAAGCTGTCAAGTTCTGACTTGTGTACATGTCCTCGGAGGTCTCTTGGCTTGTTAGCTATGCTGTGCAACTACACAGTAGCAGAACTAGAATGACTGCCAGTTTATCTGTAAATCCTGTGTCAACTAAAGTACCTAGAGCGTGCCCATGCACTTTTGAACTCATTTTTTTCTTTATCCAGGGAGTGATTGTGACAGAGCTTTGTACCTGGTTTCTCTGTGCTATTGTAGAAGAATGCAACCCCCATACTCAATTTTGTTCACATTTTGATATCTATTTATATTAGGGACTTTCTTCTGCCTGCCTTGGCATCTCTAACTCCAATTTTCCTGGGTCAGTTTTGGTTATTCCCCCAGAAGTATCTGCATGGAGGGGACCCTCTGTGCAGATCTCCCACATCCTGAAGAGAGGCAGGTGGGATGGGAAATCAGCTCTTTCTGAGGTATGATGGTTTGTGTTTTGTTTTGGAAGACTGAGGTGGGATGTTGAGGGATTTTTTCTGGCTGGCTGGGAGCAAACGAAGACTTAGCTTATGGGCAGGAAGGAAAGGAAATAGACAAAGCAGCAGGATAATCAAGAAAAGGGACCCAGAATGAACAAGAGTAGACAAGGTGTCCTAGCCATCTTTGAGCAAAGGATTTCAGCATTCCAGGAAAGCTGCAAGTCTTTGTATACACTAACCATGGTGAGTGGAGAACAGGAGGCTAGGGTGCATTTGTAGCTCTTGCCACTCCATAGCTATATCTATGCCTGAAGACTGTACTTTGGATTTTATATTCTAGGGAGACACATCTCCTTAAATAGGAGAGAAACTGATTAATACTTAGATTAAATATCACTTTTAGAATCTGACCATCCATAAGGTGCCAGCATAATATCATTTAAACAAATCTTCCAAGCTGCTTTTATGACCCTAGGCACTTTGAATGTCACCTGGTCCTTTCTTCTCCTTAAGACAGAGGTTCTCCTCTCCAAAGAGCTCAGTTACAGCCTATATCCCAATATTCGGTCAAAAACTATTTATAGTTGCTCTCAACAAGAAAATGCAGATAATTTAAGAGACGGGAGCAAGTGATACCAAAAGTATTTAAATATAATTTCTAGTTTCATGCTAAGAAAAAATTCACTGCACAGTCCACAACACCTAGTTACAAAGGCAAAAGGTTCTCTTATTATTAGTACCTATTAACTTAATGAGGGCCTGGATGGGATTTTTATTGGAGTTTTAATTTGGCCTGGATAGTGAGGGCCTGGATGGCAGTTTTAGTCGTGTAGACAGAGAAAATGGCTGGGTCAGAGAAATGCAACCTTTCCTGGGGTAGCAGAAAGCTGTAAAGGCTGCCAAGGAGCAGGATAGTCCTGTGGTTACAATGCTAGCCTGAGCAATAGGAGCGTGGGTTAAATTCCTACTCCACCACAAACATCCTTGGGCAAGTCATTTAGTGTCTCTGGCCTGGATCCACAGAGGAACTTAGACACCACAAAACCTACCTTTTAGGCACCTGACAATCACAGGAACAACATAGCAATCCACAAAGCCTGAATTGGACACCAAGGCTCCTTATAAGAATGTGATCCACGAAACTCAGCATGGTAGGCATAGAACCACCAAAACTAGCCAATAGAAGATGCTGAGGAAATGGGTGTGTCCTGAGCCCCACCCCTGCCCATGGATAGGTTCCAGAGTCTGGGCTGCAGAGAGAGAGGTAGCTATCTCTGGTAAATATCCACATCTACTGGAGTCAGGTGGCATACACACCTAAGCTTTTTCTTCCTCCTTCCACACAAAACATCTGGCAGAGGAGAAGGTAGTGCTATCCACCTTATAACTTGTCTCCCTCGCCTCTGGAGAGTGCTGTAATCACTGAGCTATGGGATAGTCTGATGTGGGACTCCCTCAGTCTCTCCTGTTGAAGCTGTCCCCTGTGTAGAAATACTTAAATAGTCATTGGAGCAGGGGGACTAGGCCCTGGGTCTCTCACCTTCCAGGCGGGTACCCTAACTAACAGAGCTAGAGTCCTTCTTTTTCTCTCTCTGGACCAATGGCTAAGTATGTATCTAAAGTGGAACTGTTTCAACAGAAGAGATTGAGGAAGCCCCAGAACAGAATATCCCATAGTTCAGAGGTAAGAGCTCTCTCCTGGGAGGTAGGAGACCCTTGTTCAAATCCTTTCTGCCCATGAAGTAGATGGGGGAACTGAACCTGCATCTTCCACAATCCAGGTGTATGCTCTAACCCCTTGGTTAAAAGTTATAAGGTGGGCAGGGACCCCACCACAACCTCTTAGGGACAGAATTTGAATGGGACCTGATCTGGTAGTTTTTCTACAACAAAAACTTAGGTGCACAGTGAGTTTAGGCACCTACAGGTTTCATTGGCAGCTGAGTGGGAGACTTGTGGATCACAGTGGTGCCTACCTCTGGAACTTAAGAGCCTAAGTACCTGTATGGATCTGGCTTCTATGCTTCAGGTCCCACCTGTAAAATGTAGATAACAGCATTGGGTTCTGTGTGGATAAATACATTAACAGATTGTGAGGTGCTTAGATATTACAGTGATGGGGGCTGTATGAGTGACATAGAGAGATGTTGGCTATTGCAGCCCACACTTCCCAGTCAGCCCCATTCCTCAACAACCCATGACTTTTTTACCCTCCCCCCCCCCATTAATTCCAAATCTTATCTTACACTGACATCCGATTTCTAGTCCAAAGCGGTTTGGATAAGCTTAAGAAAAGCGTGGGAAACCAGTGGTCCAAAACTGAGGCTTTGTGGTTGAATCGTTCGGATGCTTATTTTAACTGATCGTGGTAATCCACATTTCTAAAGGAGTTAAGTGAGCACTCTGTGTGTTATATTAAATTCCATACAATCTCTCTCATTGTTAAATGAGCTGTGAAACAAGAAGGTACAGAGTCAGAGGTTCTTCCTGGCAGAACAGACATTTAAGTGTTCAGCATACAATTAGCACGTCCTTTTTGATTAATTAGATAAGGCTAAATTATGGGTCTGCAACCTTTTTACCGGCTATTAAAACTTGGAATGAACCAAAATGGCCACTCTTTGAAGTGATGACTTCCAATAAAGGGAATAAAAAGACCAAGCTGTAATTCAGATAGATGAATAACTATACTAGAATGCTTATTGGATAGATTTATAATGCAATTCCCCATCCAGATATCCCAATGGGAAAGAGGCCCCAATGTGCTAGGCACGATGCAAGCACATACCCTGCTGACTGGCACTTTAGAGAGACAACTGCTAATCTGAGGCTGAACTGAAATTTATAAAATTACAGAGCTCTTTCTGGTCCCAACATAATGCGTAGACTTAATAATGTAAGTGAATATTTTAAAACAGTATTTTAAAACCAGTTTCACTTTCATTTACAGGACATTCCAAGTACTGAGTTCAGATTTCTGTTTCTCATGAAAGTCTGAGGATTTCACTCAGTGTCAGTGGGAACCCTGCCACTGCATATTGCTTGTTACATTATGACCTGTAATCTTGTTAGACAGTAGTAAGTGAAAGAAAATGAACACAGTACCAAAATTAAGAAATCTCATTATTGGTTATTGATACACAATCAAATTATCATCTGCTGTAAGTAATTAACATGTAATTTTGGGATCAATTTCTGTACAATGTGATAGAAACTATTACACTGTACAGTTTGTCATTCAGATTTCACAGCTATTTTAAAACCGAAGATTCTACAGGGCATGAGACCTTTTCTGGTGCTATGACAAATAAAGAACTGCTGTCCATTAAACATCTGAAATCCCTTTGCTAGTAGTATCAGTTAAGAGGTCAAAGACTGATAGATAGGACACCAGCCTACCTTCTCTCTCTCTGTTATTTGGGCCTAAAGTCAGCTAAGTGCTTAAGCATACGTTTAACTTTAGGAACCTGCTTAAATCAATCCCCTATTCAGCAAAGAATCTGAGCCAATGTTTAAGTACTTTGCTGAACTGGGGTCTTGGTTCCTTTAGGGGAGGGCTAGATCACATGGACTGTGTTATCTAGGGGAAAAAAGCTACTGTCATTGCCCATGTTATACTTATGATGTGAATACATTCCCTTTCTCCAAGCTGTCAAATTGGCATCTTTCATGAGATTTGTGTTCACTTAAAATGAAAAGAAATTAAAAAAAATATTATGTAAGGGGAAAATTCATGTCTCACATTTTACAAGCTTTCTCTTGTTTCACCTTTACATTCAATATTGCATTAAAACAGCAACCAAAAAGGCTAGCAATAAAAATCTGCAAATTAGTTGAGTTCAGCTGACCCAGTTTGCTCATATAGCACCAACAAATATACAGCTAAAAACCAGCCCCCACACACAGAAACTATTCAAGTGATTTAAAAATAAATCGGATCCTTCATTAGCAGATTTACAAGTCTTTAAAGTGAAGCACATATTTCATTCTAGGTGATGTAACTAATAGCATTTTGTGCATAAAAGGCAGCTTCGGCAAAAATGTTTTGTATCAGCAAGAGCCAATTGTCTCTCCTAGGAGAGAATGTGTGGCTCCCATTGAAGTGAGTAAAGACTTTGCGTGCATCTGAAGGCTGAATTTGGTTCTCTTTCATCACTGACTCTTTGTCATTCATAAGCACAGTTCATTAGTGAATGAACCACATTCTGTTATTATTTATTGCATATCATCAATGTGTTCGACCCTGTGCCAGAGAAACTCTTAAAGTGGTGAAAATGTGTATAGTTCCGCTTACTTCAGTGCAGCTGCACCAATTTATACTAGCTCTGAATCTAGCCCATAGTCCCTGACCTTAAGTTCACAAACTGAGGCCCCAGTGCTGCAGTAGGATGTACATGCCCCCTTGAGACCATGTGGATCTTCACCAATGTCAGTGGAGCCCCACACAAGCATGACCGTCTGCTTGTACGGAACTAGTTGCAGGACTAGGGGCTAATAAAGTCCATTTCAGAATAGTACTGTAGTATAAAAATAAAGTAATTAATCAACATGATGCACAGCTGACTGAGGGCCAGATATTCCACCCTGACTAATATTGAGTTGTACCTACCTCTATAAATTGTTGCACTGAAGTCAATGGGGCTACATGGAGAATCCAGTGCTAGCCAAATCTGAGAGAGGCTATCTGGATCTGGCCCTTCCTTTGCTGTTTTTTAAGCAGAACAGTGTAAAAAAGAAAAAATAATAGCATGCATGGGAAGTTAAACTGGTAACATGGAACTTTTTTCTTGACAGTGGGGCACAAAGATGAAAATTGTATTTTTTCAGCTGCATTTACAAATTTCCCTGTCAGCAAAAAAAAGCATTTCCCTGTCAGCACCACATATCTGTGTGAGACCCTTTTCCTGTGAAAAGAGAGTAGGGTCACAGTGAAGAGGGATGAGTGTGTGTGTGTGTGCAGGCATGTGCATGAGAGGATCTAGAAAAGAGAAACTGAAGGACAAAGGGCAAGTGATGGAATGTCACAATTGGAAGATTGTGTGGATGGAGAGCAAAATCAAAAGAAAACCCTCAAACAGGAGGTATAAAACAGAGACTGAAAGAGCATTTGTTTGTGCGGATTGTACCACTTTGTATTTTCTTCTTTTGATGGAATAGAGAAGAAGCAGCAGCAGAAAGGAGAATGTGAGTTAGGGCCACTACAGACTGTGTGAATCCCTTGTAATGCAAAAGGGAAGCACAAGGGAAAAGCGTCTGTTACTTTACATCTCATCTTTCTCACCCTTAAACCTAGAACTTCTCCTGGCCAACCAGAGATCTTCCTTCTCTTTCTTTAGGAGTCAGGGAGGAGGGGAAAACAAACATCTGTTTGCTCCCATACCTCGCAAGCTGGAAAGACGGGGCATGCTGGGGTCTTCTCCCCACATAGGTTAGGAGAAGAAGCACTGGACTAAGATCCATTTCCTTTCATCTTACTACAGAGGCCTGGGTAAGGAGCAATTCTGATCTCCTCTCCCTGCCTACTTCCTCCTGATCGTAGATGGAGGGCATTTGCCCCAGCTGAAGGCGCAGAAACTGACAACTGAGTCATGCAGAGCAACACTGACTGAGGAACACTCTTCTGGCTGACCTGGTCAAAGTCTGGAAAAGCAAGGCTGACTAAGCTACAGGAAGTCCCACATTCAGCAGATCCATTCATGCTATGACATTTGCTGCATAAAGAATGTTTGTACCATATCTAAAATGCAAAGACATTTTGTATCATTCACAATTATTCCTTTCAAAGGCAGTTTTGCTTTGCTCTGATCTCCCGTTTTGCAGATATGACCTCTGAGAAACAAGGAGGGTAAAATGTGAGATTCTTGAGGGAGAAGCCAAATCCAACACAGAAAAGTGTGTTAGTATTTTATGATAGGCAGAGCCTGTAGTCTCTCATTGCACAGGCCACCTTAATTCTGGCATGTCCTAACTTGAGTGTTTGACTTTGCAATCATAATGATCTTCTTCTTCTAAATGTATTTACATTCCAGTACACTTAGAAGCCAAATAAGTTGGGACTCCATTGTGCTAGGTGCTGTACAAACTCATAGAAAGTGGCATAGCTCAGACAGCTGGTTGACATTAAAAAAAGACAGTCAGGGTGGAGAGGTAGGGGAGATAGCGTAACAAAAATAATTCAATGTGGGCAGTGGCTAGCCAATTAGAAGCAGTAAACATAACTCATTACCTGCTGAGCTGTTTCCAGGTTGCAATTTCTAGCATGCATTCTGGAAGAAGAGGTAAGTTTTAAGGAAGGGGAAAGGTGGTAGATTTATGTCCTTTGTAGGGAGCTTACTAGTGAATCTTCACCTTTGCAGGTACAGGTAATGCTTCTCTCTACAGCAGTGCAGGCTTGCAGGAAGACACCATATCACTCTTTGCCCTGTGTCCTTCTGTCTGTGCATATCCCATGCATTGTACACCATGCATTATCCTGGCATGTATGAGCTACTATGAACACGTCTGTGTTGCTCTCTGTGTTCCTTTAGTATTCATGACAAGAGCTGCTGAGTTTGCACAATAATCCCCAAGTGTAGGATCATTCTCCCCCACAGATACATGCATGGAAAAGACTCCTCCTTGTGCAGAAATGAGGGAGGGTTTGCCATCTCTTTAGCAGTGGATAGGCGCTGAAGAGGATGGGCCAGGAGAGGTGCACATTGTGTCTCCTCTGGCCTCACAGTGATTCTCCAGAAAATATAGAACAATCTCAGGCTCCCAGAAAGCTTCAACCTAAAGGAGTGCCTGGAAATGGGACTAGTAGCCCCAGCTCAGCTGTGGAGATGGCCCTGGTCACGCCTGGCCCTGCATAGGGTTTGTGGAGAGGCATCATGCCCTATTCAAAGGAGTGAGGGAATAATTCTATTCCTTTCAACAGAACTGGGGCAGCTTTATAAGGGGGCACCCACAAAGTTGGAAAGATTTAATTTGCTGTCCACCACCAGTTAAATCCTGGGTGCATGGCAATTGTCATGCTCTAGTTCCCAGTCTTTGGGAAGCCTGCTTTTCTGGCTTCTACAGCTGTACTCAAGGGATGATAAAATATCGATGGGAAACCAAAAATGCAAGACTCCCAACCTGAGCAGAAGGGCTGGCAAGTTTAACAGTCTAAGAACAAAGCAGCCAACATCCTCCCTCCAGAGACCAAACACATTTTGTCTGTGACATGCTTAGTCTCCATCTGCTTAGGAAAGGGAAAAATTCCCATATGGTAGTGCATTGGGTTACCAAGACAGTAGATTGACTGACTTCACAATGCACAATTAAATGTTAAGTAACTTAAGTCAGCTTTAATGGGTATAGCATATGCATACTTTGCAAATATGAAATATGTAAAGCCTGATTACGTTGCTCTATTTTTATGCTATTAATGGTAAGTTATTAATCACTCATTGGTTCACAATTATTTTGGTTTATCTCAGTTATGATTCCCTGAATAATGTGCTTCTTGAATTCTAGATTCAGGAACAAAATTAAAAGCACACCCATTTATGTAGTATGGTACTGAATTTTCACATATACACAAAGGTATTTTTTATACTCGTATTAGTAGTCTCCAGAGCCAGCCCCATATATAATTTGCTGGCCATTTTGGCTGTGATTAAGATCCTATTGTTTGTTGTTGATATGATACACAGGTTTACTCAGAGATCAAAAAGGAAAGTAGTAATGATATTCAACTACCATTATGTACAGCTTTTGTGTCATGTGAAGAAGGCATTCGTAGGCATTCATAGTTCTGTTGGTTTTAAAAAAAGACATCCAGCTATAGAAAAGGGGTAATGGCTCAAAAGGATCATCTTGTGGTGAAAGATGCAGTCCTGACTCTTGACTTCCACTCCCAGTTCTACCACAGACTTGTGTGACCTTGATCATTTTGCTAATTCTTTCTGGGCTGGATTCATGGCCCCGTTATGTCTGCTATGCACTACTTGAGTGGAATGAAGTACACTTAAAATCATCTAAAGTGACCTGCTGAAAATTCACTTTGCATATGGCAATTTTGCATATGGCAAAGTTCAATCTTGTATTTAACTGTTTGTGCTAAACTAGCTATTCAATCTTGTATTTAGCTGTGACACTTTTAGTACTTTTTCCAGACCTGCAGAAGACCTGTGTATAGCTCAAAAACTTGTCTCACTCACCAACATAAGTTGGTCCAATAAATGATATTACCTCACCCACCTTGTCTCTTTGTATATGAGTCAGTTCCAGCCCTTTCCCCCACTTCTCTTTGGACCCTGTATAGGGAGTATGGCCAGTGCACTATCATTTCCCCCTTTATTGTGTGGTTGACACTTCGTGATCAGTAATGTGTTCTCACTAGCTGAGGGAAATTGCAGATGATGATATATTGATGTGGAAATGTTTCTTTTTTGCAGACAGCTGTGAGGAACAGCAGGATGGCAGGTGAATGGAAAATGCAAATAGGCCATGTCACCAATACTGCAGCAGTACCAGCTATCCATGTTTAAGGAATTGCAGCAGGGAGCCATTGCACTGGCTTCTGTAGAAAGACTTTTCTGGTCTTCCACATCAGAAAGACCATGGTATTGGCTGCTTGGAGACATTTTTATTTCCTGTCTTTATATAGAGTGATCTGCAATGTCTTTTTTAATTTCAACCACTCTAATTCAGTGAGGTGATAGGGAGAGGAGTTACAGTCTTCCAGCTTAAATGGTAAGAATCATAGAAATTTAGGGCTGGAAGGGGCCTCAAGATGTCCTCTAGTCCATCCCCTTCCCTATGGGGAGCCAGAATTAAGAACACCAAGACCATCCCAAACAGGTGTGTTGTCTAACCTGTTCTTAAAAGCCACCACTGATGGAGATTCCACATCTTCCTCGGGTTACTTATTCCAGTGCTTAACTATCCTTATGTTAGAAAAAAATTTCTTATTTTGTAACCCAAGTCTTGCTGGCTGCAAACTAAGCCCATTACCTCTTGTCCTACCGTCAGTGGGCATGGAGAAGAATTGATTACCATTCTCTTTAAAGCTGTCTGGGCCAGGCTGTGGGTAGCCAGCGTGCATTAGTCAATTACCAAGTTGTGGTCAGGAGATGTGCAGCACAGTCAGGGTTGAGCCAGGTCAGGATACCAGGAAGTCAAGGTCAGGCACCAGAAGGCAAATAGTGGAGAGGGGATGATCCAGGGTCAGGAGCCGGAGTCTAAGATTTGTGGTAAGATAAGGTCTGGAGCAGGAGCAAGCAGGTGGTCTGCCTCATTACTCAGACAGCTCCTTTAATGGTTTCCTAGTTTATATGTTGGCATGGGCCAATCAGTGGGCTATGGGGAGCCACCACTCAAGCCTCACTGAGTGGTATGTCCTACAATGTCTAGCTTCACAAGATCCCCAGCCTAAACCCAACTGAGGTTGGCAGAAGCATTGGCAGCCCAGTACCTCCATGATCCCAGATTCTAGTTTTGCAGATGCATATATTGCTCCTGCTCAGGGTGGTGCCGGTCCAGGCTTGTCAGGGTAAATTCTATGGAATTCCCTCACCAGGTCCAGGGTGTGGATGTGGGATGCAGGAACCTAGGTCCTCTTCAGGGTCAAAGCCTTTCCAGTCAATGAAGTAATACGGGTGGCCATGTATCTATCAGGAATAGAGGATGGCATGCACTTTGTATTCATTGTGATCCTGGACTTTGATGATGGTGTCATTTCATCAGGTCAAGAAAGGGCCCTCTGTATTGGGCTTCTGCTGGCATATCTGGAGGGGTCCCAGGAACTGGTGGTCCAGTTTTCAGGAGCATCAACTGGTTTGGAAATGCTTTGCAGAGAACAACACATTCTAGCCTGATGTGAATGCCAGAGCTTCCACTTGTTGACAGTCCATTTGCCTATTGTAAGCCTCCTTCACCTCTTCTAATTGGCTCCTGAGCTCCTTTTAAATGACAGGGATGTATTGGACCCAATCGGTGGCAACTGGATTTGGGGAGGCTGCTGGTAGTGTCAGGTGAAAACGGGGATGGAACCTGTAATTTGCTAAGAATGGGTTTTGACCTCTAGAGGCATAGTCAGCATTGGCCGGGGTCTGAGTCACTGTGAGAGTACCACCCCAAGGGCCATGTTGGATATATCAGTCTCCACTATAAATGGTGAGTCGGGTTGGGGTGTGATAAAATCAATGCCATGATAAAGCTTGATGTAAGCTGGTTGAATGCATGCTGGGCTTCCAGCATCTAGGTGAACCAAATGGGTTTATAAAAGAGGGAAGTCGGGGGTCTACTTGTTCAGAGAAGTTGGCAATGAATCACCTACAAATATTCATAAAACCTAGGAAGTGCTGAAGTTCTTGGAAGGTTCAGGTGCTGTCCACTTGCTGACCTTATGTGGGTCCATCTGAATGCCCTGAAAGGAAATAACGTAACCTAAAAATGTGTGTCAGATGTGCACTTCTCTAGTTCGGCATACCAACAATTTTTCTGTAGCCTCTCCATGATGGACTTGATATGATGGTAATGATGCCCAGGGCTCTCAGAAAACACCAGTATATCATTAAGGTAGATGATCACAAATTGGTCCAGGATGTCCCTAAACACATTGTTTACAAAATGCTGAAGCATTACAGGTGCACTATCTAAACCATCTGCCAGTATTGTATATTCAATGTGCCCATATTGGGTTCAAAAAGTGGTCTTCCATTCATCCCCAGGCCTTATGCCCAGTAGATTGAACTAGATCTTTGGGGACCATACAATGAAGATCCTGTTAGTCCTCAGGTGGTCCATCAATTCCAGGATTAGGGGCAGGAGTTACCAATTACAAATAATCATCTGATTTAGTGTTTAATAGTCTACGCAGAGGCATAGTGACCCATCCTTTTTTTGCACAAAGAGGACCAGTGCTCCCATGGGAGAAGTTGATCTCTGCATGAAGACCTTTGCCAGATTTTCTGGATATGCACATGTAGTGCCTCCAGCTCTGATTCAGACATGGTGTATATCTATCAGTAGGGTACCTTTGCCCCATATTGCATGTCTATTGGATAGATGTAGTCCCTGTGTAGGGGTAGGGAATCCATGTTTTTAATTTCAAATGCATCCAAGTAATCTCAGTGTTTGTCAGGAAGTCCAGGGGTTCTGATCTAGAGCCACCCCCTTCTGGTTAAACTCGCTGATGAGGTCTCTCTTCTGAGGGTCTTAACCAATCCTTGGGCTAAGGCACAGCTCACCTGGGGGTTGGTCCATTTGTTGCAGGCACGCTTTCTGGCAATATTCAGAGAGGACGCAAATGCTTCTCCACCACTAGGACATACACAGGTCATGTTGTTCCAACCAAGGAATCCCAAGAATTATTGGGAGTGGAAAGAGGAACACATCAAAGTGTATTTTCTGGTACCCTGTCACTGTGGCCTTTAGTGGGACGGTCTCTTGTGTCACTGGTCCTGACAATAAGAACAGCCCATCAATCATCTCCCTCAGGTCCATTGTGGATTTTGGCTGGAGTGAAATTTGGAGAGTTTGGGATGCCTTAGCATTTATAAAGTTGGCTGAAGCCTTGGAGTCTATCACCACCAGTTGCAGAGGAGTCTGCCTCGCTCCCCCAAGATTCACAACTGCAGTGGCAATTGGAAACAATGGGAAAGAGCTTGTGGTTCCTGGGTTGAGCTCTACTTGCAGTTTGGGGGGTTGTTCCAGAGTACAGAGCCCTGGTGGTACCCAGGCTGTAACCCCCCTATTGGGCTTGGGCTGGTCTGTTTCCCAGGTTCTTTTGCACTGGTCCGGAGGTGAGGGCATGTCCTGGTGCCCTACAGTAAAAAAAAAGAGGTTCAACTTCCATTGATGATCCTTCTCCTCCAGGGTCAGGTATTGGCAACTCAGGTTGACTTGCATGGGTTCAGGACTCAGTTCTACCGGCTATGGCATAGTGGGCAGGTGTGGAGGTATTGGGCCACCCTTTCTTTCTGCTCATGCAGCCAAGGGTTGATGTGCAGGGCAAGGTCAGTAAAGGCCTTTAGACAGGTGGGGTTTTCCATGTGAATTAATTCATCTTTCACATCCTCACTGAATCCCAACCAGAAGTGGTGTAGGTAAGCTGCCTCATTCCGTTTGACATCAGTCACGAGCTATCTGATGTATTCAGCATAGGAGGTGGCTAATGCTTGTCCTTGACAAAGCTTCTCTGGAGCGGACACCATGTAGGTCACAGATGGCTGAGAAGGCGTCTCAGTTGGAGAGCACAGGACTTTTCTGCTCCTACAAGGGGAAGCCCAGTCAAGTGCTTCACCAGTGAAAAGGTTGATTATGAGCCCCACCTTTGTCTGGTCTGTGGGGAAAATTTGGGGGCAGAGCAGGAAGAGCAGCCTGCATTGCTTCAAGAACGCCTGGAATTTCTGACAGTCCCTGTCAAACCATTTGGGCAGTAGCACCATGGGAGCCAGGGAGCCAGTTCAGGTTATGGGTGGTCTGCTGAGGCACGTAGTACAGCTGCTTCTTCCTGTTTGCATAGGATCTGTGCTTCTGCAACAAGCTGCATCACCTGGGCTTGTGAACGGCTTAATTAGCTGCACAGGGTCTGTGTTTTTGGTGCAAACTGCTTAGCTTGGGTCTGTACTGTGATGTTCTCTGCCTGTAAGAGGGTGACTTGGTCCTCTAAGCCCCAGGGAACCACTGATCAGAGAGCAGCCTGCCCTTTCCATCTTCTGTGGAAGAGGGAGTGGGATTGAAGAGGGAAGCAAAGACTGTCTGAGCAAATTGTCAGGGCCAGGCCATGGGTGGACAGAGCATACTGGTCAGTTACAAAGTTGCAGTAAGGAGATGTGTAGCAGTTGTGGTAAGGTGGCCTTCGTGCTCCCGTGGGCCGAGCGCTTCTTTTGGTGCAGCAGGCACAAAATGGCCGCCCGGGGTTCCCAGCAGTCCTAAAATGGTGGCCGTCCAACTTCTGCCCCGTCTCCCTTCGGGCCTTCACCGGCCAAGCAATGCCCTCGGGATTCTGCGGTGGGGTAGGGGGTGTCCGAGCCCGCCCTCTTCTTCGGACACCAGCCCAGAGACCCTGGCTGACAGCAGTGGCTGGCTGCTGCTTTAACGCACTATGAGAATCTTCCCTCTGGGCTGCTTCTCTACCCTGGTTTCCGTCAGGGCTAAGTGGCCACTCCAACGGCCAAACCCCCCTGCGTTTCTCTGGCTCCTTGCCGCTCGCAGTTCTCCTGCCCCCCCGTTCTCCATGCTCTTCAAACTCCCAAAACTCCAAAACCTCCCAGAAACTCCAAACCTCCAAACTCTCCAGATTCCAGGAGCCCCCTACCTGGCTGGCAGGGAGCTTTTATCTGCTCCCAGGCAGTCCATAATTGGTCTCAGCTGACCTTGGCCTCAGCTGGCCCTGATCAGCTTGAAGGAAACCTTGGGCAGCTGCTAGGGGAATAGGGCTTTGATCAGTCTTGGGCTAACATAGCGCCCTTCTATTACCCTCCGGTAGCCCCTGTCACACAGTGTTGGGGTGGAACTGAGTCAGGGTACCAAGATGTCAGGGTCATGCACCAGATTACAGACAGGAGACAAATAGTGGAGTTGGGGATGAACCAAGGTCAGGAGCTGGAATCCAGGTTCACAGTGAGGCAAGGTCTGAAGCAGAAGCAAGCAGGAAGTCTGCATTGTTGCTCAGACAGCTTTTGTAATGGTTTCCTAGTTTATATACCAGCCTGGGCCAATCAGTGGGCTGCAGGGGGCTGCCACTCTGGCCCTGTTGGGAGGTACTTCCTGCAGTGTCTAGCTTCACAGGGTCCCTCAGCAAAAACTCAACCTTAGATTCTAGCGGCAATGTAAAGATGTCAGCTGTCCAGAACCTCTATAATCCCAGGTTCTAGTCCTGCAGGTGCTTACAATAACAGCTCTTAACATATTTGGAAACTATGATCACCCTCCCCTGCAGGACTTCTTTTCACAAGATTAAACATACCCAGTTTCACCTCCAACCTTTTCTTGTAGGTGAGGTTTTCTAAATCTTTTATCATTTTCATTGCTGTCCTCTAGACTGTCTCTAATTTGGTCACATCTTTCTTAAAATGTGGTACCCCAAACTGGACCCAGTACTCCGGAAGAGGTCCCACCAGTGCCAAGCACAGCAAAACAATTAC
This sequence comes from Emydura macquarii macquarii, assembly GCF_026122565.2. Lineage (NCBI taxonomy): Eukaryota > Metazoa > Chordata > Testudines > Chelidae > Emydura > Emydura macquarii. The sequence goes on from NW_027131164.1 coordinate 15,671,788, forward strand.
TTCACATCTTATATCAGACACTCCTGTACATGCAACTTAGAATGTTTGCCTTGTTCACAACAGCATCACATTGTTGACTCGTATTCAAGTTATGATCCCCTATAATCCCAAAATCCTTTCTGCAGTACCACTATCTAGCCAGTTGTTATCCCATTTTGTATTTGCGAATTTGAGTTTTCCTTCTTAACTCTGTCTTAGCACTTGTCATCTTTACTGAATTTCGTATTACTGATTTCAAACCAATTCTCGTTTATCAAGATCGTTTTGAATTCTAATCCTATCCTGCAAAGTCGTCACAACCTTTCCAAGTTTTGTGTCATCCATAGATTTTGTAAATGTATTCTCTAATCCATCAAAATGCCTAATGAAAATGTTGAATAGCACCAGACTAAAAGAGACCTCTGCTTGACCCCACTTGTTATATGTCCTCCTAGTTTGATAGTGAACCTTTGATAACTATTTTTTGAGTACAGTCTTTCAACCAGTTGTGCACCAACCTTATAGAAGTTTCATCTAGACTGTATTTTCCTAGTTTGCTTATGAGAATGTCATATAGGATTGTGCCACAAGTCTTACTAAAGTCAAGATATATCATGTCTACTGTTTCTCCCTGTCCACTAGGCCAGTTACCCTCTTGAGAAAGGAAATTAAATTTGTTTGACATGATTTGTTCTTGACAAATCCATGCAGGCTGTTACTTATCGCCTTATTATTCTCTATGTTTAAACAACCTGATACATTTATAATTTGTTCCAGTACTCTTTTAGGTCACATCAGGTGGAAAAATGGAAATAACCTTGAGAAAATTATCATGGAAGAGATGGTGGCAGGCCATGGTAGCAGGGGATGACCAGTGAGGAGATAGACAGATATTGTGTGACAGATCTTTGGGAGATTAGCTGATGAGTGCTGGAAGCTAGCAATGAATCAAGAAGGCTTCCAAAAATTCTGCTTTAACATTACCAATGTTCAGACACAAACAAATGGGTTTTAATAACATCAGAATAACCATACTGGGTCAGATCATTGGTTCATGTAGCCCAGTATCCTGTCTCTGATAGGGGCTAGAGCCAAATGCTTCAGAGGGAATGAACAGAATAAGGCAATTTTGAGTGATCTATACCCTGCCATCCAGTCCCAGTTTCTGGCAGTTGGAGATTTAGGGACACACAAAGCATGGGAGGTGCATCCCTGACCATCTTGGTTAATAGCCATTGAGGAACCTATCCTCTATGGACTTATCTAAATCTTTTTTAAACCATGTTATACTTTTGTCTTTCACAACATCCCATGGCAACGACTTCCATATGTTGATTCTGCATTGTTTGAAGTACTTTCCTATGTTTGTTTTAAACCTGCTGCCTATTACTTACTTACATTTCCAGATATCATAGTTATGCTGACTGGATTATCATTTCCCTAATACCACTCCTGCCCCTCATTTTGAAAAAAGGTACTATGTTTGCCCTACTCCATCTTCCGTAAGTTCTCAAAGAGAATTGTTAATGGTTCAGATTGCTTCAGCTAGTTCCTTAAGTACCCTAAAGTGAATTTCCTCAGGCCCTGCCAACTTGAATACATCTAATTTATCTAAATATTCTTTAACTTTTTTTCCCCATATTTTGGCCTTTGTTCCTTCCACCTTGTTGTTAACATCAATTGTGTTAAGTATCGGATCACAATTAACCTTTTTAGTGAAGACTGAAGCCAAAAAGGGAGTAAATACTTCTCTGGCATACATTATTTGATCTCCTTCCCCATTAACTGATGGACCTATATTTTCCTTCATCTTTTTCTTACTTCTAATGCAAGAGAATGAACCTCTTCTTATTTCCATTTATGTCTCTTGTTAGATGTAACTCATTTTGTCCTTTAGCCTGTTTTGATTGTATCCCTATATGCTTGTGCTATTCTTTTATACTCGTTTTAACAATTTGTCATGGTTTCCAATTTTTGATTATCAGGTTATTAAAGAGCTCCATATGCAAACACATTGGTCTCTTGCTATTCTTTTTATCTTTCTTCCACACCAGAATAGTTTGCTGTTGTGCTTTTAATACTGTCTCTTTTAGAAATGGTCAGATCTCCTGATCTCCTTTCCTTCCTTAGATTTCCTTGCCATGGAATCATACCTATCAATTCCCTGAGTTTGTTGAAGTTTGCTTTTTTTTGAAGTCCACTGTCCTAATTCTGCTGCTCTCACTCCCTTCTTCCTTCCTTAGAATCATGAACTTTGTCATTTTGTGATCACTCTCACCCGAGTTGCCTTCCACTTTCAGATTCTCAACCAGTTCCTCCTTCTTAGTCAGAATCAAATCTAAAATTGCCATCTTCATAGTTACCTCTTCCACCTTCTGAAAGAAAAAAGTTGTACCCAAGAACTTGTTGGGCCACCTGTGTCCTGCCATAGTTCTTTTCCAACAGATATCTGGGCAGTTAAAGTACCCATTACCATCAAGCCCTGAGCTTTGGAAATTTCCATTATTTGTTCTAAAAATGACTCATCCACTTCTCTCTCCTGATTTGTGGTCCACAGTAACCCCTACCATGACATCACTTCTGTTCCCCCTCCCCTTTTTTCTTGATTCAGATACTTTCAACTTCTTTGCCTCTGACCTCTTTCAGGGTCTTAAAGCAAGTGTCCACATTCTTGCTATACAATGCAAAACTTCCCGTCTTTTTTCCCTTCCTATGCTTCCTGAAGAATCTATACTCTTCTACACCAGTATTCCATTTGTGTGCTTTATCTCACCAAGTCTCTGATACTAATAGTTATAATTGTGTTTGTGTGCTAAGACTTTCAGTTCTTCCTGTTTATTCCCCATATTCCTTGCATTAGTATATAGACATCTGAGATGTTCAGCAGGTTGTCCCACTTTTTTTTCTCCCTCTTGTCTCCCCTATGACTCTATTGTAATTTCCCATCTTTCTCCCAACTTTCGGCCTTTTGTCCAGATCACTTTTAAAAAATGCAAAAAACTTACACATGGGCTTTTTGTCACTGTGCTCTTTGGAAGTAGTTTAAAGCTCTCTTCACCAGGTTGGTGAGTAAGTGTCCCACATTGCTCTTCCTCTTCTTCATCAGGTTGACCTATTTCTGCTCAGCAGTCTTCATTCATGGAACTCCATCTCATGGTTGAGGAAGCCAAATCCCTTCTGTCAATACCATCTGTGCAGCCATGCATTCATCTCTTAGATGTATCTGTTCCTGCCTTGGCCTGTATCCTGAACTGGGTGGACTGATAAGATCATCACCTGCTGTAGATGGAGAGGATGTGATGATCCATTGTTGATGATTGAGACAATTAATACCAGCTTCCCAGAATGCATGGAGTTGTAAGGCTCCAGAAATCATATTTTGACTCCAGCAGTCTAACCAACTATCCGGTGCCTCCTATCTTCCAGTTTTGGGAGAAATTCTTGAGCATGTTGTGACAAATCAGCTCTGATATTTAGAATCTACTGATTCTCTTGATTCCTTTCATCTGTTATTATTACTCATTATTTGCATTAAGGTAGTACCTGGAGGCCTCAACCAACAATGGATCCCCATTGTGTAAGGCACTATATAAATATATAGTGAATGACAGCCCATGCCACAAATAGCTTATAAATAGATGATCTAAATAGACAAGATTGACAAAGAGTGGGCTGGTTTGTGTATGGAGATTGCCCTAGTTCAATTGCTAGGTGATCATCAAGCAATGGACCAACAGCAAGTATCCATGCTGAATTCAGATCTGTCTTTGACACCCCTGACCATGAAATGTGTCAACAGAATCTACCTGGGTGGAAGAAGAACACACTTATTCTTTCTTTATGAAGAGATCACTGAGGTTTCTCACTGGCCTGCCAAGTTGTGTGGTGTGTATGCAATTCTCTTACGTGGAGTGCCACAGGGTTCTATTCGGTCACTCATGATCAGTGTCTGTAAGAGGCTGCTGGGTGGAATGGGAAGACTGTTTGGACTGTCATGCCATCTGTTCTCTCTCTCTTTTTTAATAATGCAGTTTGTGATTTTTCAGTGCTTGGCTGAAACAAGGTCTGATATGACACACCTTTGGCTAACACTGTGTCCAGCCAAAAATCAGATGTGATACAGCTAGGCTATGAGAAACATGTAAAGAGTGTGGCATAGTGTTCATTGTGGAAGGATCAAGATTTTGCTATCTGAGAGTACTTCTGGACACTCAACAGCTCCTAGGTAATATAGGGCTTGCGCCACAAAGAGATTAGGCACCAAACTGAACACAAGTCCAAAATTTAGCTCCTCAAAATCCCTGCTCAGCTGCCATCTAGCTCTATAAGAGCCTACATTTCTGCTGGTGGGAATGCTCAAAGCCACATAAGTCTGACACCAGTGATCTGCTCAGCGCTTAAATCCCAGTGAGATTCTCAAACTAGGCATTCCCTGCAGGGCCCAATCCAATAGACATTCTCAGAGGCTGCATGAGCACACACCTACTGGATCAGGCCCACAATACCCTCTGCAGTTTATATGTGGTAGCCCACTGATTAAAGTGTTGACACAGGATGTGGTAAATCACTGGCTCAAAACCCCCTTCTGACTAATTCAGAGCAGGGATTTGAACTCAACTATCCAAACTCTTAGGAGAACATCCTAACCACCAGACTATCTCAGTCTGGATTGTGATATATAGAGGGCAGCAGGAGAGTCTACGAAGGGAGGTATATCAGCCCCAAGATGATCAGGGCTTTATTCCCTGCAGCCTAATTGGAGTAGTGAGGGGGCAATTAGGAGCCAGCTGAGGCCAATTAGGGATCAGCCAGGTGCTCCATAAAAGGGCTCCGCCCTCCCCTCCCCCCAACACACAGTGCACAAGTTGGAGGGAGCAGAGGTGTTGTGCTGTGTAGAGCGGAGCGGAGCAAAGCAAAGCAGCAGACTGAAGTAGCGGAGTGTGGGAGAGTGGAGGAACCCTGAAAGGACGTACTGAGCCCAGCAAGGATCAGCAAGAACATAAGGCCTGAGAGGCCAGAAGGACTGAGGGGGGAAAGTAGCCCAGGGGAAGAGGCTGCAGCTCAAACAATACAGAGCCAGCAGTATACCGCTGTGGTTCATAGGGCCCCTGGGCTGGGACCCGGAGGAGCGGGTGGGCCTGGGTCCCTACCTCCCTCCCCCAGGGAAGACGGGGTGATGGGCACTTTCCTGGCCCCCAACAGGAGCAAAACACGAGATCCACTAGAGGGGAGCTGGCCATCGGCCACAGGATATTACAAACAGTGGTTTTGTAATTCTCAGTCTTGTGCTGTTTGTAATACTTAGGGTTATCATTAGGCCAAAGTGGAACAGCTTTAACAGAAGAGAATGAAAGAACCCCCATAGAATACACTAGGACACTCGTTTTGGAGGTGGGATATTCAAATTCCTGCTCCAACTCAGACAGAGTGGGGATGTGAACCTGGGCCTACCACATCCCATATGAGTGCTCTAACCACTGGGTTACTGGGGAGGCGTGTGTAGCTCCTTCTCCTTGTTTCTGAGAGAAAGGGCTGCCCTTGCTTAGAGATCTAATTCCAGGAGAGAGTTTATAGCTGAAAATCCCAAGGGGAGATAGGCATCTCCCTCTGACCCAGAAGTGGCACCTAAGTCCCTTTGAGAGGAGGGATCTAAGCCTCTTCTCTACATTTCCTAGTGGCTATCTTAAGTGGCTCCCTGCTCAGCTGGGTGGCTTTTGTGAATCCCATTCTTAGGTGCCTATCTCTCCCCAAGCATTGTATAGGGAGCCCAGGTGATTAACTTGGGGCTGAAGATTCCACTGAGAAGCAGGGTGCCTAAAGTAAGGCATTACAACATGCATCTTAAGTCCCCTTTGTGGAATTAGCCCATAATTGTTAGAGCTGTGTTGGGCTTTTTTGTAAATGTCCATTGAAGTATCTGATTCTATCTATTCTTCTGACCAGTTTTCTAGCAACAGGTATTCTTGCCTTTGTGACCTCCAGATCGTATTACTGTAACATGCTCATAAGGTAGCTTTGAAGACCATGTAGTGTGTAGAATGTAGCTAGCTGTTCATTTTGTGACAATCATCCCATTTGTAATGGCATATTGATCTGGATGCACAATCAAAAAGCTCACCTGCAGATTTTCATGAACTGAAGCTAATAATATTAGTATGCTGTGTGTGCTTGGTAAGATATATTAAAATATTTATAACTTATTTCATAACCACATATTCTCATTCAAGGCAAAGCACACATTCTTCATCTGAGACTAAATAACTGCTAGATCTGAAGTTTTAAAGCAAATTCATGTTTGAGTTATCCAAGTACAATTAAGTCAATTTCTTATCTGATGGAAACTGCTTTTATATCGATGTTCAGATAACTCAAAATAGCCCCCATGTGCGCATATGCACCCACACACACCCTTCTGAATGAGACAAAGTATTCAAAGTTTTATCCCACTAGGTAATTTTTTGAGAAAAAAAAATAAGTGACTGAAAATAGGAGGTTACAATGGAAGTGTTACTTCAACCATATCTATGTAGCAGCACTAATGCGATGATTTATTATAATAGTACCTGGGATTTTCCTTTTACCTATACCAGTGGCTCTCAACCTTTTCAGAATGCTGTACCCCTTCCAGGAGTCCAATTTGTCTTGAGTACCCCCAACTTTCACCTCACTTAAAAACTATTTGCTTACAAAATCAGATGTAAAAATACAAAAGTGTCACAGCAGATTATTATTGAAAAAATGCTTCATTTCTCATTTTTACCATATCATTATAAAATAAATCACTTGGGATATAAATATTGTACTTACATTTCAGTGTATAGTATACAGAGCAGTATAAACAAGTCATTGTCTGTATGAAATTTGTTTGTACTGACTTTGCTAGTGCTTTTTATGTAGCCTGTTGTAAAACTAAGCAAACATCTAGATGAGTTGATGTACCCCCTTCAAGACCTTTGTGTACCCCCAAAGTACGTGTATCTCTGGTTGAGAACCATTGACATACAAATTACTGCTCTCTTATTTCTTCACTCAGGAAGGACACTAACACTGTGGTATCCGTAAACATGTATATTTTTTCTTCCTTATTTTATCTTTCATACATGTTGCCAAGTTTGTGCTGACTATGGGCCAGATTTCAACATCCATATTCCTGTCGAATAGTACCTTTCATCATCGTAGCCCTGTGGAAGTCATTGGGACCTCTTGTAGATCAAGGTACTCTTCAGCCTTAGTAAGTGCATTAGAATCTGGTTATGATTTGTGAATCCCCTTCATTTATACATGGTACAAGTCAACATTACATTTGACCCATAATGCATCTTTTTAATGAAAAAAATGAGGGATAGTTTTTAAGTGCAGAGAGCTGATTAAGTTACAAAGTCCCTTTAATTCCTGAAAGTTATGATCTTAAAAAAATAATTGATGTTTTTGGCCAAACATCAAACTTTCAAAAACAGAAAAGCTGTTAAAATCCCTTTTAAGCATGGAAGGCCATCTGGTTTTACCTTCTCTCTCTAGTTAAAAATGGCTAGAGATAACAGAGGATACTGATGCTGAGGCTCTAATGGCATTTGAGAAGGCAAGCTGCCTAATGATGAGCTTTAGAATATCAACTGCAAGTTCATTCTTTAAAGTTGCAAACTATTATGTTTTAAATACATCTATTTTTACTATGCTTTTAGAACCTACACCTTATGTGGACTATTTTTTTCCTTGCTGCCTGCAGATTTCTGCTGTAACAACTTTTGCTTTCCATTTAAAAAAAAATGGAAACACCTGACCTAGCATGCACTTTAGAAGGCCTGGCTGGTGGGAAGTGAGTGCTGGAATGTTTCAGCTTTCAAAACTGTAAAGGTTCAGATTTATAGTCAGTCTGTTTATACTCTATCATATCATGTGCGGCAGCATAGGATATCAAAGCATGAAGGCCTACAAGACTACCACCATTTCAAATAAAAAATAGTTCTTATGTATGGCATAATGCAGTACAGATGGAAAGTTGTGCCTTGCTGTTTTACTGTTTTTGGACATTACTCAGGTAATAAATACTGGTCAAATCGAGCAGTCATTTCTAAGACTTCATATAACCTATTTTACCAGCATCAGCTGCTGTGGTTATATATTCCCCAGAGAAAAGCTGCCTAGGTTCCTAAGTTTTATGAGTTGCTTCAAGGAGACCTCACAAATAAAAATGGATGGAAAATATGGCCTGGTTTTTAATAACCATACAGTTATTTCTGCATTTTTATGTGACAGTTTAAACTCTCGCTTGTGTTCTGCAGCATTTTCACCCTACAAAACAGCAATTGTTTAATGATTATCATTGGCTCTTCATCTCCTAAATATCAACCAATTTTGCATCCTTATTTCAAGGGAATCTTGCAAGAGAAATTAACAAAAAACACTGCAGCCAACAGACCGGGGTCCCATAGACTAAGGAGGGCCAGAGGGAAAAGGAAGGATGGTGCGGTGTTTATGTCACAAGAGTAGGAACCTAGGTTCAACTTCCAGCTCTGCCACAGACTTCCTGTGTCATGATCTCGGGCAAGCCACTGAATCTCTGACTCAGTTCCTCATCTGTAAAAATGGAGATAATATTTCTGCTCTCTTGCCTTAAGAGACTGTTTTTTTCACTAAGTGCATGTACAGTCCAACATCTGAGGCCCTGATCCCTGACTGAGACCTTGATGCTATTGCAATACAAATAATAAGAGTAAGCTAATATTTGAATGGAAAAATGACAGGTGAAAACTTGGTGCTATAGGAAGCAGAGCCAATTATTCAGTAAGTGGCAGTCTTCCCTCTGATTCGGTACTGAAGTAATGACATAATTCCGTGTTAGGGTGCTGGAGGTTCCAATTGTTCAATGATATAAAATCAAAGGTCCCACTCATGTTGCTTTATAACCATTATGTAGAATTTATTTTAAGAGAAGCAAAATATATGTCTCATGCTCTTTTCAGGCTCACTTGTGTAGTCTATTTACTCACTAAGTCCAGTGACCTCTTCAGCTCCCAAGCTTGTGTGTGGTGTAATGATTCCTATTCCTTAAGTTACAGCAACAAAACATAGCATGGATCAAACTAGACAATAGCTGAAACACAATAAGTACTTGCTATGGATTCTGAGACTGAAAACCTCTCAGAAAATTGGGTCACATGCTAAGAGCTGATCTTTGCAAAACTTGATACATCCATGTGGTCAGCAGAACAGCTATGGATTCAATAACTAGTTAAGTCTATGGCATGACCTAACCTTATTATTAAAGTAAATACTGTGATCAGTTTTGGTCACCTCATCTCAAAAAAAGGCAGAGCAAAAACCAAAAAGCTCCTGACATTAGAAGAGCAATCAAAATGGTTAGAGGAGAGACTAAAACAATCATAGCTACTAGCTTAGAAAGGAGACATGATCAAGCTACTAATGAAAGGTATAGAGTACCTTCCCTGGAGACTGCCCCTTCATGTAGTGGAAAGGCTTGTGTGTTCCAGTGCCATTGGAAGTCTTTTTCAGTGGTCAGTTTCTCCTTTTTCAGCTATTTCCACTTTTTATTTATATAGAATCACAGAGTTGGAAGGGACCTCAGGAGGTCATCTAGTCCAACCCCCTGCTCAAAGCAGGACTAACCTCAGCTAAATAATCCCAGCCAGGGTTTTGTCAAGCCGCATCTTAAAAACCTTTAAAGATAGAGATTCCACCACCTCTCTAGGTAACTCATTCCCATATATATATATATATATTTGACAAGATTAAAAACAAAACAAAAGTTATAGCAGAAAATCTTGCAGTCCTTACTCAGGCAAGTGTCCCACTGAACTCAGTGCAAGTTTTGCCTGAATATGGGCTTCAGAATCTAGTGTTGAAAGAATTTAAATATGTGAAATATCACTTAAATGACCTTAACTCCTGCAATTGTATATGTATGTAACTGAACTCAATTGATAGCCTATGGTTAATATATGGGGCACAGCTTTGAAATCCTACACCATTAGAAAATTCAGAAAAGATTATGGTTTAAATTAATAGGAGTGGCAAAATAAGGTGTGACTTTCAATACGTATGTTCTGCAATAGACAGGCTGTGTATTAAGGATGACATCAACTCTGAATTCCCCTACTTTGCATGTTTAAATCAGAGCATTAGCATAACATTTTTGTGTTGCTTAATCAATGTAGCATGGTTGTTTTATTGTTGTGGCATGCTGTTTTTATTACAACAGCACAAAAGAATCCAGTTATTGTTTTCAAGTTCCTATAGTTTTACAAGAAAGAACTATAAATGCTGTGTGACTAAAAGTTTTGACATGAACTAGTGAAATTAGGGCCCTATCCAGTGAGGTTCTGAGCAGCTTTGTGAAAGTTTGGCCAGATGGCTTTGTTGGAGATAAACAAAAAGATCAAAGAGCGATAAGAACCACGTAAGGACTGAGGAGGAAAGAGAGGCGTGGCTTCATCAACTACCTCTGATCAGGAGCTGTTTTAAGACAGAGGGGAAAGGAGTGACCTCAAGAGACCCGTCTCTGCAACTTTCAAAGGTTGCTTATAATTAGCTACCTTTCCCAAACCCCATTGCAGATATTCCATTCCTTCTTTGGAAAAAAATTTACTTCCTCCTTCAAGGCCGTTCACCCTGTTCTGGTCTCTTCCCCTGACCTAATGAATCCTAGCTGAAGAGCTAGGTGATTGAAAGTTTCTCTACATTTTCTTTGGGTTGTTTTCCTTTGGCGGGGATGACACTTTCTGTGCTCTAGTGATTGGATTGACGATGAAAGGAAAGAACGACACAGATACCTAAAAGAATTTCAAGGACATATTAATAAAGGTTACAAGGTTATGGTTGGGACTGTATTGTATTACTTGTTGCCTGTAGACCCTCTCTACATGCAGCCAAACCAGTTGCAGAGGGGGGGGGGAAACTTAATTTCTTAATGTAAGATCTTGATCCTATTCCCACTGAAGTCAGTGGGAGATTTGCCATTGACTTCAACAAGAATTGCATTGGAAGATATTATCTGACTTTTGTCTATAGCACCACACAGCAGGGGTGCATGGATTCCCAAAAAGACAGAAGAATTATCTAAGACTATACATGGGAATATAAATAGGTGTAATAAATGAAGTGAAGAAGGGAAAAATTAGTTTGAGTAGTCAGGGAAATCTTCCTGATAGGGAGAGCTGTCAGACTAAGGAATATTCTCTAGGGAAAGTACAGATGGTCTGTAATTTAGGACATCAAAACTAGCCAGGACAATGCACTGAGTGTGTATTATATATATAAATAATTGTAGGGAATGAACTATCAATGGCAGTGGGATGGACAAGATGATGTCTGTTCTCTGTGGGGCAGGGGACAATATTTAAAAAGAATAAATAGGATGCAACAAGGAACTGTAGTCCGGTTAGCCTGAAAACTATCCCAAACAAAATCATGGATAGGCCATGGGATGCAATGAGTAAATAATTAAAGGATAGTAGCATTATAAATGAAAAGAAGGATAATCCAGTGCAGAGGACGGTAGCCTAGGACTCGGGAGACCTGGGCTCAGGTCCTTGTTCTGCCACAGACTTCATGTGTGACCTTTGACAAGGCATTTAACCTCACTGTGCCTTAGTTTCCCATCTGTAAAATAAAGGTGTGTTTTCAGGACAGCATTAAAGATTTTGAAGTGCTGAGATGCTACAGTAATAAGGGCCATATAAGCACCTAAGATAGATAATTGATGCCAATCAACATGGTTTTAATGGAAAATAGGTCTTGTTAAACTGGTGTTACTTGAACAACTTATGTTTTAATACAGCTAAATGCATAGCCATACATCTACATAAAAACACATAGATCATACTTATAGGATGAGGGACTATATTTCTGAAAGGGATATACAGGTCATGATGAATGAGCAACTGAACATGCAATCCCAGAAGTGTGTAAGAGAACTAATGTGATATTTGGATGCAGAACAGGGAAATATCACAATGATATGGTATTCCCACTGTGGTAAAGTATTAGAGAGACCATTACTGGAATACTGTGTCAGGTCTGGTGTCCGCACTTGAAAAATGATATTGATAAACTGGGGAGAGTTCAGAAAAGAACTACAAGAGTAATTTAAAGTCTGGAAAACCTGCCTTAGAGGAAGAGACTAAAAAAGCCCAGTCTGTTGAGTTTACTCACAAGAAGGTAAAGAGGTGACTCAATCAGGGTTTATAAGTCACAAATCTAAGCTCTTTTTGCTGGATACTCACCAGACTGCTGTGAAGGAACCCACCACACTGGGCCCCATGTGCTTTAAGCCTCAGGAATCTGAACATTTTCCATCACTTCAAGTCTTCTAATCAAGATTGGATGTGTTTTTCCAGAAGATATGCTCTCACTACTGTACTACCAGTCCCAAGAGATCAAAAATAATGACACCCAATAAGTCATCAGACTGGCTCCAAAAGCCACAAGATTTTATTTTTTAATTATATTGGGTGTGTGTTTTTTGTGTGTGTGTGGTCTGTTTGATTTTTGAACCCTCCTACCCATTCCCAGTGTGTGTGAGGAACAATTCCTGTTTCCCACTGTCACAGTTTCAGGGTATCTGCACCTGTATCCCCCACTTCGTGGTCCATTCTAGGAGAGCCCTCTCAGGTCTCCAGCTATCATAGAATCATAGAATATTAGAGTTGGAAGGGACCTCAGGAGGTCATCTAGTCCAACCCCCTGCTCAAAGAAGGACTAACCTCAGCTAAATCATCCCAGCCAGGGCTTTGTCAAGCCACAGCTTAAAAACCTCTAAGGATGGAGATTCCACCACCTCCCTAGGTAACCCATTCCAGTGCTTTGCCACCCTCCTGGTGAAAAGCTTTTTCCTAATATCCAACCTAGACTTCCCCCACTGCAAACTGAGACCGTTGCTCCTTGTTCTGTCATCTACTACCATTGAGAACAGCCTAGCTCCATCCTCCCTGGAACCCCCTTTCAGGTAGTTAAAGGCTGCTATCAAATCCCCCCCCCCCCCCATTCTTCTCTTCTGCAGACTAAACAAGCCTAGTTCCCTCAGCCTTTCCTCATAAGTCCTGTGCTCCAGCCCCCTAATCATTTTTGTTGCCCTCCGCTGGACTCTCTCCAACTTCTCCACATTCTTTTTGTAGTGGGGGGCCCAAAACTGGACACAATACTCCAAATGCAGCCTCACCAATACTGAATAGAGGGGAATAATAACTTCCCTCGATCTGCTGGCAATGCTCCTAATAATGCAGCCCAATATGCTATTAGCCTTCTTGGCAACCAGGGCACACTGCTGACTCATATCCAGCTTCTTATTCACTGTAACCCCCAGGTCCTTTTCTGCAGAACTGCTGCCTAGCTTGTCAGTCCCCAGTCTGTGCATGGGATTCTTCAGTCCTAAGTGGAGGACTTTGAACTTGTCCTTGTTGAACCTCATCAGATTTCTTTTGGCCCAATCCTCCAATTTGTCTAGGTCACTCTGTATCCTATCCCTACCTTCCAGGGTATCTACTACTCCCCCTAGCTTAGTGTCATCTGCAAACTTGCTGAACTATCCCATCCTCCAGATCATTAATGAAGATGTTGAACAAAACTGGCCCCAGGACCAACCCCTGGGGCATTCTGCTTGAGACCAGCTCCTGGCAGGTCCCACTCCCTTTTGACTGGGGGTGTTAAGCTGGCACACAACTCTGCCATACACTGTGATATCCTCAGCAAGCCACTCTGCCTAAAGGCCAGTGCTTGTGCTTTGCTTTCCTTTGAGGCCTATGACCAGTGTATGCCAACATTACAAGTTGCCACACCGCTCTTTCTCAACAGAGTGTATTTATTATTAGGATTAAAGCATCACAGAGAAAACAAAACAAATAATAATAATAAAAAAACAATAGGAACTCTTACATGCAACTGAACATACCAGAATTTGCCCATCTTCCACAGGAGGCGTCTGCTTGGCCAAATGTCCCTTTCAACACTTCACCAAAGGTTGGGGTCCCCTTAGGAGCAACAATCTCATCCATTTGCAGAATCAAAAGGAAGACCCTGAGCCTGTTTAAATGCAGCCTTTATACATTTTAAGTTCTTTCTTTGTCGCTTGATTGCTGGAAATCCCTGTTTGAACCACTATATGCAGATCAGGGAGCGTATCTCTTCAGAGTTGTTTAATGTTTTAGTGGCTTGTCTTAATCACACCTTGCTGTTTTTATTTCCACAAGGATCTCCTCCATGGACTAGAACAAAATCATATAGAAACCATTCCTAAATGGAATACAATGGTCTTCAAAGACACTGCATGGAATTGCAATATCTGTCACACCCCCAACCTCCAATCAATCCTCTCCCACCACTCCTCACATTGGTTAAGCCCCCCCTCAACACTGCCCCCATCAGTTCAGCCCCCCCTGCCACCCTCCAGCAGCCTCATCTTTAATCCTCCTGTGGTTCTTCACCTCCTCTGCCAGGCCTTGGGGAAGATGAAATGGGGTCCCCTCTCCCCCGTCCAGGCTGTGGGGGAGGGCAATTCCAGGGGTTTTCACCCCCCTTCCCAGGCCAAGTGCTGCAAGGAGGGAGGAGCAGAAGAGCCATCCCTGTTGCTCACAAGAGTGGAGCTGTTTGGGATTTCTGAGCTCTCTCTGCTCCTTCCTCCCCTCACATGAGACTAGCTTCTAGCTCCATCACTAGTTATGGGCTTAAAGCAGGAACTACTGGGTGGAATCTATGGCATAGGTTAAACCAGAGGTCAGAATAGATGATCAAAATGGCCTCTTCTGCCCTTAAAATCTAGGATCTAAGTCTTCCTGTGTATTTGGAACTGTCATGACAGGTCATAGGTGGTCTTACCTAGTTGTCAGAGTCAGGCAGGGTCAGGTTACCAGGAGGTCAGAGTCCAAAACAGACCAGAGGGCAAACCTATAGTCAGGTACAGTCAGGATATCAGGAAATTAGCAGCAAGCAGTCAGAGTAACTATTACAGAGGAAGCAATCCCAAGCAGGGAGAACCCACCTGCATAGACAACTTCCTGTTCCTGTGCTTGGTTTAACTAGAAGCTGGGAACCAATCAAGATCCCAAGTGTTTCTGCCAATCAGATCCCAGGACTGGAGTCCTCTGACAGATATCAACTTACATTCTCACAACAGGTAGCTGGTTGGCACTCGCTAGTTCCTAGGAGCCCTGGAGCTCAGGTTCAAAACCCCCCACTGCCGAGTACATGAGAAAAATAAACATTTTGAAAAACAAACAATAGTAATTTTTATGATTCCTCATCAAAATTGTGTTTGTACATAACAAACAGCTCTAAGGCTCTTTTTCTGCATTGACTGTGAATTGCTACTGATAGTTTCACTTCTAGAGGTAAGTGATTTTTTTTTGATGAATATTTATTCCCTGAAAAATGTTTCAATCAACCTGAGTTCTTTGCAAATATGACACAAATTCACCAAATAGTTTTGTCCTGATTCCCTCCCCCCCCAGGAATTAGGCACCATTCACCAAATGGCTAGAGGAAAGGGCACTACCTCCCCTATAGCACTTATCACAGTGGTTAGAGCACTTACCTGGAGTATGGGAGATCCAGATTCAAATATCCCCTCTGCCAGGGGGCTAAGAAAGGATTTGAAATTGGTTCTTCTACATCTCAGAAGAGGGCCTTAGTCAGTGGGATATTCTGGTGAAGATCTCTTGCTGAAGGCGTTCCACTTTCTGTAAGTGATTAAATAATCACTGAAATAGGAATTTGATCGTGTTTCTCCCATGTTAGAGAAGAGTCCCCTGACCAACAGGCTATAGGATGTTCTTGGGTTGGAGTCTCTCTGTTTCCTGTTGAAGCTGTTCCAGTCTGTATAAATATTTAAATACTCATTGGACAGCAAGCCAATCAGAATGATCCTATAGCCCAATGGTTAGATTGGGGACCTGGGAAGTATAAAACCCAGGACCCCTGCCCCAATGACTATTTAATTATTTATACAAAGTGGAATAGCGTCAACAGGAGAGGTTGAGAAAGCTCTGCCCCAGAATATCGCCTGGCCTAGTGGCTAGGATACTCTTGTGCGAGAGAGAAGATTTATGTTCAGATCCCTGCATCACATCAGGCAGAGAGGAAAACTGAACATAGGGCTCCCACATCCAAGCTGAAAGCCTTCAATCTTGGGTTATAAGGGAAGCAGCTTCTCTTCCTTCATCCATCTAGCCCAGGTGAACAACTTCAGAATTTTCAATTTTGGTTAAACCTGATCAATTTTTTTTCTTCCAATTTTTTGGAACTGCAAACAAACCAAAACAAAAACAAACCAAAATAAAAATCAGTTATTCACTCAGTTCTACTCACTATCACTGAAATAGTTTTTCTGAGAATAAAAAGTAAAAAATAAAGCTGAAAATAGCTCAAGCTCCTCATTATATTGTATTAAACTTTTTTGTCATGACCTGAGCTTCACCTTTCAGCACAGATTGACACAAATATCCATATCAAATACATTTCACACCTTACAACATGAAACCACTTCACTAGTTTTCACAAGTTTAGATATGAAGCGGTCTCAAAATCCTTATACAAAGAAATAGTTCTCCACACTTGTATTTGGGTAGAAGGGAAAAGCATTCTCTCTTGTCAGACATCAAGAACCACAGATTTAAGTATTAGCTGTAAATCCAAGCAATGATATGAACTGAGGTGATTATGTACGTGCATGTAACAAGTGCTCCTCTTTAAAGACAAGGAAATACCTGAGGAACTGTATAATATAAATACCACCCACTCCACAGTACTTCCACCTACCCTATTTTCTTTCACATCATTTTTTTAGCTGATGCTATATATGAAGTTCAATGCAGTGTGAGAGGTGGACTGATAGCAGCTGGCAACAGATCCAGGACCAAAGGGATGTGTTCCATAAGCTTTATAATGAATGGGTGTGAGAAAAAAAAACAGCCATAGAGCAATGAGCTGAAGATGAAAGGGAGATATTGACAGAATCTCAGTATGCTTATGATTAAACATCTTACACAGTGCATGAACTCAGAGGTATACTATTAAACTAAGGTCAGATGATACAATATAATATTATTATTCATTATTATTGCAGAGGCCCAAACAGATGGAAGTCTTATTGTGCAAACATACACTGAGAGACATTCTCCAGGATGTTCACAATCTAAATTTTCAGTATTGCTCCTCGGGAATTTTTCATGGGAATGATTTTTTGACAGAAAATGCAGTTTCTGTAAAATCAGAATTTTCCACAGGAAGAGTTTAATTTTGCTGAAAGCTTTCAATTTTCTGTCAGGAAAACTGAAACAAAATATTTCATTTCGGGTCAGTTCAACCCTAATTAACATTTATTAAACTGCACCTTCAGCATGCTAGGAACCTTCATTCCTACCTCCTGGACAAGGAACTGGCCTCAGTAATCCATGCATTTGTAATTAGAGCGGATTGGGAATTCTTTCTGCTCCCTCCTCCCCTCCCATGAGAATAGCTTCTAGCTCCACCTCTAGTTATGGGCTTGAAGCAGGAATTACTGAGTGAAATATATGGCCTGTGTTATATAGGAGATCAGACTACCTGACCACAATGGTCTGACACTGGAATCTATACATTTCTGAACATAAGTGGCAGAAGCAAAATCTGGTCCCAAATTAATTATTTGGGGATTATTTCCATCAACCAACAAATACATTTAATCACAATTTGTTCAAATTATTCAACCAGATGTATTTATAACATCTTTTTCCAGTACATTTTATTTTCTCATCTTTGTCTATCGTTTAGACTCAGGGTGGAATATTAGCTCTATTACAGCCAGTGGGAGTTTTGCCACTGACTTAAATGGGGCAAGGACTTTCAATCTAGTTGTGGTTTGTATGGCACAGAGCACCCTGCTGGTACTTAATAAATAAATAAATACATACATACATACATACTATGAACAATAACTATAATTATAAATCCTACCTGTAGGCAGCTATAGGCAGAGGCTTCCTTTTACAAACCATGAGCAGTCCCACTGAAGGGAATTATCCCGCTGAAGCCAAATGGACTTTACAGAGTGCATCAAATTCAGCATGTGATAAGTGTTTGCAGAATGTTCCTAATATTTTCTAAGACCAGCAGGGCAAAGTGGCTTTAGCAAGTCAAGGCATAGATTGATACACAAGAGTGACTTACTTCATAGACCTGACTTCCTGTGTACTGGAGAAGGGTAGCTGTGTAGCTCTGCAGAAAAGAGGCTGGCTTTCTCTCCAGCCATAGTTAACTACTGTGAGAAGGCCTACGGACAATGTCATTCTCTTAAGAATTTTTTTTAAAGCAAGTAACTCTGAGGAATAATTCTTACAAATATAAAAGTGTCTATAGACTCAAGTAGGGTAAAACATAGTTTTGGGAGGATTTTTACAGATTTTTACATTATTACAGATAGGGGGCGGGGGAAAGATGTGCAAGGCTTGCACATAGATTGATTTAGCCCTATTAAATATTTTGAAGATTGTCTTACATAAAATACATTCATTATAATTTTGGGTCCTTGTGAAATTCATGGTAGCATGGGCTAGGTTCAGTTGCAGCCTGGTATTTGTACCCAACAGCTAATGTTTTTCTCCTCTGTTTTTTGCTACTGTAATGCATGAATCATGGACTGTGTCTGTTTGTAGAAACACATTATTATCCACTAACAGCAGCTTCTTACATTTGCCACAACATTCCCCCAAGCCACCTATGTTATAAGGGTGCTACTGTTGGTTAAATGCTATTATTCAAATAACATTAATCATATGTGCCAGCAGTTAATGTTAATTACTGTGCTGTCTGCTTGTCTTCACCCCTATCTTCTCTCGTCACAGCAGAACGCCCAGCACAAAACAAGGTTCAGCTTCTGAACCTTTCCTAGAGACCAAAGGGGGAACAGAACAATCTCTCTGCCAGGAACTGTGCAGATGATGTGTTGCTAAAGAAGACCATTTTCAAATAGAAAAAAGAAATTCCTAGAATAAGAATGCTGTGGGATTGTTCCTACAATGGGAGGCACATTTGAAAGCAGTTTCTTCATTCATTAAAACACCAAGGCTTGCATAATGGCAGACACTGATTGTGATAATTCACAGCCCAATTATAAATCCTCCTCACTCCCAAAGAGACAATACATGTGTCCTGTTTCCTCTGTCTCAAATCCTTTACACGTGGCAAGCTTTGTGAAGTGTGCACATCCTACACTGAGTTCTGTATCGTAACTGTGGTTTGGAGCAGTGGTAACAGATAGTCAAATCATACAGTGTGGTAATGTGGTTCCTGAGGTATCTGGAATAGGGACAACATTTGAAAATGGTGTCTTGATTCATTACAGACACAGTAAAAAAAAAAAAAATCAGAAGGGGCTGAAGCTCCGTGTTGCTATTAATTCGTGTGCCATCTGGTGGATTCTACTTGTAACTGCAGTAGTCAGTATAAAATTTTAGTGCAAAGCTTTGCTGTGTCTTTTCACTAACTGGCCACAGTTTCCATGTGGATACTCATTAAAAGATTTTATGATGACCAAAACAATAGTCTGCCATTAGAATTGCTGCATGTTTATATAGCAAGTTGGGATTTACTCGTGTTCTAGTTCCTTTCCTTAGGAACACATCTTGCAAAAACTCCATCCCAAAGGAAGAAAATAAACACGTTAGCTGTTCCTTTCTTTCTCCTCCTAAACACCAGCACTGAGGAATCCACATTTAACTAGTATTGCCAAGATCAAGTGTTCAAATATCATGAGTTAGCCGCGAAAATATCTTGGGATTGGCTTACAAATCATGAGGTTTTTTACATTCATTTTTCGTTCTTTGTATTTGCCTTTTGATTTTTGAATCTGAGGGACTCAGGTCACATTTTCAATCTTTTCTCCACAACCATGATGGCTAAACCCTAAATATCACAAAATTCACAATTAAGTCATGAGAGCTGACAATACTATTTTTAAACTATTTAGTTATTTAGGAAATGTTAACAGGTTCACAAATCCTTGACATGTAAATATCAGACACAAAACAATAATCATTGCAACAGTGGCAACATTGTTTTTGGATACTATCCCCACTGGAAACAAAGAAGGAGAGATAGACAAGATTAGCTTGCTGTACAGCTTAGAAGGAAGAACAAACAAGAACACATGCACATTTTGCCAGAAAGTAAATCTCCACGTTTAATGTCTCTCCAAAGCAATAGGAGTGAAAGTCCCCACTGCCAGGCCAGGGGCTTCTAAGCACAGATATGTGAACCATACCCTTTTGCTCCTCAGAGACTACCCTTCTGTAGAGTCTATCACAGGTTGTGGGGATGTAGGTCCGTAAACAAGGGATTAGCGTATTGGATCAGGTCAGTGGTCCGTCCAGTCCAGTGTCCTGTTTCCTACAATGACAAATACAAGATGCTTAGAGGGAAGTTCAAGAAACCCCACAATGGAGAACGCCTGATCATAGAAGAAGTTTCTTCCTAGCTAGCCCCTTCAGTTAAAGACTGGTTTATCCCCTGACACATGAGGGTAGCTATGCATGTTCTCTTTAGCTGTATATGCCTAATTGTATATGCAAGCTCACCATGGTCTTGGCTTCAGAGATATCTACTGGTGATGTCTTCCACAGATGACTTATTTGTTGTGTAACAGTATTTCCTCTGTAAGTGCAACCCCTCTGTAGGTGCCAATGGCAGTGGCAAAGGCCAGGTTCAATCTCTCTAGAACTCCTTTTTTTGGAAGAAATACAACTATGGCTTGAGGCCCCATCCAGGACCACCCTCCTATTTCTGGCTCTGGGAAATTAAAATGTAACTTCTCTGGTCACCTGTGCAGATCTTCCCCACTTACTAGCAGTCTAGAGTCCTTGGGAACATGGAACCACAAATACCTTCTCTTTGGAGAAAAGGGAAAAAACAAACAAATGAAACAGTAACCATATGTACACATGTACATACATAAAATGAGCAAAACCCAGTGCCTCAGGAGCATGGCCAACTAAGTTCCAAGTATTAATTGCCCAGCTGGATGAGGTCCAAAACTTGGTCACAAAACAATCTCCACCCATCTAAAACTCCACTGATAGATCCAGTTAGACTCAGTGGTAGAAAGTGGGTGGCTCATCTCCATCTATCTGCTTTAAGTCCTCATCAGCAGGTTCTGTTCCAGCATCCAGCCACCAGGTCCAGTTCTGTGGGATCAGCTCTATCTGATCAGGCCTCACTGTGAAGGCAGCTCTATGCAACCTCCACAGCAGTCCAGCTTCATCCAGTCCTGGAAAATCACTTGACACAAGACTCAAGAGTACAGCCAGGCTGACCCACTTGTTCCTGGGAATATCTTGCACAGTTCCTGTGCTCTTTCATGAGTACATCTTACACTCACAATCTATTATGTTGTGACATAATTGTGACAAATTTGTGACAAATTCCAGCTAAAGCAACAATACACAGTGTATGGAACTATGTAAATGAGGCTGGCTAGCACTGGATCTACCCCCATAGAAAGATCAGAGCCTGTCCCTCTAAGCCAGTGGTTCCCAACCTTTTTGAGTGAAAGCCCCACTAGTTAACACTAGGTAAAACATGCACCCCCCTCCCACCAGCCATAAACACAT
Source organism: Emydura macquarii macquarii (assembly GCF_026122565.2). Lineage (NCBI taxonomy): Eukaryota > Metazoa > Chordata > Testudines > Chelidae > Emydura > Emydura macquarii. The sequence continues at coordinate 15,693,360 of NW_027131164.1, forward strand.
ATAATGATGATAATAACAACACTAAATTGCATAAAAATAATAATAATAAATTACTCTTATCTGAGTAAGACGCTAAGCCTTCCCTGGCACAACTGCCACCACACAGCCCATGTGGCCCTGCCTCTTCCCGTCCCTAATGGACTGAGGGTAATGGAAGTGGACCCTGGCGGGTTGGTCAGGGCTGCTCCAGGCCCCCACTGGCCCAGGTCTGCTCCTCTCTGGCCGGGCGCCCGGCCGGTGCAAGGCTCGGTGGGATAGCTCCTCCGCTCCTGCAGGCACGGAGCTCGGGGGGCTAAATGACCTCAATATTACTGAAGCCTCATGTACCTCCTGTAATCTTTGGCACCCCCCCAAGGGGGATCCACAGTCCAGCTCAGGAACCATTGCTCTAAGCCTTCTAGTTTTAGGGCTTATATCAGTTTTAAATTTGCTGCCTTCATTTTCATTCAATGTTCTCTTTTTCTTGTATTATGATAAACAGATCTTGTATGAAGCTAACAGGAGTGTCTGATTTATCTTCTCTTTACCAATGGTTCTCAACTGTGTCCATACAAACCTCCACTCCCCCTGATTAGCCATATGTGATACTCCATAACTCTTCACAAGCCACAAGTTCAGCATTGCTTCTTTTTGTATCCTTTAGCATCTATCATAGGGAGTCATATGTAAAGCCCCATGTCATTATTTTTACTTTTTTAAACATTTTTTGCTTTATTTCATTTTATTTGTGAGTAGAGGTTGGTTCCATCCCCTGAAGGGTGGGAGGCTCTGGGGGGCCATAGTTGCAGAGCAAGCCCCCCCCCCCCCACACCCCACAACAGCAGTTCCTGTTCCATAGGGATGGGTTGGGCTGGGCTTGGATGCCTGCTCTGGGTGTTGCAACCTGGTGCACAGGGTTGCAGTGCTGCTCAGGTTTGGCCTGGGCAACTGTCTGTTGTTATGACTGGTGGAGTGGACACCAGGGCAGGCCAAACTTGGATGAGTAGCGATGCGACCCCATGCACCAGCTCACAACACCCAGAATGGGCAGCCAGGCCCAGATCTGAGGGACAGAAGCCAGGGTCCACTTCCATTACCCTCAGTCCATTAGGGACGGGAAGAGGCAGGGCCACATGGGCTGTGTGGTGGCAGTTGTGCCAGGGAAGGCTTAGCTTCTTACTCAGATAAGACAAGACTCTGCTTATATGCCCCCTATCATTATAGCCCTCAGTCTTTCTTCACATGGCAATCTTCCCCTGCCTCTAATCACTGGCTTCCTCTGAACTCCCCTTTCCCTCTCCCACACACCCCTACTTCTGCTATATTCTTCTCAAAATATGGTGACCAAAGTTGAAACCCATATGTAATGTGAGTACTTATCATTGACTTAAATCCTGCTGTTACCATATTGCCAGTGTTTTTCTCTATTCCATTCCTTATGCATCTGAACGTTATGATTGATTTTTTGAACAACTGAGTAGATGTTTTCATTGAGCTGTCCACAGTGACATTCATGTCTTTTCCTCAGTGGTTATTGTAAATGTAGAGCCCAATAACATGTAACATTTTTTGCAGATGTTAGATGGAGTCAAAATTGGGGCTAAAACCTTCTGCACTGCACTGAACTCTCCATTTTTTCACTGGTTTCATAGCCTGTGCGTATGCACACCAACCTCCCATGTTATTTATTTGTCTACCATTTGCCCATTGTTTCTTGTATTTACTACTGGCTATGGTTGATGAGGGTGCAATATGCAGGAAGACTAGAGTAGCTTCATTTTGTTCTCTCTAAGATGATCCAGAGTAAACTGCTAGGTAACTGCAACCTCACAAACATTCTTTCACTTGGGATATTGCAGGGTTTTTCTTAGCTCTGGGGATCAAGCTCTATAGGAGACCATTAAAGAAGTTGGAGAGGTGGTCTGGGTGGCAAAGCTACCATTTTTGTATCATATTCAGTTCTATGTATCTTTGTTAGATGTGCATGGTTCAATCTCTCACCTTTCTCTGTTTCTAGCCAAGACTGGGGCTTGGATAAGGGCTACTTTTCTGTAGCACCAGCCTTCTAAGATGGAAGTGGTGCTGGTTGGCTAGAGGAAACATCCAGAGGCAATGAAAAGGTAGGTATAAGTCCACTTCACCTTAGGGGCTTGCCTTTTATGAATAAAGTGCCCATACTCTTGGATCCCCAGCTGCTGTTAGATGGGGTTAGGCAACAGCAATAGCCAGAAGTGCTTTCTGCAACCCGATGACAAGATGTGGACTTTTCAAGAGTACAGTAGAGAAAAACTCTCCACTGGCTCAGAGATGGACTGGCTGACCTAACTAGAGGTTCAAATAAAGGGAGCTATTGGGAACGTAACTCCTTGTCCTCTGCTAAAAATGGGGGTGAACCTTCATTTGTCTCCCTGGCTTAGCTAAGCAGTTCTACCCCACATTTAAACCTCTTCCTTAACTGCTGAGATGAGAGAATCCCTTCATGTTTCAATTTATTTTAAGTGCTGGACCTAACAGACATTTTCCACCTCTAACTTCTGTGATTAAGTGAACATTAAAAATCTCATGCTTCAGGACTTCAGTCAGTTACCTGCAGGAGTCGGGAAGGGAATTCCTCCCCCACATGTATTCTGTTTTTTGTTTTCTTCCTCCAAAGCATCAGAGATGCCCACAGCCAGAGATGGGACAGTGGATATGGTGTTCTGAGGTGGTACTGAGAATTCTCTCAGGTGTTTGGAAAGTGGGTCTTGTTCACATGATCAAGGTCTGACTGATCCCCATATGTGGTGTCAAGAAGGAATTTTCCCCCAGGTGAGATTGGCAGTGACTAGGGGGATTTTTCACTTTCTTCTGCAGTATGGGCCATGTCACTTTCCAGGATCATCTGGGTATAGTTCACATAATCAATTTCCTGCCATTGCAGTGACCTCAGGTACTGGTGCACCTTGTTTGCTCTTATTTGCGGTATGTGATACACAATACTTTAGTCTCCTGAAGGCTAATACTTTGGTCACATTCTTATTGTTGGGCTTGATGTGGAGGTGGCTAGGTGATGTTAGTGAATTGTAATATGCAAAAAGGTCAGATTAGATGAACTTGGAGTTCCTTCTGGCAAAAAACCTCCATGAGTTTATAAAAAACAGGGGGCAAATTAATCTCACCTGTAACTCCTCTGAAATCTGTGGGGTTATAGCAGGGATAAATATGGTCCAACATCATTACCAGTGCTTGGCAGACAAGGGAACGTGCAGCTGTATTCCCTAAGTGTTCTCATCTACTAATACTTGTGGTTGATGTATTTACCTGAATGCGGGGCAAATGTAAAAGAAACTGGTTTGTTCAAAGCACTGGAAACCAAATAGGATGTTTGTTTATTTAAAATCTGCCTCCTCCACAAAATCTAGCAAACTAATGAATATGACTTTTAACAGCTAATACATCTGTAAATCAATTTTTTCTCCAAAATGAGCCAGAGAGAGCAAATCATACGTATTGTAAAAGAAGCTAATCTGTAAGGTCTGAGGCCTTGTTTTTTTGGCTAAGCAGTAGCAGCCATATTAGGAGAGACTGCAGCCATAAACTAAGAAGCATGTAGTCACATTCACATTCCTGAAATTACATCAAGACAATGTAATATCAAGCTGTTAAAAAGGTGCTACTGTCCTAATAGTACCTACCAGCACTACATAAAGAAACATCTTAAAGATCTTAAGATGTTTAAAGAAAACTTTGTTTGATAACATTCCATCTGGCAAGGAATCACTTATCAATAGTTGTGGTTTTAAAATCTACACTTCTTATTGTTTTGTTTTTATAGCACCCACTTCTCTATTGTTTATTTGAATGATTTCTTTCTGGTTCTCTGATTGTTTCTGTCTGTTGCATAACTAAGTGTGAAATATTTAAATCAGCTAAGGTGATGGGACATGATTGGTTAAAGAACTGTTTTATACCTAGTGTGCAGGTAACAAATATACTGCAAATATATGTTTAGAACATTGCTTGTTATTATATTTTACACACACACACTCCCTTTTAAAATGATGGATTTTACACCCAACTGAAAATTATCAGGGTCTCAAATTATACATCGGAACCTAAATTATACATCAAAAGAACTCTAAATATTACCAGATCTTTTTAGCTAGAATAGTCAAATGGGATTTGTAGCTGTATGAAAATCTCATACTTAATAACAGCACCCCTGATGATTCAAGTGTTAACATAGCCAGAGAAGAAAGTCTTGAACTACTAATTTATATTCTGCTTAGACTGTATTAACTCCCACCTCTTGGTTTTCGGTACCTTGAATCAGATTTAGTACATGCTGCTCTTCTCAAAAGCAGGGAACAAACAGGATTGCTTAATTAATTTGACCTTGTATCTGGATGGGCTAAAGTCATGTACTACTGTCAAATTTTTGTGTACCATGAATTTTAACTTCGCCGATGAGACAGGTGACCTCAAACTGGTTGACAATCCCCAGCACTTGAACAGTACTAATCCCTTGTAAAAAATTCTAGACTGAATCCTTAGTCTCAGCTGCTTCATCTTGTCAACCCAGCAATGAAGTGCAGCAACCAGAGAACGGGAAGGGTGCTAAGCTATGGTTGTTACAGGTAAAGAGAGGCGTTCTACTGTGATCAGCATAGATACATTTTTACCATTGTAAGCAGATGTGTTTGCATATCATGTTGATTCTTAGGGCCTGATCCTTACCTGGTGTAAAATTGGTGTAGCTCCACTGCAGCCCTTGTGGCTATGCAAATCAAATTCTATATGTGAGCCAATGCAGCATGTCTACAGAAAACCTACTTGAAACAATGGTTCTAAGAGAGATCAGCTGATCCTATTCACCTCACTGACATGTTAACTACCAAACCTAGTTATGAAAAATTAAAAGTCAGCATTAACTATTTCAGTGCTGATTGCTTTAGCAGAAATATCCAGTGATTTTGGGACCCTGGATGGAATCAAAATAAATATTACCAGTTTTTCTCCCCAGTCTAACTATAGGGCATTATCATCTTCTTCTAATGATTATAATCTGTCTCTCTTTATAGACAAACAGATAGTAACTAATTAATCCTTACAACACTTCTGTGATACAGTTCAGCAAGAATGTTTTCTCCCTACTTATGGGACGATAGGGACGTGATGTTACTTGCTTAAGGCCATCCAGCGAGCCTTGATTAGACCTTCTCTGTTTTTACCTTGTGCCATGAAAGGACATGTAAATCATTGTTTGCTTTTTAACCATTTTAAAGTATTTTTAGAACAATTCAAAAAATACTTAAAAAGGGAAAGAACTGCTACTTATTATCTATACAGCGCTATTTATGCAGGATGTGTGAGGCCTAGTGGTCAGAGCAGGCATCAGAAACAGAGGACTAGGGTGAGAGCCAGAGTTAGCTGGAGCCAAGGATCAAGCTAGAGATCAGGAAGAGAATACCCAAACCAAGGGTCCAGCCAGAGCAGCACTCAGAAGCCAGAGCCAGGGGTCAAACCAAAGGGTAAGAACTGGATTCCAGAATCAGGGGTCAAGCCAGAGTCAGTAGTCAGAGGCCAGAGCCACAGGTCAAGCCAGAGGTCAGGACCTAGAGCAAGCAGAGTAGCAGGTAAGGAGGAGTGCAAGGCTGGGTCCAAAACAGAACAGGAGCAGCAGGAACAAGGTAACACAGGGACATAATAGGCATGAGCATTGACCAGCCAGTAAGCTGCTACTGCTGCAGCTGCCAGCCTAAGAGCTGGCCTGCTGACCTCTCCAGCCAACCAATCACAGAATCATAGAAGATTAGAGTTGGAAGGGACCTCCGGAGGTCATCTTGTCCAACCCCCTGCTCAAAGCAGGACTAACCTCAGCTAAATCATCCCAGCCAGGGCTTTGTCAAGCCTCAGCTTAAAAACCTCTAAAGATGGAGATTCCACCACCTCCCTAGGTAACCCATTCCAGTGCTTCACCACCCCCCAGTGAAAAAGATTTTCCTAATGTCCAACCTAGACCACCCACACTGAAACTTGAGACCATTGCTCCTTGTTCTGTTATCTACTACCATTGAGAACAGCCCAGCTCCATCCTCCCTGGAACCCCCTTTCAGGTAGTTAAAGGCTGCTATCAAATCCCCCCTCATTCTTCTCTTTTGCAGACTAAACAAGCCTAGTTCCCTCAGACTCTCTTCATAACTCTTGTGCTCCAGCCCCCAAATCATTTTTGTTGCCCTCCGCTGGACGCTCTCCAACTTCTCCACATCCTTTTTGTAGTAGGGGGCCCAAAACTGGACACAATCAGGGGGTGTGGCCAATCAGGCAGCCTGCTGCTGCAGGGCAGCTGTACTGATGAGGCTGCCTGAAAACTAGCTCTGCTGGAGTCCTGATTCTTGACAGGACTGTGCTTTTGATAATCCAGACACACAAAATGAAAGGCCCTTGCCTTGAAGACCTCACAATCCACTTTATATTCCATTTGAATGTGATGTGTCCTTCCTTTGTTGGCTTACTAAAGGCTTGACATGGCTCTCCGAAATTAGGCAAAACTCCCACTGATTTCCAGGAGCATAGCATCACTTTTCAGATTTGAAATCAATGTTGTTTAGAAATGATTCGCAAACTTCCTCAAATGTAGCTATCTTTTCTTATTAATTAATTGCTAATTTTTCCTACAATACGTGACAGTCTCTGTGGGTGTGATATTTTATTCCTCAGGTGCCCGTGGCAATTTGTCTGGCCAGTGTAGGAAAATGATTCTTTCATAGAAAATCTACATTTATAATACATACAGAGCTGTTCTTATATTTTTTTTAATGACCCACCTAAGATTCTGAATAAAGCAAACATCCTCATTCTTTTCTAAAGGTTAGACAGTGAAAAGATACTTTATCTACTTAGTTCCAGAGAGGTAGCTGCGTTAGTCTGTTTTTAGCAAAACAGCGAGAGTTCTGTGGCACCTTAAAAGCTAAAAAATGTACTTGGGCATAAGCTTTTGTGGGCAGAAATCTGACAAAGTGGATTTCTACCCACAAAAGCTTATGCCCAAATAAATTTGTTAGCCTTTAAGATGCCACAGAACTCTCGCTGTTTTGCTATTTATTTATTTTCAGGAGAACATCAAAATAAAATTACAAAATTAACTCTTATGGTCTAAAGCCTACTGCCCTCTCTAAAAAGGTAATAAACAATTATAACATACTACAAGCTAAAAGCATGTGACTTTCATGTTCATCCTGAAGATTCCATATTTCAGATGGATTGCACTTTGATTTCAACAATCAGCTTGTCTCAAAGATTGTCTGACAATTCAAATGGTATATTATTAAGTCCAGATAACTAGGACGCTACTCACTTTCTGTGTATTACTCTAGGTAGAGTAGATGACTAAATTATCAGACCAGAAGTGGACAGGGATTTGCTTTGTACACCACTAATAGTTTAACTGCAAGAGAGATGGGTTATATATGGTACTAACTGACCTTTCTAAAAGCTTTTTGTTCCCCAACCAAGTGCGTGTGTAGAAACCAGTTTCAGAAGTCATTCAAAATGAGCTGTTTATTGCTTCCTAAATACATTAACTGCATGCCAGGTGTCCATTTCAAATCATTCTGCTGTGTGCCTTTTAACTGACCCTATGCTGAGATGCCACTGCCCAATATCTATTTCTCTGGAAATGTCATTCACTTAACAGTGTCTTTGTAGCACACTATGCTCTAAGGAAATCATCAATGACACGGCAGACATTGGCCAGAGAGAAAGCAACTGCACAAAGAGAGATAAGGTAAGATGTTGATTAGGTGTATGATAATGACAACGTTATTTGACCTGAGTTGTACCAGTTTTATGGTTCTATAGCTTCACTAATTTCAATGGAGTTACATCAGTGTAATACAAATGTAGCTGAAAGGTGAATCAGATCAACTAGCTTTTCTACTTCCAGTGTTAAGATTTGTTATTATTCTGAATCTTTGTATTTGGGACCAAATCGTGAAGACCTTATTTTTTATTCATACCATCAAACTTCCATTCAATTCAATGAGAGCTTTACCTGAATAAGGCATATGTAAAACCTTGAATAAAGACTTCGGGATTCCACTGTTTGATTTTAATCCTACTGCCAATGAATTTTTCCTGATAGAAATCCCTCAGGAAAAATAACTGTTTAAAGGCAAATATCCACTTTCCTTGCACACATAATAGAAGATTTCTTATAGCTAAAACCAAAATACTCCACACAGTGCTCTGCAGACTAGAAGTGGGTGAGAAATTGTTTTCCCAGCCCGTGAGAATATATGAGATTTAAAAAAAAATGTTCTTGTCACAAATTGGAATAAAATATCACAATCTTAAAATTTTTCATGCACTGAACACCCAAAAAAATTTTCATATCAGGTCAATCAAAACATTTCATTTTGATAATTTTGAAATGTTTCATTTCAACTTCAACTTTTTTTAAACTAAAAATAATTTAAATTTCTAAACAAAAAGTCATTTTGAACTGAAAAGTAGATTTTTTTTTCATTTAGAAAACGTCAGCATGAGATGTTTTGACAATTTCAATTTTCAGCTTTCTAAACAGGACATTTATTGAAACAGACCCTTTCCTATGAACAGTTTTGGTTTCGATGAATTGGCATTTTTCAACACAAAAATGTTTAATCAAAAAATTCCTGACTAGCTCCACTGCAGACCACCTTGCAATTACTTGGGTATGCAAAGCACCAGGGATGTAGGATGAGGCAATGCAGCAGTGGAATTTGGGATCTGCTGACATAGGGTAACAGAATAAAATGTGTGTACACAGTATAATTCAGTAGACCCATTCTCTGCCACACCCACTCTCTTCCCATCCCTGAAACCAAGCAAACTATAATGAAACACACAGGGCTGATTCACTGCCACTGTACCTCTCCAATGTTATGGCAGCGTAACTTCAATGAAATCATGATTTTTAAATTTTGGGTAGACTGATACTTGGGGGTGTTTTGGTTCAGTTTCATTTGTCATTATGCTGAATGATGAAGAATCAGAAATTAACGATAAAAAATATGGACTTTGCAAAATAGGAATAGATGAAATTCATATGTATTTTCCCATTCAACTATAATAGTTTTATATTTCAGTTGTAATTTTTCAATTTCATTTAATACTAAAAGCGTTACCCACTAGAGTCAATTCTAAGTTGTTGGGTGTTAGACGTAACATTAGAGGTTGTTGTGTATTAAAGGGAAAAGTCTGCTTGCTTCTTTTGCAGTTATGAAAAATAGTTTGTGTCAAGTATTCAGAATAAGTTTGGAACTGTCTTATATAATTTTTAACTTCCATTTTCTGTTAAGCTTAGTAAAGGAGCATGAACACAATTCATTTGGTAAATTAGCAGTGTCAGAAAGAAAGCAGTTACACCCACAATGGTAAATCAGTTGTTCCAGACTGCTAAAATGAACTAAAATTGTCAATCACTCAAATCAGGCTGAAAGGCCTTAACATTGTACTGGCATGAAAATAAGAGGAGCCGTCTGCTGAAAGTAGATCTGTACTGAAAGATTAACGAAAGTACAGGAAATGGTTTGGAGCTGTCATTAAAGTTAAAAGCCTAGGAAAGTATTTCAAAAGAAAAGAAAGCATATGGGGAAAATGCACCAATCTTGTGTTGTCTGTCTCGTGTTTTCTTGTTTTAGAGAATATCACCTTTTTGGTGGGTGTAGGCTGGTGGCACAGTCCAGCTAGGGACCCTTCACAACCCTTCCTAGGTCCCAGGCTCCGAGGAAGGCCACAGCGTCTTTGTCTAAGGGAGTAAGCTCCCGGCTTATGAGTCTTTAGCCCTGGCCCCCAGGCGGGGCAGGCTTCCCTTGCAGTCTGTAGCCCCTTGGCCTTCACGTAGGGCGGGGCTGGTAAGAAGTCCACGACCCCTACCTTCCAACAGATGGGGTGGGCAAGCAGTCTATTGACCCCAGCCCTCAGGCAGGGTGGGGAAGGCAAAGTAGTCATTAGCCTCTGGCACTCAAGCAGGGCAGGAAAGCTTCACTCTGGCTGGATGCGGGGTGGGAGGGAGCATTTACTATATTATTTGACATCAGTATGTCAAAATCATAATTCATGTAAGATATGCCATGTCAGGTACCGTTAGAAAGGCTATGATATGCTAAGTAGATGATACTTATGTTCATGTGTTATATGTGTAATGGAAGTTATAGATATGTTTGGTATATCAGTATTTTAAGTTGTGCTGTCTGGGTGGCATCTCAGTCAGGGTGGCTGAAGAACAATAGTCTGCTTAATGGCCCATTAAGACATTCCCAGGTGCAAGGGGCCCAGTGGGAGAAGCCAGAGATATACCTGAGGAGTCACCAGGACTTGCTCATGTGACTCTGGACTCCATTTTTGATTCCTGTAAAATTCCACAAACAGCATGGCAGGGGCCAGAAGATATAAGGCAGAGGCCTGGGAAGCCATTTTGTCTTTCAATCAGGATTTGGCTTCAGCTACCAATCTACCTCTGTATCAGCTCATCTACAACTGAACTGAAGCTGTGAAACAAAGGACTGAGACCCATCCAAGTATTGGATGTATACCAGAGGGACTATATAAGCCTGCAACTCCACAATTCTTCTAGAAACCCGATGTATATGGACTTTCAAATCATTTGTATGTATCTGATGGCTTTAATCCTTTAACGCTTCTCTTATTGTTTGTTCCTTTCTTTTTATAATAAACCTTTAGTTTTAGTTACTAAAGGATTGACTGGCAGTGTGGTATTTTGGGTAAGATCCAAACTTATATTGATCTGGTACTGTGGCTGACCCTTTGGGGTCAGGAGGAACCTTTTTAGTAAAGAGCATAGAGTTTAAACAACTGGTCTCTTTACTGGACCTGGTAGCTGATTGGAAGCCAGAGACTGAAATGCAGTAAAGGGGGCTGTGTGTATTTGTGTACTGGCTTCTTGATAACCAGTGTGGGGAATTAGAAGCACAGTTTGTGGCTGGTTGGGAAGTCTGACTTCAGTGTCACCCACCAGTGCTGGGAGAATCTGCTTTCCTTTTACAGCCTGCCTTGACCTTGGCATTTTCAGGTGGCTGCTCTAGGCACGACAGGTCACAGCAAGCAGAAGCGATCAATAGCCCCTGGCTCTCAAACAGGGCGTGGCTGGTAAGCAGTCAGTTGCCCCCAGCCCTAAAGCAGGCAGGGCAGGGCAAGCAGTTTACAGTCCCCAGCCCTCAAGCTGGGCAGGGCTGGCGAGGCAATCAATAGCCTCCAGCCCTTCAGCAGGCAGGGCTGGTGAAATAGTCTAGAGCCCCCAGCCTTGCAGGGAGGTGGGGCTGCTAAAGCTTGGTATCCTCTGGATCACTTGGAGGAAGCCAAGCACTCCCAGGGTGGTTAGAGACAGGAGGAGGGGGACACAGGCCCACCCGACTCCACTGTGTCCCAGGGCCCTATCAGTGGCAAAGTGGTTTGCCACTGAGTCAGTGGGGATCCAGCCACAACACGCTGACTGGTCCAACCCCAGACTCAGCCATTCTAGAGTCAGCTGTCCCTGTGCTACTTCCTCCCACCCTGTCCCCAGGTACTTGTAGCCAGTCGTCTCCCACTGGGTCGCTGGGGTAGACAGTGAGTGGGAGTCCCACGAGTTCCTCACTGTCGACCAGTGGCAGGTTGGGAAACTTCTCAGGGTCGTCAGCGGAGGACAGCAACTCCAAGTCCCAGGGGATCCTCCAATACACCAGGCTCAGTTCGCTCCTGTGGGTCCCCCACATCAAGCAGCTCCTCCAGGACAGGACTGCCTCAGGGGGTTTCTCCCACTCAGCAGGCCCGGCGGCCCCCTCCAGTCACTAGGGCCCAGCAGTTCGGGCAGGCTTTGGAGGCTCCAGTCAGTGGAGTGGTTGCTCCAAACTGCCGCAGGGCCTGAGTCAGGCCTAGACCACAGCCTCTAGAAAGACACATCTGCCTTTGGCAGCAGCTTCCCCCTGACTGAGCTGCTGGGCCAGCCTTTTATACTTCCCTTCTCTGTCCTGGCTCCACCCCTCTGCTTCCAGGTTGTTTGGCCTGCAGGGCCTGGTTCTGCCCAGTAGAGGCGTCACAACCTTCCTCCGGCCCAGGCTCCGAGGAAGGCCACAGTGCCTTGCTACAGGGGGCCTGAAGTTACCTTGACAGAAAAGAGGCTCATCTAAAAATTAAATTATGTTTGCAGATGACCTCCACAATATTTTTTGACATCTATAAGAACCATAAAAACCTTTGCCAGTTTGAGAAGGTCTAGAAAGATCTGTTACCCAATGCTTCATTTACATAATGTAATCCAGACCCTTATCCTGTAAAGATTTATGTATGTGCTTAATCTTACACACTGTGAGCATGACTTAGAATAATAGAATATTAGGATTGGAAGGGACCACAGGAGGTCATCTAGTCCAATCTCCTGCTCAACTAAGTCACCCCAGCCATGGCTTTGTCAAGTCAGGCCTTAAAAACCTGTAATGATGGAGATTCCACCACCTCCCTAGATAACCCATTCCAGTGCTTTGCCACCCTCCTAGTGAAATTTTTTTTCCTAATATCCAACCAAGACATACCCCACTGCAACTTGAGACCTTTGCTTCTTGTTCTGTCATCTGCTGCCACTGAGAACAGCCTAGCTCCATCCATCCTGGAACTCCTCTTTGGGTAGTTGAAGTCCACTATCAAATCCCTCCCCTCACTCTTCTCTTCTGTAGATTAAACAAGCCTAGTTCCTTCAGCCACTCCTCCTAAGTCATGTGCTCCAACCCCCTAATTATTTTCATTGCCTTCTGCTGGACTCTCCAATTTGTTCACATCCTTTCTGTACTGGGAGGCCCAGAACTGGACACATTACTCCAAATGTGGCCTCACCAGTGCCAAATAGAGAGGAATGATCACTTCCCTCGATCTGCTGGCAATGCTCCTACTAATACAGCCCAATATGCCGTTAGCCTTTTTGGTAATAAAGGCACACTGTTGACTCATACCCAGTGTCTTGTCCACTGTAACCCCCAAGTCCTTTTCTGCAGAACTGCTGCTTAGCCAGCCATTCCCCAGTCTGTAGCAGTGCATGCGATTCTTCCATCCTAAGTGTGAGACTCTGCACTTATCCTTGCTGAACCTCATCAGATTTCTTTTGGCCCAATCCTCTGATTTGTCTAGGTCCCTCTGTATCCTATCCCTATCCTCCAGATGCATAGACTATAAGGTGGATAGAAATCTGGCTAAATCATCAGGCTCAATGGGTAGTGAAAAACGGCTTGCTGTTTTGTTGGCAGCTGGTAACAAGTGGAGTGCCCCAGAGGTCGGTCCTGGGGCCAGTTTTGTTCAACATCTTCATTAATGATCTGAAGGATGGAGTGGATTGCACTCTCAGCAAGTTAGTGGATGGAGGGAGTGGTAGATGCGCTGGAGGACAGGGATAGGATGTTATGATTAACTAATGTGTCATGTTATGTATAATCATTGTATGCTAACTAAAGTTAAATTGTAGGATTATAGAAGTATAAGATTGATCAGTATTTAGAAGTGATAATTATGTATTAGGTATCTAAGTAAGGAAGGCTGAAATGCAAGGACTATAGGCTGAGTCCTGGAAAATTTTAGGGTAGCTATTTTAGGCCTTAAAGATAAGAAATGCTGACATAAGTAAGTGACCAAATAATAAACTGATGCCATAAGATTATGGAAAAGATGAAACAAGGGATGAAACTGCAAAAAATTGACCAGAAGATTCATTTTAGATTGCAGCAATGCTCTAGAAGCACATTTTTCTCTAACGTGCCTTCACCACAGGATACAGGTTGTGTGTCAGTGCTAATGGGAATAAAAGGAACTATTCACCACTTTTAGAAAACAAGGTACTTCAAGTTTTTGGGGACACCAGATCAATAAGGAAAAAGAGGGCTGACACTTTCATGCTCATGTTCAGAACACAGGTATAGTCAAGATTTCATTATAAAAAGAGGGTGTCTGGACTGGGAAAATTGAGCTTCCTATGGAAAAACTGCTGCAGGAACCATCCCTCTATTGATGATTACTCCATGAGAGACCATCAGACCCTATAGCTATCTAGAAGGATGTGAGTATGACTGTAGCTATAATTTGTGCATGGATATATTTAGGATTTATACATGTTACAATATTCATAACTGTGCTGGTAACGTTAATAAAACTGATAAAAGATATTAGACCCTGTATGTGTTATTTTCCTGGGTTTTCAGGTTTCCTAGGAGCTCTAGATCTAGAAACTAGTGGCAGAGGTAATTCTGTTGAACTTGAGGCTGTAGCCACCAGAGCCGGACCCACATTAGTGTAATATTACAGCACTAAAAATTACTTTAAATAAAATAAAAGGCTCCACATTCCACTTGTGTAACTGGTCCTCCCTTTTTGCAGGACAGAAGGAATAGTAAAGCTCAAGGGCTGTAGGAAATCACAACCTTGTTAGGCAATAGTTGGCATGTACTTTTCCTTCACTGCTCAACAACTAAAAATAACACATCACCTTCTGTCTGCCAACATCAGCACAAAGCAGCAACATTGCTTTATTAATAGTTAGGGGGGAATCCCATATTTCTTTTATTTATATGTATTAAGTTAATTGCTCCCTTCATCTTTTATTCACAGACAACTTCCAGTCATGGTTACTTGGATATGTGTCTGGAGCCAAATATACTATATAATTAATAATCCTATATTCATAATAGTGCCTTTCATGTAGAAAAATCCCAAACTTTAAAACTATTAATAAATGAATCATGCCATTCATCACTGAAGTATTTAACATTGAGGTTAAACTCAGCACTCAGCAAAACTATGTAACAGTTTAGTCCAGCAAGGGAAAAATGGATCTAATAAAAGCTAATGAAGTAGTTTTTTGTAGGCAGAATATAATTACTAAAATTGGAATTTATCAGAATTAAATTTAACACCCTCCTATTTTAAAAAGTGCCTAGGGATTTTTAAATGCAACAGGTGGTCAATGCTTTGGTCTTCAAGCTCAAAAAGGCAGCCTCTCCAGCAGCTCATTGATGCTATGCCCTTAGTACATGCTGAGGTTTTGGTACATAGAATTCCATATACTCAGCTGCTATCACCACTTCCTGCATTACCTGGGTTTTTCTTGGAAGTCTTTTATCAAAAGGCTTCCTTGGGATTTTCAGACTTTGTTCCTACTCTGGAATATCATTGGCTGAGTCATTGGTTTGTTGTCCCTTATGACTTTAGTTTAGTTATGTTAAGGTACCTTCACACATGGGTAATCATAAGGTGAGCTTTGTTATTAATTACTAAATCATCAAAAGCAAAATGGCATCTTTGATTTAATAGGAATCTAAAAAGTATTTTGGGTGAACTTTTTTGATCTTTTATAGAAAGAGCAAATTACATTTTTATTGCACCTTATCATGCCAAGGTACCTCAAGGCACTTTGTAATAATATTGCAATTAAGAGTTAATCCATTAAGCAATGTTAATAATTAGTTAAAAGTCAGTAAAAACAAATTGATCTTTGGTTTAAACTTAAACAAGGGGAAAGCATTTCTGATGTCAATAGGAAATTAGATTAATAAACCAGGTGCACAATTGTTAAGAGAATATCTACAGTAACACATTTCATTTGTCTTTGGCTGACAGCCAATAGAGAAGAGAAGGCATTACTTCAGAGTAGTAATATGGGGTCCTATTTATAAAGAAATCACACTTTGCTTTCCTTTAGTGTCTTCCATGAGTGATCTCAAAGCAAAAACCATAAATGAAGCTAGCCTCTCAATATTGTTATTATGTATGTAATCAAAGCTACTCATGCTTTATACACGAGGAAGATGAAACACAGAGCAGTTTGCCAAAGTTACACATCAAGTCGCAGGGATGCAAAACCATACTCTGAAGTGTCCCTAGCCTTTCTTTGCCAGAAGCTGGGAATAGCCGATGGCATGGATCACTTGATGATTACCTGTTCTGTTCATTCCCTCTGAAGCACTGACCACTGTTGGAAGACAGGATACTGGGCTAGATGGACCATTGGTCTGACCCAGTATGGTTGTTCTTATGGTCTTAAGTCTGAGGTAGAGCTAGGTATAGATCCCATTCTTCCCAATGTTTTTACCCCAAGACTAACCTACTTCTCTTTAAATACATGTTCTAGCTGGTCCTAAATGTGGGCAATAGATAATGCAGCTGAGTCATAACTAAGTGAACTTATGTTAAGTTAACTTCCTGGAAGATGCAACTGTATTTTTTACCAAATTCCATCTTATTATTCAAATAACAGGGAACACCACAAGCAAAGTACTGTGTTATGGGAATCACCTGAGAAGAACAGAAAGGCATGGATCCAAATTTATGCAGAAATTCTGATAAGGTTTAGCCTGGAAATGTTTCTCAGGAGAATAAATCTGTCTCCACAGATTATAAAGACTTCAACATCAATGTGAATACTCTAGGACTTTTAATGATAGTTGATTGCTATGTATCAGAACCACCATGAGAGAGAGAGAAAGAAAAGAGAAAAGCGGTTTAAGGCCTCTATCCTGCAAGCTCCTCTATCTCTGTTTACCTTTGAACCCATATTATTTGATTCAGGATGGAGGCGTAAGCAAGTAGCTAGAATCTGGAATTCCTACTACATAAAGTGCCCCATGATTATGAATTAACCTACACATGTATAGCAATGTGAATAAAAATCATGGCCCTATCATCCAAAAATACAGATCTTGACCACTTGAAACAAAGAGGAATCTCCTTATTTATCTCCAATAATTGGAGCTGGTTGGGAATTTTCTGTTAGAATGATTTTTCAACAGAAAATGTAGTTTCCAGAATATTGGATTTACATACGAGTTAGACAAAGGTTAAAGGAGAAATAGCCTGAGAGAGATGAAGTTACTTGTCCCAGGTCAGACAGCAGGTGTATGGCAGAGCCTGTCATGAAATGAACTCTAAAAGCCTAGCAATACAGGGCTGATAATGGAACTTAGTAATTAAAAATACCTGTAAATATTTTCATGAATAAGAACCATTTCCTCTGTGTCCATACTTCTTCAGTACTGTTCCAGCGAATATATTTATTATATGGAGTATTCACTGAAAGACCAAAATTTTAAGTGAACGGGGAGAAGGGTCTGAACTCTCAGATATGAGTATTCACATTTAAAATCTGATTCTAAGACTTATATTCATCCAATGATGAATCAGAAAAAACAACGTATAAAACATGGATCCAATCAGAATTAACCAACACAACACACATTTTGAATATAAAATATCTGTAAAAATGCTTGCAAATAATCTAATCCAGGAGTCACAATGGAAATTATTCTGTGAATAAATTGAATAATGGTTATATTTGAAAACATGATTTGAAAACATTATAATCGGCTACTTTCAGGCAATACACAAACAGAAAAAAAAATCTATCAGGTCATAAAATAAATGATTCAGTGTGAATCATGTGAACAGCTCTGGTCCTAATATTACTTTGTTCATGTAACTGAGAAGTTGTGACAAAGGTGTTGTGAAATAGAGAATGAGATAAGAAAATGTGTGAGTGAAGTGTATGATTATCTTTGAAAAATCATGGAAGACTGGAGAGATTCCAGAGGACTGGAAAAGGGAAAATATAGTGCCAATCTATAAGAAGGGAATAAGGACCACCCATGGAATTTACAGACCAGTCAATTTAACTTCAGGAATCCACCTACATAAAGTGCCCCATGGTACCCAGAAAGATAATAGAGCAAATAATTAAGCAATTGATTTGCAAACACCTAGAAGATAATAAGGTGATAAGTAACAGTCAATATGGATTTGTCAAGAACAAATCACATCAAATCAATCTAATAGTTTTCTTTGACAGGGTAATAAGCCTTGTGGATGGGGGGCGGAAGTGGTAGATGTGGTATATCTTGACATCAGTAAGGCTTTTGATAGTGTTTCACACGACCTTTCCATAAACAAACTAGGGAAAATTATCTCACAGACTACATAACCAACTGAGTCTGTAGTAAAGACAATACTTTAATTCAGTTACATGCTGGAGTAACAACCTCTGGCTGAAGGAACCCCAGGTGGGGGTCTAGGCATCAGTTAAAATGTTTGTAAAATAAGGAAGATGTATCATGATCAGTGGAAATGGACTCAGAGGGCCATGTTCCCTGGAAGGGCTGCTATTGAGGAGACACAAGGGGAACAGAGAATGTGGGGAATTAGGCTGGAAGCAACTCAGCCACATGGACCGAGCAAATCATGATGTTTAATCAAGTTGCAATTGTTCAGCTTAACCTGCATTCAATGTCACCCTTTGCTAATGAAACACGTCGAAATGGTGTGTGTTATAAAACAAGTAGTGCAGGATGAGAAAATTGGATAATGTGACCTTACTATTTTTAAAATAACAGGACTCAGTCCTTGACCACAACCCCAGCTGCTTTGCATTGTCAGCCAAGGAGCTGCATGCTGGTGGTACAAAGCCTCCCTGCTCATCCAAGCTTCTCAGCATGGAGGACATGTTGGGAATGAGAAGTAGATATGCCAGGCCAGGAAGGGGCAGGATGGAGTACGTGTTTCACTAGCAGCGGTGATAACTTACAACAGCCACTAGCCTACACCAAGTTATGCAAGCGGCTGTTTTAGCCTCCAGCTGCCCCAGGGTCATGAATGCGGACAGGTGGTTTAGAGTCACTTTCCCACCCCAACCCCAGCTGCACCAAATGCATCGTGGTGGCAAGTACTGAGCCAAGTATGCTTACCATGCTTTTTTTTTGTGCCACCTTTGGTTGTTCCTTAATCATGTTCACCCTCAATATCTACATATTGCTGAAAGATGCTTGCTTGCTGGTGGATTTTTATGACTTATGATGGAAAATATTACATGCATAGTTAAAAGTAAAAATGTATAAATAAAATAGAGGTCAATGCTGAAATCATCTAAATGCATTACTTAAAAGATTCTGACATTGATTTTTGTTATGTGTATCCTATTAGGAGTAATTGGGTCAGGAAGAAATTTATACATCTAATACATTTGTATGATTTTCAGTGATGAAATTGGGAGTTGGGTTCAGATGCATTGCATCTCCACCCAAGTCAGCAGCTAAGGAAAGCAGAATAAAAGTGGCTTAATGCTTTTCTGTAAATCTCATGGCATCTTTTTATTGACTCTAAAATTCTAATGATCTCCAGGAAATGCAGATTGAGGGAAAAAACCATGAAGCCAAAGAATCTCTCTCCATAAACATTAATATTAAATGAAAAACATAAGCATCAGTGTTTCTAAAGTTTCTATTATACCAAAGATACAGAAATGTTTATATCTTCTAAGTAGAGTTTTAATGGATCTTTGCTTTTCAGTCAAGCTGCAATTAGTAACTTTTAAGTAAACAATCAAATCCAGGTGATGTTGCAGTAAGAGTGTGACGAGTCTCATTGGCTATTTAAACCTTCCCTGTGCCCAGTGCACAAAGAAGGTGATGGAATGGTGTTGGAAACTCCAGCAACAAATGGAAGGCAAGTGAGGGGCTGCTCGGGAGGCAGGCACCCCTACTCAGATCACACTACTGTGTTTTCCTTCATTTGGAGACAGGGATGCTAGTGCTGCTGTAGAGTGTAAAAACTCTTCTCTAGCTCTAAGATTGCAAGGGTTGGTCCTAGTTCCAAACTGATGTGGATCCAAATGATCCAGATTCCTTAGCTCATTCTCCAGAATACCTTCCAGGGATTGCTGTTTTGGTCCTCAGCTTATCTCCAGACATGAGGTGTAGTAAGATACATTTTGTACTCTCTTCTGCTGCTCTTCTATGCAAGGAAGCAGGATGTACTGGCCCCAGTCCCCTTGATGGGACTCTACAAAGGTTCCCTAGCATATGGTTCTATTGATTGCCTAAATCCTGTCTCCACAGTCTGGGAGCCGCATGCCATGAGGTCTTGCCAGTTTCTTGCATATACTTTCATGCAGATCAGGGAAATTCTGATCTGTGCTACCAAGACTCCTGCTACTATGTCCAGAAAGTCAATAGTTCTCTAATTCAGCTGGTAAGCTGAACTCCTGCCAGTTCCTTCCCTTTGGTGGGGAGAAGCAAGAAGAGTCAGGAATTTATATGCCTGTACTTTCTATAGCCCCCCGTCACCTGTCTTGCAGTATTCTTGAATTTAAAGAGCTATGTGTGATAAATTTCCCTCCATACAGATAATGGTGAATGGTCAACAGATTTAATTACAGCCAAAAATGCCTTCTTAGTGGTAATTTCTTTCTGCAGAACATAGATTTTTGCCATAATAGACTACCCCCATTCCAAATCTCTCTCATTCTTATGTCAGAACTGCTCCTGATATATAAGCAACAGCATCTGTATCTAATACCAAAGAGTCTGTGAGACATGTACCAGCCAGACTGGAGGATGGAGTCACATTCTGAGTCATTTTTCTTCTGGCTCTTCAAAGCTCTGCACAGCTCTGCTTGGACCATTCTCTTTCATCCCTTTCAACCCCCACCCCATGCCAATATCTCATGTCACTCTTCTCCCTTTGTTGACCTTTTCACACTCTAATCTTGGTGCTTTCTTCCATGTATCCCATATGCCTGAAACATCCTTCCTGTCTTGTTGCCAAGCACCCCCTCTCTCCTCACAGACTTCATGGAAGAAGTAGATCAGTTAACTGGACCCCAATGAAGTGCTCTTATTTAAATATACACACCAACACAAACCCATTTTTTTTCTATCCATGCACTCATCAGCTGATCCTCTGTTAAGGGCAGAAGCTCCAGCCCTTTATGCTGTCTGTACAGTGCTGAACACACTATCAGCATCCAATAACAATCACTATTGATTTATAATATTAAAACTCTTTAAACCTGCAAGTTCCAAGTCCCACTTTGACATTTCAAAACAGTTTTCTATAAGTTGCTATTTTTCCTTTGCTGGAAAACTATAAAATATTGTTATCATGGGTTTAGTCCCTGAGAATAAGACAAATTGTTTATTGTGCAGTACTCATCTACCAAGCAGATGTTTAACCTGAGTCACATCTTTCAAGGGAATTTCCAGAGGTTGAATTTACAGGACCCCTTTACAAGGATTTATTATGCAGCACTGTAATAACCCCTACAGAACTACTGTGAGGGAAAGAAAGAGAGGTCTGTGGTTAGGCGGAAAGGGGACAAAGTTGTCCCTGGTGGTGGTAAGAGCATCTTAGGGAGACTCTGGAAGGTTCATCCTGTGTCCACAATTCTTTGTGAGATCCCATTGTTCCTGGCTCTGAAGGTCTTAGGCTGTTTGGCTAATTTGCTACCTTCCCTGCTGTCGCTCATTTGAGGAGATCCCAATTCCAAGTGCTGGGATGTTGGATGAGATATTTCCTCTTCCCCTGTTGCTTTGTGCCCTCACCATCATATATAGCAGTGAGTGGAGTCACCAGATCTGCTTCTATCTTTCCCTTCATCTACCTATCATATCCCCATGGTGTAGATGAAGAGGGCAAACTTGGCAACCGTAATCACCTATGTGGCCACCGCTGGGGTAAAGCCTCATATTCAATATTTTTCTTAGCAGTCAGAGGCTCGCTGGCCCTCAAGACATGCTTAAGGAGTCTTGTGCTAAAGGAACCATGGACTGGGTTTGCCCAGAGTACATACTAAACTATCTTAACTAAAACCTCTCTTTCTCATGCTCCTCTAGCCTTCAAGAGTAATAATTTAGCCTTCATAATGACTCTGCAACCAGTGCTGTTTTGTCCTGCTTTTGTAAAGAATAATCAAATCCTGTTCCCACAACAAATATCAGTGTTAAATCTTATATTTGCATGTGCTGTTTTATGCTTCATAATGGTGCGCTTACCTAATGGTGCAATTACAAGTCATTCTTTGAAAATATAGCCTTAACTGATTGGAACATGAAACACTGGGCTTTTTAGCTCTAGGACTTGGATAGGTATCTTATCCTCAAACCTCAGTAAGTATCTAAGGATGGCCTTGCTCACTCTATTGCATATTATAGCCTGCTTCCTAAACTTACAAGACACAATTCAGCAGGGTCTGGTATAATTGTCATTCTTTGATCAGGAAAACAGCTGTTTTGGAAGCTTAAGATGTAAAGCTTTCTTGGAAAAATTGCCCCTCATTTACTGTATCTCTATTCTTCTCATATTACTAAGGCAGTGCAGTAACAAACTCACATAAGATTAGGAGTGAAATCTTGGCCACACTGAAATCAATGATAAAATTCTGACTTCAATGGGGCCAGGATTTCACATTATGTCTCCAGTAGAAATGTCTGGTGCCTGAATCAGCGCTGGCCTATGACTGTATAGAATGAAGGGTGGTCCAGTGCTCTGAGCATGGACGGGCTCTATCTCTGTGGCTGTCCCACTTACTCATTTTGTGGCTGTAGAAAAGTCACTTCATCTTACATAGAAGAGGAAATCTGATCTGGGGCTTAGTACACTAGCTTACGCCCTACAAGGTCTGAGTTCAATTTCTGCTCTGTCACAGACATCCTGTGTAATCTTGGGCAAGTCATTTAGTCTTTCTTGTGCTTCAGTTTTCCACCTGTAAAACAGAAACAATAGAGCTTCCTTACCTCACAAGGATATTGTAAAGATAAATACATTAAAGATTGTGAGGTGCTGTTGCAGGGCTGCTACACCTCAGCACAGGCATCGGTTCACATGTGCAGGGGAGAAAAGGCCATACGTTTACACCTAAGATGTTAGGTTCCCTTCTGGGATGGCAGCAAAGTGGTCCAAGTCTCCCAGGTAGTATGGCCTAACAATCTGAGTTAGCAGGACAGCCCTGTAATCAGGGCCACGTGACCTAATGGCCTGAGTCAGTAGTGTAGCCTCCTCATCAGGGCAACATGGCCTAACAGCCAGAGTCAGTGAAACAGCCCCCCCACATCAGGGCAGCAAAGCCTAATGGCCCATTGGGGTAGTGGGGCACCACCAGTGCAGGGTTGATGCTTGCTCCCCATCAGAGGTGCTCAAATACTGCAGTGGTGGGGGGAGGGCGTATAAGTACCGAAGAGAGACAGTTTTCCTATTCGTAAAGAAATGATTTTAGTAAAGGAGTAAATATTGCTTACCAAGCCACAGGATCATTATGACGTTTAATTAGTTAATGTTTGCACAATGCTTTGAAGAGTGATACAAAGAGCCAGTTATAATTGTTATGAGGAGACATGAATTTCCTATTTATGTCCTCGTTTTAGTCTTCACCAACATTTATTTATTTGTGTTGATTACTACTACCCTGCAATAAAAGAACACACATTCAAAGCTCCAGGGCCCCTGTTTATTTGTGTTTTTTTTTTTTTTTTTTTTTTTTTAAAAAACAAAACACTAATAATCAAACATTTATCAATAATCAAACAATAATCAGTCATTTATCCCCCCAAAGTCAAATAACCCAGCAACAAAATAGGTATAAGAAAATTGACTTTGAACCCCTGCATTAAGTCCTCACCTGGGGAAGAAATACAGATTTAATATTTGCCAGAACATTGTCGTAGCTTCCACTGGATTTGTTGTTGGAGAGATATATGGGGACAAATGTTGCTCTTTGTTATTCTGTGCAACCCCATTAAAGTCAATGGAGTTTTGTGAATTACTTAAGAGCAGAATTTGGTTTGTGTCTTTAAATTGTTTTATTAAAAATCCATATGACTTTAATAAAATATGTGGCAAAAGTTCTATAAGAACGATAAAGCACCTGGACATTCTCAAATGCTCTTTTCTGCCTGTGTGATTTATTAGCACTTCTCATGCAAATAGGATGCAACTGCAAATAGTAGCAATAGATTAAATGAATGCTGCACAGCCTATGCTATTCATGAGCTGAAGTGCCTGCTACCAAATTGATCATACTGTAATCATCTACTATATTTTTATGTTAAATTAACAATTTAACAGCTATTTTCATCAATGTTCTTTTATGTCCATCAACATGATAGTCGATTTTTCCACTTAAATGAGATTTTTGAAATAATTGCTATGCCTTTTTTTAAACAGATTATTGATTTGCATGCTAGCTAGATGAGTAAACAAACGTTCTGTCTCATATATGCAGTATATGAGGCATGAAACCTCACTTGTCATGACTTTGGAGAATAACTTTCATATCTCACCAAACACTTACTAATATTTCATTTTCATTAAGGATGGATTAAGCATGGATTCTGTGAAATAAAACCCCGTATCAGAGCATAGGTACATACAAAGTTGTTCTAAATCAAATCTACAGCAAGGATATCATGTTAATATAGATGCACTGAGGAATTACTAATATTGAAAACTGAAATATACATTTTCAGTGGAAGATTGTTTTACTTTTTGCTTTACAGAAAAGTGCCACAGAAGACTTTTCAGCATTCCATTTGTAGAATCTCAGAAGTGATACAATTGAAATTTTCCAGATATAGGTTGGCTTTAGGATGTAAATAATGTTCTGATCTTGATTTCTAGAAGTCCACTAAAAGCATTAAAATTGCAACTTAAACTATTTTCAGGGGGAAAAATGGTTGAAATATGATTCAAGGAGGGAATGAACATTATTACTGCCAGCAAGCTCAATCTTGTAAAGCGCCTTGCCTGCAAGACAAGCTTAAGCTTGCCTGAGCTCTTTCCCAACCATGATTTACGTTTAAATTTACTACATGTTGACCAGATCGTGTAGTCCAGCCAGCCTCTGCTCAGGCAAAGCTAACAGTGAAGGCAAAGGAAAAACTGCAGGATTTGTTTTTTTGGATAAGTTGTAACTTTCTGTTGCCTCCTTGGGGCAAAGGCCTTACCATTTGGCTAGCAATTTAAACTCATTGCTGGGGAATAACAGTACTCAGTCACCCAGTTTGAAGGTCCATTGGCAGGTATTCTGGTTGTATTTTTGATCCTGCTTCAGTTAGGCTCCCCAAAAAGGTTTTTGTGAGCAAATGTCCCCAACCTCTTGAGATTTCGCAAAGTTGGAGAATGAATTGAATGGAGTTAATGGCTCTCAGGTCCTGCACTTCCCAGCTTTCTTACAGAAAGTCTAGTATTCCCCAAAGTTGCCATCTGTATAAAATTTGAAAGGGAGAGGACCTGGTGGAGGCTTGTGGCACCTTTCTTCCTTATGGCAGACAGAAAGGGGGCAGTAGATTGATCCCAAGGATTGAGACAGAGGCCATGAACATCTTCAACATTGCCTTAAGGTTTTGGTGGAACCTTCTGACCTATCCATCCATTTGTGAGTAGTATACAGATGTCTTTAGGGACTTGATTTTCAGCAGGGTGCATAGCTCTTCCATTAACCAGAATGTCAGATTGGTTCCCTGATCTGTTATATTTCCTGGGATATCCTTACCCACGTGAAGAATTTCATGAGTTCTGTGGCAACCATTGCCACATTTGAGGAATATAGTGGGAAGGCCTCCAGGTAAAGAGTATCATAGCCTAAGATTATGAGGATATACTGGTGTCCTGTCGCAGTCTTCTCTAGAGGTCCAATCAGGTGCATCCCAATCCATTCAAATTTCTATCACAGGGACTAAGAGGGCTTTTGGGATCCCTTTGGGATGGCTAATTGGAACTCTGGAAATGAAGCACTGTAATTTCTGACCTCCTGGTCAGAACAATAGAATTATGTATGACATGATCTTCTACCAGCCTAAACATCCAGTACAAGTACGTTATGTGCTATGTGTAGGAATGTCTGGCAGGACATCTAGGAAACTAGCAGTTGTGTTCTTACTTTGCCCATTTATTTATCACGTTCAGTGCATTCATCAGACCTCAAAGTGGGGCCATTGTCTGACCCACTAGGATTCAATTACTTTGTTGTTTACAGATGTAATTCACCCATAGTCTTGACTCAGAATTGCGTCTCCTCTCTGTTCTTGGCCAAAATCCATGTTGTGTGATAATGCTTCTAGATTCCTCAACAATAATCCCTCTATTACATCACAGTCTGTGACTTGGATGGGGAACCTGTAGATCATAAGCCTCCTTCCAGGAGGATCTTCTGGTTCTCCTAAACCTGCTATCCCTACAGGCTCTGGGCCTGCTTCATGAGCTGAGGAAGGTTCAGGTTTTCTGGTGCCATGTTGCCCCAGCTCTTGCATAATTAAGGATTCCAAGGCCAGAAGGGACCACTGTGATCATCTAGTCTGGAAAGCCTGTATAACAGACTATAGAACTTCCCCAGAACAATTCTGGAGCATACCTTTTCCTGACAATTTTAAAATCAAGATTGGATGTTTTTCTAAAGGATATGTTATAATCTCACAGAAGTACTTCCAATCATGGCCAGTATTGAAGGGATAGGCAAGAGATGGAGATAATTCCACCCAAAGTGCCTCTGCATTACATCCCTCAGTTAGCCATACCCATATCCTAGGATATTCCCTCACATTGCTGTGGATACACTGAAGAAAAATAGTGTCTCCAAGAACCCCCTTGCATCCGCACCAGGTGAGTCTGTACCAAGGTCTAGCTACATTGTTAATCCAATAGATCTTGTACTTTTGTTCTGTTAACCCACACTGGGATCATTAATTTAGCAGGTCCCTGCTTTGGTGCTCAGTTCTTGACCATTCACATCCAGGTAGGGGATTTGGGCTCCCTTTTTCCTTGTGTGTTTAAACAACCACAGGTTCCAATGCCCCAAAAAGAATAGTAATGAAAAGATGGAACCTCTACTTCCCTAGAGAGGCCAGGGGGATGGTTCTTCAAGCAGTCTCCCCAGTAAAAACCCCCTGTTCTCTTGCTAAACTTGCCAGACTTGCCAACAGCTGAGGCCCCATGATGGTGTGGGGAGGGTATATCTAGATGGGGGAAAATGTGTCATGTTGATTGCTATTGTGGACAGATCTGTGGCTAGCTGCTCAAGTGGATTGATTTTAAATTGTTGATTTGTAATAACTTCTGTATTCCCTCCATTTCTGCATCAGTTGCACGTGCTGCACCTTTCATTTGTTATCCCCTTTCCAGTATGTGGAACCACCAATTCCCTGCTAGCACCTTCCCACATTCACAACCACTTTCTAGAGCAAATGGAGAAATAGGAGGATAGTGAGTAGAAAAAGGAGAGACTTAACAGGAAGGTTTCTCTAAAATGGATCTCCAGGTCCTTCTGACCCAATCATAGTCACATATCCATGAGTGTGAGAACATATACAACTGTCCACATCTCTCACCCAGAAGCTTTAAACTGTATTGTTTGCTTCTGAAGCCTCCTCCACGTAGTTTTTGTATCAATATATTTATTATAATAGATTATAATTAATTATGGGAAACAGCAAAAGGTTTAAGAAATTGATTCAGTTCAGAGAAGCATCTATTAGTGAAATGTTTAATCGGATCAAAAATCGGTGCCCTGAAAAGTCTTTACTGTTTTGAAAGATTCCCCCATTTCCAATGAGATTCTCTCCATTATAGAGATAGGGAATATAGCTGGAAATGGGAGAATCTTTCAAAACGGGAGAAACATTTACATATGCCCAATGCATGTAAATATTTGAAGGCCTCTCCCATGACCTTCTCTTTCTGTCCATTTCTGTAGCCCATCTGCCTTTGCAGGAGGAGTCTCTCAACAGCGATCTTCACTGAAGGCCTTTCTCCGGCTATGACCCTTCCCCCAGTCTCTGGTTATCTCTCCTTAGTTATACAATGGAGCTACATGGGCCCATCTAGCTGCATGCTAGGCCTAGCCTGTCTGCTTTCAAGTTTTACTTGATCTGATGTGCAGTGGAATCTGGGATGCACCAAGCCCAGTGCTTGAGTCTGAGCATCTGGTTCTGTTTTGCTCTGTCCCTTGTGCAGTCATTTACATCAGTGCAAATTGGATACTGACATTCTGTCCTGGTAGCATTTTACACCCACTTTTCAATCTCTTTGCAATGGTGTAAATTGCTGAACAAGGTGTAGAGCAACAGAGAATCAAGGGCAGAGCCACTGTACTACCAATTACTGTCAGGTTCTATTTATGTGTCCTTCTCCCTAACCAAGATGTAGTAGATAGGAGTAAGTTGGTTACCAAGCAGAAATCACCTATTGAATGGCTATCACTTGTTGAATATTCTTGGATAACTGAGTGCCAGAATCAGGATACAAAATGTAATGGGGGCTGTTGGGGATAGTGCTGGAACATGGAACCTAGCCTTTTCCAGGGCACTATTTAACCAGTATAACTAAGGAGCTTAGCAGACAATATACTGTAAATGTAAATCCTATGTAATTTACTATAATATTGTTTTTGTGGGTTGTACAAGAAATGTCCAAACTTTTAGCTAAAGCGAACTTTTGAGTAATGCCAATAGATTTGTTTGACGAGACAGTTGTGATTTCTGACTTATTTCTTTTCAAAGCCACATGACTTTAATTAAAGAAAGGAAAAGGTTAGGAGTGAGTCCTGCAATTGCTCCTGATATTGCTCTTTGTAAATTTTGTTCAATGTAAAAGAAGAGAGGAAGAAAGGAGATTGTTCCCTTGGTATTGTTCAGTAATATCACTGGTATTTTTTCCATTTGGCATCCACTCTCATATTGGCAGGGATTCACAGCTTGGTTATGAAATGAGAATGTGGAAGCACCAGCCTGGATTCTAAGCTTGGACAGTTCACTCTCTTATTGTGCTAACAGCAAATAAACTTTGAAATAATTAACATTATAAGCAGATAACATGCATGTTTCAATCAGTATGTTTACTTTGTGTGTAGCAGCCTTTTCTCCTGCACCATACTTGTGGTTTTCTAAATAGACCACCAGCACACTTCCCCTTTGTTTTACTTTTCCTTAACTTTCTTTCCTCTTTCAGAAGGACTGAGCATATTTCTTTTCAAGCATCTTGTTGGACAATTCCTCAGTTTGAGATTCAGTATCTGAGTTATATCCCGGGGGTTGTAGTGGTATTATATTGTCAGCAGGGCTACAGCTGTTGCTATCATACATAACACATGCTTAAAGTTGCTTGTTTACACTGATGTAAAACCAAAGTAATGCCATCAATTTAAGTGGAGTTACTCTGGGTCTACACAAGTGTGTCTGGGAGCAGAATCTGTTGGTCAGTCTCAGTTCAAATATAACTAACTTAGGAGAGATATTTTTGGTAACCTCTGAGTGCCTGCTGCTTCTCTCACAATGGGGTAAATGAGGAGGAATTCCAGAAAACAGTGTATATGAAATCAGAATCAGGCCCTAACTTTCCAAAATCAACTAAGAACGGCCATTTCACTAGGTGGGCTATCAAAACAAAGCTCTTTCCTGAGCACTAAAAGAGTTTAATAGAAAGTTGCAAGTCTGAGGTTCCTGCAATTATTGTGGGGAAGACCCCTTTTGAAAGGGTGAAATCATTCTTTTTAAGCAATCCAGGCACAAAAGAAGAGCAGGATATAATTATTTTTCGTTTAAAGAAAAGAAAAATAAATATTTGACTGCAAGAATTAATCCAGAAGGTCACTAACTATGCTGTCTCCTTCAAATTCCTCTTGGGGGCCCCTTTCTGCTGCAATGTCTACTGAAATCTGCCAGTCATGATCACTTGGTTGAACAGCAGTCAGAGAGAACAGATATTTGTTTGTTTTAAAAAAATCCAAATGATTTTGAATTACTAAGCCATGCACAGAGCTAACCTGTGTAACTACTAATCACAGGATTTTAGTCCTATTGCCCTTTGTGACACTTTGGGCTTCAACCTAGACTATTAAGAGGATGTGTCACCTCCAGCCCTGTAAGCCTGGGTTCTTCTGTGCTGTGCAGCCTTGATTAAGAGCCCTGACATCAGTAACATGCTCACAGCACAGTAACCTCACCCTGGCTTCCATCAACCTTGGTTACTCCTTGCAAGATGACACCAACTCTCCCCCAGTCCTGAATTTCCCCCAAACGGTCTGCCCTGTAGGATCAACCCTTTTTTTTGAGCACTCACAGAAGTTATTACATTTGCTGCTCCTTTAGAAGAGACAGTAAATGGCAACTCATTGATTTCACTGGGGTTTGCCAAACACTTTTATTTCAATCCCAGCGCTATGTTGGTTTATATTAAAAGTAAAGCAAGTATATTAATTAAAAAGTGATAAATTTACCAAATATAGGGAATAAAGATAGAAAGGGTCACAAGCAAACAAAAGTAAAAATATTGTGGCAGGCAGCCGACCTCCCCCTAGCGGGTCTCACGCTTTGGTTGCTTGTTGTGGGTCAGGGCATCTCTAGTCACCCCATCTTCCCCAAGGAGGGGTAGGGACCCGGGCCCACCCGCTCCTCCGGGTCCCAGCCCAGGGGCCCTATGAGAAGCAGCTAGGTGCTGCTGGCACCATGTTCCCAACTGCACTTCTCTTCCCCTGGGCTAATTTTCCCCCTCCTTCTGGCTTCTTGAGCCTGGTACCTTTCTCCAGCCTGTTTCTCCACAGGATCTCTGCACTTTGGTCTCTTCCTCCTTGCAACTCAGCACTCCTACTCCTCCCAGCTCATACACTGTCTGTTTGGGGCGGAGGGCTTTTATGGAGCACCTGGCTGGTCCCTAATTGGCTCAGCTGCTCCTAATTGCCCCCTAACGAGACTCAGCTAATCTGCAGGGAACAGAGCTCTGAGCATTCTGAGGCTTACGTATCTGCCATAAATCACTTTCCTACAGCTTTCTGCCCTCGCTATATCACATAATGCTTCTAAAACAAGAACCTGATTTACCAACTAGAGTCTTGTTCAAAGTGTTTCTGACCATGTCTCTTTTCCGGCATGCCTGACTATGTTCCTCTGGCAAGGAACCTTCACAGAGCTCCAAGTGCTCAGTTCCTTTGTCTTTTCAGGTGAAGAGTTAGGGAGTTCATTCCCCCCTCTTTATAGACCAGTAAACCTTTTAAATGTATTCTCAGATAAAGTTCCTTTTCCCCTGCTGGGAAGAGATGCTGTGCAGCCTGGTGAAGACTTCAACCTAGTTCCTTCCCTCTCTGCTGATCGTTGAGTGATTACCTCCTCTCCTTGTTAGCTTGATGGCTTGTTTACCTTTTATGTAAATTAATTTCCAGTGTCTCTCAATTTACCTTGGAGACACATTCAAGCAGGAAGAACTACATTCCCTTTCTCTAGGGAGAGGTATCTTATGTCCTTCCTGACCACATTTTATTAACATAATTTCAGCACTTTTGTAAATGTGCATATGTTACCCATACGTACACCGCACAATAATAGTAATAATGAATAATGATAATAATGATCAGTGAATTATGAGTTTTCTAGTGATACATTACATGCCACCTTTTGGGTAAATATCACAACAAAAGTATGCCAACTGGCACTGGAATACACATAGTGTCACACCCTCATCCTCCCTCCCCTCTCAGTCCCACTTACTGTGTTTTAAATGCCTTTGTTTTGTCTTGTTTCAATTTAGATTGCAACCTCTTTGGAGCAGGGTCTGTATCTTCCTGTTTGTCTGCATAGTATACAATGGTAGGGTCCTTATCCCTGATTGGGGCTTTTAGGTGCAATAAAGTAAATAATTAAATAATATTTAAATTGCTTTAAAATGCCTGAGAAGCTGAACTCCTTTTTAAAACTGGTTTTTAACATGAAAAATAAAGAACTGAAGTTGAATGATTAAAACCTAGGAAATACTGTGACACCATATATTGATAAAGGCGGGTAAGATAATACCTGGAAAACATGAGTGGACATATGCAAATCAACCAGTCATTGACACTATGCATTTTAATTTGTTAAAGGGAGTCTCTCTAGCCAATGACCTTACTGCACCACTGACAACAGCTAAAATCATATGAAGAGAATCTTTCAGAAAATTAGTCTGTCTCACATGCAGCATTCCCTCCCTTCAAATTAAAAAGTCAGAAAGCTGCAATTCAGGCTTCAGCATATTTTGATGTCACCATCTTACTTCACTCTTCAAGTACTTCAAAGAGTGCTCTAGTCAAAATAGAGAAGACAAGACTGATAGTTCCTAGTGCGAGTAACAAGCAGATTTTGTAAAATGTATGAACCTATCTTTATAAATTACAAAAAAGCAATAGTAGGCACAAACACTTTATTATTGTACTATGTATTTCACAGTTAGAGTGCAGAACGTCTTCAAAGAGAAATGGACAAAACAATGGAAAATATATGGCAAGGAACAATCCTGCACTGGCAGAAAGAAAGGCTCAAAGATCCAATAGGTCTTTCCCATCTTCTTTGAAACTTGGCAATTTCTAGATACAATATATATAATTTCCTATGGATTGAATATTTCTGTAATCATGGTGATATAGGAGTGCGGACAGCTAGATCCTTCTTCCCAGTGTGAAGGCTCACAAATTGTTTACATTTTCACTATTATACTGAGCAACTGCTCTGTACAGCCAGCTCAGTCGACCCATTCACAATGTAGCTTGTCTGTACAGCCATCATTGGATAAATAGAAACTGAAACAAAAAACTAGCTGACAGATTTGGAGCCAGTCTGTAATAATTTAATTTATGAACACTGTAAGTTGGCTTGGTTATTTGAGTGTTTTTTGTATGACTTATGTGGGTTTAACTCAATGCGAACTTGCCTTGAAAAAGAGGTAAGAAGAAAAGGAATGGTTCAAGACAGTCACCTCTGAGCAAACACGGATTATAGAGGGTCAAAGCCAGAACTATTACCTTTGATACTTTGCCTCTCTCTCCAGCCAATCTACAAAACTGGTTTAGTTTAGGACAGGAAAGGCTCATGAACACAGAATGACAAAAAAAGAACTCTGGCAGGATTGAAAGGGAACCTCTCTTAAAAGAGAAACAGTGGTTGTTCAGGGGAACCAGACTGGCACACAGAACCCTGCTGCGGTTTCTGGACAAGCCAAGCCTGCATAGGTCATCATCACAGGATAGTAGGGCTGTAGGTAAACTAGACGTGTGTAGACTGTTTGTTGTTTTTAAATACTTTTTTCTTGAAAGCTTTGTTCCTATTCTTCTTTATCACAAAAATAAATAATACTTTTCTTTTAAGAAGGCTTTCTGATCACTGTATTTAACTGGTCACAGTCTCCTGAAGAGGGTACATTTCCTTCCTTCGTGGGCCATGGAGGGAATGGCTCTGCATTGCAGTCCACCTGCTCATAACACTTACAGCTTTGCATTAAGTTAACAATTATAATCAAATCTCATGCTTCAGGGCTTTTCTTTCACCTTCCTTTGAAGATCAGGGATTGGCCACAGCTGAAGACAGAACACTGGATGGGGTGAACAGAGAATACTCTTCCTTAGATGACTGGCTGGTGTGTTTTGCTTCCATGCTTAGGGTCATACTGGTCATCAGATTTGTAGGTTGGAAGGAATTTTCCCACAGGTCAAATTGGCAGAGGCTTTGGGGAGGTTTTCACCTTCCTCTGTGATATGAATCACCTGCTAAAATCATCTGAGCCTATCTCACCTAATCAATTCCCTGCTATTGCAGTGTCCTTGGACACTGGTGGCACTTTGGTCTTTCATGTTCTCTGCCTGCCTGGAACACACAGCAGTTAAATCTCCTGAGGACTGAAATGCTTTAGTCTATCCCAAGTTATTTGGCTCAATAGAGGGGTAACTGGCTGAAATGTAATGCCCTATGATATACAACTGGTCATACTAAATGATCTAATAGTCCCTTCTGGACTTAAACTCTGTGAAACTAAGATCTATTGGTGACCCACTTGAGTCAGACCTTCAGTGTAAGAACAGGATACTATAGCCCAGGGCCTAATATAAGAATGGGGGAATTCTGTAACCATGACAATAACATAAAGTCAATAGGGATGGGCGTTGGTCAATAGTATGATACAGATTCATCAGTTTACATGCAGCTCAGTACAGTTAGAGTTTCCAGAGATTTAGAAGCTGTTACCTGGGATACAATAATGAAACAGAACAGGAGTTTAATGAGTTGTTAAATTTGCTGTCAGCCACATGTTGAGATATAACATATGACAACATTTTTTAAACTTAACTTCTTCATTTACAGTCATGCATGCCATGTGCATTGAAATGAATATGCTAAGTATAACCTATTCTGTTAGGGAGATATTTCATATTAAACAGCATTATTGGATTTTCCTGTCTGTTTTTTAAACCAAAGTTTAAGGAGAGAGAACTATTTTTACACAGTTTGGTATATTTTACTTTGCATTTACTGTACATGATGCTTTTCCTAAGTACTTTGTAGACATTAACTAATTAACCTTCACAACTCTTCATAGAGGTATGTATTATTAATAGTCAGGAGTGAACTTAGGCCCAGAGATGTTAAGATCACACACAAACATTTGCATACTTGGGTGCCTAAATCTCAGCACCTAAATCCATATTTATTCACCTTGATATGTGGCTTGATTTTCCAAGTTGCCATGAACTGGCTGTTCTAATTAAAATCAATAAACCTGATTCTCCAATGCCCTGCACCTTGCATCATTCCTTTGACAGGGTTATTGACCTAGTGGATGGGAGGAAAATTGTGTATATACTAGATCTTAATTTTAGTAAGTCCTTTGACATGGTCCCTCATGACATTCTCATAAGCAAACTAGGAAATGTGATCTAGATGAAAACAAAGTGGGCACAAAAAATGGTTTGCTGTCAACCTTGGGGGAAAAATCTAGTGGGGACCCAAAGGGTTTGTCCTTGGTCCAGTGCTGTGAAGTATATTCATTAATTACTTGGATAATGGAGTAGAGAGTATGCTGATAAAAAGATGCAGATGACACCAAGCTGGGAGGAGTTGCTAGCACTATGGAGGGATGGATTAGAATTCAAAATGACCTTTACAAATTGGAAAATTGGT
Source organism: Emydura macquarii macquarii (assembly GCF_026122565.2). Lineage (NCBI taxonomy): Eukaryota > Metazoa > Chordata > Testudines > Chelidae > Emydura > Emydura macquarii. The sequence continues at coordinate 15,728,060 of NW_027131164.1, forward strand.
CTGAAGTCAACAAGATGAAATTCAATAAAGACAAGTGCAAAATACTTCACATAGGAAGGAAAAATCAAATGCAGAACTACAAAATGGGGAATAACTGGCTAGACAGTGGTTCTGTTGAAAAGGATTTGGAGGCTATAGTGGATCACCAATTGAAGATGAGTCAATAACATGATGCAGTTGCGAAATAGGCTCACATAATTCTGGGCTGTATTAACATGCATCATGTAAAGACCTGGAAGGTAATTGTCTCACTCTACTCAGCACTGGTGAATCTTGTGGGCACTGGGACAAAGGATGTCAGCACTGGGCCACATTCCTGGGGGGCTGGGAGTTGGGACCAGGCTTTGAACATGAATTGTCCTCCGTGGGACTCCTGACTTGGGCTAAAAAGGCCATATACTACACAAGCAATAATCATGTGCAAACCACAGCACTTTTCTAGCCTTGAAGTTAGGGAAGAATGGAGCATATCAGGTCAACTTTCTAGCAGTGTCCAGAACAGGGCAAACCTGCCCAATAGGCACCATGGTAACGAGGGCATAATATGAGTAGGCTATGTTCTCCCTTTCATTCCTCCCCCCACCACCTGGACAAAGAATGTAATAAGAAGAGTGTTATCGTTTCTTTTTCAGACCCCTAGTTCTTCCCTTGTTGCTAGTTTGTTAAGGGACTTCATGGTCATTCCTGCTGTTAAGATAAATAAATATGCTACGCATGTTTTGTGGGAAATAACAAACAGGGGCGAGTATAATTATATGCCTCCCAGAGCCATTAATATTCATTTTATAACCACTTATATCACCAAATAGGGATTTTAAGTGGTGTTGTAGAAGTGTGTGTATTTACATATTATTTTAGATAAAAAGTTGTAAAGTAGTGAACTCGGGGCTCACTTTGTTGGACGTGTGTGGCAAAGGGGAACGAGTGGACTAGAAGCTGTAACTGAATAAACGCTCCTTATCACTCCATCCAGCTCAATCTCTCTCTCTCTGTTCAACCAACCCTGCAACAAGGCTCAGCGAGAATATTGTGTACACTTTTGGGTGCCATACTTTAAGAAAGATGTGGACAACTTGGAGAGAGTCCAAAAGACAGCAACAAAACAATAAAAGGTTTAGAAAACCTGACCTATGAGGAAAAATTTAAAAAACTGTTTTAGGCATGTTTAGTCTTGAGAAAAGAAGACTAAGGGGGGAACCTGCTAACAGTCTTCAAATATATTAATGGCTATTATAAAGTAGATGATAATCAATTGTTCTCCATCTCCAATGAAGGTAGGGCAAGAAATAATGGACTTAATTTGAAGTAAGGAAGATTTAAGTTAGATATTAAGAAAAAAATTATAAATATAAGGATAGTTAAGCTCTGGAATATGCTTCCAAGGGAGGCTGTGGAATCCCTGTCATTGGAGGTTTTTAAGAACAGGGTTGACAAACACCTGTCAGGGATGGTCTAATATGTAGTATTGTTGTAGTTGTGTTAGCCCCCGGATATTAGAAAGACAAGGTGGGTGAGGTAATATCTTTTATTGGACCAACTTCTAGCGTGAGAAAGAGAAGCTTTCAAGCTTGCACAGAACTCTTCTTGAGGTCTGGGATATGTACCCAAGTGTCACAACTAAATACAAGGTGGAACAGAATGTTTAGCATAAGTAGTTAACACATATTTCAAGGACCATTCAAGGTGAAGTGGATGGTCTAGGTGTACTTTGTCCTGCCTCAGCACACGTGGCTGGACTAGATTACCTATCAAAGTCTCTTCCAGCCCTACATTTCTATGATTCTATGATTTACAGTTGTGCAAAGTGGATGTAATATGCTACCAGATCAGAAGGGTTGCATTTTCTATCTATTTTGAACATGCATAAGTAACTACATAACAGTCAAAGGAGTAGGAAATTGGACCCAGTGGGTCATCCTTAGGTACCGAAGTTTGAAAATTCTGATCTCAGTGAGAAGGCCACTGTCACAGAGTGAGTAATTGACAAAAATAGGAATAAAACCTAATAATCCTGTTCCCAGCCCTTAGCTACATTCATAGAACCACATTTCAATTAACTGAGAGTGAAATCACTTCACTTGCATAAAGCATGAATTACCAGGACTACTGTTCATGAAGAGCAGAATGAATTAAGTTTAATCAGTCACCTCAAAATGGCTCAGGTGCATGGCAGTCTGCCAGACTGAAGACACAAGGGAGACTGAAGAGACCACACCACTTTCAGGGTATTGGGGATGTAGGATCCATATTAAGATGGATTTTAGGACCCCAGCCTACCCTGTTGCTTACCTCCATACTTATATAGGGGGTAACCATGGAGATGCTCTGCCTAAGGCCCCTCTCTGTAGCTCCAACGGAGTATGTCTAGGGCTTTCTGTTCATTCTCTAAACATGGAATTATTTCACATTAAATCAATGAACTAGAGAGCGATATGCTGTTTCACATATGATAATCTGTTACTATCATTTCATGAATGGAAGGATAGCGGTGGAATCTAGAAAATATATATGCATGTACCAGGGCAGTCCAGAAGCTGATGCTGTTTCAAGGCTAACTCCCATCCCTGGTATAACTCTCCCTGGAAAGTGATGAAATTGGCTCAATATACATATATAATTATTCTTATTTATTAATTTTATTACTATAGCACCTAGGAGCCCTAATCATGCTGCCTGTCTTTAGGAATACCATTCATATAAAGTGTCTTTATGATCGTCTTCTCCAAATGATGATTATTATTGCTGTTGTAGTGCCTAGGAGCCCTAGCCATCAACTAGTCATTGTGCAAGGTGCTGCACAAGCACAGAACAAAAAGACTGTCTTTGTCCCAGACAGCCTACAATCTAAGAATAAGACAAGATAAGTGAATACACACAGACAGACAGACAGGGGATGATAAGGAAACAATGAGGCAATATTTGTTAGCATGACAGGCTGTGGCCTTAGCACACCAACGGCCTAGCTTTGTCAAGTTTTTTGTTGGTGTCATAGCAAAGGAGAGCTGTAAGGAGAGATTTGAAGGAGAACAATGAAGTGGCTTTGTGGATGTTTATGGAAGTGGGAAGGGCAGAAAGGGAGAAAGCACAAAGGTGCTTGTTTGAAAAATTAACAGGTGGGTGATGGAAGCTGGCTGAGCTGATTGGAAATGGGAGTTGGTTTTTCACTACTGAATGAAAGATGGTAGGAAGAGTGTGGATACACTGTGGAGATCCTTGAAAGTGAAGACATGTAGCTTATGTTTGATATGATAAAGAAGAAGGAGCCAGTGTAGAGATGCAAAGAGAGGGCTGACATGCTCGAAGTGATGGACTAGGAAAATGTTCTTTACAGCAGCATTCTGAATATGAGTGTGTCAAGAATGCATTTGTGAACCCCAGAGAAAAAGATGTTGCAGTAATCAAAATGCGAGATGACGAGAGACTGGACAAGAGTTTTAGCTGTGTCGATGGAGAGGAGAAAAGGCCATACCTTAGAGATGTTACATAGAAAAAATCTGCAAGTTCAGATATAGCTTGGATGTGAAAGCCTGGAGAGAGGGCTCAGTCAAAGATGACACACATGTTACAGGCCTGAGTAACAGGCAGAACTGTAGTGGAGAGAGCTTGAGGGGGGGAGTAAGAGTTCTGTTTTAGTCTTGTTGAGTTTGAGCTGCCAGCTAGAAATCCACAGACCAAGAGACAGGCAGAAATTTTAGTTTGGCCAGAAGGAGACTGGTCTGGAATAGAGAGATAGATCTTTGAGTCACCAGCATAGAAATGGAAGTTGAATTTACAGATGAGATTACCCAGAGATAAGGCATAGAGGGAGAAGAGAAGGGGACCAAAGAGAGAATGCTGTGGAATCCCCACAGAAAGCTGGTGGATAAGGAGGATCCTCCAAAGGAGGCAGTGAAGGAGCAATTAGTGAGACAGAAGGAAAACTAGGAAACGACAGAATCATGGAAGCCAAGGGGAGACAAAATTTCAAGAAGAGGATCATGATTGACTGTGTTGAAGGCAGATGATAGGTCAAGGAGAATGACGATGGAATATTGGTTCTGTGCTTTGGCTAGAAAGAGGTCATTAGAGACATTGGGGAGAGCAGTTTCAGTTGAGTGCAAGGGGCAGATGCAAGATTGGAGACGGTCTGGGATGGAGTAGAGGAGAAGAACTCCAGACAGTGATTGTAGACAGCACATTTGATGAGTGTGGAGATGAAAGGGAGGAGGGTGGCAGCTGGAGGGGCAAGTGAGGTAAATTGTGTTTTTCTTTTAAATAGGACAGACTAAAGTATGATTTTATTGTGAGGTGAAAGAGCCAGAGGAGAGTGAGAGTTTAAGGAGAAGAGTGCAGAAAATGATAGGAGCGGGTATGAGTGAGATCAGCTGGTGGAATGGGATCAATAGATGGGCATGTGGGGGAGTTACAGGAAGAGAGCAGACAAGAAACTTGAGTATCTGGGACTGAGAAGGAGGAGGAAAGAGTTGTGTGTGAGGGGGAGGTGAGCCGAGGGGAGGGGGAAAACCACATAATATTTTATCAATTTTCTCTTGGAAGAAATCAGCAAAATCCTGTGCAGGGAGAGAGAAGTGAAGGCAGAAGGCTGGGAGGGTTTGAAGAGTGAGTCAATGGTGGCAAAAAAGGTGGCTGGGATTGAAGGTCTGAGATTCAATTAAGTTGGAAAAGCAGAGTTTGGCTTGGAAGATGTCAGAACCAAAAGAGGAGAGAATGTATTTGTAATGGAGGGAGTCAGCCAGTCATGGAATTTTCTCCAGAGATGTTCCACAGTGAAAGAGCAGGAGTAGAGGAAGCAGATGTTGGGGATTAACCAGGGCTGGAGGTTGTCAGTACAGATATTGAGATGGAAGAGATGGGAAAAAGAGTCAACAGTGGAGGTGAGTGAGGAATGGAGAGAATCTAATCAATAACCATATCAACAGAAGACAGTGAAGTGAGAGAAGGGAGGAGAGGTCTGAGAACAGATAAGTCATTAATGCTGTTGGATAGGAAGTCACAGAAAGGCTGAGTGACAGGGCATGAGGGGAAAAGGGGAGAGAGGGGTAACTCAGTAAGAGAGAGAGAGAGAGAGAGAGAGAGAGGTGCTTGGTGAAGAACAAGTCAAGTGAATGGCCCTTTTGGTGAGTTGCAGAGTTGAACCAGGGCTGAAGGACAAACACAGAGGTGAGGGTGAGGAAATGTGAGGATAAGGGGTTGAAGTCACTGAGGATGAGCGTGAAAGACTGTGAGAAGGGGAAGAGAAAGATCCAGGAGCTGAAGTCTGAGAGGAAGGCTGATGGAAGGAATTGGGTGGACTGTAGATGACAGCGATATGAAGGTGGAGAGTAGACTCAGATGCAACGCAGTTCAAAAGAAAAGCAAGTATGGGAAGGGGTAGGAAGGTGGGGTTTGCAGCAGCAGGAACAGAAGAGGAGAAACCTAATACCCCAGCACAGTCTGATCAGGGTGGGGAGTGTGAGAGAAGGAGAGGCTTCCATAAGGGAAGGCAATTGCAGAGGCAGTGTCAGATAAAGGGACCCAGGTCTCTGTGAGACCCAGGAGCTGGATGGAGTGAGCTATGGAGCAGTTGTTGCTGACTGAGATATTTTCAGAGATGGAGTGGGCATTCCAGAGACAGCAAGAGAAAGGGGAGAAGGAGTGGGGAGCGAGGGGGATGAGTGTGAAAGTAGGAGTGGTGGCATGAGAGGGGTCGAGGTGGTGGCAGGGATGCGTGTGGGAGATGGAGAGTGTGGGGTGGAGGGAGGACCAGAGTTGGGGCAAATGTCAACAGAGGTGGGGAGGATGAAGCAGAGAAGAGTGTGGATATGGGATCTGGATTTATGCTGGTGGGAGGAAGGGGAGATTAGAATGGAGAGGGGAAGAGGAGCAGGTGGGAAGTGTAGAGGGGTAAGGGTAAGAATAATGGGGAAATGGAGCAACTGGAGCCAGTAGGGGGAGGGAAAGGAAAGAGGAAGGAGAAGGAGGACAGATGCTATGATGAAGAAGAGGGCATGGTGAGAGCCGTGGGTGAGTGGCAGACGGACAGCGGTACATACACACATGCAAGTTTAAAAAGTGCTGTGCCAGTACTAATATTATCCAACAATTCACATAAAGAATTGGTCTCTCTTTTTTTCAGTTTACATTTTATACCCTTCACTAGGCTAAACTAAATGAGTTCTGGGGTTTTAGACCTGTCCCTGTTGTGCTGCGCTTTATATCTTAAAATCATAAGATGTAGCTCTTCACAGTCTGTAAAAGGAAGCTCTCATATGAGCTACTGTCAAGCCTAAATAATCTCTAATTCATTAAGAGGGTGACCTTTACATGTTACAGTTGAGACCAAGTTACAAGTCGTACTAGCAATGTGGCTGTTCGCTACCTTTGTACTTGCTCTGCCCTAAGATATGAAGACTTGATTCTCCATCACTCACAATCCTTCCCTCTTTGCAGAGTCCCATCTGGATTAAATATATCCCAAAAAGGAATAGTAAAGGTCCATATATATGTGTAAATATTATATCTATTAAATATGTATGTTTTCTCTTTATATTTTTTTTTTTTTTTTTTTTTTTGAATGAGTAATCATTTGGAGACCTTACTGACACAATAAACTCAGACAGCTAGAGGCAGATGTAAGTCTCTGAAAACACAGAAAAGAACTTTTAAAATGGAAATATTGAATTTGCATTTCCCTGTACTTATAAGTCATAATCATGGGAAACTAATGGCAAGTAGCCTGAAAGAAGCTTTTTATATAACGACAAGGCAATGTACCTCCAAGATAGTCATATTATATATTTTTCATTGTAGATCTGAATTGGTTCTTCTCCTGTTTCTGTAAATTCATCTCTAGACTGGAAGACACAGACTCATTTTCAGGGAAAGTAGTGCAGTCATATAATCTATGCAATTATTTACATTTGATTTTGTCTGCCTGGTGCTCCCTACCTCCCAACCTGCTCATGCTGTTTCGTGGCTCTAGGCTCTGCCACACTGACTGTCACTTTTAGCCATCTTTTCTGCAAACCCAGACTGGTAAATCCCAGGAACTGCAGGTCATGTTTGTTTAGGCATATGCACTGTGTGCTTTCAAGAGCAGGGCCTTTAATCATCTCAGTATTCAAAATGGATTCTGAAAAGAGTTCCCAAAGGGAATTAGTTGTATACATTTCTTTCATTGCTTTGAAGACAGGAATATCATTATTGTAACCAGGCCTTCATAAGCAGTCAAGAAGACAGGGGTGGGGGAAGGGATATAAGGAAGTTACACAGAATATAGCAGTTCTAGACTTGAACAGACTATCAACAGCTGCAAGGTTAATTACAGATCTTAAAAAACCCCTAAGCTTCAGAAATAAAAGATAAGAAATTCTTTAGAATAATTACAGGCTGCTAAGGCCTTATGGTAATACTAAAGTAAAACATCTGACTGGCGTGCTGCAGGAACACAGTGACAGTAGAAACAACGGTTGAAAAAAATAATTAAAATCAGCTTTTCCCCTATCTTGGAGCTGTCAATCACTCTTGGGAAGAAAAGACATGCTAATAAAATATTAATAGGCTCTTTTTTATTTTATTTTTTTTCATAACATTCTTTTATACACAGGTAGCTCTCTGGTTTGTCAGTCAAAAGAGCCAGACTCAGAAGCAGGAGACAAACGAATGCAGCAAAGTGGGGAGAAAAGAAAAGCTTGTGGGCAGTCATGTTTGACCTCAGGAAAAAATCCACCAAGGCATGAAAGTGGGAATTGTTGGGAGAGAGCTTGGTGGAAAATCACTAACTCTGCTTGGCTTTTTTCAGAGGAAATTATGGCAAGGAGGAAAAGTTATTTTAGACTGACAGACACCAACTGTCAGCAATCATGATATAATCAGTGCAGGCTTTATTATATTTAAGTGGTTTGAAAGTCTGTAGATTCCAGACAGGTTCAGAATCTAGAAGATGAGTGTGTTTAAAAGACACTCTCTTTATATATATATTCCTTGTTGGCCCCTTTATATGGAATGCCTTTCCTGAGCTGGACTGCCAAGCCACTGACCTCTCCTCTTTCAAATCCCCCCATAAAGCCATTTCTGTGATGCAAATATCTGACTGAAGCCAATTCTGCAATGAGCTTCACTGGGGAGGACCAACGCAGAGTCCCACTGACGTCAGCTGGGCTCTGAGGGGACACAGGGGTCTGCCTGTGCAGAGCTCTTTGCAGGATCATGGTCTTATTCACTTCTATATCCTACAGAAATTAATTTGCTTCAACATTATATGAACTAGTCTGTGGTAAGTAACCTTATAGTCTTATTGAGGTTGCCCTATATTTCCTACTCTACACTACCACAACTACTGAGCACTACGGACTACACACCACAACCTTAACTCTGTGTTATAAACCCAGAGAAAGGGAATTTCAGAACAGTACAAAAATGTAAAGAATTCCTTTAGTTATGCCAATCTTCTAGCACTCCATCTACCAAGTTATGCCCTTCTACCCACCAAACTACGACATGGAACATCCACAAGTAAGGGTGCTGGGGGTGGATAGTTTTGTAAAGGGATGTGCAGAGAAGGGCAGGTTGAAGGAGAAGAATTAATATTGTAGTGGTAATGGTCAGGTGTGTGGCTATCTGGCAATATAGCTCCAAGGGATGTGTATTTCCCATCCTGTCACTGCCTTACTGACTTCCCCTCTTTGCCTGCTTAGTATGTGTCTCCTTCCCCATCATGTAACACAGAACTAGGGCTGGCCGGAAAAATGAAATCCATTTTGTGACATACTTAGAGGTTTAGGAATTTGTTTCTGTTGTGGAATGAAACCAAGAACTTCTAAAATGTTGAGAGAGAGCGCTACTGCCTCACCTGCCAATAGCCCAGTGGTTAAGGCACTCATCAGGGATCTAGGAGACTGAGTCCTGGTCTACACTGACCTGGCAATTCGACTGCTGTGCTTCCCTTCTGCGTGGTGTCTTCACAGCACTGCGCTGACGGGAACTGGGTTCCCATCAACGCAGCGCTACGCTACTTGAGGGGGTGGTTTTACTCAGTCGACTTCCTGATCAATTGAGCAGGTCTACACTGACCGCTCAATTCATCCAGAAAGATCGATCTGGCAGCAGCGACTGTGGCGCTGTCAGTATAGACATACCCTCACGTTCAAGTCCCGGCTTCAAAATCAGGCAGAATGAATGCCCTGGCTTCTGTGGGGCAGGTCTCATCCCTGGTTTTGACCAGAAATTCCATCCTGGACCTGAGAAACTTTCCAGATGAAGATTAATCAAAACTGATACGTTTCTGTGAAAAGTTTCAGATTTGACCAATTGGCATTTTCTGACAAAAGAACATTTTGTCTTAAAGTTCTCAACCAGCTCTATTCAGAATACACAGAGAGGCCCCTGAGTGGCCCAGGGTAGAAGATGGTGCTATATACATGGCTGAATCTCCTTTGTTTGGGGAAATGGGGAGATCTCTGCTTAGATCTGGATGAGTGGATGAGCTCAGGCAGTTTGGTATGGCCATATAGCTGTTTTTAAATATAAAAGTTATTTACAATAAATTTGAAATAGATGAATGACTTTAATGAATAGAAGTTCTACATGCACCTTGGTACTGAAGTGACCTCAAAATCCCATATGATATTATGAATTATATCTGCAGCAGTGCCTCATCATATCTCTCTCTCTCTAGTCCAGATATTGCGTTTTTAATGTTTCTATCACTGTAGCATGACAGATAAAAGTACAGCAGCAAGAAGCCATGCATAAATTTTATGACAACACTAGTTTTTTTCCTGCCTGTATAAGATCCCAATTTATAAACAGAATATGGGCCTAATCTTTCATTCATAGAAATTAATGACAAAATGACATGAGAGGACTGTTTAGGCCTCATCTAAACCCCAAATCAATGGAATTACCCTCTTTTGTCTCCATTGCATCAGATTATAACTTATCTCTCCTGGACTTCTCCAGAAAGAGTACTGAGACCACAGGAAAGATAGTCCCCCTGCTCTCAGTCCAAGTGCCTGGCACCATAGTACCCTCCTGGGAGCTGGAAGAGCAATTGCAGGAAAATTCTGCTCAGCCCATCTCACCCCGCTCTGAAGCATATTAAGTACAGATGGAAAGTTCTGAGAATTTTGCTGCCAAACTGTAACTAGTCTGTACTGAGCATGTGCAAAAGGCCATTTTTAGAGACTTATAACTCAACCAAATTTTAGCATGGGGACAACAAAATACACCTCTCTGACCCCAGGGTAACCCTCCTGCCATGTGAACCAAAGCATGGAGGAACTTAGTGCTTCTCACCAAATCAGCTGTAAGACATTTTTTAACATGGGCAAAACAATCCCTTACTCTCATTCTTGGAAATGAGTAAACAATTTTTACTGAATATTAAGTAAATAAATAAATTTCAACCTGATGCACAACCACTATGGAAAATTTCAGTCCAAACAGTTAAAGATTTGCTAAGTGATAACAACTAAAAACAAGAAGTTCTAATAGAAAGTATTAGGCAACCTTCATGAAAGGCATTGCTACCAGATCCACTTGTGAGAAATGTTGACAGTTCAAAATTAGTTTTGTTTCAAACTGGAATGAAAAAAATCAAAATATTGAAAAAAACCCACAAAAATTCCAAAAAGTTTTGATTCAGAAAATTTCACATTGTTGATTGAAACATAACAATTCAACTTTAGGTTTGGTCAAAAGTACTCCATCTGACTCTTTTGCAGCAGAAAATTGGGTTTTTAACTAAACAACATTTGTCTCAAAAGTGTCTGCTTTCTGTGGGACATTTTGATTTTTCCTCAAAAAATGGAATGTCCAAAACCCGAGATATTTCAATTCTGAAGTGCCACTGCAGTGCCTCCTGGGAGTTGTAATTTGGTTACCTCAGGCTTCCTTTCTTGTCTATGGGCCAGGCTCCCCAAACGGATTTCATCTCCCTTGGTACACCATGGGCATAAGTTTGCCATTGTGCTGCTTCCTCTCACCAAGAAGGGATGCTATGCTGCATCATCGGAGATGTTGTCCACTCTACTCAGCTTGTTTTCTAGGAACAGGAAGTCCTAGGATGGTCATTATTTCATTTTACATTGTTTCATATGCTGTTGCTAGTAAAAGATGTTTACTGTAAGCTCTCTATTGACACACAAAAACTCCATTATGGCTAGTGGATGGGGTGGGAGCAGAGGGCAAGGGAAGAGGGCAGAGGAGGAGGAGGAGTGTGATGTAGAGGAAATGAAAGAAGGCCAAGTGCTTCCAGACCAAGGAGGTGCTTTTGAGCCTTGGAACATTTGGCACAGGTGGTAGGACTGCCAGGGTAGCTTTGTGCCACCCATGGGAGGAAGGGCTCCATCAGTAGGGGAGGGGATCAGGTCCAGTGCTCTGTGGAGCTACCTTTACAGAAGGTACCCAATGATACTGGAGTGTGGAGCAGCAAGGGCCCCATCCCAAAACTACCAATCACATGCTGCCTTCTGTCCACTGTAACATCTGGTTGGCTCCCTAGCCCCCACTCTTTCCCATCGACTCCCTATAAGTAGAGTGGATCAAGAAAAACTGAACCTGGGCTCGAAGTTTGGACAGAGTCAGGGGCACTGTCAGCTCTAGAAAGTGGGACGAGACTCATATGGAGGAGCCTGAGGCATGGGCGAGGTCCCCGGAGCAGTGAGAGTTGACTATGGCTACACAGAAGGCATCTGTGGAGGCAAAGAAGCACCTCCATAACTGGTACATGGAGTGGTTCTTTACATGGAGGGATGAGACTGTATGCCAGACATGCCAGTTGCAAAGGCAGGCTGCAGTGTTGGGAATCTCTCTCCCTCCCCCACCCACTGATGAGGATGAGGAAATCTATTCAGCTTCCTTGCAAGAGGAAGAGGATTAAAGGGAGGGGAACCATCTCCCCTGCCAGCAGGAAGGCTTTGGTCATGCTTTAAGGAAAATTAAAAACAAATACATCTAAAAGAAAATTCTTAAAAGTGATTGACCTGTTGAGATACTGTTTTCATTCTGTGTCTCAGTTCAGTTGTTGTTTGGGACACGAAATATCTCTTGGTCTCCAACCCATTATGGCTCCAAAAAGCATGTTACACATCTGTGGGTGATCTATATTGGCAAACACAACACAGCAACTGTGCCTAGCTGTTTTTCCTGCAAAATGACTCATTCCCCTCTTCTTCTCCTGCCTTGAGGGTGCTTCTCAGTCTCTCTGTTTTATGGTGGCTCCCAACCTCAAATATCACAGCCCCACACAGCGTACTGCACATACAGTACATCTGCATTTTCCCATACAAGCAGTCCACATGGAAATAGTTTGGAAATTGTTGCCATGCATTGATTTGTGCATTCCAAGGTGGACTGTACACTGAGGGAAGTCCCTCCACATATTGCATCTGACAAAGAAAAGGGCTGAATCTCAGAGTAATTGTGGGAGAGGGGCACAAGTGACAATAAATAGCTTTGGCAATATCCTCTTCCTTCCCACCCATAGCCCTTGGGCCTTCCTCCAACGTAATCCACTTCAAAACAGGGCATTAGCCTGGCAAAATAAGTTTTGATTCATTTGGATTAACATGCTGCTCCACATTCCCTATGGAGAATGCCTGCTGTAGTAAAGAGATTCTCTGGGAAGATGCTTGATGATGGGCAAAAGATGTGGGTGACAGTCAGCTGATGCAATTCTTCTTCATCTGCCAGTAATAAGAGGGTCTGAATTTGTGGGCCTTCACATGAGATCTTGAATATGTCCCTCCACCATTCTCGCTGCAGTAGCATCAGGGTAATGCTTCTCAGAGGGGGACGAGGCAGTGCTAAGCTCCCCAAGCAGTCCCCAAAGGGATCTATAGGTCTCTTCCTTGGAGCCCATTGTGGCACTCCCCTCTTGCTGCAGCATTTGCCATGGCGCTGCAGATGCTGCTGTCCATGTCTTGTAGGGTCACACACAATCACTTTAGCCACAAGTGCACTCAGTCTACTTCCTAAGTGAAGCTGGCCTGAATCCTTGTTACCTGAGAATAGGAAACCATGGAGTTTTTAGCTTGGGGATGGGGAGAAGAGGAGGAGGTTTAACTATGCTTCTGCCACCTAATGCTCCTTCTGCCTTATAGCTTTGAGACTGATTTCCTGGAAAAGCAAACAGGAAAGCAAATCTCACTAGGGATTCACCAGTGCTATCATTCTGCTGCTGGAAGAGGCTCTTTGTGCGTGTTAATTTCCTCTCCATCAGGCACAGCAAGGGAATTACTTGGCTGATTCCTGCACCGTCCCTGCTGACTACCTTGGAGCTCTCTAAGTGCTGCAGAATGTCACTGTGATGTCAACTGAGGGTGTCCATGTTGCCAGTGACGCTGTTAGACTTTCTGCTGCTGCTCACCCTGTGGGCTGTAATAGACATATAGTCAATTCTCTGGTCCACGTATCAGTGGTCCAGTCCACCTTCAGTGTCATCCAGGGCAGTGTACTGCTACTCTCGCAGCAACACACAGATCTGGCATTGCCTCTTTTACAAAATAAGAGCTAGGTTTCCACTACCTGGCAGCAGCAGCAGCCAACCATGGCCAGCATCCTCGCACATGCTGTGGTCAGCGAGATGGGCACAGGGTGGTTGCAATCAAACTGAAATCTTCTATGAACACACTTCGCTAAGGGCTGTTGTGTGATGCTGATGGATGTAGCTGACTGCATCCTTGAATACATTGGTCGTAGCAACCTGTGCTCTGTAGTAGACCCGGCATCCCTGTGTGCGCCCCTCCTGAGCTAGCCTGCCAGGGTTTGAGGCCTTTGTGATTGTATTCCAAGTGCCTCGGCATGCCTGATGTCTCCAGCCATTTGGCACAGTAGCCCAGAGTGGCCTATGTCTGCCTAGCTGGCAGATGGCACTGGTATTTTCCCCACGTTTGCACTGAAATGTTGCTAAACCCACAGGCTGAACAGACTTTGCAGGAGGGGATTGGAGGATTGCAGCTGGTGATGGATGCTGTGTAAAGCAATGTTGTGTGGGAGCACTGCCTTCCCCTCAGTGCTCCCACCCAAAGCACATCCAGCAGAGGGGGAGGCAGTTACCTTGCCCACCCCCCATACCATGGGAGCTGTGACGAACACTCATTCAGAAGACAGAAGGGGAGCAGAGTTTAGGGGAAGCTGTAGCTGCTGCTCCCTGTGCACTTGCCTGCTATGGCTCAGTCACTGGGACAGAAGCAGCGTGATGTGCTTCAGCAGACAATGGACCTCACTGGAGCCGTATTAGCATTGCCACCTCCTGCCACCTCGGACTGGTCTGTTGTGTTCCAGGGAAATAATCCTCTCCTGAAGAGCTACCTCTCTCAGTCAAAGGAGATTCCAATTCCTCCTCCTCCTCATGGCCATCTCATTCCCTTCTCTTCACTTCCTGGGATGAAGGAAGGGTGCACGGCTTCCACAACAACCTGGCCCTTAATAAGCCTTAGATGCTGGCTTCTCATTTCCCCATCCTGAGCTGCTCTATAAAACAATGCTATTTCTGAGCCACCTCCTGCTGTGGTCTGCCTGTGCCACTGACCCCACTTGCAGAGAGGGACTGTGAAATGATGTATTGCTGCTTGGAACATGCACAGTGTCAGAAAGAGAGTCCTTTTTGTGCCAGAAGGACACCTAGCTATAATGGTACTACTAGTCATCAGAGCTTACGCCCAATTATTTTTAGTTTTGACTCAGACCAAGAATAGTTTAAAGCAGTTACTTTAAAATTATGTGTTGAGATTTTATTTCATATCATAAATTTTAGGATATCTGCAAGATTTCCCACACACACACACACACACACACACACACACACACACACACACACACACACACACACACACACACCCTTGTGTATGCTTCTGTCCTTAAGGATGCAAGGGGATCAATTTAGATACCTTTCCTGGAGATACTCTGGGAAATGGAGTTTCAGATTCATTCTTATTTTAATAGGACTGCTGGTTACCTTTTTTTTTTTTTTTTTTTAAATAGCACTTATTTTTTAAACTCAAAGTGCCAGGCATGTCTATCACTTGTCTGTCCCTACACGGTGCTTAATGCAAAAGTCTAGAAACTCTTCATATGAAAATTTCATGCCTCCAGGTGCTCCATTGATTATTCATGAAGCTTTTGGAGCGGTCACCATGGGAACCAATTGGTTACAACATATTTAGCATATTAATGACCTATATGATTTAGTGCATGAAGAGACATATCACACCACCTGGAACGCAACTTGCAAGCTGCTGCTGACTCGATCAGCTTTGCAATATGAAATAAGGAACCAGATATACTGTATACAGAAACAACTAAAATCTAATATTTCCAAAAGGACTCATCCAAATTAGCACATGGGCCTTCAGAAGATTTGTTTTCATAACAATGTTTTCCTTTTATCCTCTGTGAGTTTGGTCTCATTACAAGGTCTGGCCTACTGCTGCAGCACATGCTCCTGAAACATTTAATAGGCAAGTCACGTGATTAGTTAGACATTACATCAGAATGATTTAATACACCAAGGACGAGATTGTATGTCAGGTCCAGCTGCTGTTACAGTTTGTGTTGCAGGTAGGTTGATGGTCTCTAGAAAGCAACCACATAGTGATAAGGATTAATTTTACAGAAGATAGAAAGGAAATTCAGCTGAGCTATGCATCTTCTTTGCCCGTGTATTGTATAATTTCATATTAGAATGATACATTCAGCAGCTGAAACTTTGCTTTAACATTTCACAGAAACTAAAATGTTAAAAGAAGAAGAATGGCAATGTAGGGAAGATTCACCTTCAAAAGCTGAATAAAACTGATGAGGCTACATTAAACTTCCATATACTTGCTGTTAGTGATGCACTTTGACAATGCGCAGAATGCTGTAATATAGTCTCAGGAATCAGAGAGAATATCTCCTCTTTCAAAAGAAATGCCATCCATCTGAGAATCTGAATGGACAAGGAAATGTGGGCAGCGGGAAAGAGAGGACAGTGTCTGGGACCAGCTGAAGAAGCACTTGATTTATAAGGTCTAGATTGATGCTACTCCTTTATTCACTGTTGATACCTTATGCTTCTGGCAGTCCCACTGAAGTCATTGGGGTGTAGTTTGCTATTCAGAGTGAGTCAGGGTATCATGTTCTGACACCATGTATTTTTAAATCTCAAAAGACAGGTTAAAATTGTTTTGATCTTGTATGCTTTGAGCATGTGCTGAAGTGTTCTGGTGTGCCAGGCCAAAGAAAACGGGACAGAATTCCAAAGTTCCAAGCAAAAGCCCCAATCCCACAACTGATCAGCAAATGGGGCTTTTCACAGGTGCAGCAGAGTCAGTCTGCTTTCAGTCAAAGACAAGATCAAAGCCAAAGCAATCAGATTGATAATTGGCTTGATGTCTTCATATTCCATGGTCTGTTTGTTTAGTAAGTTATGAGTTTTGCAGGGGAGGCAGTGTTTATGTGAGGCAAATTGCTCTAATTACCCATCTAATTAGCCATTGTTATTATCCACTATTCTATTTCCAGTTGCTTGAATGTATTGCATAAAATAAGATGCTTAAAGGTAAAAAATGGGCAGAGCTTGAACTGGAACCCATGATTCCTTATGCTCAGCCCCTTTCTCTACAAACTAGACTACACTGAAACTACTTAGGCCCTATCTGTATGAACTGGTGTAACAAAATCGATTTCAAATTGATCTAGTTACATCAGTGTAAACCCCTAACATTCATGCTTTTACACCAATTTAGGCCTCGCGTGTATCGACTTAGCTTTAAGTTGGCTACCATCTTCTCAGTAATGAATTACTGGTTACTCACATAAAGATAAACAGATGTAAACAAATTTTCAAATGGTTTAAGTGAATTTATGTTAGGACTTTGCACTTCTGTAACTATATTTTTCTGACACAGATTTAGCTACTTCAATGCAATTTTTTTAAGATAGACATGGCTCTCATGTAAATTGCTAAGAAGATGATAGAAATTGATTCTGCTACAGAAGCGTGAAAGCTTCTATTTTAATAAGCCATTTGGACCAGACAGGTGATGTGTTTAATTTATATTTTACAATAAATAAACAAAATAAAATAAAAAATAAATCTTTTGCAAGTATTGGTCATTTTGCTGGTGATCATTTATGCAGGAAGCAATAACTGATACAGGTCCTGTACAGTACCAAATGGAAAGATGATATTGGTATAAGAGTCTAAAATAACCACATAAAATGCTATAAAGATTTTGCTGAAAGAAGTGCACTATTCAGCATTGAAATATGAGCCTGGTAAATAACCCATTATGCCTAAATAAAGTCTGATTGCCTATTCACAGCTGAGATTTACATGAGCCTGTCTTCATTACAAATTGAACAGCTGCTAATTTGTTGCATTTCCAAAGTAAAGTTCAAATAAATTACATTTAAAGGAAAGAAAAGCCCTCTTATGAGACCCTGACTGTTCAAGTACCAATTTCTAATTAGGAATTATACTCCAATCTTGCAAGTTTATAAATGCATGTGAACTGCTGCACCCATGCATATGATCTTGCAGGCCCAGGGCCTTAGATTGTAAATTGTCTAGAGCAATGACAGGGTCTTTATTTGAATTTGTTTAGTACCTTACACAGCTTGGCCCCAATCCTGACTGGAATTTTTGGGTGTTGCTGTAATATAATAAATGAATAAAGTAATTATTAATAATGATACATCTTAGGGATAAATTCTGTACTGAATTTCAAAAATTCTCTTTGCAGTAGGATCATGTGGAATGAAAGCTCAAAATTTGGTTGTAAGAATATCAAAATTTAGAGTAGTGAATGAATGCAGGAATGGAATGAAACCTCCGTATGACCTGGAGAGATTAGAAAGGGGTCCGCAAGACAATGAATTGGGATATGACACGAATATATGTGAAATGCTACAACCAAGGAGAGGGGCTAAAAAAATAACAGACCTAGATAAAGAGATGTAACTCAGGCTACGTTTACACTGATGGCAGCAAAATCGCCACCACCAGATCGATCTTTCAGGATCGATTGAGCGGTCAGTGAGACCTGTCAATCAATCAGGAAGTCGACTGAGTAAGTCCATCCCCTCAAGTAGTATAGCGGTGAGTCGACGGGAACGCTGTTCCCATCGGCTCAGCACAGTGTGAACAGCGTGCAGAAGGGAAGCTGAGCAGTCAACGTCTGTTACGCAAACTACCCTGCGTAGTTTGCATAACTCCCGTCGACTGCTGCCGAATCGCGCGGTCAGTGTGAACCAGCCCTCAAAAGTTCTACCATCGCATTGAAGTAAGATTATCATTATCTTATCTCCTTAAAATTGTTCTAATATTATTTTGTCAAGTCACCAAGTGCTATATTTGCCATGGACTGGAATGTTTGAAATCATATAATGGTTTATGTATTTTTATAAGTATCTTCTCTTATTTCAATCAGAAAGACTATGGCAGAAAATAAACTTTATTTGTGCACATGATGCAGCTTCTAAAAAGAATTGCATCACAATTGACAATAGCATTTCTTCAAGCTCTAGCTGTCCATGTATTCAGTTAATGAGAACTTGTAAGGCTCATTGTGATATACTTTGCTAGCATCTCCTAGTAACATTACACAGGGAAGGGATGAAATCAGAACTGCAAAGTGGAGAGCAAGGTCTGAGAGAGGATCACTAGCATAAGAAGCAGTCTACACAGTGAATACCTACTTTAACAAAATGTGTGTTTAAACAAAAGCATGTTAGGAAATGGTTATCCCCATTTCTCCCTGTTTACAAAATAAAGGTTACATGTTGATATCCTGAATGGCTCTTTCTTGGGTAAAAGATTGGAGTGTTATTTCCCACCATCGCTATTTTTACTGCAGGATGGAGTTCACTGAATTTTATATATTATCTTAGAAAGAATCTTATTGCACACTGAAAGCACCGTATCTGTATAATGCTGTTACACATTTTGTAACATCTGAACAGATACTAATGCTTTCATTTACTGGACATGAAACATTTACTGGACAGACTGAAACAGACTGTCAAAGGAGCAATGGGGATACCAGAAACTAGAGCAATGCTATCTAAAACAAAGGCTACATAAAAAAAAAGAGCACAGCTATATTCAGCAGCAGATTTTCTGCCTTATGCTTGGGATGCTGTAGCATAGAAAGAAGTGAGTTCCTGTGGTGCACTGGGGTTTCCTTCTTTATTAGCTACTACAATGATTGTCACTGGACAATACTGTAGACAGTGTTGTTGTAGCTGTGCTGGTCCTAGGATATTAGAGAAACAAGGTGTGTGAGTTAATATTTTTTACTGGATCAACTTCTGTTGGCAAAAGAGACAAACTTTCAAACTACACAGAGCACAAGAGCTCTGTGTAGTTCAAAAGGTAGTCTCTCTCACCAGCAGAAGTTGGTACAATACAAAAATTTTACCTCACCCACCTTATCTTTCTAATAATATAGATATAAAGACAGGCACACATATGGCTAGTTAGTGTTACTGAGCTCGTTAATATTTATTATGGGCAGGGCTGGTAAAGACAGATTGGACAAGAATCTGGGAAGTGAAGTAGAACTGGCTGAGCAAGGAGACAGGGACTAGTAGTGTGAGAAGAGAGACTGTAACGCAGATTGGGAACCCAGAGTTGAAGACTAGGACTGATTGGTTAAGGAGACTGGGACTGTGATGAGAAGCCTTATGAGTGGAGACTAGGATTGCACAGGCAAGGACAATGGGACTGGTATAAGGAGATAAGGGGACAGCCCAGGCACATGGGCAGGAGGGAGGAGATGGGGCAGAAGGGTCAAGACTACTAGGGGTATGGTCAGTGCCCACTAAAGCACATTCCCCTCCAGAGACTGGAATGGAAGCCAAGATTCCTGAGTCTCACCATTTCTCTGTTATCAGCAAATAGTTATGAAACCTGCTGCTAAAGTGTGTGCCTTATCCCCTCTAGTTCAGAATATGACAACCTACTATTGCTATCAGTTACTCTATTTGCTCAAGTATAAAGGTCTATGTAGTGGATCTAAAGGTTCCCACCTAGATGATGAAACCTGTGGGTCTCAAACATGATGCCACATGATGGAATTTCTGTTTTTTCAGTTTGTTTTTTTTAAGAGCTAAGATATTACACTTACCCACATACACACACATACGTTAAAAGAACATGGTGCAAATTCAAGCACTCAAAAGTAAGAAAATGCCAGAATTAACGTTGCCTGTGCAACTTTAATTCTGTCCCCTTGTGCAGGTGCACTATGATTATAGCTGAACATTTTTGACAAAATGTATTTTCATTAAAATGTGCCATTTCATAAAGTCTGAAATGTTTTGAGGAGACATCTCAATTTCAATTAAGTCCTTCATAGGAAGATTTCTGTGGTCCACGGTGTACTGTCTGGTCACACACAAGAGATACCCAAAATAAAAAAACCTTATCTGACAATTCTGTTTTGTGGAAATGTTCATAAGGTTTTATTTTCATTCCACTGCAGAACAACACAAATTTCAAAACCTGGAAAGATGTCACAAAATAGTGTACTAATCCTCCATCCAACTCTAATTACAACAGTCTTTAATTACATGATCATTCAACATTTTGCTTTCTTCTTGTTGTTCACCGTGTGGCCTCAGGTCTTATTCTCTGCACACTATTCAAACATTGCTTTGAAGGCAGTTATTAATTTCCTTATGAGCTTTTCTATGGCACTCATCACTATAGTATCTTATCAATAGGCTTTCTGTAGGAGATAGATGAGAGTTATAAAGCAATATTGTCAAGGACTGGTAGCAGGGGAAGAGAAATTGTGACTCAGATGGGAATTCCAGAGTGGAAGACTAGCACTGATTGGTTAAGGAGACTAGGACTGTGATGAGAAACCTGCTGAGTGGCTACTCGAAATGCATAGGCAAGGAGGGAGCTCTTGAAAGAACAAAATGATCTGTTTTAGGCTGCTTATATGGTCATTCTGAGGAAGCTGATGCAAAAGCCAGCCCTATAACTTCTGCAGCAGGGACACCTGCACATCATTGTTTATTTATTTGCATTACAGTGACTCCCAAAGCTCCTAATCGGAATTGGGATTCCATTGTCCTAGGCACATGAGAACATAAACATGTTATTGTTCTTGCTCTGAAAGGCTTAATATTGAAGTCAAACAAGACAAAGAGAGAGTGATAAACAACAGGAGGGCAGCTTCCCACAGTAGTCTGCATAACTTGGGGGTTCAGAATCAATTAAAAGCTTTTGTTTTATAAATATAAGTAATTCCCACTAGTCCTCAATCTAGTCAATGTCAGTTGGCAATTTCCTCTCAGCATAATAGTAGAAATGAGTCTTGAGTGAGGATTTAAAGGCTGACAGGGTTGTGCTCGTGTGGACTAGTTCAGGAAGGATACTCCAAGGACCAAAGTTGTCATGGAAGAAAGCAGGAGAAAAAGGACAAAAAGATGAATGACGCTAACATCACTGGCAGACAGATGGAAGTAAGGGCAACATTATAAGCAAGAGAGAGGGAGGAGTCACAGCTCACACACTGTTTGTAGGCTTGAGTGACAGAGTGGTTGGTGCTGTTCTCAGCTGTGGTACACTGGAAGTGGAGTACATATGGCCTTAGGAGCTGAGATAAAGAGTTCAGTTCTGGCCATGTGGAGTTTAATTTAACAGTGAAACATCAGGAAGGAGATGTCAGACAGACAGGCTGTGATCCTGGATTGGACGGAGGGAGACAGGTTAAGATTGGAGAGAAAGATTTGTGAGTCAGGGGTGTAAAGATGGTAAGTGAATCCATGGGACTGAGTAAGATTACCTTGCAAATGGGTATCATTGGAAATGGGAGTGGATAAAGGACATTATTTTTGTAAGCATAAGTGTCATGGGGTGAGTGTACCCAGTCCCCCTTTTGGTGAGAAGGCGGGGCATGGGTGGCCTGTGCTTAAATCTCCCTGGCCAGTCAGAGTACCAGGGTAGTGTGGCCTAACAGCTGGAGTCAGTGGGTTCACCATTATCCACAGGGTGGTAAGGCCTAGTGGCCCAAGTCAATATGGTGGCCTTCATCTGTAGGGTCGTTTGGCCTAACAGCCAGGTGGGGTAGGTTCAGGTCAGTGGGGATCCAGCCCAACCCACACCCTGTAAAAACATGGATGACAGTGAATTTCCGGTTCTGGTTGCCCTCAGCTAAAATGGCGGATTTTGAACGTCCGGTTCAGGTTCCCTGACAAAAATGGCAGATGTAGCACTTCTGGTTCCAGCTGCCGGTGGGAAACCTAAAAACACACGGTATGTCCAGAAACATACAAAAAACAGCAAGGCACCAGCTGTGGAGAATGAACTCGGAATTCCAAAAAACTACACATTCCTGCATTGTCTTTGCTTTTACGGTAACCCCTGAGCTCCTTCCTAGCTTGACTTCTGAAGCTGCAGCCTGGATGTCGTCGGGGTCTCCAGATCCCTCTGCAAATGTAGCACCCTGCAATTCCGGGCTCTGTTGGGTGTCCGCTGACTCCAGGACAGTCGACAGAGTCCCAGCATCTCCAGCTCCAATGATCTGGGGCTCCTGTGGTTCCCAGACTGGAGCTTCCACTGCAGGTCCTTTCTCCTCGGTGTCCAGCCCCAACTGAGCTAAGCTGTTCCCTTTTATATTAGAGAATTTGAAGCATGCCCAGTAGGGTTGAAGGTGCATGGCTTCCTCAGCCTACAATGTGGAGTTAACCCTTCCCCATCACAATAAGTTTTATAGTTTGTGTTTTTTTGCTGACAATGAGAGAAAGCTTTGTGTCAGCCTCAATATCCAAGGGCTTTTCTATAATGCGTTTATCACCCATACCAAGTTTATCATTATAATGAATTTAACAAGCATACATAAAACCTGGTAAAACTGCATCAAAGGAATATCAATTTAATCCCTTCAAGACAGCTGGGAAAACAATCAGTTCAATAATCTCAAGAGGAAAATGCAAGCATGTTCAACATATTTCCCTTCTGAAGGATGTTCTCATGCTGTAGTTCACTGCAAATTAAATATTTCATTATATAAATGTTTTCCCCAAATATTATCCCATTCCAAGGGCAAGAGCAGTAAAATATCCATTAAGATTTCAAAAATATCCCTGAAAATGTGTTACCTTGTCTGAAACAGAAGGGCTAAATCCTCAGCTCCACCCAAAGTGTTAAATACAGGAAGCAGTTTTTTGAGGGGGTTGGGGTTATCTTTCTGGTCCTGTGGCCAATTTTGCACCAGCCCCAGTGTAATCTAGAACAGTCTTGTGGAAGCTCTAATACACCCTGACTGGTGTATTAGACACCAGCTGGGGATGGTTGGAGAAGAGCCATGCTCCTCCCACCCCTGTCATGTGCTCTATGCTAGTGGTGTGGCATAGGACCAGCTACACCTGATCTATGTCAGCTATATCCTATCTGAGGATTTCTCTATCCCAGGAGAATTCTACGATCAAGATGGCCCAGTACTTGGATAAGATCAGCTCATTGATGAAGAACAGCAAGCTAAAGCTGAACCTGTGAAAAAATAGTTGAGGCTGGTGGGCAGAGGAAAGTATTCTGAAAAGTTTGCAGCTACTGTGCAGTCTCCATTGGTTGATGTTTCACATCCACAATTGATCATTGCAGTCCATAGACTAGCAGTACTCTTGGATTTCTTGCTGATGCTGAGCTTTCATATAGCAAAAGTTGTGAGTAATGCTTTCTATCATCTCCATTTGGGTAGGAGACTCCATCCCATCATGGTGGACTCTCTACACTGTTCTCATAGAATTAGAATCAAGTTCAAGTCTCAGCTATATCGTGAAAGCTTTCCATGATGTGGGCCCACGACACCTAAAAGACCATCTAAAGCTCAGACAACTTCACTTCTCTGGCACAACGGAACTCTTAACAATAAAAGTAAAGCTCATTTGTGCAGGAAGGCATAACCTTCTCTGGGCACATTCCAAGACTGTGGAATGAACTCCCCCAGAAACTAAAGACTATCACAAACCTCACCACCTTCTGCTCCAAGTACAAGGTGCATTTCTTTGACCTTATCTTCTCTGACAAACACATAGCAACAGGTATATTTATATTAAAAAAATAATAACAAACCAAAACAAGACACTTTACTGCACTCGCTTCTCCTTATGGGAAGATGAGAGACAAAACAACAACATATGACAGATGTATAGTCATGTTGCACATAATACACCATTGGAAGATACTCAGATAGTATGGTGACAAGGGTGATATAACAGCCTATATAGAATAGATTTATCATCCACCAATTTAGGGCATTTTTATCTCATCTTTGCACAACCAGAACAACACAAAAGAGACTTAGCATGGGGCAGGATGTAGCTAAATTTAACTGAGAATTCTTTTGTAATGCTATTACCCCTGGAAATATCACTATTTCCTTTATTATCCCCTTTTATTTATTTGTGATAAAGTCTTTATGAATGCATATGGTCAAATTAATCACTGGCGTAACTCCTTGGGCTTCAGTTTGAACCAAGGACTTCAGTTCATTAAGAGATCTATGCATAAGTCTGTGCACTGAAATCTTTACAACATATATTCTGTGCGTAAAAATAAATCTAGCCCACCAATTCATCCAGTATCTCTTTCCACAAAGCAGGCTGGTCCCTTTCTGAAAATACAGTTTCTCTGATCTTTGAACAATCTTGTATTTTATTTAGATACACAACAGTTAATTCTGTTGAACATCAGCTTAATAGTCTGTACTGGAAAAATGCCCAAAGAGTGGACAAAGGGTACATTGGTCCCTATCTTCAAGCGCAAAAGAAGATGTACAAGAAAGTAGTAATTACTGACCCATCAAGTTAATGAGTCACACGATCAAATGGCTGGAAAGACTTACTGAGAAAAGACTTCATGAGGAACTGGAGCAACAGGTAAGTGACATCCAGTTCGGGTTTATGCCAGGAAGTTCAACAATGGATTAAGCATTTGGAGCCCAACTACTATAGGAGAAGTACAGAGAGAAACATAAGGAATTGCATTTAATGATTGTGGATATAAAGAATTCTCATGACAGAGTTCCTAGAGAACTGATACGATGGTGCCTATTATAAGGCCTGAGGCCTTGTTTTTTTGGCTAAGCGTAGGCCTTGTTCTTGGGCTAAGCAGTAGCAGCCATATTAGAAGAGACAGCAGCCATAAGTTAAGTAGCATTTCGTCACATATTCACATTCCTGAAATTACTTCAAGACAATATAATATCAGGATGTTAAGAAGGTGATACTGTCCTAATAGTAACTACCATCACCAGGTACAGAAATAGATTTTAAGATGCTTAAAGAAAACTTGGTTTGATAGCATTCTGTCTGGAAAGGAATCACTTATCAACATTTGTGATTATAAAATCTACACTTCTTATTGTTTTGTCTTTATGGTACCCACTTTATTGTTTATCTGAATTATTTCTGTCTCTTTCTTTAATTGCTTCTGTCTATTTTATAACTAAGTGTGCACTATTTAAATCAATTAAGGTGGTGGCATTTGATTGGTTAAAAGACTGTTTTGTAATGGGCTAGGATTGGTGTTTTGTAGTACTTTAGTTTAAAATGATTGATTAAAGCACAGCTAAGCAGGACCCAAGTTTTAACTATATAAACTGAGGTCCAAAAGGAAGTTCTTTGTAACCTAACTCCAGGACACAGCCTGAGAAGATCAGAGCTGCCAGACCTCAACACCCTGCCAACCATACTGTACAGAAACTGGAGTCCCCAGATGATCTAATCCTGATTGGCCACCAGAAGAAGTTTGTGGGCCTCAGTGGGAGTGGTGAGAATTGTAGGCTTTGTGTGTGTATTCTGTTTTGGTAATTGTTAATAAATAGAAAATAAGGATATTATTGTGTAAGGCTCCTTCACTGGTAAAAGATCCTGCAAACCTGTAGAGAATTACATCTGGAGTCCAATGGAATGGAAAAGGGTGGGTACTTCAATTAACCAGGTTATACCCGGAGCCTTATGGACTAAGAATGGGTGACCTGAGGCCTACAGTGTGAATTGGGTAAGGGTAGGTACATTTCCCCTGGAGCCTGATGGATTGGGAAAGGATGGGGGTGCCTTAATTTGGTTATGCTTTGAGCCCTATGGATTGAGGGTAAAGGTGGGGTGGCCTAGAGTGCAGGTAACACTGTGGTCACACAGTCTGCCAGAGACATATGCTCAGACTCTCATGGACATGTACTAAGGTACAACAGTGGTGAGAAACAGCTGTGACTACAGTGAGTCATTCACTTTGAGGGTAGGCCTATATCAAGGATCATCTTTAATCCCAATCCTTTTGTGATTATAGTGGAAACCTTGATGCAGGAGATTAGGGGAGAGACTTATTGGCAAAAAAACATGCTCCAGGAACATTATATTGTGCAATGAAGATAAATACGAACTAGAAAGGGATCTAGAGTGATGGAGGGCTGCATTAGAAGAAAACAGTATCTGAATCAGCTGACAAAAATGGAATACATTCAATGCTTCATTGAGAGGGACAATGAGAAGCCAGTAAAATTAGATGATATAGAGTTAAGTTCTGCAACTATTCAAATATCTCAGTTCAGTGCTGAGCCGTGATGGACATATGGATGTGAATGTTAGGAGTTGCATGAAGAGCACTTGCAAATGAAGGGAGTTGATAGGAAATTTCTGTGGTAAGAATATGCCATGTAGATGAAAGTGTATAAACCCATGATTGGGCCAGTTGTGATTATACAGGTCAGAATGCTGGCCAATGAGGAAGAAAGAAGAACAATTACTGCACACTGATAAAATGAGAGTGCTTAGGTGAGCCTTGGGTAAGACTAAAACTGATAGGCTACACAATTAAATGGTATTGCATAATGCAGACATCCCCATCATGGAAAAGCTGAGGGAGTATTGACTGAGATGGTTGGGTCATGTGAGATGACAAGATACAAGATATGGTGGCCAGAATATAAGATCTAGTAGTCATGGGACAAAGAATATTAGGAATATTGTAGTGGGTGCAGTGGCCTCCCTCTGAGACAGATGGGGCAGAGCCCCTGCCATCCCCTTGTCGGCAGAGCCAGGCACGCCATGCTTGCCATGCTGGAAGAAGAGGAACGGGACAGGAAGTATAAGAGGTGGGCCCTGCAGCTCAGTTGGGCTGGAACCAGAGGAGACAGAAGAGACTCCTGCTGGAGCAGGAGCCTGAAGAGGACCTCTGCAACACTGATGATTCACCAGATATGCCAGAACTACCTGCTGACAAGGATGCTGAGGATCTGCAGGGACTACCACTAGCTGTATATCCCAGGGAGATGGACGACACCCATGAAGTGCAGGTATACAGTGAGGCCTCGTAGGAAGTAGCCCAGGGATACCAGATCGTAGTCTGGTTATGGTGTCTGAATATTCATCAGCGTGTTTCAGTGGGATCCCTGCTGAACAAGAGGCAGAGCCCTCCGCTACTGTTAGGACCCTGAGCTGGGAGTAGGTGGAATAGGGTGGGCCCGGGTCCTCATACCTCCTCCTGCCAGTGCAACCCCCGGGATGGCAACCTTCCCACCTGCAGCCAAATGGCCTGCCTTTGCTGCTCTGCCCTGCCTGAGGGCCCAAGCCCCAATATTGTTACCCCACTCTGCCTAAGGGCCCGAGCCCCTAGACTGTTTCATGCTCCACCTGCCTGGCGGCCCGAGCTTCTTAGACTGTTTGCTCCGCCCCACCTGAGGGCCTGAGCTCCTTGGACTGGTTACTGCCCTGCCCTACCTAGAGGGCCAGGGCCTCAGAGGCAACTAATTCCCCTTTAATCCTGCTTTTACAGAGACAATGTAGCAAGGAGGCGTGACCTCCCTCCAGGCCTGATGCAGAGGGATGGACATGGGCATCTGCAAAGACACAGAAAAAGGTGATTTGAGGTACTGAAGGAGGACTGAAGAAGATCAGTGTCAGTTTGGAAGATACATTTGACAAAAACACTTACAGACAAAGATCTAGAGTTGCTGATCCCGACAAATGGGACAGGGCTATAGTACAGAACAATTAAAAAGGCAACACAATATTCTTTTTTATTGTCCTATGATACTTAAATAGCAAGCTAGCCCCAAAGCTGCACTGATAATGGAATTTGTGTGTGTGTTTCAAAGAGCTGCATATTAATAAATAATTAAATAAAAATCTATCAGCACATCATGTACAACATTATATAACATGAATACATTATCAGTGCATAATGTCCACCTTGTAGGATTATCCTTGCAAGCTAAGTCAGCCCCCAGTGCCACCAAAGATAAATTTGCTAACTTTCCAAAAGCAACAACGCACCTTCAAATTTATTGTATCCTAGCGCTTTCACTGACAAAAATGCAAAATGCATATTATTTCATTTAGAGAAGTTGTATGGAACCCTTAAAAGGCTTTGGTACTTCCAAGCATGGTGGATTTCACAGAGTGAACCATAAATAGCTATGTTATTGCCCCCGTCCACAAACACTTGCAGTGATTTGCATTTTACCAGTCTATCACCTGATTCTCAGCTAGCACCATCTCTTGAAGTAAATGACTGCAAGCAGTGTTTACGCTGGGAAGTAATAGGTGACAAAAAATGAAAGAACTAAAAATAAGAAGGAAAAATCACAGATGGGAGAGGGAAAGTACAGTATAATCACTGATATTGCCAGACCATCACGTCTTCCCCTTACTCAAGTTGTGCATAATAACACTGTAAAGTCTTTGGTATATGGGCAAAAGAAAGAAAGTCCTGTAAGAAGAAGGAACTAGTTAGTACTTTTTTTAAAACCTGCATGATGTGCCTCCCTCCATCAAGAATAAAAGCTTTCTAATCGGCACCTGGGCAACTTGGCTGGAATGTACCATGCTTCAAAATGCAAATATCATAATTAATGTCTCTCAGAAGATGATAATCTGAAATATCTTTTCCTGGAGGAGTAATCTGCAAACTGATCATAGGCAGATAGATATTATAGGCACATAGAAAAAAATCCTGTTAAGAAAATGTGAAGGTTGAATTAATCAAAAAACTCCAAGATTTAGGATTCATGTGTAGCTGTATTTCAGCCCTTTGTGTGTATGCATATCAATATATTCATCATATACTATTTCTCAAATTTAACACTCTCTGTATAAATATATATGTCATACAGTACATTCTCCAACCTTAATATCACACATCTCAGAATGTAGTAAGTATTGCATACTATTCTCTGCCATAGTCCATTAAAATCATGTATATGAAAAGTACATAATAAAATGGTTCTTGTACAGCATAATGCAGATTAAGTATTACAGTACAGAAAACAGTGGAAATTTATTTCAATAAATTAGCCTGTACGTTTGCAGCTAAATCAGCTTCAGAGTCAACCGCCCTATCTCCTGAACTGAATACGACAAAAGCTACACTATGCATATGTGCATGTAAATTAACAACATAGTTAACTGTCTCATCCCCTGAAATGTGCAGAGGGATAGCAGTGTTGTGGCTTGGAAAAAACATGGTTGCAAGCTAAAGGCCTGATAGTCCTTGGGTCAAGCAGGAAAACTCATGGCAGGGAGATATCAGTTTAGCTGTCCAAATGGAGTTTCTCCCCATTCATATAGAGGGGTGTTGTGGTTTGCCCATTGGAACAGGGCCTCAGAGATGGATGACAAACTAACATGACCAATTTTCAAGCAATCCATATTTTTAATAACCAGAGGCAGATGTAAGAGTCAGAGCATGGTCAGTAAACATGGTCAGTCACATCACCTTCAGCTTTTTTGAAGATAAAACGAGTTTAAAAAAAGAAAAACAAAAAATCACAGGTTTAAACAAAAGTGGAATGTCACCCAAATTGTGTTGTATATTGTGTGCAGTTCTGGTCTCCCCATTTCAAAAAAAGATATATTACAACTGGGAAATGTACAGAGAAGGGCAAAAAAATGATTAGGGGTATGGAACAGCTTCCACATGAGGAGAGATTAAAAAGACCGGGATTGTTCAGATTGGAAGACAGACAACTAAGGGGTGATATAGAGGTCTATAAAATCATGAATGGGGTGGAGCAAGTGAATAAGGAAGTGTCATGTATCCCTTCACATAACATGAGAACCAGGGGCCACCCGATGAAATTAAAAGGCAGCAGGGTTTGAAATAAACAAAAAGAAGTACTTCTTCACACAAAACAAGTCAGCCTGTGGAACTCATTGTCAGGGGATGTGTTAAGACCAAAAGTATAACTGGGTTCAAAAAAGAATTAGATAAGTTCATGGAAGATAGCCATTGATGGACCTATCAGTCAACATGGCTAAGCTTTTGACTGCCAGATGCTGGGACTGGATGATAGGGGATGGATCACTCAATAATTGCCCTGTTTTATTCATTCTCTCTGAAGCATCTGGCATTGGCCACTGTCAGAAAACAGGATACGGGGTTCAACGGACAGTTGGTCTGACCCAGTATAACCATTCTTTTTTGTTCTTATGTTCTTATTCCTTGGCAAAGTGTTGAATGCATGGGTTTTTTGACACATCTTAATGTGCTCATTGTGTGTTCAGCAGTAGCCATTCCAATTGCTATGGTGAGAAAAAGTTGACACAACATTTCCATTTCTGGTAAAACATCAAGAGAACTTGACAATCTGAAATTCAAATATCTCTGAACTCGATGTGACAAAATGAACACCTCTGTGTCCTTTGTAAAATAATACATCTTAAAAGACAATCTCGTGAACCAAGTATAAAGAAAAATACAATTATTTTCACATGAGTTTAAGAACTTCCTCCTTGACTCTTTTAAGATTATATTTTGAAGTCACCTGGGATGGAGAAAACCAAATACAGTAGCTACCTCTTGAAATCCCTGGCATCCAGATTTTAGTTCTCCAATCATATTGTCTAAGACCTCAAAATATTTCTTTTGATGGTTATCCTTTACTTCTAACACAGAATCATATGCAAATTCATCATCCATGCAGCATACCTGTCTCTTTCTGTGGTTTGGATCATTTGCATTTCAAAACCCATTGCTTCCCACTTGTTCTGAGATTCTTTTACAATTTCCTCATACTTTTCTTCACATCTGAGTTTGCCGAGTTCATTTCCTGTACTCTCAAATGTCCAGAAAACTTGGAACAGGTCACTTTTCTTTGACTGAAGGAGACTAGAGGCTGCAGCAATGATAACTAAGCTACTATGCCATCGTAACAGACTGAGGTAGAACATCTAAGCCATCAAAGACAGGTTTCTTTTTGCTCAGCGTATGTCCTCGCTATTCCTGCATTCAGAGACAGTTTCATCCTCTACACATTCAATTATACTCTGAAAATGTACTATCATTGCCTCACCGGCTTTCATCTGAGCGGCCCATCTAGTCTTGCAGAGTGCCTTTAGATGTAAAGGTCTCCTTTGTTCTTCAGAAGCCTGTTCAATTTCATCTGCTGCATCAATCCTGTCAACTTCTTCAGGGGCCTGAAGTGCATCATCAAATTCCTCTTCTCTTTGCAAAACTGTGTTCTCTTGAACAAGAATTTGAAGATAAAGATTATTTTTAGAGATAATCATAATTTTTTCCCCATCAATGGCTAGTCTGTGAAATATTTGTGTATTTCCTGCAAAGTTGAGAAGAAAATCTTCAGGTCCGGACTGATTCAGTTGTGCTGGCTTCAGCAGCATGCACTAAATCTAGGTTAATTTTATGTGCTGGGCAATGGATGTATGGTACACACATACATTTTGTTTCCCTTGACTGAAAGATATTCTTTCAGTTTTGCTTGCAAAATGAGTTCCAACCATAACACTGGCCCCATCATATCCCTGTCCAGACACATATTCAGGATCAACCATATTTACAAAATAAAACATTATTTAACTGGTCACATAAGGATGCAGCATCTGCCTCACTTACTGCCATAAAGCTTACAAAATGCTCTTTTATATCTACATTTCCTTCTATATGATCAATATTAACAAAGCAAAGCAAATTGGCCATTTGGCCAACATGAATGGCTAATATCCATATCATCTGCAATGACACTAAAAACTTAGCTTCTTGGCAGCTATTAAACATGCACTTCTGTGTCTGATGCTAAAAGACTTATAAGCTCCTTAGTAATTGTCTTGCTCAAGTATTTGATTCTCTTGGTGTCACAAATATGCTGGGCAAAAGTTGTATTATGTCTGGCAAGTCTGCTCAAATAAATACCACAGTTGTTGCTCTCCAGCACTTCACGGTAGCCATAGAAGAGGAGACCTAAATTAGCAAAGCTCTGACTGTGTCAAACAATATTTTTTAGTAATTCTTGCAATTTCCTAATATTTTCAGATGCTTGTTTATTAAAACATGCATTGACACTATGACTCTTTGCAAACTTAGAGTTGCCACATGTGACTGTATGTGTTGTTTGCTCCTCCCATGAAGAGACATTGATTTCAGCATATTCTTCCAATCACTGTTAACCATGTTGATTTTCGAGTTTCTGTATCTCCAAATAACCAATAAATGTGACAGTATGCATAATCTGAAGATATGCTATGCCTATTGACATGCAAATCTTCATGGGGTGCATTTTTCATGCTGTATAATGAAGATGAAAAATGGTGGTTTGTAGGGAAAAAAGGAAACAGTCCATTTGGCATTTCACTTTCAGTGGTCTGGTAAGGACCAATCTGTAGAAGCATACTCAATTGCTCAACTGATAAAACCAAGTCTTGAAAGCGACTTTTATCAGATGGGAACATCAAAAGTATTTCATCAGGAAGAATGCTTGACCTGCTTCATTGTTGCCCTGCTCATCTATAAGGGCTTTGGTTTTGCTCCTTTCAAGTTCATCTACAGGGTCTTTGTCTTCAGGTTTTTTTGGTTTTAAGATCATTCATGGGATCTTTGGAAGGGTCTTCAGTTGTGCTGATTTCAAGCCAAGTTTCTCAGGAAATATCATCTGCTATATTGCAGGACAGGTGGGTGCCTGTTCTTTATAAAAATGGAGGCTGATAGCCAAGGGCTGATGGCCAGAGGCAGCATTAAATACGTGAAGCCTCATGCAATTGCATCAGCCATAAGGCAGCCAGGGGGGTCCCTTGCCAGGGTGACTTACTCAGAACTGAGTGAGTGGGGCAGATGGCAGTGGCAGAGGAATACCACTGTGGCGCAGCTGCTTAGGGGTCCCATGCACTTAAAGGACCCCTGGAGCCTCAGGGGTACTTGATGGCACAACATATACCCAGCCCAGGCTGCTGCCACTTTTTACAGCTTGCTGGAATTTCTAGGAAGGAAAGAATAGCTCACTGGTCCACCTGCCCATGTTTCAATTTGCCCTGGGAGGGTGGGGCTCCAAAATGCTGGCTCTGCCATGAATTCAAATGCAAGCAGCAGGAACCGGGCTGCTGCTTTTCCTAGAGACTCTGAGTCTAGCTCTGATGGCAGCAGTGGTGGTGGTTTGCAGCTCTGCCCCACCCCTCAAGGTTCTGGCTTTTGGCGGGAGCAGTGGTGAGGGCTCTAATGGTGGAAGCACTAGTGCAGGGCCTGGACCAGAAGGAGCAGATGGCATAGCATGGAGCTGTATGGATGGGGGGCAATGGAGGAGCAGAGCAGATGTGCAGTGGCAGAAATGAGTATTGGGGGAGTGAGAGAAGTGAGAGTTTATTTGAATGTGGAACATATGATGGCATGTGGTGGCCCGCAGTAAAAAAACGTGCAGCAAGGTACATTTTTTTTTTTTTTGTTCCTCTGCTATTAGCAGATGGGAGAAGATGGCAGGGAGCCCAGGCCACGTGGGGCCCAGTCAGCATTTGCTGACCTCACTGACTGTTAAATCTGCCACTGTTAATAAAGCTAAAAATGGGGCAGTTGCCCATGTCTAAGTAGGATGCTGAGACTAAATGAGTGAAGGGAGTTTGTTTTCAGTAAGAGTAGTATTTAAATTTCACAAAGCACATAATTACTAAGGTTAAAGATTAGACAACCCAGAGTGGGTTGGGGTTTCACAAAACCCTTAGAAATTTTAAAAACACATTTTTCCCATCTAAATGAAAGCATGTTTCTCTAATTCAGTAAATGTCTTGTGGCATGCAGAAATAAATACCAATGAATCTCAGCCACATAGCCTCTGTAGTTGGATGAAATACCTCTCCCAGTTTAAGTTTTGGAAATGTTTTTCAACTTTTTTTCTCTCTTAAAGAGCCCCTTCTTCTTCTCTGAGGTCCCTGATTCTCTCTCTCTCTTTCCTTTCAGAGCTCTATCTGGCTCATTTTACTCCAAAGTCTTTTACCTTCCTTCTTTTTTCTAGTCTCTCTGCCACTGTGAGGGCCCACCTCACTTTGTCTTCCTTGCTGCTTGCTCCTCTCTGTCAGGCCGCAACTTCCTTTTCCAACGTGTTCTTTGTGTTTTTACCACATCTCTCCTCTCCCTTTCTCTCTACACAAGGCCCTTCATCTACTCTTGGCACCCTATTTTTCTTTCTACTCTTGACCCATGCCCATTTATTCCTTTTCTGCATTTCACCATACCCTCCTATCCGTTGCAGATTATACTCTTCTTCCACTTCACTGTGGACCTCTTCTGCCTATCCCCAACTTCTCTTCCCTCAAGCACAACCCTCTCTTCTGCCTTCTTTTTACCACCAGCAACCAAAATTGATAAGATATGGATCTCCTGGGAGCTATTTTAGTGGTTTTAATTACTCAGTGTAGTGGATGCAGCTATGAAATTGTTTTTTTTTTTTTTGTGGGGGTGTGTGGGAATACATTTTACATGTCTAGGAACTCTTCTCTATATGCAGAGTTGGCAGCCATTTTGTTTTCAATATTGCTGCAGCCTGTTGCACAGCAAGGACCCAGGCTATACTCTCCCTTAGGGACTTCGTATTTATTCTTTTCTGTTTGTGAAAAATTTTGTGTTATATTTCTATACCCAAAAAGAACAAAACATGGATTGTTAATCTAAAATTATATTTGTTAGGTAAAAAACAAAACAACAACAAAAAGGAAAGAGCAAAAGTAAAGTCTCCTTAGCAGAGTACAGGGTGTGTGTGTGAATTCTGTAACAGGCTACAGGCAATTCTGATCACAAAATGCAATGGTTTATAGCCGACAACCTTTGTGAAGGTG
Source organism: Emydura macquarii macquarii (assembly GCF_026122565.2). Classification (NCBI taxonomy): domain Eukaryota; kingdom Metazoa; phylum Chordata; order Testudines; family Chelidae; genus Emydura; species Emydura macquarii. The sequence goes on from NW_027131164.1 coordinate 15,763,091, forward strand.
CCACATTTACTTTTGCCACAGAATAAGAACTAAGGCATAGATCCTTAGGTGATGTTATTCATTCGTGGTTGAAGCCAATGGAGCTATGCCAATTTATATCAACTGAGGATGTAGCCCAACTGTAATATTTTGTTTTCATCAAAATATTCAGCATATTTTTCTTTAAGGGGTGGGGAGGGGAAGGTATTTTCTATTGGGTTAAAAAATTAAGGACTAGATTTTAGGCACAGCTCTGAGAAGGGTAAAGAACAGAGCCACCTCACCCCTGGGGAAGCTCTAGGAAGCATTGAACACAGTGCTTCCCAGAGCGCCTCAATATTCATTCCCCTTCACAGCAGGCCCACTGCATGGTCAGTGCAAAGTGAGGATGGGAGCCATTGTCCTTCCTCCTTGCCGCTCTTTCTTTCCTTATCAGTGCTTAAAGTGGTCTGAAAAAAGTGGGGACAGCTATAATTTTCTATAGAAATAAAAGCTACATCACATAAATTCTGCCCCTGCAATCAGCTCTGCCCACAACTATCCCCCAATCAATTCTGCCCCCTGTTCTGCCCCAGCCTCACTTCTGCTCCTCTTGCAGCTCCTGAGGCTCTTCATCCTCCTCTCCCAGAAATGGAGGGGCTTCAGAGGGGTCCCCACTCGGCTTTCCCGGGCCTAGTGTTGCAGAGGTCAGAAGGGAGGAACAGAGGGGCTGGCTGGCTGCTCACCAGAGAGGAGGGGTGAGAGGGAGCAGAGCTGCTTGAGCTGATGGACTCTCTCCTCTCCTGAGAGAGGGGTTTCAGCTCCTGGGAGAGGAGGAAAGGGCTCTGCTTGCTTCCTGCACCACTCCTGATTGAGTGTTTGCCTCAAAAGGCAGGGATGTGGAGAAGGCAGTGAAACAGGGTTACTGCCCCCTTCTACAGCAGGTCTGAAATGTACACACCTGAGGATGCTGTAGGAGTTGTATTTGGCAGGTATGTGACCCCTTTCAATCAGACATACTTTCAGCCCTGTTCCCCACGCATCTGAGAGAGACTGACACCAATTTGGTGCACATCTTGAGTATCTCTCACATGCAGGGAAGTAAAAGTGCTTCAGTTCTACCCTCCTTGCCCTACCACATTGACCAGCCAAAATGTAGTCAGCCTGAGGGAAGAATTGTGCTGTCACGTATCTAAACATTTTATGGGCATATTCTGCACACTTTTGTCTGCCATTTCCCATTGTACTGTTAAAAAAGCCACACATAAACAAGCAGCCTGGATACACAAAGCTCAAACAGTCTAGATCCCACCACTATGTTCCCCTAAGTAAATTTTCCTATCAGCTTTAGTCATTCAGATACTATGGTGATAGTTACATTAAAATGCTGATTCATAAAACAGAAACAGTTCCAGGTTATTGGAAGTTTAATTACAACTATTATTTTGAGAAACATTTGGCTTCTTATTACTATTTTGTCAATTATACAAAACAGAGTATTTTTACATGCTCATGTCTAAAGCGTTATTATCTGTGCATCTTTTAATTTCCCTTTGTGTGTTATGTTGCCACAGGTTATATTATGATTATATTGCAGGTTATATTACGAGTCAGTGTTATGCAGCATAAATTTAAAGTGACTATTTAATCTTCGTTGCAATCATGTAGTTTATTTTCAGTGCATTAGCGACAGATAGTTAAGCATATATTAAAAATTCTATTGTTGGTTGAAGTTTCAAAAGAAGGTAATGAAATATAAAAAAAAGCACAGAAAATATCATCTTCCTGGTCTGACATATTAGTATTCACAAACAGATGATTCCCATTTCGTCTGCAGTTCCTATATATATATTAAAGTATCCATTAAATAGCCTTCAGTCACTAATGGTCTTCTTGGTCCCCTTGGATCTGTCTGCTTTATGGATTCAATCTGCATGTATACTATAAAGGCTTTTGTTGCATTAACTCAGTCAATAGCTCCTTGTTGCACTAGTACAAATCACTCAGCATAGACTTCTGTTCCCAAGCTACGCTCAAGTGCATACTTTCTTATGTCAATTAAAGGCCCAGTAATACAGAAGAGAGGAAATAATCATCACAATATTTTAATATACCTTATGCACAGTACTTTTAGTGTAGTTACTATAATGTTTATCTGCTTATATCAATCTGGTATTGTCTGTCAATTCTTTTTAACCATCATCTTTAGATTAGAAGGGCTCTAATCAAAGAGTAACACATTGCCGTGTTTAGATTTTTAACCACTTTTTACCTCTAAAAAGCATTTTATTCACTGAATTTTACATTTTTCCCAGGACTTGAAAGAGAAGATCTGGAACAAATACATCTATTTTACTTTCAAGATTATAAAAATCCAACAATATACAGTCACTTGTTATTAAAAAATGCAAAAATATATATTTATAAATGTCTTCAAAGAAAAATCACGACAAAAAGAATCCATTCTTGTAATAATAAAATGGAAAAAATATCATCGATACAGGTACTATGGAAGACAATACAAAACAAGATAGCTGGAAAGAGTCATAAATAAAGCACAAACAAATGACAATGATAATTTACAATACAATCTAACAATATTGTCATTTGTATAGAATTGCAGCATATTTGCATAATACATTATTGTACATTACTAGAGTGTGAGCAACCGCTATTGTAAGGTTGCATAATAACTTCCAGTTGCTCATACATTTTCTAAACATTCACCTTTCAGGCCTAAATTCTCCAGGTTTGGCCTCTGCCCAAAAGGGGCATTTTTGTTTTTTAAGTTTAGGTGGTTCAACAACTTTTGAATATACGGAGAATGAAAAACCAGAATAGATTTTTCTTATTATTTAAAAAAGGCTCTATATCTTAGTACCTTATGGTGAATAGATCTGGCATTGAAACAACCAGGGATAGCAAGCTGACATTTGGAAATGTAATAGCCCTCTTTGAGACCAGCATGGAGCTTAACAGGGGCACAGCATTGCTGAGGTGCAGGGCTGTATTAGCCATGCCCTCTCCCTCAGTAATCCCTGGAATACTCTCAGTGCTGCTCTCAGGATTGTGGCAGACGTGGAGTAGAGATGGTGGAGCTGGCTCTGTGTCTGGGCACAAAGATCGACTGCATTGGGAGAGTGGGGACTTTTCTGGCCTGCCGCCCCTTGTGCCAGCCGAGCCAGGGGAATGATGAAACAGGCTATATTTCAGTGCAAATAATTTGCTCTGTCTCTTCCTTTAGAAATTGAATCAGCATATCATCATGCTTCAACAGCCGGTTTATAATTGTGAAACAGAGGCCTACTGAGGCCAGCTGGCAAAGGTTCACTATTCTGTGTCAGCAACTGCTAAGAGGCTTGACAAACTCACCATCCCTAGCACACCGCTTTCATAATATTTATCTGTAAAGACTAGCATGTCAGGTATTTTGTAAAAGCTTATGTCATACTGAGTCTCATAATTGTTGTGAGCTGTACATATAAATGATATTTAAGGAGTTTGTGAATATGTACTGAAAAAGTGTTTTAAAATCTGTGCCCCAGTCAGGGTGGACAAACAGGTTTTGACAGACAAAGGGATGTAGATTCACTGATGTTCCTGGGTTCATGTGTAGAGTAAGCATTGCAAGCCAACACAATGGAAGCCCCGTTTAACATATGGAGTCAACAGGAGGTGAAGGCACCTTGGAGCCAGGCCACCAGGGAGGGAACCACAGGTTGTCATCCTGACTCTGGGGACAAAACCAATGAGGTTTTGGAAATATAAGGAGAAGTAAAAAGACATTTTGTTCTCTATTCACAGAAGAAACCCCTTGAAGGAGAAGGAGTTTTCATGAACACTTGGATCTTAGGTGACTAAAAACCAGCTAGCTCTGGAAAAGACAGAATCCTTGGAGGAAAATCTATTTTATTATATAGGAAAGGTAAGTGTTAATAACTGTAAACCTAGGTTTGCGTTTTATATGTAACTATTTCTGTTTCCATTATCCTTATTCACTATCTCTTAAAGCTTAGCCTTTAATAATAAATGTATGCTTTGATGTGATAAAGAACCTGATCCTGAGTTATACCAGTCAAACTGTATATTCTGTTCCCCTGGGGACACCAAAGCTGGTAATTTCTGTGAGCATCCAGTGACAGGGGCTGGGTACTACAGAGGGGCTCGGGCACACTTACTATTAAGCTGCAAGACAAAGTGAGGGCTGGCAGAGCCTGAGGACATTGTTTGCATGGTTAACAGACTGATAGTATCTAGGAGCTGACACCCAGTTAAGGTCAAGCAAATTGTCTTTTCATTGGAGATGGGGTAACAAGATGACTCTCAGTCCCGGGCACACCTGTAAAGTGTCACACTCTTTCTTTAGGAAATGAAATGTTTTTAAAATCGTCATGTGGCCATACTTGAAACAGCCTGTTTATAATCAGTGTAAGTCTATGTGGGCTGGGGCACTGATTACCCAGTCCACAAAATAAGAGTCAGGCAGCCTTCAGTCAGCTGTGATTCCTTGCCTTATTCCCAGGACCACCTTTATGACAACATACAAGGAGTCAGACAGAACAAAACCAACAGTAGCAAAATAAAGACAGCAACTACAACCAACAGTCTCCACATACAGAGCTGTAGATGGGGCTCACAGCCAGCTGCCCCCTACCCCAAAAGCCCTTCATATTTCTCCTGTGCCTTCTAATAAGTCAGAGCTGATTGGCTGCTGCATTAACCTTTTAGGGTTAGGGCTGGGGGCCTTGTACACTGTCAGAGTGCTACACTTGTCTTTTTAATTGCACATACTCAATGGTAAATTAAAACAGAATTGAACTGATTTTTTTATGTTCTATTCTCTCAAAATGCATATCAATATATAGCTGAAAATGTAAATTGTTGGATCTGAAAACATGTGCTAAAGGGCTATCTGGCAGTTTAAATCATAAGTACCCACAAACATAACATTTTTAAAAAGATTATGGTCTAGATTCTCTCCTGCACTAAGATCTGCATGGTGCAGGAGTGCGGTGGCCATCAGGGAGCAGATTATGTCTCCCTAATTCCCATGGTGCATTTGTGCCAGCTGCAGCCCATTGACATAAATTAGAACAGTTTAGGGTCTATTCTAAAGTACATCAACTGGCTCTGCTCTGCCCCCTTAACACTTTCCCTCCATCTCCTATCCCAGCATGGGGAGATAGTTGGTGTAGATGCTAGCTACACTGCTTCATAGCAGCTGAGGCATCCCATATGCCTGAGGAATTCCCAGTTTGCCAGCGCGGGATACATTGTGTAACTATGCTGAGCACATACCATGGAAAGAAAAATCTGACTTTACGTTTCTTCATGTCCCCCCACTGGCATAATATATACTACTTCATTAAAACATACATTTCTCTTTCTTCCTCCCCTCTTCTTTTGTAGAAATAAAACAAACAAACAAACAAAAAAACCTTAACTGATGTATCTGAAAATTAAGCTCTCGTGGAAAATATGCAATACATTCTCCTGTTGGCCTAGTAGCTCTCTTCACAGAATTAACTTCCTGGAAGGTGATTTGTGTGTCAAAAACAGCCATAAACACATTTAATACCTTTTTTAAAAAATATATTTTCTCAGAATTATGTATTTATTTGCTTTTGCTCTCCGCCTCTCTCTACCCCCACCCTGCTTCCCTCTCTGTTCTGCCACAAGATTTTCAAAACAGTACCTGCTCTAAAAATTACTGTCTTCCTAATAAAGGTACCAATTCAGCAAGGCCCTGAAGGACATGCCTAACTTTAAGGACATCAGTGGTCCCTGAATTTAAGGGGAACCCTCACATGCTTAAAGTTAAATGTGTATTTTGTTGAATTAGGGCCAAAATCATTAACTGAGTTCACTAGCCCTATTTATAAAGGAGGGTGGAAAATGTTGCAACAATCTTAAATATTTTTTCCCCCTCCAGTCTTTCCAGGGTGGCTAAATAGGACTAACTTCGTGGAATGAGCCAGGCGGGACAATATCCCCTCAAGAATACTCTCTCTCCACTTACTGACAGAATGAGCATGTCCCCATTGTGAATATTCCCACCCTGGGCTGGGGGACATTGCACTATCCTCCATCTTCTCAAGTTTTTGCTGAAAAGTCAGGGCAGGCTGAAGTTGTATTAAACTTTCTTGTGGCCCTTCCTCTGCATGTGTAAAGAGGCAGGTTGCCCCTGATGTGGTGTGGAGGCATAGGACCCTGGCATTGATGACTTTGTCTTCAACCCCCCCAGGGTCTGTACATATCTAAGGGATGTGTGGGTTCTGGGTATAGAACCTTGTGTTCATTGCATGGGGTCAAATACTCTTCCTCATTGCCAAAGATGATATGATTTGGGGGAAGTTTCATTAGAGGAGCACTCATTAGGGGAGTTTGCCCTGGCTTAAGGCCCTGCCATTCCATATGGACTGGAGGAAGCTGATGACATGACTTTTAAAAAAAAGGTAAACAGAAATGAACTTACAGACCTGCTAGTCAGATTTCTTTCCCAAGTAAAGTACTGCACTCACTAATTATTATTAGTGGCCCTTTTCAATCCAAATGGCTAGTGAAACTTCAGGGCACTGGAGGATGATCCAGCTGGGAAGAAATGGATGATGAAGTCAGGTATTTTCTTTGAGGCAGTCTTATTTACAAGGAATGTAGAAGGTCCTGCTTCTCTGAATACAGGAGAAACCAGAAACAAAAGAATAGTTTCTTAGCAGGGTCCAAGCCTCTTGAGCCAACACCAAACCCAAAACACTTTCTTTAGCTTTTTTAGAGTTATACACTCTGCTCAGATGCTGCTGCTTGACTTTCTTGATATTTTTGTTCTGTCTCAGTTTGTGTCTTCACCTCAGTTGTCCTTTTCACACACACACACACACACACACACCCCATACCTGGTCATCAGAATATCCAGTGTAACTCTCTACTCCCATGGTGCTAGTTTCTGGTCAGACTAGGGATTGTTTGAGCTGTGGCCCCTTAACTGTCTCACAAACGATCTTAAGTGAAAGGCACATTCATGCATTATTTTAACTCAACCCATAACAAGGTCTAACCCTGCTAATAATATTATTGTTGGCCCTCTGCTGAAGGGTATCCAGAGCCTTGTAGGTCAGCTTCCCAGTGAAGGAGAAGTCAGTGATGGGTATAGTCTAAATGTAAATTGTTTATTTACACGTATACAATAGTCCAGGAACAGAGATGGTCACAAACAATATACAGGGCAATCCCTTCTTTCAAGAGTCTCAGCCCAGCACCAATATCCGCTCCCAGGGAACAACTGTGCCTCAAGAACTGACCCTGATTAGAGACTAAGGCAAAGAGCAAATTCTCCTGCTGCTCAAACATCTCCCTTTATCCAGAACCTTGCATAAACAAAACCACCACCACACAGCACGTCTACATAAGACTGAACATTTAGTCACTTGCTATGAAAAAGAACTTGGAAGACTATGTGTAATAATACCGCCTGATGACGGCAGCCAAATAAAACATTTATTGTTAGTTTATTCTATTTATTTTATTATTTGTATTGCAGGAGACTGAAAAGGCCCCCATCAGAATCAGGTCCATTGTGCTAGGCTCTATACAAACACATAAAAAGACACAACTCTTGCTCTGAAAAGTACACTGTCTAAATAGGCAAGACAAGACAGGCAAAAGGTTGTAGGGGGAAACAGAAACAGAGAGGAAAGCAGAGAGGTAAAGTGACTTTCCCAACACAGCACAACAGAGACAGACCCATTCCCTTGGTTAAGTGCGATAATTCTGTTTAAAGAATCCTCAGAATCTTGAGGATATAAAACAAAAGTGTTCAACCTATTATTGAACATTTAAAAAAGGAAATGGATACTCTGTTTGTAAGAGTTTGTCAGAAGTATATAACTAACCTGTTCACACAGGCACCCCATGTTTTGTAAAACTAACTAACTAAATGAAAAAATTCATGCAGAAAGCTGAAAAGAACTAAGTGGCATCAGTCGAAGTCAAGTGTCATACAAAATCTAGTATCTTATTCCTCTTACTTGTAAAGTACGTGGATCCATTAGGTTCAGGCTAATATTTTTTCAAGAGCAGTACAATTTTATTTTAATTGAAAGCTGGAAACTTAAGCAGATAACAATGCATGCAGGGGAAAAATATGAAGCTAAAAAGCATGAGGGCCCAATTCATCTCTGATATAGCTTTATCGAAACCACTATAGTTAGAGTGAATTTGACCAAGAACACTTTGCACAGAGCTGAAGTGTGTGTGTGTGTGTGTGTGTGTGTTTTAAAAGAAGGGAAAAGTGTTCAGTGTATTGCTAAATGAATTTTATCTTTTTGCAAGACTGAAGCATGTGGTAAAAGTATGCATCTGACGAAGTGGGTTTCTGCCCATGAAAGTTTATGCCCAAATACATTTCTTAGTGTTTAAGGTGCCATAGGACTTTCGTTGTTGGGGTAAAAATAGTTTCCCTTGCTAACATGTAGTTCTTCATCACTTCAACTTTCTCAACATCTTCCAAGATAAACATTAGATGCTTTAACAACTTTTTGTTCTTTTTTAAGAAAATAATTATGGTATAATTTCTTCTCATTCAGACTCTAAGCCTTGATTAGAGATATGCAATCTTGCATTCAAATAAAATATACAATTTTGTGCAATAGACGCATGGATTCATCTTACTAAATTACAGCAAATTGTCCAATTTTGATTTTGTGGACTGTGTGTAGTTAGGGTAATCAGCTTACCTGCACTTTACCTCTGCATATACTATAGAACCCCTAGTAATGAATTTCATTTTAATCAAAAGTCTTGGAGAAATCTTGTGATCTCACAGAAGACTTCTGCTTAGAAAACATGTCACAAGACAGTAATAGGAGGACATAGACCTTCTCTTAGAACTTCTATAAATCAGGTTCAATTTAAAAACAAAAAACCCAAACAAAAATAGATATGACAGACTCTTTGGGAGAGGACAAGCCAATGAAAAGCACCAGCCAGAACTTGCTGGACTGTGTCCCTGATTATCCAAACCCACAATTATCTTATGATTTCACTAAGGGTTTTTTTCCCTGAGGGTTGCAACCCCAACGGGGTCAGAAACAAGTGTCAGAACTATTTTGCTATATGGGAAGGGAGGCCTGACTAGATTAGGTCTTAGCTACAAATAATTTCCATCCAGGTATAATATGAAGCCAGAGGTCTATATGACAACCTAGCATCATTTCTATAAAATATAATAAAAGTATTTGGGAAATAAGTCCAAGTAAGTGGCCCTGTAGAGAATCTTTGCTTTTCTAATATTCCAGAGAGAAAATTAAGTTGCTCATTGGAAAGCCCAATGTGTACAGCCTAGTTTGGAAAGTAATTTCATACATTTGTGATTCTTTATCAGGAAAATCTTCCCAAGGTCTGCTGTGAATTTTGTTTCCTTCACTCACAATCATTCCTACTCTCATCCTTTTATCTATGTGAGTCTGAACATAATTACTTGAATAGGTTTATTCATGTAATTTAATAATTTAGTTACATCCTCATTGAACATTTTATTAAATATTATTATTTACAGTAGCTTATTATTCAGGCTAGTAATAATTTTTGCCCTTCTTTGCCCTAATGTCCCTAGAAGCATGGCAGTTCTACATGAAGCTCATTGAGATGGTATACCAAGGTTGTGGAGGCATGGGCAGAGGCTGGAGGAGGCCTAAGAGATTCTTGGCATGGCTACAGAGGCCAAAGGACCTTATATAATCCTTGAGCTCATTAGCCTGGACACCAGAAACTGCTTTAGACCAGATTCCAGGTCTTGAATGGGCCAAAATGGACCAAAAGCAGTGCATCATGGCATAGTTTCAAAATCTGAGATCTAGATTGTCCCTGCAGACCACAGAGACAACGTATGCGATAACAAAGACTATTCTGTAGTCAGAACTCAGAGTTGGGTTGAGCACGCACTTTATTCAGGATTTGGCAGATCTGGGTTGTAAACAGGTTCAAGATATTCATCACTGCAGGACAGGACAAATCGCCTTTCTGTTTCTCATCTGCATGGGATAGGTCACAACAAAAATTGAAGAAAGCAAAGAAGAGACCAATGGACCTGATGTTGGTTAAAATATGTAGCAGTCCATTGGTATTCCAGGTTCTTATAGCCCATCAAGACTAGGACTGGAATTTTTCTAGGAGGTGGCACCACCCCTTAAAAGCTGCTTTGACAGACAGTGTTATTGCTGCAGAACATTGCTAGTGCTGCAGAGTTGTTAGTGCTGCTGTTCTTGGAGCTCTGGTGTTAATTACACTAGCAGATAGTTAAGCATGTTGATTCAGAAGACATCAGTGTTGTTCATAAAAGAAAAACCACAGATTGGGTTCAGTGGCAAAAGCACTCAGCTAGGATTATTGTCAACAAAGCACAGTACTAGTGCCTTGGCTCAGTGGTTACAGGTACACTAACATGTATATGCTCATGACAGTGGTACCAACTCAATCAACATAACATGATGCTGTCCCCTAGGCTAGCACAAAGATGCCCCTCCTACGACTTCTCCTTTTATATATCGATACAAACAAGATACCTATTACATTCCATATGTTGCTATCATCCTTGTGCCTGCTAGTTCGAACAAAATACTTTCATCCATTATCTGGTATCCCCTTCTTATCTTTATGAGAGGTCACTGTGTTCCTGTGCCATCTTTTGGGAATTTGTTACATAGTTACTTGAGAACTCTAAGTGTACGTCTCAGATCAGGAAAATCCTTATTCAGCTAGCTGACACCTAGTGTGTTACTATTCTGCCAAGGCCAGGCCTAGTCTGGTTCATACTCTTAATTATGCCTAGGGCTCCAGCAAGGCCTGCAGCCTACAGCTCCTTGTCTCAAATATTGTAATTTTCCCTCTGTGGTGTTTAGCTTCTGAGAATAAACAGCATGGGGTGGATTTGTTTATAGGGGATCTGCATGTTGAGAAAATACTGCACCTATGGCACAGTTCAAGGTGTCTGTCTTGATCATAAATGGTTTAGTGGGATCTGGGTGAATCAGGATAGGTGCCGAGGTGAATGCCTTCTTCAATCAATCAAAGGCCGACAGAGCTTTTGTGGACCAGGTGAATCAGGCCTTTCTTTTGCAGGTATGCTATTAGGCTAAAGAATTCTTTAATAAATCATCTGTGAAAATTGGCTAACCGCAAGAATATCTGATGCCCACATACATCCTTGGATGCAGTCCAGTCGGATAATGCCGCTACTTTATGCGGGTCCATGGTGAGTCCCTCCGGCAAGAGGATATATCCGAAGAATTCCAATGTCCGTATCGAACTTGCATTTCTTGAGCTCTGCATACAGATGGTTTTGGCAGAGTGTCTCCAAGTCAGTGCACACATCCAGACATTCAGAGAAAGTGAGGATGTTATCCAGGTAAGTACCTGTAGTTCGGTTTTGGAGAGGGAGTAAATGGGGCATTCATAGCTGCAATGAGGTGGTTAGTGTCAGCTTTCTTTTTATTGAATACATCAGCATAGAGTCGATATTTCACAAGCATCCCTGAAGCAGTTAGGGATGTCATGGGGGTTTGCTGAGATTGCCTTTGGATCCTTTTTCCATATTGGTGAATTCTTCAAAGGACCGAATAAGCCACAAGGGCTTGCTAGTCCCAGGCTGGCTCTCAGAAAACAGGACTTCTTGTAAGATGGGGAGTCAGAGCATGTCGTGCCAGACTACTAGCAGATGTGCAGATCACGGGCAGCAACCCGGGAGACAACTGGTGAACGTGGTGCACAGATAAGCCCAAAGTGGAGGGCTTGTCCTCGAGGTAATGTCTCAAGGCTTGTCCTCAAAGGGTAATAACCTCTATGAGTAATTGGTGGATGACTGGTTCCAATGGAAGGAGTGACTCATCTATAGACTCCACTAACTTGGGGGAGTCCTTTTACTGGATGGGGAGATAGTGTGCTTGGGTGAACTCCAGATACATGACATGCCTGAGGTACCCAAGTCCACCAATGCCTCTAGACTAGTGTCAGGCATTGCAGGGTGCAGGAGCTGGACAGGGACATGGAGAGGTGTTGGGAGCTGATTGGCCATCACCAGGCTACCACCAGACAAGTGTTGCTGTGGGCTGTGAGAGATAAAGGAAGGGCACCAACCCAACCCAGACCCTCTCAAATCTATTCTTCTCCATGATGGAGAGGTGGGGCCAGACCTGATCAACTTGCAGGAGTTCAGGTAATAGAGAAGTGACTGGTGATGGGGGGACCAGAGCTGGCAAGGATGGCAGAAGCCAGGAGAACCATCTTTTTTCTTGGCAGCATTCGATCAGACATCTGTTGAGCTTGTTGCATAGGTCAACTAAGACACCCAGGCTGGATGGGGATTCCACCTATGTCAGCTCATCTTTAATATCATTGGTTAGGCTGAGCCACAAATAATGCTGGGTGTCCTTGTTCAACTTGGTGTCTACTACCAGCATTAGAACTCTGCTGCATATTTAGCACCAGGCCAGCGTCCCTGCCATAACACCCAAAGCACAGCTTCAGCTATATGCTTGCAATTTGGGTCAAAGATCACCACCACCTTAGCTGAATAAAGTCCGCAACTTGTCCAGAAGAGGGCTTGATTTATCCAGAAGTGGTGATGTCCGTGATAGGGTCTCCCCGGTAAGCAGGCTGATAACCACTCAGGCTTGGTCAGTGGGATATAACTGTAGGCATAGCAGAAATAGGAGCTGGAACTGATTTAGGAACCCATGAAATTTGTCTCAAACTCTGTTGAACTTGTCAGGTGGGGGAGCTTGGGCTTGCTGAGACTGGGAGTTGGAAATGAACATGACATAGCTTGAGCTTGCAGGACCATGTTCAGCACCTACAGGGTGGCAAGCTGGCACCATCTCTGTCAGAGACACACTGGCCTTCGTAGAATCCATGCACATAGTTTCAGTACCAGTTATCTTATTGTTTATGTTGGGGCTGCTCAAACTGTCACTGATCAGGATGTGAGCAGTCGTACTTAGTGGTTGAAGCAGCTGTCGAGCCCAGTAGTTAGAGCAGGAATTCAGAGCCCAGGGAAAGAGTGAGAGTCAGAGGCCAGATATCAGGGCCAAGAGGCAGAACCAAAGTGAAAAAAAAGTCAGGCATCAGAGCAGAACTGGGTTACCTGGAGTGAGGTGAAGCAAGGCAGGAGCAGGACTGGGAACAAGCAGGCACGGGAGCTATTTCAGCCATCACCAAATGTTTGAACAGCCACTGAACTGCTGCTACTGCAGGGCTTAAGACCCAGTTTGCTCACTCCTCCCACCAGTCAGGCAGTCTGGTCAATTAGGCAGTCTACTACCAGGCCAGTTGTGCTCAAAGGTTGCCCAGAGACTAATTCTGCTGCAGACCCTGATTCCTGACAGCTCCCACCCCATTTCAGGGGTGATGTGTTTTTTTATAGCTTCTGAAACATTTAGGGACCTATTGTGATGAAAGTCTAAAAAGCATAAAATATTATATTTTAAAATATGTTTCTTCAGAAGTAAAGACATATATTACAGGCCAGATTCTCCTCTCACAAACACTGGCACAAGTCAGCAATTACTTCACTGAAGTCATTAGAATGTTATTGGTTTAAAAGTGGTGTACATGAAAGGATAATTGAGCTTTACATCTCCTAACCTTGAAATGCCCTGTTAATTATTTTGGGATAATGTAGATCATCTGAAAGTACCCTCAGAAAGGACTCAGCTGGAATAAATTGAAGACTCACTTGTCTTCCAGCTACATTATAAAGGGAAACAAAAAATGAATAAAATGTGATTTTCCAAGTGTGGTTTTGATTATGCCATTGCATGTACATTCCTTATTTGGTGGTTTGCTGCATTTGGTCTAGCAATCATCGCTGAAGTGTGATGAACACTGTGGGGTAGAAATATCAAGTATCTGCTGCACCCACAGGAGATATTACAATTTAAGGTATAAAGAAAAAAATATGATTTTCCAAGTCTCTACTTTTGAAATTCAATACACGTTGAAATCTGTGTACAAGGGCCATTGATTTTGATCTTGTTCGGTGTTCACAGTCAATGTCAGAAAACCCACTACTGTAAATGCAATGCTTGATTCTGATCTCATTTAAAGTCAGGAGGAACTCAGCTTAAGTTAAAGAAGCTAACTAAAGTGGTGTTAAACCAATATACATGAGATCAGAATTGGGTTGATAGTCTTTTTGAAGCAGTGTGGATATTGTACTTCTTATCTCCCTCCAAAGATAAACCAGATGACCAAGATCATCTGCTATAAGAGCCTCTCCTAATCCTGAAGGGCCTGTTACTGGTCTTTGGTAAGAACTTTTAGGTTTAGGTGTCTCCTAATAATGCCAATAAACTGTTAATTGTTAAATTTTTGTTCACTAAGGACTAAGCGCTCCCTCTGAATCCATCATTATTTTGCAAGCCCTATTTTATACCTGCAACTAATGCCCTCTAGCTAAAATCTTCTCTCACATAGGCCTTGATTCAACAAATACTTAATACACTCATAATTTTAAGCAACGTATATTCTTGACTGATGAAAAACGCTATAGGAGAGCTAAATAATAAGGACCGTGCTAAATTGGGGCCATAATTATTAATCCTGGGCATAAAGGGGACTTTCTGAAAGACTCTTAAAGGGACCAGCTGAGATTTTCTAAGCAGCTGAAGGGAATTAGGAGCCTAATTAATGGGCTCTAAGTGCTTAACTTCCTTCAGCTCCTTGGAAAATTCCAGTCACTACATGTTGATACACAGCTGCATTCCTAGGAGACCATATGCAGTGGAGGGGAAATCTGTGAAGTTGTAAAGCAAACTAAATACCTTAGTATACTGGGGGGAAATATGAGGGGTCAATCTTCCACTTTCCATTTAGAGGTGCAGTATATGCTGTCTAGTGTCACTTTTGGACAAAGAGCCAATGTAAAAGGGCTCCTCCATACCTCATATCTCCTTTAATGTCAGTAGCACTGATGGTGGTATTATAACTCAGGAAGCACAAGCAACAGGATTCTGGCTGTCCCCTGTGCAGGTGTGCAAAGATTCCCTGCTGCCTCTGTCTCTGTTATTCACCCACAGGGAGAGCCAGAAGCACCTGTTATGATATGGGAGCCTTGCCAATAATTCCTAGTATGTAAACGTGACTTTTTCCTTAATATTCAAAGTCTCTTTGCACTCATGCCCAGTCCACTGAGAGCTGCCTCTGCTCACCATAGCAAGCACAGTGTAAATACATAAATAATTTCAATTCCACAGAAGAAATGGAGCACTCCAGGCAATGCATTTCCAGATAACTGCACTTCTCAAATAGATTAAATCACTCAGACTTCAGGTTTAAACTTTACACACTAGCACACCTGGGATCCCTGGATGAAAATGATATGTAAGAGTTAAGTATTATTATTATTATTATTATTGATTGTATAATTGCCCAGCATTGCACTGCCACAGCTTCCTGCTGCTTTAATCTGTGTAACACTGAAGGTTCATTAGTATGGCGTTCACTCTCAGTTGCTGGTAAGCATATAATCAGAAAATGATATCTAGTCACAAAGTAGTAAGTGATCCAAAATGATAGGCGCAAACAAAGCTTTATTATTTGGCTTAATGGAGGTCTATTCCGGTCCGAGGTATGTATGTGCTGCTCCCTCAGACATCTGCATGCATCTAAAATTTGCCCCAGAAGCTCAAAAGAGATCACTTTTCAGGGGCTAAGCACACAAAAGCAGTTAAATCATTCATAGAGCTTTAAAAATATTATTTTTCTAAGCTTCACAACCACCCTCCCCAATGAGTTGCAGAGTAAGTATTATCCCCATTATTACTATTATTTAATACTGTAAATGAGAAGTCAAGCATCTTGCTCAAGCCTAGACCAAGTGCCAGTACCAAAGCTTAGATCTGCTATGCAGAAAAACAAAATAAAACAGAACACAGCCTCAGAGTCCATCTCAACTGATTTTACTGTATAAATGCACCTTTTGTTACACTGGTGAAATCAGTGGAGTTACAATGGGTTAACATGGGTGTAACTCTGATTGGATATTAAACTAGAGCTGCCCGGGAATTTTATCAGAAACTCTTTTGATGAGAAAATGCCAGTTTGTCAAAACTGATGCATTTTTTCAGAAATGTATTGGTTTTGACTAAACTTTAATCAAGATGATTTCTCAAATCCAGGATGTAATTTCTGGTTAAAATTAGTGAAAGACAGACTGACCAACCACAGAATTGCAGCTAACCTGGCAGCTAAGGCTTTTGCCTGGGATGTAGAAGAGCCAGGTCCAAATCTGTGTTTTGCCTGATTCCATATAGAGCTCATTTAGAATTCTGTGTACCATTCTGGTCACACATGTTCAGGAAAGATTAATTCAAACTAGAACAGGTGCAGAAAAGTGCTACTGGGAAGATCAGGGGAACAGAGGGCCTCTCTGATGGCAGGAGACTGGAAAAGGTTGGCTTGTTTAGGCTAGCAAAAAGATGTCTGAGAAGGAATATGATACATCGAGGCAGTAGGGAAAATAAACACTGGAGAGGGTGAAGAACTATTTAAACTAAAGGACAATGTTGACACAAGGACTAATGGGTTTAAAATGGCCATGAACAATCTCAGTTTGGAAATTAGAAGGTGGTTTCTATCCATCAAATGAGTGAGGTTCTGGAACAGCCTTCCAATTGGAGTTCTGGGGGGCAAATCTCTAAACTGTAGTTATAAGAGACAGCTGGACAAATTGATGAGTGAGATTGTATGATGAAGCTGTTTGTGATCAGAGGGATCAGGGCTCACCAGCCCTGGGGCTCACTTCTAGTTTATGTCTTACATTCCTGAAACTCATGCTTCAGGGTTTCAGCTGGCCAGTGGCAGGGCTCAGAAAGGGATTTCTACCTCCCCTTCACCGTCTCCAATGTATTCTGGCTGAGTTTTTTAAAACTCTTTCCTGTGAAGCAACAAGAAAGGCTGCAGCTGGAGATGGGAGAATAGAGGTAGACCAATGCTCTGAGGTGGCACCAAACATTCTTTCTCTCAAGTGCTTGGCTGTCTGGCTCTTGCTCATATGCCCAGGGTCTAACTGATTGACATATGTGGCATCAAGAAGGAATTTCCCCCCAGGTCAGATTGGCAGTGGCATTGGGAGTTTTCCACCTTCCTCTGCAGCATATGCGGGCAAATCATTGGCCAGTATTATCTGGATATATCTCACTTAATAATTTCCCTGCAATTGTGAGGGCCACGAGCACTGGTGCACCTCAGTTCCTCCTATTCTCTGCCTGTGTCACATAATAGTCTAGTCTCCTGTGTGTTGTAACACTTTAGGTCTAATTTCAGTTGTTGAGTTTAGTGTGTGAGTGCTGCATGATGCTGGCGGCCTGCGATATACAGGAGGTCAAACTAGATGGTGGTCCCTTTTGGCCTTACACTCAATGATTCTATATAAAGTGCAACCAAACCTTCTGAAGAACAGCACAGTAGCAGTTCTGGTTGCCAGCTTTAGAAAAACAGAAATGTTAATGAACAATGTTTTCCTTCTATTCCTTTTTCTTTGAACAACAAGCTGAGATAGATGTTCAGTAGTTACATAATCATCTAAGAATACTGAGATTAATCATGTTATGAATATCGTATGTGACCTGATCAGTGAGGTGAAATTATTGTGTATTGGGTTAAAAAACTTTCCAGTATCAATGCATTCTTCTAGGGGGCTGTGGAGAATGGGAGGGGAAGCAGGAAGCAACATGTTCTACAGATAAGAACATCCTGGTATTGAAAGACAGTGGGGGGAAGTTATTGACTCTAAGGATCCTATAGCCTATCTCCAACAAAGAAGCAAACCTTGTTTTGCTAGGCTAGGAGCCTGGAGATCAAAGGACACCAGACAGTTAATAACAGGTTCATAGTTTCATAGCTACTTGAATCACAGCCCAAAATGCTTAGTAGTTACTACTATAGTTACTAGGGCTGGTTGAAATGAAAATGTGCCATTTAGGTCAATGTATTTCACAGAAAATATATGGCATATTTCATTCCAAAAAAATTTTTTTTTCCAGAATTTGTCAGTTTTCTGATTAAATGAAAACCAAAAAACTTTTTCTTTTCTCCCTTCTCTTAACCTTTTTCTCCTCCCCTGTTTTGTTCTCACTGGAAAGGGGAAATAAAACAGTAAATGTTAGAGATGGCTTCAATGTTTTAATCAAAACACTTTTTTGATATAAAATAGCTGAACCAAATTTTTTTAAAAATCCGGGAAACAAAAAACCATGATAATAATAATATCTAGCTCTTACATAGCACTTTTTATCTGTAAATACCAAAGTGCTTTACCAAGGATGTTGATATCATTATCCCTATTTTAGAATTGGAGAAACTGAGGCATGGAGACGTAAAATGACTTTCCAAGATCACCCAGTTGACTAGCAGCAGAGCAAGGAATTGAACCCAGGTCTTTAAGGCTTCTGCCCTATACACTAGGCTTCACTGTTTACCAATGTTCAGTGTAGGATAGTAGGGTAAAATCCCACTAGCTTTTCTTCTGCCACAAATGTACAAATTGTGGAAAAAGCATCAAGACCATGAGATATTGTGGAAAGTGCCTGAGAACTAGATGCAAATAACATCAACTGTACTTATAAAATTCAGGCTCAAAAGTGCAATGTTCATTTGTGGAGAAGGACACAGAATCAGAAAGTGACTTGGAATTAGGGAAGGAATAATCAGAGTAGTGGCTTAGCTCAATCACAAAATGAGTTATTTTAGGATTATATAGTAAATCAGTAAATAATAAATTAGTAATTTTAGGATTACTATAGTAAAAAGCACCAATGGACTTTTTCAGACAACAGCATTATGAATTTTAATGTAAGGATGGTGGCACAAACCACACTGTTCAGACATACCATGGGGTTGCATCTCTGACCATCTTGGCTAATAACCATTGATAGATTTATCCTCCATGAATTTATCTAATTCTTTTTTTAATCCAGTTATAGTTTTGGCCTTCACAATATCCTCTGGCAACGAATTCCACAGGTTGACTGAGCTTTGTGTTAAGTAGTACTTCTTTATGTTTAAAACAAACATGCTGCCTATTAATTTTATTTGGTGACCCCTGGTTCTTGTGTTATGTGAAGGGGTAAATAACATTTCCTTATTCACTTTCTCCACATCATTCATGATTTTTTAGAGCTCTATCATATCTCCCTTTAGTCGTCTCTGTTCCAAGCTGAATATTCCCAGTCTTTTTAATCTCGCCTCGTATGGAAGCTGCTCCAAACGCTTAATCATTTTTGTTGCCCTTCTTTGTACCTTTTCCATTTCCAACATATATCTTTTTTGAGATAGGGAGACCGGAACTAGGTGTGGATGTACCATGGATTTATATGAGGGCATTATGATATTTTCTGTCTTATCATCTTACCCTTTCATAATGGTTCCTAACATTGTTAATTTTTTTCGCTGCAGCTGCACACTGAGGGGATGTTTTAGAGAACTATCTATGACTCCCAGAACTCTTTCTTGAGTGGTGACAGCTAATTTAGACCCCATTGTTTTGAAGGTATAGTTGGAATTATGTTTTTCAATGTGCATTACTTTACATTTATCAATATTGAATTTCATTGGTCATTTTGTTTGAACAGTCACCCAGTTTTGTGAGATCCTTTGTAACTCTTTGCAGTCACCTTTGGATTTAACTATCCTGAGTCGTTTTGTATCATCTGCAAATTTTTCTACTTCACTGTTTAACCCTTTTTCCAGATCATTTATGAATGTATTAAACAGCACTGGTCACAATACAGATGGTTTGGGGATCCCAGTATTTATCTCTCTCCACTGTGAAAACTGACATTTATTTCTATCCTTTGTCTCATACCTTTTAACCAGTTACTCATCCATGAGAGGATCTTTCCTTTTATCCCAGGACTGCTTATTTACTTAAGAGCCTTTGGTGATGGGCCTTGTCAAAGGCTTTCTGAAATTCCAGTTACACTATATCCACTGGATCACCCTTGTCCACATGTTTGTTGGCACCCTCAGAGAATTCTGATAGACTGGTGAGGTCTTATTTCCCTTTGCAAAAGCCATGTTGATTCTTCCCCAATGAACTGTGTTCATCTATGTGTCTAATAATTCTGTTCTTTACCATAGTTCAGTGGTTTTCAACTTGCAGTCTGTGGACCCTTGGGGGGTCCGCAGACTGTCTAAGATTTCCAAAAGAGTCTCCCCCCCATTCAAAAATTTTAGGGGTCCAAAAATGCACAAAGGTTGAAAGCCACTGTTATAGTTTCAACCAATTTGCCTGTTATTGAAGTTATGCTTACTGGCCTGTAATTGTCAGGACTGCATTTGGAGCCTTTTCTAAAAATTGGCATCACATTAGCTATCCTATAGTCATCTGGTACAGAAGCTGATTTAAGTAATAGGTTACATACCACAGTTAGTAGCTGCACAATTTCATATTTGAGTTCCTTCAAAACTCTTGGGTGATTACCATCTGGTTCTGGTGACTTATTACTGTTAAATTTATCACTTTATTTCAAAATCTCCTCTATTGCCACCTTGATCTGGGACAGTTCCTCAGATTTGTCAGCTAAAAAGAATGGTTCAGATGTGGGAATCTCCCTCACATCCTCTGCAGTGAAGACTGATGCAAAGAATTAATTTAGTTTCTCTGCAATGGCCTTTTCTTCCTTCAGTGCCCCTTTAGCATCTCAATCATCCAGTGGCCCCACTGATTGTTTGGCAGGCTTCCTGCTTCTGATTAACTGAAAAATGTTGTTGCTGCTAGTTTGAGTCTTTTGCTAGCTGCTCTTCAAATTCTTTCTGACCTGCCTAATTATACTTTTACAACTTCACTTGAGAAATCATGTTTCTCTCTCTTTTCCTCAGTAGGATTTAGTTTCCAGTTTTTAAAGGATGCATATTTGCTTCTAACCACCTCTTTGGTATTTAGCCATGATGACATTTTTTAGTCCTCTTAATTTGGCATATATATTTCATTTGAGCCTCTATTATGGTATTTTTTTAAAGTTTCCATGCAGCTTGCAAGCGTTTCACTCTTGTGACTGTTCCTTTTAATTTCAGTTTAACTAGCTGCCTCATTTATGTATAGTTCCCCTTTCTGAAGTTAAATGCTATTGTGGTGAGCTTCTTTAGTATTTTAAACCCTACATGGATGTTTAAATTTAATTACAATATGGTTGCCATTAATGAGCAGTTCATCTACATTCATCTCTTGGACCAGATCCTGTGCTCCATTTAGGATTAAAATCAATCATTATGTAGCACTTCTTCCTGCAAGTCATCCAAATAGCTTTAATTGGACTACTCATGGGAGTAAATGCTCCTCAACACAAGCACTTCAGAATAGAATTCTCAGATACATGGTTTTGAGCAGGAATTTACTTTCTGCTGAATGCCTAGTGCATCTATGGCACTGCATAAATAAAACATGATTAATAGGTACGCCTGGTCATTTTTCGAAAATGCCTTCAGCAGTTGAAAAAAAAATCAAACATGACTTTTATAGGTTTATACAAAATTAAAGCTCCCCACAGGTACTTTTCTGGCACCTTCACTAATATTGCAGGTTGAGTTTTCCAGTCCACCCCCCATCTAATATAATACAATTCTGACTTCATCAAATAATACAAGACAAGCAAAGTACAAGACTTCCTCAAAGATAGGGTAGAGAGCAGTGTTTCCCAACCAGTGTGCTGCTGCTGGCACTGGTATGCTGTCAGGCCTTAGCAGGTGTGCCATGGAATTTTTTGAAAAACTACTTGAAGAGTTCTGGATTGGCTCGTGAATATTCATGAGTTCATTTGGAGACTATATGGTGGCATGCCTCAAAATAATTAAAGGTATCAAGGTGTGCCACGGCAGAGAAAAGGTTGGGAACCCCTGGTGTAAAGTGCAATTACTTCTAGGGCCACTAAAGAAGAATGTGGGGGGGGGGGGGGGGGAACAATTTCCCTTTAAATTGCAGTTTTGGCATTGGAAAGCATTTTCCATGTATGGAAATGTCTTTTAACATAGTTCTGCCTGGTAGAAAATGAACTTTATTTTGAATGACAGTCTGCTATTTTCTTCTCAGAAATCTTCAGTCTAACTCCATTTCATGGTGTGTCGGCTCTATATATGATTACTCCAATATTCAGGTGCAGAGAAGTAAATGTTTCATGAAAGTGATGTCCCTGTCAGTAGCATGCATATCATCTGGCCTCCTGAGCTGTCAGTGAACAGATTGTAGAATTACCATCAGAATACAGGAGCCCATAGCTGCAGGCAGTAAATGGAGAGCCGGTAAGCATATGTCACCAGCATGATATTTTAGCTTCCTATGAATTTGTAAAGTGGAAATAAGCCAACAGTACTGTTGCAACTCCTAACTGTTCTGACTACCCATGTTTCAACATTACACCATATGTTCACAAAAATTGCAGCAAAAGGAATAAAAACTGCTTTTCACTTTTCTGAAATATAACATTATGGGAGAGGGCTTAAAATAACATGAGCCTAATGCTTCAGAGCTGCATTTGGCCTGATGGCATTTATTTTTTAAGATGGCACAGGGTTTCCACCTAGGAAACTATGTCTAGTTGCCAGCAGGGGAAAAAAAATAGACATCTTGTTCTGTCACCTAGGATGGAAAGTGCTAGATATATGTGGATTTCAAAGTCGATTTTTAAATTTTGTTCTAAATGCAATTTGACAGCCACATCTGTAGGAATAGATGGACTGCTATCAACATATCCTATCAGTTTTTGCTGCTACCCTTTGTGAGTTCGGTCTCCCAAATGTTGCAACATTGTGTAACCTCTTTGGGGTTTAGAGAGAATGGTACTTTAAATCTTTGCTTTGAGGGGGGAAGTGCTGATTGTTCCAGGAAGAGGAAGTACTGGTGTGTGGGGAAGAGTGAAGAGAGAGGGAGAGTGACAGGGTGTGTTTGTCTGGAGGTCCAGACAAAAGGGCTGCAGCAAGCAGATCTTCACAGAGTGAAGCAGCCAAGAACCTGCCCGAAGCCTAGGAGGGATAGAACAGCCAACTGGGGATGCCCCAGGACAGAAGTCGAGAGAAGCACCGTGTCAGGGAGGAATTACTGAGAAGGACAAACCAGAGCTGGACCCAGTATCACTGTTGTGCAGAGCTGTAGGGGGCCACGAGTGCCAGGGCTTGTTACCCTGCACTGGGAATAAGGAGGGAGGCTGTAGCTTGTTAAGTGGGGAGGCTGTCCCCAGGAGATTATTTGTGGCTGTTGAAGCATTGTGCCAGGGGCTATATTGTTAGCAAGTGAGACAATGTCAGTGCCATTTTCTTTATACTGTGTTTTGTCACTAAACATCAGCCTGTGGTCAAACCTGCCCTAGCACAACGTACGGCTGCTCATGAGCCAAACACATTGTCTCTTAGGAGACAACATGTGATATTAAAATAATGCAGATTTTGTAATAACTCATCTAATAAATTCAGGGACATTTCCTTGTCTAAAACATGATAAATAGGAACGATCTCAGATGACCTTCATATTTGGAGGCCTCATACCCATTACAGACACCTAATGTGAGAAATTAATATAATTTAATCAGTTATTACCCCTAATGAAGCATAGATTGAAATTTGTGCTTTATGATTTTATTTTTTATTAGAACCATATCTTTCTCTCATTTCAAGTTAAATCTTTCTTAAATAAACCTACTTTTGTTTTATTACAAGTACTGTGTGGTTTACAGGAGCTGTGGTTTAAGGTAAAAGTCATAAACTCAGGTACATTGAACCTTGAGAAGAGGAAGATCTGGAATTTCTGAGTAGTCAGAGTGAGGGGCTGAATATCACAGGGAAACACTTCAAAGGGACTTGAGAAAGGGGGTGCACCCCTCATAAACTTGCAAGATGAAGACAGGGTTGGCATAACCCAGAAGAAAATGCTTGAGTGGTTGAAAGGCTGGTGGGATTAAGAGAGCTGATACCCCACCAGGCACAGGCTAGACTCCTAGGTAAGAAAGTGACTCACAGTCTTGGGTGCCCCCAAGAAACATCATAGCACCTAGACCTTTTGTATGGCATTTTATATTGTTGAAATCTAAACAATAATTAATGCATTTATTTATCAACTCTAAATACATGCATAACAATAGGCAAGGCCCATATGGGCACTAACCAGTTAAATTCAGATTTTAAAAAAACCCTAACAAAATGAGGGCCTTTTATTGGCCTGTCCTGGAAATTTCCTTATTGAAATTTGGATTTTTTTCACTGACATTCAGTGGAAAGTCAGCCTTGTGCCTATAGTGTACTTGCTCACTTTCAGCAATTTTCTTGGCTACAAATCAGATAAATAGAGCTAATCACTTCTAATCACTTTCCTTATACCAAACTGAAGGCTTCCTGAAGCTTAATATGGATAGAAGGGAGCTTTTTTCCACCTATCACATCTGGCAAGTTCATGGCTGAAGTTTGATGAAAAGGACAGGTGAACTTTCAGCTCCATTCATTCAAATGTTAGTTTTCAATTTTGTGATTGCTATTCTAGGTTTTGTAGTGTATAATGAATGAGTGATTGAATTAGAACCTCAAAATCTGCTGTATTTAATCAGAACATGGAAACCAATTGTCAGTGTGAGTCAACCATTACATACATCTGTATTGTATAGACAAATCACATGGTTTTGGTTCTGGTTTCCTATTTGCCTAACTTATGTCATTTCAAAAGTAAGCAGAAGCTATTTTGACTCATTTTCTCAGAGGGAGTGGCTGTGCTTTGTGTGTTTTCTTTGAGCCAATGAAAAAAACATTTCATGATGTTGGTACGTGGAAGGGTTGCTTGTGGTCCATTAACACAACACTTATTTCACATTTGGGTGAAGATCATTAGCCCTGCCCAACCACCCCTTAATGGTACAGAGAGGAAAATGGTCCATCCAGAAACATATGATACAGACCATAGTCCCTTCTGTGCAATAAAACACAAGCTAGGGGTATCTGGATGCAGAGGGGCAGATGGCCTGGTGGAGACATCTATAGGTTAAGATAGTTTGGACAGCATTCACAGCATCCTTTTGATGTTCTACTATCACAAGATTTACATGTGTTATATTATATTATGTAATAACTTCAAGTCTAGAAAGAGGCTAAAAGGTTTGTATGTAATTTTATTTTATTCTCCTTATAGTCAAGGAGTACAGGTCACAACATTCCATAATGCTTTGGGGTCCTGTTGTGGAACAGGCTGGTTTGTCTTTTCCAAATGATTACAATACTCAGCAGTAAACATTGTATCCCACTCCCCACACTCACTTCCTTCATGCTGGCTGCTCAAAATTCCAGTTAAAACTCTGACCTGTCTGACATGGAGGATGTGTGTTTATGTATATAATTATTGAACTCAAAGGTGATTGGGAACTTGGAAAGAAATGATCATGATCTGATAGAATTCAAGATCTTAATGAAAGGAGGACACAAGAACAGCAAAACAAGGACATGACTTCAAAAAGGCAGATTTCAACCAACTCAGAGAAGTAGCAGGCAAGATCCCATGGAGAGACCAATTAAGAAGAAAGGGAGTCAAAGGGGGCTGGCAATTCCTAAGAGATGCAATACTAGAAGCTCAGCATCAAGCTATTCCAATGCAAAGAAAAGATAAGTGGAGCCACAGGATACCAATGTGGCTTCACAAGGAGCTTTTTAAGCTATCTAAAACCACAAAGGAATACATACAGAATGTGGCAAACAGCCAGCTTCCCCCTGGTGGATCCCACACTTCTGCCCCTTGTAGTGGGCCAGGGAGTCACCGGTCACCCCATCTCCCCAGGGAGGTACCTTGCTGGGGCTCCTCCTGTCAGCTAGGGCCAAGGGTTTCCCCTTCTTTGCTCCTCGGGCTGCAGAGAAGCACCATCTCCTAGCCACAGGGGAAGCATCTCCTCCAACTGCCACAAGTCTTCTGACAGCTTCCTTCTCCTGTCCCCCCCAGTCCCTTTAGGGAAGGCAGGGTTTAAGTACACCTGGACTAGCCCTTCATTGGGTCCAGGTGTCTCTAATCGCCCTGCAATCATCTCTTCTCTGCTTGCAGGAAAAAGGGCCTTTGGCATTCTTGGGCTTACATACTGGCCCTGGTATGCCCTTTTGAGGCCCTCTGTCCTGACTTTATCACAAGAACATGGAAGGAGATGCCTATCACTAAGAAAATATACATGGGAATAGTGTGAGCATTTAGGGACAAAATCCGCAAAGCCAAGGCAAGGAATGAGTTACAACTGGCCAGGAATGTTAGAGACAACAAGAAGGGGTTCTACAAATATGTCAGACAAAAAAGAAAGATCAGGGATGGTGTGGGTCCGCTGCTCAGTGGAGAAGGTGAGCTGGTAACGGAAGATAAGAAGGCAGAGCTGCTTAATGCCTAGTTCGCTTCATTCTTCACACAAAAAACAACATGTCACTGGATGACTAGAGATGTTATCATAGACAATAAAGAGAAAGAGAATCAGATTGGGATAAGTAAAGGACACGTCAGAGATCTTCTGACTAATGTGAATTAATTCAAGTCAACAGGGCCTGATGCAGCAGGATGCTGAAGAAATCTTGGAACCACTGGCAATATTTGCAAAGTCATGGATGACAGAAGAGCTCCTGGAAGACTGGACTTAACTTAGTGCCCATCTTTCAAAAGGGGAAGAAGGAGGAGCCAGGGAAACTATAGACCAGTCAGCCCGATCTCAGTACCTGGAAAGCTACTAGAACAATGTATAAAACATTGAATTTGCAAATACCATGGATGAAGGGGTAATCACTAGCAGCCAGGTTGGATTTACTAAGAACAAATCATACCAAACCATCTTTATTTCCTTCTTTGACAGGGTAACTGGTTTGGTGGATGGGGGAATGCGGAGGACTTAGCAAGGATTTTGACACAGTCCCACAACATTTTCATAAGTAAGCTGGAGAAATCATTCAATCTTGGTAGAATACAATTAAGTGGATATATAATTGGTTAAACAACCACAAAGAGAGTAACTATTAATGGAATGAGTTCCGGAGGGGTAGCCATGTTAGTCTGTTTTTAGCAAAACAGCGAGAGTCCTGTGGCACCTTAAAGACTAACAAATTTATTTGGGCATAAGCTTTCAACCACTGGGTTTCTGCCCACGAAATTTTATGCCCAAATACATTTGTTAGTCTTTAAGGTGCCACAGGATTCTCGCTGTTTTATTAATGGAATGATGTCAGATTGAAAGGCGGTCTCAAGTTGGGTCCCACAGCGATCTGTTCTGGGTCCAGTGTTATTTAACATATTTAATAATGACCATTTATTAATGATGTAAGAATAGAGAGCATACTAATCAAATTTGCAGATGACCCAAAGCTAGGAGGGGTTGCAAACACTTTAGAGGATAGAGCTAAAATTCAAAGGGATCTTGATAAATTGAAGAACTGGGCTATAGACAACAAAATGAAATTCAACGAAGATAAATGTAAGGTGCTACACTTAGGAAAGAAAAAACCAAATACACAAATACAGAATGGGAAATAACTGGCTTTCCAGCATCACTACTGAGAAAGATTTGGGATTTGTGGCAGATCATAACCTCAACAGGAGTCAACAGTGTGACACTATTGCAAAAAATGCAAATGCAATTTTAGGTTTCAGTAACGGAGACCTAGCATGCAGATCCAAGGATGTGATAGCACTGTTCTACTCAGTGCTGGTTAGACCTCAGCTGGAGTACCGTGTCCAATTTTGGTCACTGCTATATAGAAAGGATATACAGAAGCTGGAAAGGATTCAGAAGCAAGTGACAAAGATGATCAAAGGGATGGAATGCAAGCAATATGAACAAAGGCTGAAAAACTGGGTATGTTTAGTTTGGAAAAGAGGAGACTGAGGGGGGATATGGTAGCAGTCTTTAAATACTTGAAAGACTGCCATAAAAAAGATGGAGAAAAATTGTTTTCTGACCACAGAGGAAAGGATAAGAGACTATGGGTTCAAACAACAGCATGGCAGATTTAGATTAAATCTCAGGAGAATTTTCCTAACTGTAAGAACAATGTAGGAAAATGGAACAGACTGTCTAGGGAAGTTGTGGAAGCTCCTTCATGGGCGGTTTTCAAAAAGAGGCTGAATAGCCATCTGTCTTGGATAGTTTAGACACAACAAATGCTGCATTTTGGCTGGATTTTAGACTTGATGACCCTTGCAGTCCCTTCTAACCCTATAGTTCTATGATTATGGAGAGGTGACAGTGGTCTTATAACCCCTCCAAAAATCAGATTCAAGGAACCCCCACAATGGCCTGCCTGTGTCTCAATTGTCAGTTTGTTTTTGGTAGGTGCTAGTCCACCTTAGAGGAATTGCCAGAGTTTTACCAGGGTTTCCCTCTGACCTTTGGAAAATTCCCCAGAACAAACTAACTCTGTTGACCCTTGGGAGGACACAGATAAAGCCTTCCGCTCAAAGGACTGACACTCAGGTAATAATTTTCTCCAACAAAAATATTTTTATTAGGAAGTATTGATGCACTAAATACAATAAATCTAAAAAATGTTTTAAAAGAATAAAGCATAAATTCTATCAGTATAGTTATACACATCAAAGTACCCAATACAGCAATACCATACAGTTGGAAATAGCCCCGAGTGGTTACATTCCACATGTGATGATCACTCACATGTAGGATGCTGACAGTAAGTTCTCACTTAAACATTAAAACTATACACATAACAACAAATATACACAAACATCCAACTTTATCATCTCAGACATACACATTCATATTTTCTCCTTATACTATGGTTATCATGCTTATTTCTCCGCAAGCTTCTGTCCCTCTGATCTGTCAAATGGGACTTCTTAGCTGTTGTCACTGTCACTGCTTAGCTGCCACTACTTCTCTGCTACTGCTGCTGCTTGTGGTGATCTCTTGATCTGCTGCAACAGTCTAGCCATCCTCTTCCCTCTTCAGTGATTTAGCTCTCTTCTTCAGCTCTTGATCTCTTTCTTCTCCTGATGCTCTCACCTCTACTTGCTCTTATCTTGACTGCTTCTTACCACACATACAAGCCTGTCAGCTCCCTGCCTTATATACAGGTTTTGGCCTACTCTGATTGGTTATTCCCTCAAGCCTTGTCATTAGCCTACCTATTCACCAATCATCTTTAAGTCTTCCCTGATTTGTTCATAAGATGGACAAATCACAGTTGCTAAACGTATCTGTCAATCAAAGCCAGACCTGGTAGAGAACCTGCGTCATGCTCAACTGATCACTCCCTTCAGGTTTTGAGTGACCTTTATCTCATCTCAGCCTGCCTGTTTGCTATTGGTCAAATTATTCCAAGTCCACCATTTTAGTTTTCTCTGGCTGTGAGTCCCTGCAACTGCCATTTTGTTATCCCTGGCCATGACTGCTTAAAACTGTCTTTATTAGTTATTAAACCTTTATAGCTATAAACAATTACACATTTATAAGCATCTTAACATTAGGATTCACTGTCACCACTCCAATTTTTGCTAATTTAAATGAGTTTAATTTCAATCTTTCCCTTGCTTCAGCTAGTGGTGGCAGGGTAAATGCTCTTAATACCATATTCCTGACACAGAATAGAGCAGCTGAAAAATCTCTTGTATCAGTCTGGGCAATGTCTTTTGATTAGCCCCAACAATAGTAATATGCAGACTTGTGAAGAGAGGAAATAAAGCTTCTACCCATCTTCCTTTCCCTCACATTCCCTTCCTCTTTCCACCTCTTTTCCACTCATGTTGAAGCTTATCTTTGGTTGAGGTTTTAGGGTTCAATCTTGAGCTGTGTTAAGTAGGATCCCAGCACAGCCAAGAAGTATGGGGGAGGCAAGTGGTTCTAAGCCACCTTTCTATATCCCCAGATACAGTGGCTGAACCATCATTTGCTACAAGCTTAAGCACCAACCCCCTCACACCGACCTCTGTTACTGCCCTCGACATGCCCCAATACCTGGTGTGCTGCACGGGCCTTGCATAGAGAGACTGCTGTATATGAGGTGGGGTAAAACCTCTTTCCCCCACAGCAGGCTGATGAGTCATTTGATGTTTGACATACCAGGAGCAGATCATACCAGGAGCAGAGTGAGAAGGTGCCTTTTTAAAACGGTCACTTTTCAGACCAGAACTTCACTTTATGTTTGATCTGGTTTTTAATTACACAAGTTCAAATAAAACTTTGCAAGTGCCTTTTTCTGTTTGTATTTGTATATACCATAAACCATTCTGTAAAAGAGAAATCTGCAAAAGAATTTGCTACCCAGCCTGATGTCCTAATTTGCCAAGTTCTAGCTGAGATCTATTCCTATGGCTGTATAATAAATTCTGAAAATGATGTTTATACTGGAAATGCTGACAGAACTTTAGCCATAATTACAGCATGTTACTATAAATATACTTGTTTGTACAGTGTATACATGCAATGTATCCACATACATAAGCGGTGTGTGGTGTTTTTATTAGTCATGAGACACTTAATGTTTGACATATTTTTATAAGTAAAAATGCTGTAGCCCTGAACACATTTTAACACTGACAATAATAAAATTATAGCTATATTTATTGTGACAGCTCCACACAGCTGTCACCCTTGATGATGATGTATTGATACAATACGATAGAGGAACAAGCATTTGGCTGATGTCTCTCTCAAAAGATAGAACTGCTCCAGTAGCAGACTTGTTTTAATTAAGAAAAAAAAGATCAAAGAAGACAGAAGCAAAAGTGTGGGTGACAAATCTATTGCCATGGCACTCCTTCTGGCAAAAGTGCAATCTTTCTAACACATTTTTTAAACTCCCAACTTGCTTTCTAGTAACAAAGGAACAAAAAGAGACATTCAGGTGCTACTTGCACACTCTATTCCTGTTCCATATCAGTGAAAGGAGATACTTCCTTAGTATGATTCAAATTCCCTTAGGGAAATTGTCACTGTTGTCAATCTAAATCCTCTCCACTCCTCCCCCGCCCTATTTATCAATATAACTTGTCTGTTTTTAAAAGGAGACTATCAAGTCTTTTTAAAAGTATATATAGCAATATTTTTCAGTTCGCAAGCAACATCATAATCACGTATATCTTACTGTTCCTCACCTCAGACTCTCCAATGCGTTTGTGCCAACAGACAGGATAGTAAAATATGCTAAAATCCTGATTTCCAAGGCGGGAAACAGATTTGTAGCTAGCCAGGCAAACATAAAAAGGAAAGTTGAGGAAGACAAAAATATCTGGGGGCATTCTGAAATGTTCATTTCCTGCATTTTAGAAGGTTGAGTCATTTTAAAACATGTGTGATTGTATGCGCAAAACAATAAGTAATAATAACTAACAATTAACCTCTGTGGTATATTTCTGGAGCACTAGATGGGTGAAATTCATTCAACACAAGATGCTTGAACAGTGTTACCAACAATTTTGATTTTATTACGAGGCTTGTGATATTTGGTGTTTGCTCTTAATGTCCCAGCTTCAGGAGTCCAGCGATTCCATGAGAATCTTAGCTTTCATTTTTTAAAAAAGCAAGTTTCTAGCCCTCATATTGAAAACCTGTCCCCTCAACAGCTCTAAGAAAAAAAGATAATTGAAAAAAAAATTTTTTTTTTTTAATTTCAATTTTTAAGCCAATGACGTGATTTTTTGGATCTGACATGATTTTTAGAATGTTTAGGATTAGCAATGCTGGCTGCTCCATGCTCTGTATACGGATTAAGCCCTGCATGTAGGGGTATAAGGACCAGGAGGCCAGCACAGAACTTCCAGTTGCCCTCACTGGGACTTTGAAAATGTTTAAGCCTCAGTTACCTGGGAAACTCAGCCAGCACAAAACCCACTTGGGCACTCCCCACATGCCCAGCCAAAGGAATTGAAGGCAGAATTGCATTGCCTTCTCATTGATCTTTTCCATGTGTCCCCCAATGTTTCAAAAGACTGTTACTTTTAAAAACAAATTATTTTTGTACAGATCTCACAATTTGAGGAGTGGGGATTGACTGCTGATGTTTAAAATCTTGGTTTGGCAAGGCTGCAAACAGTGCATTTTATATTCCATCCACAAAACTCAGCAATTGGAACAATTTCTATAGCCTTGAAGTGTGACACTCTGAGGAGCTTCTGCATTTCCCATCCAGGCAACCCCAAAGTAGGGGACTAAACCAGGAGGATCTGCAAGACAGGAAGATCTATGCTCTTCTCCCTCGCCCCCCCAGAGATGCTGGGGAAAAAACCCAAAAGGGAGAAGAGAGTATGGAGACTTTATGAAATCACACACGGATTTCCTTCTCAAAGGTAGAATTTCTCTTGAATTGTTCCCCTGACTTTCTCCCCCTTCATTCCTCTCCGCTTTGGTGCATTAAACCCTTATTATTAATCATGTTTATCAAGATAATGCCAAGAAGGAGAAATGCCCCGATTTCATTCCTGTTCATCATGGAAAAGGAAAACCTACTGTTTGGCTGTGAGATGCAGAGGGCTACCAGAACACTAAAGACTCAGTCAAGTCCCCAACACAGCCTGCAACGTCCCCCACTATACCAAATGCTGTGGGATCCATGCATCCCCTACTCCCTCTGCACCAACCCCTCCCAGCCAAGCTTCTAAACGCATCTAAAATTCCCACTCTGTGATGGAAACTCTCCCAAACAAACTTACAGTTCTAAAAGCTCCCCCACGCCTTTCTCCCTTCAAGCTAGAGAAGACTGATCACTTGTATATATTCTTTACAATCACTCATATCTATTTCTTTTGGCCTTCCAGAACAATTTGAATAAAATCCAGAATCCACATTCTTAGTGCCAAAAAGAACAAAACACTAGAATCTATGGAGCTGCCAGCACCACCTTCTCAGTATGGGACAAATCTTCACAGCACAGCTGATTTAGGGATTCCTCTGGGCTTGTTACTCTTTTCATACAGTCTCCCCTACTGCACATATGCAAGCTATGCCTACACTTGGGGTTGGGGGTGTGATTACCAGCTCACCTAAAGGTATCTCTGCTAATTCTGTTCCAGCTAGTGTGCTAAGAATAGCAGTGTTGCTGAGGTAGTATAGGGAGCAGCAGCAGGAGCTAGCCAGCCTGAATCCAGGCTGGTTTGTACTCAGAGCAGCTAGCCCAAACCCTGCATGCCATTGCCCATGCTACTGTGACTACACTGCAACTTTTGAGCTAGCATGAGTATGTATATTCGATCTCAGAATACACCCCTAACTTCAAGTGTAGACATGCCCTCAGAACTTATATGTTCCCAGGTATTTCTCTGGTTTGCTCTTCTTCTCTTCCCATGTCACCTTTCAAATCTTTTCTGCTAATTGCACTCAAACACTCAGCTCTCACTGAGCTTGACTGCTGAGTCCTTTCTGGGCATTCAGAAAAGGGCTTCATCTGCCACAAAGACACACCACTGACCTTATCCCTAACTTCACAGTGCTAGGTGTCATGATGATAGGATGACATTGCACTGCAGAGATGGGATGCCCCTGTGCTATCACTTTTCTTTCTGTCAGATTTAGGCAATAGTGTATACAATGAATATTGGTACAGATTTATCTTTCTCCAAGTCTGCCTTTAAGCAGGTATGCCCTAGGTTTGCAATGGGATTAACACTAGTACAGGCAATATTTTCCTGGTTAAAAAATGTTAAAAACTCAAAGTAAAATCCTATTCCCCTTGAAAATAGTGGAGTTTTGCCATTTACTTCAGTGGAGCCAGGATTTCATTCCCAAACATTTAAACTGCACCCACTGCATCATATATAAGGTGCTTTATGTTATTTCAATTCCTTCATCAATGAGTTAATTCATGCGACTAGGTTTAGTTCCTTTTGCTATGGTTAGTCAGGGTGGATCTGATTTATCTTTCATTTACTTGAAAGTTCATGAGATTACACTGGTGTTAAATTAATGGGAAGGTAGTCAGGCTCATAAAGCGTATACTGAAATCTAGCATTTTCTGCAAGCTGGATTGTTAGAAAAATCAGACACGTACTATGAGGGCATTTCTATTACCTTTTTCTATATAGTTTGGCAGCAGCAAGATAACATTTCCCACGGATGTTGATGAAATGAGCCATATGATTGCAGAACCTAAATATTTAGAAAGGCCATGAGAGAGAGAGAGAAAGCTATTGTCCTTGGTGAAATGAGGGGGTTTAAATTTCTAAACCATCCACCTGTGGGAATTAACTAGGGAAAATGTCTTCTGTTCTCTCTCTCCATACACAAACACAAACACACATATAACAAAAAATATGTTAATATCAACAAGGCTGCAAAGACAAGTACTTAAAAGTTGGAACTGCTAGATTCAAGGCTGCCTGTGCAACCTTTTTCAGCCCCTTTATGCACAGGCATTGTAACAGTCTTTAATTACACAGTCACCCACTATTTTTCCCACAAGACTCCAGCTCTCCACAGAATAGACTCTGCTCTGGAAATGAGTCATGGTTATGTAGTGTATTGACCTGTTGCCTACAGAATCTTACCTCATTTCTTGCAGAAGGTGTATAGACAATGAGACGGGGCTGCAGGAAGAAAAGATGGTCTGGGGGATAGCTTAACTGCTATCCTGGAGAATCAGAGTTGAATTTGTAACAGAGTTCTTGTGTGATGCTGGCCACTAATGCATTTATTGGGTGACTAATTTGAGTCATCTGGGTCCAGCTTTGCAGAAGTGCTGAGCACTTAAAACTGCAGTTGAAGTCATTGGGAGGTGTGTGTTGAACATATAAAGTGACACAAATATGCTAAGTGTTCTGAATGCATATTCACGTGAGGACGGGACTTAATTCTATCATCTCCTAACTTTTGAATTCTTGATTTTGCAACGATACCTTTCTTTTAACGTCTTCCTATTTATTTATTTATTTACTTTAGTTTCCTGCTTTTTAAAAAAGCAAACTGTAAAGAGCCAAAACGTCATCCTGTGGACCATATTGACACCCACATGGGTTGCAACCTGTCAATCCACAGCACATTCCTTGCCGCTTGTGTTACTGAAGTAACTAGGAACAGTACCAGGCTGTTATTGTCTATGCAAACTAGACATTAGAGAAAAGGGTGAGTCATACTTTGCCTTTCACAAGTATTTGTCGGACAGCAGAGGATGTAGAGATTCAGGAATGCTAGGTCTGGATGGGAGTGTGTGTAGGAATTATAGAACCTTCTGCTGCTGTCCTTTCCGGATCTTCCAGTCAGTTCCTTGTACTCTTATCCCTTCTGCCTCCACCCCTCCCCTTCCTTCCCCGGCTCCAGCTCCTGACTTTACTTTATACTCTTCTCCCCACCAGCTGTGGTTTCCGCCTCTCCCTCTTCTACTAGCTTGGGCTCCTGTCTGTTTTCCTTCCCACTGCTCCTCATCCCTCTGCTTTCAAATCTACTTGCTTCCTTCTTCTCCATACTGCTTGGGGGAAACAAATGGAGGGGAGGGAAGTGAACCTTGAGAGCACAGGTGAGACAGTTTCTTAGCTCTCATTTCTGGTGCACAGCACCACAGTGAGTAGCTCCTAGTAGCTTAGAGGAACAATTGAAGGGAGAGTCCTGCTCAGTCAGTCCCTCTAGCTGTGAAGTGCAGCATGCTCAGTTACTCTGTGGGGATATGCAGTTGGTTGCACAGGGGGATGGAGCATAGTCTGTGTACACAGAATCTTGGGAGAAAATAACTCACAACTCTTTTGAGCAAGCTACAATTTTGTGGAGACTTATAACTTGGCCAAATTTGGGTAAACTTTTTTATGGAAGATAGGAAAAGGCACATCCATGGTACTAGGGCCACTCATATACCAAATTTCAGATCCCTGCCTCAAAGCATTAAGGCTCCAGAGCTTCTCAATGAAATGGCTGCAATAAAATTTTTAATATGGGCAACGTGTCTTATGTTGCTCTACCTATATTCTCTGAAACAACTGAACTGTTTTAGCTGGAACTTTCAAACTAGATTCGTACTAAAGTAGACACCTGATGTGGAAAAATTCAGTGCAAATAATTAAAGTTTTGGAACATTATAAGCAACTGAAAACAGTCATATAATGAAAAGAGTTTGGCAACCTTAATTGTAGGTGTGGCTACCAGCTCCACCTAAAGAGAGAGAGAGAAAGCCACAAGATGAAAAAGAATATTAAGGCTGCAAAGTGAAGCTTCAAAAGTCGTGAAAGGTTGGCGTCAATGCAATCTTGGCTCTCCCCATTTGTATATGTGAGTTCTTGAGCTGAAGGTGTGCACAGAATGAGGCAAGAAGCTTGTGGAAAAATTAGCATGTGAACAGTGGAGATCTGCCAAGGCAATTTCTTGAGAGAGAATACAATTTTTCCCTTATTGATTTTTTGCTTTTCCATTTGATAAACATTGATTTTACTCTTGTGGTTCTTAAGGAGAACAATTTACATTGGCTCTTTTATTCTTGCTCTCTTGCTTATCCATTGTCCTAGTATAGTTGAGGATATGAAAACTGCTTTGAGTGTCGGGCTTGTTTATTAACTTGTACTCCCTCTCCTGGCCCTGAGGCAGCACAGCACTAAACATTATAGGCCCTACAGAAAATGGCTACTTATGGAGCACTGACGTTAAAAAAGCATTGTAAAAGTCTAGCTTTATGTTTGGCTAATAACACCTTTGTTCATAAAAATCAAAATAATTTAAAAACTATCAAACTCATTTTGCTCTTTGTTTATATACTTTTTTATTGCTTCATCTTAAACATGAAAATAGAAAAGTCATTTTCACATTTGGATTCTCATGCATTAGTTCAACATTGCAATCTTTGGTTCCAAGCACTGAATGCATGTTTATTTCATGAGGGTGAGAGGAAACAATTGGAATTGTTCATATAATTTTAAGGCCAGAAAGGTCAGTTATGATCACCTACCATGACGTCCTGTGTAATACAGGCCAAAGAATCTCCTCCAGTAATTTTGGCATCAAGCCCTTATCTTCTGTTGTGTCTGTTTTGATTAAAGAAGAATCAAGGAAATATTCCTCTTCATAGGTTTAGTAAAAACTTATTTTTACAAATAATAAAGTGATGGTTGAATTTCATCCAACAATGTTAAAAAAAAACTAAACCTCTATGAAAGGCGGTGGAAATTGGGACCAAAAAAAAAAAAATGTATATAAGAGATATTGGGCCAAGTTTTGGTCCTTGCTGCTGCCTCTTTACACTGGTCCACTTACAGTGTATAGGTACCATGAAGGGGGCGGAGCAGTACCCCAGGACAATTCTTCAAGCACCAGGACAGTTTAAGACTGGCGTACGTGTCCCACTTTGCAACCCATGTTAAGAGTGAGGGGGGTATGCTCAGGTCGAGGCTAGGGGCAGGAGGGGAAGTAGCCTAAGTGCTTTATGCTTGAGCTATTTTGGGATGTGGATCCCATTGAGTGATGTCATCGGGAGC
Source organism: Emydura macquarii macquarii (assembly GCF_026122565.2). Lineage (NCBI taxonomy): Eukaryota > Metazoa > Chordata > Testudines > Chelidae > Emydura > Emydura macquarii. The sequence continues at coordinate 15,800,421 of NW_027131164.1, forward strand.
TGCTGGATGATCAGCTCTTTTGAAAATCAGGCCACCGGTTAAGGCTCCTAAATAAGGCCAGAAGGGACCATTATTATTATCTAATCCGACCTCCTGCATAACACGGGCCAAAGAAGTTCATCCAATTAATTAGTAGGGATAATCCAGGACTACGAGGATGATTCTGATAACTGCATATTTTAAAACAATAATATATATATATTTATTTTTCTTTAATCACACAGCACTACCTCAGTTCCCTGCATGACTGCAGGTGCATTAGCCACAGAGTAAAATGCATGTATCAATTACTGGACTGAAATACAGACACAGCTAGCATTTGGGGTAATGCCGAGTCACACTACCCTAAGGGAAACTCTGGCATGCAGTGCTCACATGGTGCAATATCCCTTTTGATGGTGCAGTGTACTGAATTTTGTGTTTCTGTCTGGCTCTGCAGTCTGGTGTAGAGACCTCAGTGGGAGTTTTATTTGAGTAAATAAGCAGGACTGGACTACGAAAGGACATGGAGACTTCTTAGTACAGGAAGAAAATTGGGCAGTGATTTTTATTAGCCTGACCACCAGCATAATTATTAGGCCCTTCACCAGGAAATCCTTACATGAAAAACACCCCAATAGCAAAAACCATAACAGAGGTGCTGTTAAGAACTTTCTTTCTTGTGATTCTTATCATTTCATTATGTTGCCTTCTCAAGTTACTCAGCTTTGTTCCAGATTGAAAATCAAAGCTTTGCCTCTCCAAGACTGGCTTCCATGATAGCCTACAACAACAGATATATGGGGAAATAACTACATCTCCTGTTTTAGCTCCTGATAATATTTCATTCTGATTGATTGATTTTACTATTATCAGATACAATATACAAAGTGCTATTGTATTCCTGAAGTAAAAAAAAATCAAGTTTTTTCTAAGATTTGCTTGCCCCTAAGCATTCATATAATAATGTGAATGATTTGAGAATAAAAGCACCTCTCTGTCACATAGGAGAGATGTGGTCTGAGTGTGGCTCTGGGAATTGCTGATTAGTTGTATCACAGTGGCATGCCATCTTACAGGACTACTGTTTAAAAGAGAGATGTCTATATTGTGAAGCGCTTAGAGATCTACTGATGAGAAGTGCTGTAGAACTACCATATGCGCCAACTCTTGTTTTTGCCGGTGGGTGCTAGAGGGCAGGGGCGGGGCCTCCGGGGAAGAGGCAGAGTGGAGGCGGGGTGAGGACCAGGGAAGGGGAGGACATATGACCTGTCACATGCCTCCTCTGTGCAGCGACACCACCCCATACCCTGTGCCCAGTCCGTGGCTGCTGCGCTCTCCCTGCCATACATTACCTGAGCGGGGTACTCTGTCCTTCTCCCACTGCGCCCCTCCCTGGCACATTCTGCCACTCTCCCTGGAAGCCAGGCCTGGGCAGGGAACAGGAGGGAGTTGCTTCTAAAGCTGGCTGAAGCAAATCCCTCCCGATCGCTCTGCAGTGTGGCAGCTGCTTGTGAGACAGCCTGGCTGGGGAGGTGGCTTCCTCTCCCTACCCGGGCTCAGCTGCTGGGGACCGGGTTCTGAGTGAGCCGGAAACATGCCGAGGGGTTTGTTTGGCCTCTGTCCTGGGCAGCCAGACTTGGGCAGGGAGCAGAAACCACCTCCCCGGTCAGGTTCTCTCAAAAAGCTGATTGGTGGGGCAATGGAACAGCTGATTGGCAGTGCCTGAGAGCTGCCAAAGAGCTGATCAGCAGGACTGCAGAAGAACTGATTGGCGGTGCCTCAGAGCCACCAAACAACTGCTCGGCAGGGCCACCCAACAGCTGATCCGCTGCCAGCTCAGAGGGTGCTGAGCACCTCCTATTTTTTTCCATGGGTGCTTCCATGGGTTGCACTCAAATTCACTCAAATATGGCCCAGCCATCCCCCATTTTGATGGAGGGGTGTGTGAGCCAACCTGAGTGGCATTGTTGACCCTAGGTGTCATGCCCAGAGTGGGGAGCCAGGCCCGCCCCTGTGGGGCAGGAGCTGCCACTTTCAGGTGGGGGGGGGGGGTTTACTCTGTAAGCCCTCTCCCAGCCACTTCTCTCCTCCCCTCAGGGCAGAACAGGACACTCCCCAGCCTCCCACAATAAATGAAAATAAAATGAAAAATTATTAAAAATGAAAAGAATTTCACTGGGTTCTCTATATGAGCCCAAGGTATTATTATGTAGAGATATATAAACAGTTAATAGATCCGGAGCTCAAGAATATGAAGCTTTGTTCTTGGGTTTTCCAGGACCAATAAAGCATGCAGCTTATAACACCTAGTGTATGTAGATACCATATTGTAAACCTGGGACTGAGGGAATCTGGGCTTGTGTATTTGGCATTTTCAAGCCTGTGCATGAGTGTCCACATTGCATTGTAAACAATTACTGGACCTGGGTTTCACAGCCATGCTAATATGTCCTGACTCAGGTCTGTGGCTTGAGCTACATCCACACTACAAAATGACAGGGCTTGGAGCCAAGTCAGAGCGGGTCTTGGATGCTTACCCACATCCCTAGTAGGGTCCTAGGACCCAGGTCCTGAGTGCTTGATGAAGAAAGCTGAGGTACTCAATGCCTTTTTTGCCTCTGTCTTCACAGACAAGGTCAGCTCCCAGATTACTGCACTGGGCGGCACAGAATGGGAAGGAGGTGAACATCCCGTAGTGCTGAAGGAACAGGTTCAAGACTATTTAGAAAGATTGGACATACACAAGTTCATGGGGCCAGATGCAATGCACCCGAGGGTGCTGAGGGAGTTGGCTGAGATGATTTCAGAGCCATTGGCTATCATCTTTGAAAGCTCGTGGCAATTGGGGGAGGTGCCTGATGACTGGAAAAAAGCAAATATAGTGCCCATCTTCAAAAAAAGGAGGAAAGAAGATCTAGGGAACTACAGACCGGTCAGCCTCACCTCAATCCCTGGAAAAATCATGGAGCAGTCCTCAAGGAATCCATTTTAAGGCACTTGGAAGAGAGGAAGGTGATCAGGAACAGTCAACATGGATTCACCAAGGGAAAGTCATGCCTGACCAACGTGATTGCTTTCTATGAAGAGGTGACTGGCTCTGTGGATGTGGGGAAAGCGGTGGACGTGATATACCTTGACTTTAGCAAAGCTTTTGATACTGTCTCTCACAGTATTCTGATCAGCAAGTTAAAGAAGTATGGGTTGGATGAATGGACTATAAAATGGATAGAGAACTGGCTAGAGCATAGGGCTCAATGAGTAGTGATCAATGGATCCATGTCTAGTTGGCAGCCGGTCACAAGCGGAGTGCCCCAGGGGTCAGTCCTGGGGCCGGTTTTGTTCAACATCTTCATTAATGATCTGGAGGATGGGGTAGATTGCACCCTCAGCAAGTTTGCAGATGACACTAAGCTGGGGGGAGTGGTACATACCCTGGAAGGTAGGGATAGGATACAGAAGGACCTAAACAAACTGGAGGATTGGGCCAAAAGAAATCTGATGAGGTTCAGCAAGGACAAGTGCAGAGTCCTGCACTTAGGACGGAAGAATCCCATGCACAGCTACAGATTGGGGATCGACAAGCTAGGCAGCAGTTCTGCAGAAAAGGACCTGGGGGTAACAGTGGATAAGAAGCTGGATATGAGTCATCAGTGTGCCCTGGTTGCCAAGAAGGCTAATAGCATATTGGGCTGCATTAGTAGGAGCATTGCCAGCAGATCACGGGAAGTGATTATTCCCCTCTCTTCGGCATTGATGAGGCCGCATTTGGAGTATTGTGTCCAGTTTTGGGCCGCCCACTACAAAAAGGATGTGGAGAAGTTGGAGAGAGTCAAAATGATTAATCAAAAATGATTAGGGGACTGGAGCACAAGACTTATGAGGAGAGGCTGAGGGAACTAGGCTTGTTTAGTCTGCAGAAGAGAAGAATGAGGGGGGATTTGATAGCAGCTTTTAACTACCTGAAAGGGGGTTCCAGGGAGGATGAAGCTAGAGTATTCTCAGTGGTGGCAGATGACAGAACAAGGAGCAACGGTCTCAAGTTGCAGTGGGGGAGGTCTAGGTTGGACATTAGAAAAAAGTTTTTCACTAGGAGGGTGGTGAAGCACTGGAATGGGTTACCTAGGGAGGTGGTGTAATCTCCATCTTTAGAGGTTTTTAAGCTGCAGTTTGACAATACTCTCGCTGGGATTATTTAGCTGAGATTAGTCCTGCTTTGAGCAGGGGTTTGGACTAGATGACCTCCTGAGGTCCCTTCTAACTCTATGATTCTATGATGACCCAAGTCATACTGATTTGGGTTTGAATGGAAGGGGAAAGGGGACACAAACCTGATTCAAAGTGTGGACTTAGAGTGCAGTGTAGACATACCCCTGGAAGCCCCAATTAGGATGGGTCCCCATAGTGCTGGATGCTGTACAAATATGAGACAATCCCATCCTCCCATTTGCACACAGTTTTTGTTTTATGGCCACAATCCTATCCTTGCTGGCAAGATGCCAGAATTGTGGGGCTCTGCCTGAGCAGGTCAGACTGCAGGATTAGGCAGTGGCGTACCGTGGGTCTCTGGCGCCCGGGGGCAAATACTTCCATTTGCGCACCCTCCTCCTTCTTGCAGAGGGGGACCTGTGCTGCTGGGGGGGGGGAGGGCATGGCCTGGGGACCCACACTTCTGGGGGAGAGACACGCACATCCAGGAGTGGGCTGCTGGTGGGGGGGAGACACATAGCTGGGAGGGATGACATGGCTGGGGGGACACGCTGCTTGATGGGGGAAATGGACGGGGGGCACGCTGCTTGAGGGGAGACATACATGGATAGGAGGGGTGCGCTACTTGGGGCTGGGACAGATGGCTGGGGAGGCACATTTCTGGAGGGGGAACAGATGGCTGGGAGGGAGAACAGAACATGACTGGGGGGGTGCTGCTTGCTGGGGTATGGCCGAGGAGCAGACAGCAAGGGCGCAGTGCTGCCGGGGGCTGGGGACTAACCTGGTCTTGTGTCGTCCCAAGCCCACCTGGACTTGCTTCTGGCACTGGTAGGCCAGATCCCATCTCCCTGAAGGTCTGGTCCATGGTCCCCAGCCCCAAGTAACGTGGGAGCTACCTCAGCCCTGCCTCTTCCCCCCACCCCTCTCTCACGTGGGCCCAGAGCCCTGGCCAGGAGCCGCTTCTGCCCCAAGGAATGCGTCAGATGCCCCTTCTCCTGGCCCCATACCTCTCCCATGTGGGCCGACCTTGTGCCCCCCCTCCAGACTGGTGCCCAGAGGCATGGGCCCCTCCTGCCCTCCCATCTCAGTATGTCACTGGGATTAGGACCAAATTTAAAACAAGATGCAAAAAGTGAGTATAACAAATGGATGGAAAGTATGGAAACAGGAGGATATGTGTAACAGTGAGGGGAAAACATGCAGGGGCGTAGCCAGGACTTAATTTTTGGCAGGGCCTGCGGCTGACTCGGGTGGGCCTGGTGGAAAAAAAAGCACTTCTGGCTTCCAGTCACATAACTGGAAGCTGGAAGTTCAGGAAAGCAACCGGCCAAGAAATTAAATTGCCCGCTCCAGTTGCCAAGGTAACAAGTTGTGCAGAGCGTCGGCAGCAGAAGCAACCTATTGGGTGGGCCTCCTTTTGAAGTGGATGGGCCATGGCCCACCCAGGCCCACCGTAGCTACGCCCCTGAAGACATGGTTACATTGATGATCTATGTACATAGCTAATTAGACAGTTGGGAACTGCTGACTGCTAATGTGAGCTCTGAGATTGACTCCTTCTAGAAGACACTCCTGGCTCATTCCTTCCAATTGTTGAGCTCCTTCTACAAAGTTGCTGAGCACCTTCACCCAATGTCAGTGAGACCTAAGAGTGCTCATCATCTTTCAGGAGACACTCAGGGGGCCTTCATCCATTCTGTCTCAGTTTCTCCATCTGTAAAATTAATTATTTCATGGGGTATGGTTAGGATTAATTAATGCTATTCAAGTGCAAAGTATTACCGTATGCTTAATAAGATAAAACACTTAAATATCTTCACAATACTCTGTTGGGGCTCTCACATTTTCCTTTCCTCTTTTTTGTCCCTCTAATACTTTAAAAACACTCATTAAAGCTCCAAGACAGAAGTGGAGAAGACTGAAGTTAAAGAAATGAAGAAAAGCCAGGGAGAAATTCTAAAACCCTGTAGTGGAGGAAGCTAGAGTGTGTCAGAGTGAAGTACAGGACTAACTGCCACTCATTCAGCATTGTCCACTTGGGCAGAAACAACTGTATCAATTAGAGTGCCTGTTAAATTACCTGGTATTTAGAAACCAGGACCTCAAATAGCAAACTTCAACCCTGCAACAAGAACAAAGTCAGGAAGAAGTATGACAAAAAAGCCAGGCTGTTTTGTAATAATGTGGACTTTTGTGACTGCCTGGAGAAGGATTGCCGGGGGTGCTCCTAACTTTACCATAAATGTAGTTCAGAAAAATGGGCCGGTGTGCCACTGTAATAGGAAATGGGTTTACAACAGAATTGGGAACAAAACTAGAGATGTTAGCAGGAAGTTCTCATTTTTTGTTCCTGGATAAAGCATTGTTTCTATATGGCCACCAACTTTAGAAATAATTGAACCAAACAGTGTTTTTTTTCTATTGCATAAAAGGTGAATTTGGTATTTGTAGAAGACTCTGGAGTGACATGTGGAAAATCAGTTTTCTCTTTATCTAATACTGGTACTATACAGGTAGCCTCTGTGCACCCTTCTTAATCCTATCCTATCAATGTATCCTATATCTCAGTTCTGGGGGTGAAAGCCATTTATTCTCCAATGGCAAAATTCACCGCAGTGCATTCAGTTCTACTTTAGGCCCAGTTCCTCTCATTCAAATCACAGTCAGAACACTGGACTTTGTTTGCATCTGCATTTTTTGTCCTGAAAAGTGTTAAAATCTGATCAATCCTTTATTGGGAGACTGTGTCCTGCACTGCACAGATGTAGAGTTGACTTGAAGTTTACCTATGTCCCTGATTCTATTGGCAGATGCAATATAAGATAGCACTATGGTTGATTCAGCAAGGGACCTTAAGGAAATGAGCAACCCTATTGACTTCATTTGTATAATAATATAATACAGATTATAATACAACACACAGTGGGAGAAAGTATCTTTCAATGAACTACTCACACATTTAAAGTTATGCTTGTGCTTAAGTACCTTGCCAAATTATTTTGCAGTTAGTAGGTTATTATTGCTGGTCTCAGATGTCTAGAAGTGCAGCATGATAAAAAATAGCTAAAAAGAAAAAAATACTGATAATATGCTGACTGTTTATATTGAAGAAAAAGCAAAGGGAGAAATTTATCAATACCAATCATCAACAGGAGACTGAAATCCTGTGCTGTTCTGAAGAGAGGAATTTATCTCCCTACCCCCGCCACTAGTGGTATTATATACACAGAAATCTTGGTCCCTGATTAACCTCTGAGTAAAGAGTAACCTTCACCTAGACAGCTCTGCTTTCAAAAGAGTTGGCCCCTGTAACCAGAGCCTGTTCAATTATTCCTCTTCAAAGAAAACAGGCAACCAAGAATGTCAGGTTCAGAGAAGGGGCTATAATTTCAAAGCAACTTCCTGTTTGCAGATTTTTTGATCTTGCAGTGTTGTGAATGGAAGAAAATGGCACGAAGGAGATACTTTTCCCGTCTGTGTGCTATGTTATTATTTGTAATTACATAATTTTACAAATGAAGGTGATTTTCTGCCTTTGCCTACTTATAGGTTACAACTTAGAAGACTTATCCTGATACATATTTATCAGTCAACTGTCTCTGGCCAAGTTGCACATGCCAAATGTATGCTTTATACTGTGTGTTATACAGAGCAGCATTGTTCTCCTCCAAAATCAGTACCCTTTACTACCATATATATCTGATGATATAGGGTATTGATTTCCCAACCCATTTAAGGTACTATAAACCAACTGCTAGTATTTAGTAGCTTCCTTTTCTTATAATGTTTATTTTGTCTTTTGGCCATTGAAAAGGATTTTTTCACGTTGGAATAAAAAGATCCAAACTTTGACCTTCATCTCTCCGTTCAAGAATGTGCACTGGCATAAATAACCTTTTCAGCCCAACACCCAAAATGATTAAGGTATGGAAAAAAATGTCTGGATTTAAAATCGTATTTTATTTTGTTTTGATAGCTAGTCCATACAGAACTTTAGGCTTCCACAGTCTGAAATTCAGTCCTTGAAGAAAAAGAAAAAAAAATCTTTATCAAAAGATATACTGGTATTACCTCAAAAAAACAAGAATCATTCCCCTAAAACATGAATGCTCCCCAGCTCTAAGCAAAATAACTGGCTTAATCTTTACTGACATGGATGAGCACTACACAAATGTCTCATTGAAGCCAATGCATATACTCACATAAGGAAGGGCTCACCTGGATCAGTAAGGGCTCTGCAGTTTAGCCCTTCACGACCACTTCTTATTCATGTGGGCCAGATTTTGACACCCTTGCTCATAATGAATGAAGACTGGAACTGTGTAAATAACTGAATTTTTGTTCACTGTACTGGGTAATCCAAGAAAAAAATATTGATCGACCCAATATTTTGTTCAGTTTTCAAGATTTTTGTTTTAACTTTTTAAAATTAAAATAGAAGTAAATATCAAAACAAAAAGTAATTTTCAATTCAAAATCAAAATATTTCAAAACTGAAAATAAAATGTTTCTTTTTTGGGAGGTTTTTTTTTTTTTTTTCATTTAAACAGTTTGGCCAACTGGACACAAATTTGCAAAATGTTTCAGTCAACCCAAATCTCAATTTTTCAATTGGAAAAAAAAAATTCAGCTGAAAAATTTTGCACGGCTCTAGTCAGGATTAAGTATGGTGTAAAATACTACTCAGTATAAAAATAGCAGAATTTGGTCCTTGTTGATCTGATGACATTTGGTTGAATTTTCAGTTAGTTTATATTGCCAACAAGTTACCCTTATTTTAAGTGCTTACATTTTCCAGATTTATAATTTGTTTCTCTTAATTCTATTTATATGCTCAAGTGTGCTTAGATTCCATTTCCCCTCTTTCTATGTAGCTACTATTTTCAAATAAAGCAATCTTCACAAAGCAGGGAAAAGCAAAAAAATAAAACTTACTCACATAGTTTAACACAAATACTGTGCTATAGAAATAGACAGAACCAGAATTGAAAAAGCAACATTAATAAAAAAATAAGTAACTATTATGTTTTGCACCCAGTCTCTGTTTTGAAAAATAGATATGCTGTGTATGCACTTTGTAGTAAACACATATTCTAACCCTCAGTTCCATCCCAGTGACTGGCAAATTTAGCCTTTAACCTAAGTAACCACTGGATAACCCTGAGCCTTTGCTTCCATTCCAAGTAAAGCCTCCACCCAGATAATCTTAACAGACTTCCGCTTTCCCTCAGGAACACTTCTAGAATGTGCAACCTGTGAGTTTCCTTGGCAACTAGCATGCTGCAAGTATAGTATTATGGCACATACCTATTATGCTTCATAGATTTAGCCAGAAAAAATACTCAGGATGGATACTGGGCCTGGTGGTCAGCACTAAAAGACCAAAACCCATAGGGATTATAGCATGCTGTCAGGGAAGGGATGAATTGTAGTGTCTTTAGGTGGGTTGTGTGAACAGAGAGGGCCATGGGGCCAGGTGGAGTTCTCCATTGGCTCAGATAATTTGGATAGTAAGCTAAACTATAAAGCATTCCCATCCTCAGATTTCTATTGTTTTACAGTGTTGAAGCTGTTTTGCAGTGCAGTGTTATATGTAGTTTGTCTGTGATGAGGAAAGCTTATAGCAGGCATTTACATGCAGTTTTGTAAGGGTATGTTAGCTAGATAATGTGTGCTCATATACGTAGTGTGGCTATGTTAATGCTTGCAAGTTTTTTAGTTTTAATATGAATTTGGCCCAGGATGTCCAGGTCATGAGAATCCATAATGCTTTGGGTATGTTTGGCCTTCCTGAAGGGACACAGACTAGCTTTTCTGCTGTTTTGCCATAACAGCAGTGACCATTATACTCTCAGCCCCATCTTCTCTCCTCTCACATTGGCTGCATAGGTTCCGATTTAAAGTTGCACACATCTTCGACTGGTTTCTCTCTCTTCGTAACCTGCCACATTCCTGGGCACTGTGGAAGGGAGCGTGGAAGCAGTCTCTAGTGGCATATTGGCAGGATGAATCTGTGTTGCCCCACTGAGCAGCCAGAATATCTGGTTATGTACAGCTCTCTCAGGGCCATCTGGTGCCTACTGCCATTCTTTGAAGGCCCAGTCATGCTGAATAAGAGCTGCCCCAAAATGAATGGAGACCTCTGCCATCTGGGCCATCAATTGTTCAAACATCTGGCAGCTGAATCCCGACACCTGCATGCTTCAGCCTGTCCAGATTACAGAGTAAGGATTTCAGGCATGCAAAATATGATACAATGCCCAGTGCCATTTCTGAAGGAACACTGGAGTCTACATTGTTATACCATCAAATCCAATCTGCTAGGCAGTCTCCTGAATTTAACTTTAAGGTCTTCAAATGGATCAGACTAACATCATGAATATAAAGTAACAACAAAATAATCAAGTTAGCTCAGTCAGAGGGTCCTTCTTATGAACTGCTGTCAGTCCACTCCATTTCTGGGTTGAGTATCCAGCTAACTCCAACGGCAACTGCTTCCACTTAACAAGTCTTTTGAACTCTACTGCATAGAATTAGAGTGGAGTGAACAATTGATTTTTCTGTTGGGTGGCCAAACTAAAAAATCTGAAGAAAAAATATTGTTCATTTCAAACCAAAACTAAGTTTTTCCTCCCTTTTTTTGCCACTAAAACTAAACTGGGGAAAAAAATCATTTGGGTCCAATAAAACATTTTCAATAGTGTTTTCAAAACAACATTTAGAAACAAAATGGCCTGTTTCCAAATAAAATGTTGAAATAGTTCATTTAAAAAATGTTGAAGCAAACTGTTTAGACTTTTTTTTTAAAATCCTCACTTATTTGGCTGAAACTGTTTACTGAATTTGATCTGAATTCGCAAAGAATTTAAATCCACAAAATTGCATTTTTCAGGGAACTTTCTATTCAACTGGCGTGTGCTTTTGTGCATGTAATAACATGTAATTTGTTGTGTTTGCTCTGTCTCTTCATAACTTCTGTCCGCAAATCAAACACATCAAAGAGAGGTGTCCTGGTACATCCAAATGCACGTTTCAAACATGCTGCATTTTGAGCTACAGCTGAATTCATAAAGTGATTTGCAAAAAAATTTCAGACCCTCCAAATTTCTTGAGAAGCAAAATTCAGAGCTCTCACAAACTCACACAGCTGTTGTGTACATTTTTGCACCCCTTTCTTCCAGCCTTACAGCTGCTTACAAATGAAATGTATTTATTTATTTTAATCTAAAAAAAATATTTTTTTAAAAAGATGCCTTTCTGAAACACCAGACAGTTTTGACATTAAAACACAGAAATAAAGTACCAACCAGAAATAAACTACAAAATGAAGATCAAAATATAATCAGCTATAGAAAATAGATCCCCAGACAAAAGAATGCACTTCACAATAATGTATGTATAAAGAAACACCATTATTAAAATGCTTAGAGACTAAGAATGTACTATTGTATTTATGTACTATTTACTATCAATTTATGACAGTCTAATATGTATAATTTGTAGATATAATTGGATTAATCAGTGCCAGAGAATACTATATTATAGTGGTTACACTGATTTATCAAGACAGTAAACCTTCTAATATCTACCTTCTGAGAAAAAAAATCTAAGTGCGAATATTTATTTTTCTTTTCACTTTACTCACTGTGTTTTTATTTGGGCTTCTTCTGAAAAATGTAGGCAGAAAACAGTACTGCCCTGTAGTTGAGAAGCACCATTTCAAGCACCTCACTACAGCAGTCAATGAAGTATTCTGAAATGGAGTTAAGCTTGTTTATCAGGCTTGCAGGGTCATGTTGAATGACCCATTCCCCTCTGGTTTCACTTAAATTTCAAATTTTCTTCATGAAGATAACATGCTCGTCTCATATTTGGTTACCTGGTCCCCAAAAGGATTTCATTTTTCATTATGTTTTTTTCCTCATCATAAATTCCTTTAGCATGATATATTTCTGTGAAGAGAGCATATGCTTGAGAGAAAACCTTTGGCTATTAAAATATTTTTCAGAGCCCATTCCCTGGAAGCTCAGTTTGATTTGATATAAACGGGGTTAATTAGTCAATCTTGGCAAGAATGACTTTTGCTTTTTTTAAAATTTTGTGTGAGTATTGTATACATAGACGTATGTATATAAGTACCTGATTCCATAAACACATACCTTGAGTGAGGAAGGGATTTGTGTTTGAAACCTCCCACTCCCCTCCCTCTCCCCCCCCCTCCCCCCCGCCCATAGTTGAGCACTTTCACAGTTTTTCAGAGCAAAAAGCTCTATTCAACCAAAAGTGCAAATAAATACATATTTCAAAGTATTTGAAATTACACTTAGCAAAATAGCAAACATTTTCATGTGAAATTCTGAGAAACAGCTCTGTCCATTTTCTGATTACAGAGGAAAGTACTATTTTTCCATTGAAGGCAGCCTGAAAGAACTCCTAAAAATACAGGGCCAGATCTTCATCTGGTGTAAACTGGCATCAGGTGAGGATCTGACTGACCACATTACATCAATAACATATTCCTGTTTATTTGACAGCAATAACAGAATATTAGATATAAATCGGAGAAAGGGCATTATGCTTATAGTGCTGGGGGAATGTCAAGTCACCTAACATATTCCTGCTGTAATGCCCCTTTCAGAGGTCTGATTGGCATGTATGGAATGCAAAAATTAGTGATGTAAACTGCAGCAAATCCTTCATTAAAGAAGGGCAGAGACTATTTAAATAGGACGAAGTTCAATGCCAGTGGACGCTGGAAGTTACATTAAAAAAAAGGATATCTTCTCCAATTTTTGCTTCTTAAATTTTGTAACTGATTTCCAGTAAACTGAAAACTATGTCCTTGACTTGATCTGAGGGAACATGCTCTTTATACTTCCTTTTTAACCCTTTAGGCCCTCTTTTCCTCTCTCTTGTCATACACAATATACTGCATTTGGTTTGTCTATTACATTGCACTCCATTATATCACTTTTTCAGAAGAGAAATTAGCACATTAACATATCTGCCTCCAAAAAATGCAAAAAGAAAGAAATTTCAATCAGTGGCTTATTCATGAGAAAGTCACAGATAGTGATTAATAATCTCTTATGGCGGTATAGAACCTTTATCCCAACAAATCCCACAAAGTAATTTACAAACCAGAGGTTCTATCTTCAGAGATGCCAAACCAATGAAATAAATGATAATTGCACTAGAGAAAAATGGGGAGAAATAATTTGTAGTTGACCCAAAACTGACATTTTTCAAAATTTTTGACAAATCAAAAAAGTTGAAAAGAATTTGTAACTAACTTTTTTAATAATAAAATTGAAGGGAATTTCTAAACAAAATGCTGTTACACATTGAAAAATGGAAACATTTCATTTAGAAAATGCCAAAATGAAATGTTTCATTTTTCCCCCTAACAGAAACTATTTGGCAAAAAACAACACAACTTTGTGAAATGTTTCAGTGTGGCCAAAGCTGCATTTCCCCCCCCAAAAAAAGTTTTTTTCTGAAAAATTTCACCCAGCTCTACTCAGTACCTCTCGGGGTCATGTAGGGTACATCCCCACTGAGATAAAAAACCCGTGTCATGACTGTGGCTAGCCTGGGTCAGCTGAAGAGTTCATGGGACTCAGGTGCCGGGCTATAAAATGGCAGCGTAGACTTCAGGCTTGGGCTGGAGCCCAGGCTCTGAGATTCCACAAAAGTGTTCAATAACAGCCCTTCTTGGGATCTGGTTTTATTAACAAATAGTTCCCAAATGAACACAAAAGGCCTTCCACCCAGCCTTAAGCTGGGCACAGCCCTTCCTCCCTGAGGTATGGTCCCTTCTTCTGTTCTCTGAGCATCTGTAGAAGATGCAAGGCCTGGCCTGGCCTGGCCTGGCCTCCTATGCCATTCCACAAAAGGAAAACAAAACTTCCAGCTGATACTTACTACCCAGCCTTAGCTTTCCTCCTCAGTGACCACTACAGGAGACACTCTCTCCCTGAAGCTGCAGTCCCCGCTTTGGCTGTCCACAAACCTCTTTGTCTTTCTACCTTCTCAAAGGCCTGGTTTACTCACATGACCACCTGTCTCATGACCCAATTCATTCTTTCCATCTGGGGAGACAAATCAGCTGCGTCACAGGTGGGCTGAGAACTATCTCCCTTTAGAAGAGTCAGTCACCCTGTGCCACAGACCTTGCTAAAGAAACTGCTGCAATGTTCCACAGTAATGAGGTACGACAGTGCAGTAATATCATTGTAAGTCTAATTGTAAGTCTAATTAATTGTTAGGGCACCTACAGATGCTTGATGTTCTCCTGCTTACACATCCAAGAATTATATCTATCCTCTTTTACTGAGAAGCAGAAGCATGTATTGCTTGTGTGAAATGCTTCCAAGGCTTGACATAATAATTCCAGGACCTAATTCTATTATTACAATGAGGGTTAAGGGCTTTCAACACATCTCAGGAAGCACTCATCACCTTTACAGGATCAGGACCCAATTTACCCAATGGAATAGGTGACAGATGGATGATGTGTAGCTTTTCAAATAGTCACCTTACATAACAAACCATCAAACACTCCATAGTTCAGGCCCTGAAGTTCCCAGAACAAACCCTTTTTAAAGCTTATTTTAAAGAACAACTTTCATGAAGAAACATTTGTAATGTAATAGTCAACATATTTAATAAATGAACATTTACATTAATAATATTAGTATATGGAGAGAGGTAGAGTGCTAGAAAAACAGGTATTTGCAGGTGTTTGAATAAAGCTTCAATTCATACTGACTTTAAATGCAGCATTAGAAGAAGAGGCTTTTGTTCATCTATGTTTTCCTTTTAATAAGCTCATCATGTTTAATGTTGTACCATTACATGGTTCTTATTTTGCATAAATACATGATGATTATAGCTATATAACCTTGGCAACGCAGTGTCCTCTTGAAGCAGCCTGAAATGGAACGGAAATGCAAATTATGCCTCGTAACTGCCCTACTGGGAGCAATATTTTATTATGTTTTATTCCCTTTCCATAAAATTAAACTAAAATGAAGTCAATTCGGGTTCTACTGAACCAATGATAAGCTAGGGACAAGGAAATGCTTAAATCGTGTCTGGGGTGTGTGTGTTTGTGTACGCACACATGCATGCATAGACAGAAGACTGAGAAAATGATCAGTTCACACACTCACCTAAATTCTGTATTTGGAGCCCAAAGGCTCTAGGCTGCAAATAGAGACATTTATAAAACAGAATCCTAATTTATGTTAAAGATGTGATGCCAAATCTCAGATGCCAGAAATACAAACATAGTCCTTATGGCCATGTGAAAAATGGTGCACAGAAAAGAGTGGAGGGCCAGATCTTCAGCTGATGTAAATCCATTGACATCTGTGGCACTACACCTGTTTACACTCACTGAGGATTTGCTCCAGAGTCTTTTTCAAACTGCCCATTGTAAGGATTTATGTGATGTCAGTGATAATCTCATCTTTCCTTTAATAACAGAAAATAAAGACCCTTTTCATTTTTAGACAATCCTATCATACGTACAGGAAACAAGCTATTTTATTGACTGAGCTGAACTGAATCTTGTCTTGTTGTGTATAACAGAGTGAGGTACCATCTTCTATGACTACCAGTACCACACTGTTTGAGAGGAGACACTTTTTGTCAATGCCTAGTCAGAAACAAGATTCACATGCTTCATAGGGTTTGATTCTGTATCCGCAAGGCATACAGAACTGTGTGTGAGTTTCAAGAGTTTTGTCTCTGTGAGGAGTATTGGGATAAGTCCCTTACTGTACCGCAGGGCATAAAGATGATAAAGGTAAAAAGGCTGTCCTATGAATCAGTGACACAACTCTAAGAAATTGCTGGGGAATAGATACTTGTAACTAGGGAAGCACATAGCTGTAACTTCACCAGTGACTAGATGGTGCCTTTATTCCTCAGCACTGTAACTGAAAAAGTGTTTCATTAGCATGCGAGCCCATTCATCTTGTATATGGTATATGATTTCCCACTTGATTTGAACATCTGCCTGGAAGGCACATCTCTAATTAGAACAGAGATGTTTTTCCAGAATTAAAATAAACATCAAAACATATTTCTTATTCTTTCAGCTCTTCTTTCTCATACTTACCTGAGCTGTAATAATCATGGCTGAAACTTGTCAAATCCCAATGGAGCTAACATTTCATTAAAAGAGGGAAATGGAATAGTATAATTCAATACAAATTTATGGGATAATCCTTCACAGGGTTGTATTACTTCTAGATCATGGGAAAGCCAAACAAGACTCTTGAAAAATAGTGTCATGACAGTTACAACCCAAATATCTTTAAATAACAAGCTGCTGTTTAATGCTGAGCTGTTTAGCACAAAAATTGCTGTGGTGGCATTAAAGATCAAATCTCTAACCTAAAATGGCATTGAGGTTAGACTTATGACCTGGATCTTCAAAAAATTCTCTGGAAGAGCCAGCCCTCGAACCACGTGCTTCTAGTGGAGTGCCGAGAGACTGACGGAGGAAGAGTTTGTCTGCCTCAAGAAAAGACAAGAAAGAGACTGACTTTATTTAGTTCCCCAAAAGAAAACATAGGTATCTGAGCTACGGCAATCTCTGAAAACAGGGGGCACCTTTTGCTGACCACTGATTTACTGAAGGGTTGTCAGCCAATTCTATTTCAGGGGAAGAGTACCCTCTCCACTTAACAAAGCCTGGGGCCTTGCATATTCTAGATTGCAACACTAATACAGCCAAAAGGACACGGCTAGCATTCTCAGATTCCACACCTGACATTTGTGGAAATCAGTCTCACTGTTACATTTTTCAAGTTCTGAAAGATACCCATCCTGATGAGTCACCATAAGCGTACCCCCTGATCTTCCACTTGTTTTCTTACTATAATATGCTGGGTGCCTTCAAGCATGGTAGTATCCAGAATCTTTAATCCTCCACTCTCCACACATGATACATTCCACTGTCTCTCTTTCTTCTTCTGCAAGGATGAAATTTACCTAGCGGCACAAGATCCTTTACACTAAGTAAACCCTGGATGACCTGCGAGGAGGAAAGCAGGCACACTAGCTATAATGGAACAGCCACAAGGGTGCCAGGATCATCTACACAGGTCAGTGTGGAAGAAGATACTGGGGATGGGATGGGGCATGAGTCATATGCTTCTGCTGCTCCAGCATACCATACCCAACACAAAGGAAGCATGTTGAGGTATGAGTTAGGGGAAAGGGAGGAGTTTACCCCTCATAGTTCCCCACACAAAGCCCTATTTACCTGGTTTCATGCAGGGAGGAGAGAATGTCACCCACTGGTATGTGAATCTGTTGTGCATTCTCACAAAGGCATGAAACAAAATGAGTGAATAAATGCATCAGAGGAGTTTTCACTCCAGAGTCAGGGATAGAAAAAATTATCACAATAAGTGCAGGAAACTAGAAAGGAAGGCAACCAAGCAGGAAAGAAAATAAGCCACTTACTATGTCCATAAAGAGAAAAGAAATAAAACAGTTGAGCTTTCAAACAAAGGCAAGATTGTAACTGAACAGTATGGGCAAAACATACCTTTTGATTCACATGGAAGTCTGTCGGACATATGACTCAGATTCATATATGGTTGCAGGCAGGCATGCCTGTTTCTACTGAAAACATATGCTCCTGGGGAAACACACCCAATTCTACCATAATAGTGGAGTATAAATATTTCTTTGTGATTGATGTGCCATAGAGCATGCAGTTATACTTCCATTGTAACTAAGCTTCTGATTTGTTTTTGGCTCAAATCCTGCCTGCCTTCTTAATGCAATAATTCAGTTGCAGTCCTAGAGATTTAAAATTTCACCAGCTCTGCAGGGGATTTCCATGGAATGACACTACGTTCCAATAGCAAGAGGGACATTTGCTCCCCCCAGGACAGGTTGGATTTTAGTTCTCAAAGGCTGTAGATAGTGAAATGTTTTGTGTGCATAAGGCCAGACTCATAGTCTGATCCTGCCCCATCAAAGTCAGTGGGAATTTTGCCATTATTATTACTATTAGTAATGTATACTCTCCCAACAGGTGTGTGCTAATTACCTTACAGGCATATGAAGATGAGAAGTTTATAATATAAATAGATTACATACAAACAAGGCACAGGGGTAGGAGTTAAGGAGTAGCAATGTGCCTGAAAAAAGTTTAGTGCTTTAGACAAGGCTCATGCTTTATTTGTCTCCCCTCCCCCCATACACACACATGTTCCCTGCTTTATTTGGCAGATGTTTTAGAAAGGGATTGTGTTCCAAGAAGTGACATTCCAAAATCTGTAGATAAGAGTTGTTCCTGACTAGGGGATTTAGATTTATGGAGGGGTGAATTGAAACTAACAGTGAACCCTAATTATGAAGATCACTGAAATACATGTTGCAAGCCGCTGTGTGATGTTGATGTCCTCCAAAATATTGGTTAATGTGGTACTAATAACTGTAAAGAAAATACTGTCACACTGAGATTTGCAAGACAAACTAAGTCCATGCCATTAATAATTTAAAAAAACTCTTTTTAGGAATAATGGGACACAGTCTGCTTTTAGTTGCATTGGTGTAAAGGCAGAATAACTCCACTGAAATAACCAGACTAACTCCAGTTTTACCATGGTGTAACTGAGAATGTATTTTAAAAGAATGGGATAGCCTCACCTCTTTCCTTATGGTGTTGTTCCTGCTCCTTTATTCTCATAAAGAGTGCCAACCACATTGTCCCTTTTATCTCCTTCTCCCACAACCATCTCTCTTCCAGATTCCACCATCATGCATGGAATGCCCTTCTAGATCTGATCCATAAAGCTACCTCCTTCTCCTCTTTCAAATCCCTTCTGAAGAACCATTCTTTCCATGATGCCTACAAGAAACTAGCTGATTAAGGCATGATATAAAGCCCTTTGAAGTCAATGGAAAGACTCTCATTGATTTCCCTGGGCTTTGAATCATGTTATTTATCCATTTTGCTTATTTATCTCATTAGTGAACCGGAGCTGAAGGGAAGAGGCTAAATGCTGTGGCCAACAAGACACCAAAATTGAAGCTGGGAGTTTGTGCAGGAAAAAGAGGGGACATCAGGACTGTGGAGGGGATGGAGAACAAATCACTTGGCTAATACATTGTCTGCTTTACCCCAACCCTTGCTCCGTCTTTGTCTTGTTTTGACTCTTCACTCTATCTTCATCTGTATTTGGGGAGTATGTAGCACATTGTGGGCTCTACTGAAATCTAAATAATAATGATGTGTAGGTTTTTGAAGTCTTTACTAGTCAGTTACAAAGAGCTGTTCAAGGGACTATAAAATATTATTATGGTACTTTGATTTCTTTAATAACGCTATAGCTTGAAGCATTTTTCTGAGACAGTGAAATGGGGAATTAAAGTCTGATTGGTTTCATTTTCTGCACAGATCTTTTTGTACTATTCACACATTTATTGCTGTAATTTCAAAATGCTAGAAATGTATGTTGAAATCAACCAGCATCCACCCTGCCAAGTGTAAGAGAAACAAGGTGGGTGAGGTAATATCTTTTATTGGACCAACTTCAGTGGGCGAAAGAGACAAGCTTTTGAGTTACACAAATTTCTTCTTCAGGTATGGGAAATGTACTCAGAGTGTCACAGCTAAATACAAGGTAGACAGATTGTGTTGCATAAGTAGTTAACACACATATCAAAGGACCATTCAAGGTGAAGCAGCGTGTTAACATCCCTCTGGTCATAGGGGGAAAAGGCAGCAGAGGGATTGTTAGTGGGTTATAGAATGTTGAAATAAGCCATACATGCATGCAGTGTCTCCATCCATGATTTTGAATCTCTAGCAAAGTCATGAATTTAAGCTCCCAGGCTCGTCTTTTGAAAGTGTTGTGCAGGTTTCCTTTGAGAATGAGGACTGAGAGGTCAGATGTAGAATGATCACTTTCTGAAAGGTGTTCACCCACAGGTGATGTGGTGGTTTTGTTTTTTTATCATTTTCCTGTGTGAAGTCATTTGAGAGTGTAGTGATTGTCTGGTTTCACCCACATAGTTGTTACTGGGGCATTTAGTGCAGTGGATGAGGTTCACCACATGTTGTGATAAGCATATGTAAAACTCATGGATCTTGAAAGGTTTGTTGATCGTTGTAGCAGTGGAGACATGTCTGTAGGTTTTGCATCTGTTGTTCCGGCAGGGCCTGCTGCTTTGAGTTGGTGTTTCCCGTTCCCGTGCTTTTGATGATGAGCTTGGAAATACTGGGAGGTTGTTTGAAGGCCAGAAAAGGGCATTCAGGAAAGATTTCTTTCAGGTTAGGGTCCCCATTGAGTATTGGGTTGTAGTTCTTTGACGATATCCTTTGTGGCTTTCGGTATGGGGTGGTAGGTGACAAGGGATGTGTGATTTGGGGAAGGGGGGGGGGGGGTTATTTCTGTATTGAAGCAGGTTCTCTTGGGGGTTTTGGGTGGACCTGTTCCGTGATGTGATCTACTTCTCTGGTGGAGTGTCCTTGTTTGGTGAAGGTGATTTTGAATGTTTTAACATGTATATCCTGGACTTTCTCCTCAGAGCATATTCTGTGGTTTCTGAGTTCCTGGCTGTAGATAACAGATTTCATGGAGTATTTGGGGTGATCCTAATACACGTGCTTATCGCAACACGTGTTGTACCTCATCCAGTGCACTAAATGCCCCAATAACAACTACGTGGGTGAAACCAACAGTCACTATGCTTTTGAATGTCTTATTCATTAGGGCATTCATTTGGGAGAGCCAGGTTCCAGGCCCTGGTCCAAAGACTATTTTATACAGATTGGAACAGCTTCAAGAAGTGAGATTGAGACAGAGGCACCTCAGTGGTTGGGGCACTCACTTGAGCAGTGGGCAACCTTGGGTTCAAGTTCATGCTCCACATCAGGAAGCGGGAGACACTGAATCTGGGTTTCTCACAGTCCTAGTGAGTGCCCTGACCATGGGCTAGTGGGTATAAGGGAGTCACCACCCTCTCATCTGCCTCCAGCTGCCTTTTGTCTATTAGGAAGCGTCTGAGCATGCCTACTGGATTGAGCCCTGCAAGGCAGATAGGTGGAGGAATGCCTCGTTCATGAATCCCACAAAGGCTTGGTCATGAATTAGGCACCAAGATGCTTGGCAGTGTCAGGATTTATTCAGTTGAGTGCGTGCCCACCGGCAGAAATTTAGATGCCTAGGGATGTGAGGCACCTACAGAGGTAGATGGCAGTTGAGCAGGAATTTTGTGAGTGCCAGTGATGCCTAAATGTAGGCAGTTAGGCGCCTAAATTCTGCTTGTGAATCTAGCACTAAGGACCTGATCCCAACATGGTTCAAATCAGTGAAAAGACTCCCATTGTTTCCCTAGGCTCTGGATCAGGACCTAAGATGGGTGCTCTGGTGGGGCTAAGGAAAGGAGTCAGCCTGCTCACATTCCCTATCACACAAGTTAATATCCATTAATTGACTATGATGATAATTTGCAGCCTGAGCTAAATCAAGGAAAATAATGGACTTCAGCATTGATAATGTGTTGGCAATGCTTACAACATACGATTAGAATGCAATGGAGCTGAGTGAATCTTCTTTAAAAATTGTGTGGCTTTTTCTCACCTCTCTTATCACAAAGGTGTATGTAACAGATTATTTCTTCTGATGGTAAAAATGTTTCAAGTGTCAAGATATAATTCCAGCAGGATTTCAATAGGAGTTAGCACCCATGAATTAGCTGGCTGACTGAGGTGACAGAGAATATAAATACAATTTTAATTGTGATATTAAGTTACAACCATATTTCAAGAGAAGATAATGTTTTATTTTAGCTGTACACAAACAATTTGAGTTTTCCTCCATTTTACTGAATTCAGAATTACCTCATTAGGAAGACTCTGAGAGTCTCTTCATATTTTCTTAGTTTCATTCCGGGAGTCATGATCATCTTTCTGGACAAAGAGCACTGGATTAGCCTGCCTTTTTGAAGTCTGTCATTTAATTGGCTGCTAGGTGTTCCTTACCCTTTTGGCGTTAGAAGTCCTGCCTTTGCAAAACTACAAGCACTCAGCAACCCAGGAAGAAACAGGGACAGGTAACAAAAAAATTTGTGATCTCCTGTGTTGTGGTACAAAGTGCAACCCTGATTAAATGCTACAATCTTCCATGGATGATGACCTGGAGAGTTCTGGATTCCCTCACTCCATGACCTTAGGGAATACATCTAATGTCTCTGTTCTTCAGTTTCCCCATGTGTAAAATAAGGATGATGCTAACTATCTCACAGGGATGTTGAGGTGTAGTTAGTAATTGTAAAACACACTTGTGTTACTCAGATGCAAGGCAATATAAGAGCAAAGTACTATTATACAATACCTGTCAGTTGTACCACTGCACAGTAACCTAGGTAGGTCTCCCTGTGTCCACAATATCACACATCAGCCCTTCTGCAGCTCTGAGGAGGTAGACCATATTCTCTAGTCCCATAACTTTGTACCTCATCAGTTATCTATACCTTTCTCAGTGTCTCTTGAGAGAATTATGCATCCTCTGGCCTTGTCTTCACTACTAAAAGGTGTGTTTTACCTCAGGGTAGCTTAAGGGTAGGTCTGAGCTCGAGCTGGAGATGTAATTTCCAGTTTGAGTAGAAATACCAAAGCTGGCTTGATCAGAGTTAGTGTGCTAAAAATAGAAGTGTAGCTCCATTAGCACAAGTGGCAGGAGGGATGAGATGCCCGAGTATGTACCTAGAGTATTGGACAGCATCATATTCTGGTTGTCTAGCTTGTCCCACTATTCACACTGCCATGGCTACATTCTATTTTTGTTGCTAGCTTGATCATAGCTCACCTGGGTATGTCTACTCAAGATGGAAATTATACCTCCAGCTCCAGTGTAAGACACGCCCTAACATGTGTGAGCTATCCTGAGGTAAAAAACACAAAGAACACAAGGCACTTTCGTTTTGCTGCAAGGTCAAACCTAGCAATGGTACAATGCTGACCTCAGCAAGTATACATCATGAGTAAACTAAAGTGCCTGGTCTTCACTGAGTTTTTACCTTGGGACAGCTTATGAAATTAGTTGCCTTGAGGGAAAGTGAAGATTTTTAGCAGTGAAATTTGGCGTCTCAGTGCACCAGTTAGTAAATAACCTAGCTAACAACTTAGACATCCAGAGTCTTTTAAGTCAAATAATATTTTATTGGCAAATTTATTAAAATAGAAAAATCATTACATAATAGAGGTAAAAATAAACATGAATGTTCAGCTTAAATTGCATGAAGCTTAGTTACAGAATAATCTGTAATTATATCTTCAAAACATTTCCTTCTCAGTCACTCTTTTACCAAACTGTCTTACCGTTCGCTCTGTGCCCCCAACATATGTCCCGCTGGGTGCATCAGTAAATAACTGGAGAACTTTACCTTTGTAATCCTATTTGTGCCTGATTCTTTCCAAGCAGTACACAAGTAGCTTCCATTGACTACAGTGGGAATTACTAATATCACATATGGAAAAGATTAATCCTTAAGTCTCGGACTCCCTTAGTATTTGCAACTATATAGATGCTTTGAAGTCCTGGTGATGAGCACTGTGGAAATGCCTAGCAATAAAATATCTAAATAAATACCTTAAATAATAGGCTGGGTTTTCCTTTTCCAAATATGCTGTCTAGGAACAAATTTAATTATATTGCTTCTAGGTCCAAACATTGGTTGCTCTCTGAAAGTATCCTATTCCAATGGATTCTCTCAAATACGGATCTCATTTAAAGGAAATGTTACTGTTTTACATCCCAAAAAGTATTAATATATAATAAACAAAATATAACAATATTAATAAATTATTAATAAATTTAATATATATATATATTAATAATTAATAACAATAATAAACAAAAATATATTTATGTCAGTAATTAACCAAATTAAGCTACACTAAAGCACCACTGAGTGCTAGTGTATCTGGTGTATATTAGGTGTGTGCAGTGGTGTTAATAAAATAATATAGTTACACCTGTGCAAATATTCTTAATGGAGACAAGAGCTGTCATTCCTCTCTTGATTTTGATTTCTTGATTTTGTCCCATAGTGGATAATAGAATCAAGCAGTCGTAGCACACGTCATTGACAATTTCCATATCCTTCAATATTTTAAATATGGAGAAGCAGGTGTGAACATGGACTGAAAAATGCTGAATGAAATATTTTGATTGCCATAAATAGTGATTTAATATTTGTTTTTCAAACCCAGTAGTAATATTGGCATTACTCAATGAACTTATGGCATTTAGGACACATTGGAAGGCTTTAATTCTGAAGATGTTATATTTATGAGTGAATTTTTTCCCCTAAACCTTATGCTACCTATAAAAACGGAAGTACCAAACAATTTAGAAAGCATTTTGTGTTGGACTAGGTGGATCAGGAAACTAGTAATACAGAAAACTACACAGCTAGATCACATTTCAAATTAGAGATTGCTCTGAATTGGAACATTGGACACAAATCTGACTTTGAAGAATTTCAGATCCAAATACTAATTTTGTGGGCCTAATGATGGGATTGCTTATACTGTTGTTAATCAGAAGTAACTTCAGTTAAATTAATAGGGTTACATCAATGTAAAACCAGCACAGGGGATATCAGAAGCAAGCTTCATAATTTGATCTATTTCCAGATGAATTTCATAATACATAGTGACAAAAGTTAATGTCTTTTAGTGGTTTGCTGAACTATGTAAAAAGGCATGGGAAGTTCCTCTGAGAAGTCCTTAGATACATCAAGTCATCATAGCATTTTAATTTGAATTCTGTGTCTTGCACAGTCCTAATCACATTTACAACACTTGAATAATAACTTACATTGTCATAGTTTCTGAGTCACCAGGAAGATATGGGTTTTTTTCCCCCAAGAGTTCCAAGAATGGGATTTTTCTTCATTCTGAGATAAATTAATTGACATGAGATATGGTGTCGTACTGTAAGCAAATCTACTGGCAGCATGTACACTCTTAAACAGACAGACTAAGGCATGGTCTACACTGACAATGTAGGTCGACATAATGTGGCTTATGTCGACCATATAAAGTATGCGTCTCCACTGGCATGTCTCTTCCACTGACCTAAATCACAGTAAAATTCGACTAAATAAAACCACCTCCACAAGTTGTGTAGCACTGAAGTAGAATTCTATGGGTCGAATGAGCGTCAGTGAAGGCAGAGAGCAATGTAAATCGAGGTCATTGGCCTCAGGAGGTATCCAATAATGCTCTGTTGTAACCGCTCTGGACATTCGCACTCTGCTGCACCATGGCCATGTGCACAGGAAACAGCCTCTTCCCTGAAGCCATGGGAAATTTTGAATTTCCATTTCCTGTTTGGTCAATGTGGAGAGAGCTTTGTAGCTGAACTGCTCATGGCTACTGCACGCCCCAAACATTCTCCAGCATGGAGTCGACCTGAGGTCTTGGATCTCATCAGCCTGTGGGGCAAAGAGTCTGCTCCGGCTCAGCTCTGAGCCAGCAAAAGAAATTTAGATATCTATGAGAAGATATCGCATCGTATGATGACAGACCACAACAGGGATACACAGCAGTGCCACATTAAAATCAAAGAGCTGAGGCAGGAATATCAGAAAACTAGGGAGGTGAACAGTCATTCTGGCTTGTCACCGAAGACATGCCGCTTTTATGAGGAGCTGCATCCAATTCTTGGCGGTGACCACACCAGTGTGACACCATGCAATATTGATACCTCAAAGAATCCCAGTCCAGGATGAATGAGGAGGACTCTGTGGACGAGGAGGATGAGGAGAACAGGGGGCAGGAGAGCGGGGTATCCATGCTCCCTGAGAGCCAGGACCTGTTTGTTACCCCACAGCAGCCCAGCTGGACACAGGACAGCGTTACTGACTGAGATGCCGGGGAAGGCACATCTGGTGAGTGTGTATAGCAAATCGCATTTCTGTGTTATGTCCCCAATCCAGCTTCTTATTTATGGTAAAAAAGGAGTTTGTGTTTTTGTGTGGTTGGCCTTCCTGGGTGTTGGTCCACTGAAGCAGAGGGTTATCCCAGGAACAGACTATTTATATGCACAGGGATGCTCCGAGAATCCTCCATCAATCCTCCAGGAAACTTTCATGTAGGTACTCTGCAATTCTTTGCAGAAGGTTTCTGGGGAAGGCAGCCTTATTTTTTCTGCTGCTGTAGGACACTTTTCCCCACCACTCTGCTATTAAATGAGCAGGCATCATTGCAGAACACATCATAACAGCATAAGGACCAGGCCTCTACCCTGATGCTTGCAGCAGATCTTCCTTTTCTGCCTGCATTACCCTCAGGAGACTGATATCACACATAGTCATCTAGGGAAGATGGTGCAATTTTACAGTATCCTACCAATATAGTCACTGCATGTTATTCCCCTGCTGTGGACGGTGTCCTGGGCCCCAATGCAGACAATTCCTAGCCAGGATATTGTTGGCATGGATATTAGGGTTCTGGGAATGGGTGCCCCTATGTTTTCTCCAGCGACACTTCGCCCACGCCCTCCTCAAATCCCTTTGGACCACCTCCTCCCAAACCAGTCTTTGGGATGGTAAAGGGGAGCCCAATGATCCTTCTCCTTGGTTAAGTGTGGATTGGGGAATTTAGTGTTACAAAGGCTTCCCTATAATAGATGCAAGGACCCCTTACTTACCATGGCTGGAACGTCACTCCTACATGTGCAATAGGTAGTGATTGGTATGCGGGTCTGGCTTTGCCTTGTGAATATGAAAGAGAGTTCTTTTTACATTTAACATTTCTTTTCATCCATGGGGCCAGCTAACAATGGAAACTTTGTGCTCTGCTTGCCTTACAGTGGACACCTTGGCCTTCACCCCAGCTTCTATTCCTGCAGAGTACCTTTCCCAGATTGGAAAGCAAAAAAAAAAACCAATTTGGGATGACATGTTCAATGACTCTGGGGCTGCTGACAAAGATCTCAGAGCCTGGAGGATGTAATTGTCAGAGAAACTAAACACGGACATGGAAAACTGAAAATCAGCACAGGAGCAGGAGCAGGCAACGCAACAGGAGATATTGCGTATTATGAGCGATCAGTCTGACATGCTGAGGCATCTGGTAGAGCTCCAAGAAGAGCAGCGGCAGGACAGACTCCCTCTGCAGCCCCTCCATAACTTTCAAACAAGTTGTTTTGTACCAGCTCCCACCCCCAAGCGCTCTAAGCAGGGTGCAGTACATGCTCCACTCCACGTCAGTGGAGGGGAGCAGAAAGAGGAGATGGCCTCTTTAAGAACTGGGATGTATGTGCTTTGCTGTTTGCACAGTCACACTTTGCTCTGGATGGCCAAGCAGCCTTATGAGAATGTTAAATTATCTATCTTTCCCCCACTGAAATGGGTCACCAATAAAACTGTACTGCTTTAAAAAACATTACTCTTTATTCATTGAGAGCTCGGGGATTGTCAGTGGAGAACGAAAGGGAGGGGACCGATGGTGCAAGGGTGGGAGATGGGAAGGGAAGAAACAGAACTGAGATATACATTACTGCGGTTCATTGCAAAAATGGGTCTTCAATGCTTCCCTGAGGTGTAGCGCTCCGCTTTTGGCTTTCAGCGTAGCACTGGAATCTGGCTGCTCAAAGTTTGCAGCCAGCCTATCAGTGTCCACAATCCAACCCTGCGGGAACATTTCCCCCTTTGTTTCACGCACATTACTGAGCACATAGCAGGCAGAGATAACAGTGGAGATGTTGCGTTCACTGAGGTCTAACCTAGTGAGCAAACTGCGCCATCTTGTCTTTAAGTGGCCAAATGCACATTCCACCACCATTCTGCACTTGCTGAGCGTATCACTGAAACGCTCCTTCTCACTGTCCAGGTGCCCAGTATAGGGCTTCATTAGCCAGGGGAGCAAGAGGTAGGCAGGATCCCCCAGCATCACTATTGGCATTTCAACATCACCAATATTTATTTTTTGGTCAGGGAAGAAAGTGCCTGCCCACATCTTTTTGAACAGACCTGAGTTCCTAAAGATGCACCTTTCCAGACCACCCCACATTGATGTCAGTGAAACGTCCCTTGTGATCCACAAGGGCCTGCTACACCCTTGAGAAGTATCCCTTTCATTTTATGTACTTTGTGGCAAGATGGTTTGGTGCTAAGATAGGGCTATGCGTGCCATCTATCACCCTGCCACAGTTTGGGAACCCCATTGCTGCAACCCATCCACTATGTCCTGCACGTTTCCCAAAGTCACTACCTTTCTTAGCAGAATTCTATTAATGGCCCAGCACACTTGCATCACAGCAGCTCCCACGGTGGATTTACCGACTTTGAATTGATTCCCAACTGACCGGTAGCAGTCTGGGGTTGCTAGCTTTCACAGAGTGATGACCACTCACTTCTCCACTGTCAGAGCAGGTCTCAAGCAAGTATTCATGTGCTTCAGGGCTCGGGACAGCTCTGCGCAAAGTTCAATGAAAGTGGCCTTTCGCATACGAAAGTTCTGCAGCCACTGATCATCACCCAATACCTTTATAATGATGCAATCCCACCAGTCTGTGCTTACTTTCTGGGACCAGAACCGGCACACCACCGACTGAAGATGTTGTGTGACAGCCTGCAGCAAACGGGAAGTGTTTCGCTCTATGGCTTATAGCAGGACAGCTTCAGTAACATCGCAATTTTCTGTGCTGCAGCTCCTGTCTCGGAAATACCGCAGGATAAGTCATGAGGTGTTTGTGATGCTCACAATGATAGTGCATAGCTGAGCAGGCTCTATGCCTCTCTGAAGATGAGTTTGGAAAAATGGCATGAAAAAACGTTCATTGCTTTGTTTTGGACAAGGAGGGGAGGGAGCATGTTGCATCATGGAGGAAGACAACCTTTCCAAAAGGCACTGCAGGTAGTTGCACTGTGGAATAGCTACCCACAGTGCACTGCTCTGATTATTGATGCAATCGCAGCAGGCGGGGATGCAAACCCCCAACACAATGCGCGTGGTGTGATCACGCGTCTCCGGCTTCGTAAGTTCGGCAGGTGAAAGTCGACTGAAGTTAAATCGACTTCACTCCCCAGTGCAGACATACCCTAAGTGGCAAAACCAAAATCCCTTTTTTAATTCACTGGAGAGATTTCTAACCAACAGAGGGGTGAGGTTCTGGGACAGCCTCCCAACAGGAGTTGTGGTGGCAAACAACTAAAGTAATTTTAAGGGAAAGCTGGACAAATTTATGAGTGTAATTGTATGTTGGAATTGCTTGCGATGATGGGGGCAAAGTCTAACAGCCCTGGGGTTCACTTTCAGTTTATGTCTTTTGTTCCTGACCCTCATGCTTCAGGGTTATAACTGTCCAGTGGCAGGGGTCAGAAAGGGATTTCCACCTTCCGCTTGTCACTTCCCGTGTATTTTGACAGGGTTTTTTTTAATCTACTTCCTCTGAAGCATCAGGGATGGCCACATCCGGAGCTGGGAGACCTGGGGAGAACCAAGGTTCTGAGGTGGCACCGAGCATTTTTCTCTCAGGTGCTTGGCTGTCTGGTTCTTGCTCACATGCTCAGGGTCTAACTGATAGCCCTATGTAGGGTTGGGAAGGAGTTTTCCCCACCTCAGATTGGCAGTGACTTTAGGGTTTTTTTTGGCCTTCCTCTGCAGCATGTGGGTGTGGGTCACTTGCTAGGATTATCTGTGTATATCACAATTAATCATTTCCCTGCTGTTGTGGGGCCTTGAGCACTGGTGCACCTCCATGTCTCCTATTCTCTGCCTGTGGCACATAATAGTCTAGTGTCCTGTGGACTGTAATACTTTGGTCTAATGTCGATTGTTGGGTTTAGAGAATGCTATGTGGTGCTTGTCATCTGTGATATAGAGGATGTCAGACTAAGGCTATGTACACACTGACGGTGGCAAATTCGCCTCCATCCGATTGATTTTTCTGGTTTGATTGAGTGACAGTGAAGACATGCTCAATCAATCCAGAAGTTGATCTAATAAAACCACCTCCCCAAAAAGCGTAATGCTGCATCGACAGAAACGTGTTTCCTGTTGGTGCAGCACCGTGGAGACGGTGCGCTAGAGGGAAGTTACGAAGTTGACAGGAGTTACGCAAGTTACCCTGCATATCTTGCATAACTTCTATTGACTGCTGCCGAATTTTGACAGCAGTGTAGACCAGGTCTAGATGATCTTGGGCTCCCTTCTGGCCTTGAACGCTATGACACTAACTCCAGAAAACAGGTCTTTCCTATTTTCCAGTCTCATTCTTTCTCTTCATATGATCTAATCAAATGTTATTCCAACTACAGTCTGGTTGTGAAAATTCCCACTAATAGAGTTTGCCCCTTGTTATCATCTGGTCCTGACTTCTTTGCAACAGAAGGAAGCTATCTATTTATGTATTAATAACAATTCCTCTTACACACAAGGCTCACACATCTGCCGTTAATGGCCTGTTAAGGTCACAGGTACTATTAAGTGAAATTAATAATGAGCTACATGTACATGGGGTTCATTCTGCTCTCATACTGGTCTTACAGTCTTTTCGTTCCAATGGAAATAATCTTGATTTTACACCACCAGGAGAGAAGGATCAGACTCCTGGTATCTGCAGCAGCTGTGTAACCCTTTGTGATGGGGGACGCTCACCATTTGTGAGTATCTCCTCTCAGTTGGGTGTGAACCTGTTCTATCTCTCTCTGCTCCCGGTGCCCCCTTTTGGCTGCTAGTCTAATTGGATTGGTATTCAATGACCCACCCCTCCAGCCAGGTCACACACAGTCAATATGTATAAACAAACCCCTTGGGGTAAACAGTCCAACAGGGCCTGTTCCTGTGCCCTTCTTAAAGTCTTTAGCCCTCTGCAGGGTCTTCAGCCCCATCCTTTAGCCCTTTAAATTCCAGCCCTGTGCTTGGGCTTCTACACAAAATGTGTCCCCTTCTCGGGGCTTTGGCCACTTTTCCAGTGGCTGGTGAGGGGACCCAGCCTGCCCACTACTCCGGGTTCCAACTCAGGAACCTGACAAATAGCAGCCACATGATGCTTCCTTTAATAGTTGCTGCTGCTATTCCCTTGACCACTTTCTATGTAGCCCTTTCCTCTTCACCCTTACCTCAGGGTTATGGTTCTTGGGCTCTCTGTCTGTTCCCTGCTTGAGCAGGGTGTCTCCTAGGTCGCTTCACCTGGAGAGTTTCACAGCCTGCCAGTCCTTCCTCATCCTTTTGGTCCCAGCCAGCAACTGACCTGGTCCACCCCTGCAGCTCCTTTTACCTGAGCCTGATGTGCTCTGATTGGCTGCTTCCCTGCAGCCTTTATAGGCAAGCCTGGAGGACCCACCTTAAATGCTCCTTTTTTGAGGCAGGGTATTGTAGGACTGCAAGGCCTCCAGCAGGTTGCCGCAAAGGGCCTGGTATACCCCACTACACCCCTGCTCTAGATTTCTCTCTCAATAAAGTTGTTTAATCTCTTTCCTGCATTTACTAAAATATTGATCCAAGTCTATCACAATACACAAATGATTGTACTGTGAGGGGGGTAGGAAAGACAATTAGTGGTTCTGCACTATGGGGCTTTTGACTGACCCATTCCTTATTCTTTCCCTTTGTTGAAATGGGGGCAATCTACGTGTAATCTAGCAGCTCCAAGATGGTTAGAATCCTTTCATGCCCTCTTCCATTTCTAAATTAGTATTTTGGAAGGATAGGGACCTGGGAAAGTGTGCTCTTTACCTCATCCCCCATATTTAATCTCTTTGCTGGGTCAAGGTTTGCTGGTGATCTATAAATTTCCTCATTTACACTGAGGATAACTTTCTGATCCTCGTCGTCTCAAAACAAGTAAATCTGGTCCCTATAACATCCACTCTCCAACTTTATAAAGATTGTCTTCAGTAAGTCTGAGGGCTGCCACAGACTCTGAAATACAAAATAACTGAGAAAAATTGGCCCCAACAGTCCCATGATGCTGTTGGTAAGTGTTTTCCCCTTTTTGCCCATTTGCCTTGGTATACATTTTGTGGGATGGGAGTACTGTGAGAAGGTGGCCTTTAAAAGCCCAGCCATTCTGCACTATGAGATTTTTAGCCAAGTAGATTGAACATCATCAGATCCTCTTACTTTCTTTCACAGGTGCTGTCATGGTGTCTCCAGTCCTGTTGGGAGCATGGGTAAAGCAGAAGTCTCATGCCTTTCCAGTCTTTGGTCTGATTAGTGTTGGTATTAGCTGATGCAAGTTGGGACAACAAATTACTGGAAATGGGCCTGACACCACCAGCTCCTACTACATAAGTCACAAAACTACCATCAACTAGAAATAAGTGTGGGACACTGATGAGTTGGTACAGATTCAAACTGGTGACCAATTCTCAATCCTTCCCTGAGCCATTCTGTCTCCCTATAACTTTTATTTTAATTCCTATTTTTCCCTACACCTTTTTTATTTTTCAAACCATGAAAGTAACAGTGTGATATGAAAAAAGCATGGACAATATTTCTGAGTGAATGTTTTAAATATGTTATTTCTCTGCTGCAAAATCAATGAAAACATGCCGGCTCTTTTTTTTTTTTTTTTTTTTCAACAAAATACAGTTTCTGCTTCCAACACTGGATACCTTTGTCACTAGGCACACGACTGATGAATGCACATTCATAGCCAGCATTCACATTCTCTGCTTGGAGGAACACAGCCATAAACTCAGTTACATGCTGTGCTTTCCTGGTCTTTTTAAAAACAACGTTGCAGGGTTTATTTTTAAAGTAAAATAAATACATTTCTGAATTTTTAGTAGATTTTTTAAAAATGTAAAACTATAGTCAGAAATCCTGATCCTGATCCTGTACCAACATAACTTTGATCCAAGAGTGAAAGTCAGAGCACCATTAATTGATTTTTAAAGTAGAATAGGGAAAGGATTTTTTAAAAATCTTTCCAGAAACTATATGAATGACACATTCTTCTTTCCACGAAATTCTGGAATTTCATAATAGAATAAATATAAAAAACAGGATCATAGAATCATAGAATATTAGGATTAAAAGGAACCTCTGGAGGTCATCTAGTCCAACTCCCTGCTCAAAGCAAAACCAACCCCAACTAAATCAAATAATTTCTTAAAGTATTCTGCTAAAAATCACAAACCTTAAACCAGGGGGTCTTGCACGAGGAAGCAAAATCTTGCATTGTAAAGACTAAATCTGGGATGAAGCATAACGAAAAGCAGGGTGAGTAAACTGAGGGAAAGGCAAGAGAGGAAAACCAGTTTTGAGAGGATGAATTTTGTACATGTAGATTATTTATCTTTACCTACAGATTACTGACACCATGGAATAAATCTGTGTAGTGTAACAGTTGGCCTGAAAGTCTGAAAGGAGAAAAGGGTAAAAATGGTTGGCAATGTGATGACCACTATTTATTACACCAGTCAGAATTGTCCCACTGTTACCTGATGTTCCCCTTGTCTATTTCTTGTATCCTCTTATTGAGTCTTGTTTTATATTTAAATCAAAATCCTGTGAAGACTTACACATGTTTAACTTTATGCATCATGTATTAAAGACTTTTTTTAACTTAAGGAAATTCCCAGGCAAAATACCTGATTAATCTGGATTTAAGGTTAAGAGAAATTTTCATTTTCCTCTGTTAACACATCCTTATTTTCTCAAAAAACCCAAATGTTATGACATTTGGTAGTTTCAATTTAATACTACACTTTGCATAAAAATAAAATGATCCATATTTCTCCAGAATGTTTAAGAATACTCAAATGTACCCAAACAACTTTAACTCTGCCCCAGAATCTCTAAGATAACCTTTTCCCATCAATCACACAATCTCATCTCACAGAGTTCACAAAAATGTTAGTATCTTACATTCTTGAATACTAATAAATCTGTGTAATGGAGGGAGAAGGTTGTTTCAGAATTTCTCCTTCTTCTTGGGGTAGGATGATGGGGTAACATTAAAGTTGATAGGGTGATCCCTTTAAGTAAGCACTGGTGAACTAAAGGAGTCTGCTATAGTCCCTTCGTAACATTGTCTTAAAAAACTCATGCTCACATAGCCTTTTAGTGCTTTTTTCTGCTCATTGTACCTGTCCCCTCTTTCAACAATCTTTTCTTTTTCCCATGGAAAAATTAGATTTCTTTTTCCCAGAAGAAATTTAGACTTTTTTCTCCAGAGGAAAATTTAGATTTTTCAACAAAACTTTGAATACTGAACATTTTTTTGGCTAACATTTAAAAAAAATCAGTTGAAAATCAAAATATTTTGTCCAAAAATCAAAATATTTTGATTTAGAAATGCTGCCTCAGTTATTCAGGGGAGTTGTAGTGCCTCCTGCTCTCATTCTCCTTTACAGACCAGTCTCTCTGGCTAGACTACATCCCCCATGATGCACCATGGTCTCCGTCTTTGAGAGAAGAGAGCACGTCATCCATGCCCTGATGCATCATGGGAGATGTAGTTCAGAGAGGGAGCCTGGCCCAGAGAGGAGAACAGAGACATGAGGCAACAATTCCATTCCCACAAGCTACAGTGGCTGCATTTCCAAATCACAATATTTCAATTTTAAAATGAAATATTTCAGTTTTGGAACATTTGGTTTTTTGACAAAAAATATATTTTTTCTGCAGAAAGCAGATACTTTGAGCAAAAGATATAACAGTCAAAAACCTATTTTTCCTTTGAAAACTTGTTTTAATGGAAAACTTTCAATCTGGTCTATTAACATTCATTAGTAGATCCAGAAACTTTCCTTGTATTCCACTGTAGGATAATTGGAGTCCTGCTTTCAGATTTACATCCATGACCATTGGGCCCAACAGTGAAAGAGCTATGAATTGAACAATACTTTACATGCAAGACAATTGTATTTATTGCTTAGTGTTTAGTCTGGGAAGTTATAATAACATTAATCAGTTTTCTCAATGCAAAAAACCACATCCCCAGTCCAGTTCAACACCCTGCTTTCTTTGTTCAGAGACTTATCAGCCATAGTCATTTTATCTCATCTAATTTTTTTGACCAAAATTGTAATGCAAAGGGGACAAAAACAAAACTTGAAGAACTGAATTCATTCTCAAAACTAAAGATTACAAGGGAAATGGATTAAATCATCTTGTTTGTTGTGGCGGATTATGAAAGAATGGGATGTGGTAGAGAATTAACTCATTCTCATTCCCATTGCCACTAGGGTACATGCTGCAATTTTCCGGTTTTCAGCTATTTCCTTGTTTAATGTGTATTTGAGCCACTGTCAGCTTGTTTCTCCTCCCTAAGACTAAACAAGTGCTTCAAGAAACTGCCCATCAAGATGCACGGCGTGCCATCTCTGAAGAGGCAGGAAGGCCAAATCATTCATTCATAAAGCACAGGGCTCTTCTTTCCAAAGCAAGGGTTACTAGGTAGAGAGAGCCAAGAAACCGCAATGAGGGACTGAGATTGTCACCATCATTTTGTTCTCACTTTTCCTCATCTACTTATTTACAATATATTTTAACAGATGTTGGAGGAAACAGTAACTGCAATAAAAGCCTGATCCAAAGCCCACTGCTATCTATAGGTGTATGTTGGATCAGATGTGAACTATCCTCCTGTCTCTGTTGAGTGTCTTTTTGGTGATTCATTTTAATGTACAGTTAAGCATTAAACCTATAGATTTCCAATAGCCAACTGAAAATGGAAACGTTGTAGTATGCAGTACATTCCTGAGTGAACCATGCAAAATCTGTCTGCTGCTTCACAGTGATATCATCTTGGATCTTACATCAGGAGGAAGACAATGTTAACAGAATCAGTTGGGAAAAAATAACAGAATGATAGGAAGGGAGGCTAATAACAGTACTGCTTTGCTCATATGAAGTGAGGAAAGGGATGTAAGAAATGCAGTCAGAAAGAAGGAAAAGGAAGGCCAACAGAGGGACAGAAAAAGAGAGAATGAGGGGATGAGTTCCACAAAGGGGGAGGGCAGGATATAATGGGAAGACAGGAGAAGACAAAAAGATGATGGAAGAAAAAAGTGCAGGCATTGTCCTTTAATTCTGTTTATGTACAGTGACTAGCACACTATGGTCCTGGTCATGGGCTTCTAGGTGCTATAATGATTGGTTGATTGATTGATAACTGGGGCATGATGGGGGATAAAGCCATTCTTGTCCCCATTACATTCATGGCAGAAGAAGACAAAGATTTAAGTGAAACTGGCCTATTCTAAGCATTTTCTTAAACAGCATTCCAAGCAGGATGTGGTGAGAAGGAGAAATTCCTGTTAGTATAAGTTTAGGATAAGTTTGTTTTTCAGTATTTTATAATCAGTAAATGTTCTTTTTGCCAGATATTTTAAAAAGACTAATTTGTGGAAACAATAAATATCTCTGCCAATATCTGCCTGCATATTCTCTGCAATTTCTCTGCAATTTTCTGCAGCAAATGGGCCTTAATCCCACAATTTTCCCAGCAATTTCCTCATGGCCTTGCTCATTATAGTACTAAAATTGTTATCGCATGGTTTTCTTCAGACACTTTTCTGCAGATGGTATCATATTGCAAGACAGAACAATTGCGAGTTTCAATCATCTTAGTTTTCAAGCTTACCACTACCCAAAGATTTTTATAAAGTTTTAGCTAAGCCATTTTTTCAAATGCTTAACTCCTAAAGTTCTCTTTGTTAAATTAGTGCATACTTTAAAATCAGGATTGTGAACTTTCATCTCAAATATTTTTTACATGTTAACAACTTTGCCCCTTGCATGGCACAGTTTTAAGATTATTTCCTTTTAATTCTGTGTAAGCCAGACTATTTCCCCCCTCTACATTGTATTATATAGCTCCCTTGCCCTGATTTTTCTGTTTGATTTGGATCCTTATTTTCAAGGAATTATTCAAGCAAGCCAGTAATCTACACTATAATACCCTAAAGTAAGAGTGAGTGTGTTTGTGGGTGGCCTTGGGGATGCGAGAGAGGCTTAGAGCACAGTGTCTGGACCACTCCTTTCAGTCACATTAGCCCATGAGAACATTGCAGGAGGTCAGGAAGCTGTAACATTGAATGAAATTTCTTTCTTCATTAAGGCACTAGCTGCTTTGTTATGCAAACTTCAGGATGAGAGATTTCAATTAATGATGATTATGAGGTCTACTAATATTGACTACAGTCTCCACTATTGATTAGGAGCACTAATAAAATTCCCAAAGACTACAATGCAGGTTTTTGAGAAGTAGATACATTCTGCTCCTGACAAACTGCTTACTCTCCTATCTCATTAAAATTAATGATGATTGTGTGTCTGATGGCAGGTGGACATGCATTTTTGCTGGATTCATGGACAGTTTTCCTTACAATGCCTCCTACAATTATTCCTTGGTTAAATAATTCATAGCTCTACTACAAAAGCAATAAGCATGCTTATTTTTTAAACTAAGATAAAGAAAGAGGCATATTAAAAATAAGGCAGTGGAGATACACCATCAATGCTTAATTTTCTTCCAAAATCTATCTGTCATATTGACATTAACATCATAATCAAAGATTTTGTTTGGCTGCTTGGTTGCTATTTATTTATTTTGCACTTCTGACTAAACGTTCCTCCAGCATTACAGCTGTTCAGTGAATTGCATGAAGTGAAAGCTTTCAAGTATGCAGGATTAACATAGAAGGGCAGACCTTGAGAATAATTTCACCGTGTGAATTATTTGGTAGTTGAAAGCCTATGGCTAAAATTAAAGAGCACCAACTTCTTGAGAGAATGAGAGGGATTTGCAGAAATAACCCCTTTTAAAGTATTCTGAAGATGTGACAGGGCAAGCCAACCAAAGCCAGAAAAAAATACTAAAAGTAGAAAGCATTAACTCACAGCACTGTCAAGGAAAAAAAAAAACCAAAAAAACAGTGCACTAAGAGCCTGACCTGAAGCCCCTGGGAATCTTTCCATAGTTATCAGTGCTCTTTGGATGTGGCTCTACCACTTCAGTGTAAAGAGGATTAACTTGAATGGTGAACGTTCTAGCTTCTGTTTTAATTTCAGTTTCAGACCCATCCTGCCCTAAGGAAGCTGCTGGCCCATGGGAGCTCTGCAGGATCTTCCCTGTTCTGAGAGTCATTTTGGATTCAGCATGGCTTCTTTTTTCCTAGGTGTCTGACTGCCCTTCCTGATCACCATATATGGCAATCAGGTTTATAGGAGTGATGCTGGGAGAATCATTGGGTAGGAACATGCTCAGTGAATCCCCTGCATCCCACAATATCCTCAGCAGGGAAGAACATCAAAGTGATGTGGACTGAAAATATGGGGCTACTCATAGCTGACAGCTTGATATCCAAAGTTAAACAGAAAAAAGGAGCCATTTAGAGCATGTAGCCTGACGATAATGTCACTTGTGCCACTATGAAAGACAAATGGGTATGGAGAGGAACCTTCAGCAATAAGGGGTAGGCAGGGGGCCTGCCATCTAGAGATATCTCCAGAGTTATGACTGGTGTTGCTTATCCAAAACACAGACTTTTACAAGCAAGAGGACTTGTCCTCAGTAGCGCTGGGCGAATAACTGTTTTTTTTGGTTTGACCTAAAATGTTTGATTCAGGCATTTTTAAAGGGCTAGATTCAAAAAATCACTGGAGAAGGAGGAACAGCCTACTTATAAACTTTCCCCCAGTGGTTAGGGCACTCACATGGGAGGTGGGAGGTTGCGGGTCAGTTCTCCCTCTGCCTCATGTTCAGAAGTGATTTGAACTGTGTTCTCGTACATTGTACAAGAGTGCTCTAACCACTGAGTGGTGGGATATTCTCTGTCAGGGCACTCTCCATCTCTCCTATAAAGCTGTTCCATTTATTTAATAAATAAATAGTCATTAGAGTAGAAAAAGAGAGTGAGTCTGAGTCTACATTCCAGTGGTTAAGGCATTCATCTAAGATGTGAGAAACTCAAGTCCTTGCTCCAGTGACTATTCCACGGCTGACATCTCAGTCACGGGAGGGGGTGGGGAACTTGTTCAAAACTATTCTGAGTATACACAGTAGTGTAGAATACACAGTAATGTAGACCTGCTCAGTTGATGGGAGAGTGCTCTGCTGTTGACTGAATTAGCCCACCTCCCTGATGTGGAGGCCCAGTGCAATTTGAGTTGCCTGACCACTGTCTGACAGGCCTACCATAGCTTTAGTTGCTTGCTTGGCTATTCTGACCCTTGTAGCATGATATCTTCTGGCTGGCAGAGATGAATAGGACTACTGAGTAATCTTGCAAATGTCTCCGTTTCTGCATACCATGGCACATGACAAGACCAAATACACAACATGTATGTTTGCAGCTGCACATAGATAATGGTGATGGGAACAAGTTATCCTTGAACGTCTGGGGATACACTTTTTCACTGTCAAGCAGCATATTTTTACCCCGCCCCTCCTATCACCAGATGTTGTTTTGATGACCCCAGTTACCATGGTGAGAATGGAATGTAGTCAAGGGTGAAAACCCAATGTAGGTAATTAGCATATATGATAATGAGTAGAGAGGTAATTAGGTGGAAGCTGTTTATGAAAGGGTATAAGAAGTCACTACTTAGACAAAAGAGTGGACTCCATCAACACCTGACTCCACGGGAGGTGCTGCCAGTCAGACCAGAGGATCCATTGACTCCCTGGGGAGCCCCTGAAGAAAGCCATTCCTGTATACAGCATTCTGAGTAATTGCTTAGCTCTCCAGGC
Source organism: Emydura macquarii macquarii (assembly GCF_026122565.2). Taxonomy (NCBI): domain Eukaryota; kingdom Metazoa; phylum Chordata; order Testudines; family Chelidae; genus Emydura; species Emydura macquarii. The sequence goes on from NW_027131164.1 coordinate 15,840,311, forward strand.
TTAGTGAGTATGATATATTGTAGTTAAATTTAAGCTGTGTAGTCAGCTAGTATATTTATAGAAAACCTTGCACATTAAACCTTATTGATCTGCAAATCAGGCATACCGTGTCTCACTGGTATTCACACTGATCACTAAGTGTCCGGTATCAACACCCGAAAGAGGGAAGGTAGCGTCAATAGGAGATGCTCTCCCATTGATGTAGCATCGTGAAGACACCGAGCTGCGTAGACATAAGTACGTTGATGTCATTTCTCATGTTGACTCAGCACGGCAATGTAGACAAGGCATTAGTCACAGACACTGAGGAATGCTCCAGCTAAGCTCTTTTAGGAATCACATAGCATTTAATCATGGACACTGGGAGGAACATTATATTAATTATTTTAGATATTGCATAGTCTGATTTAACTCACACAACCATTAGTTCTTCCAGCTGATTCTGGGCTCAATCTGGCAAACCCTCAATGTGGAACTTCTGTTGACTTCAGCAGAAGTTTTATGCATGTGAAGAGCTTGTAGTATCAGATTCCATTGTCAAAACACAGGATAGACCATCTGTCTGTCCACAGTGGAGGAACCCCACCTAGTGGAAAGGAGAAATAGATGAAGAGTCAAGAGCTGTGACGTACAGAAGCTAAGAAACTTTTCACAAGCTATCTTCTCTTCTTTGAGAGCTCCAGCTTGGGGCTTGATCCAAAGCCCATTTCAATGATTTCAGTGTGTTTTAGATCAGGCCCTTAGAGCATTTCTTATCTTGCTCTGGCTTTGAGCCTTCTGCTGTAGACTGACCTTTTCTCCTGAAAGGAAAGCAAAGCTAGCAACTACATCAACACATCTTGCGTTGCTCAGAAGGCTGTAGCTATTCTGTGATGAGACCTAAATACAGCTTTGTACTCTAATATTTCTTTTTTTTTAAATAGCTCGTTTGAAGGAATAAATATTTTTCCTTGTCTCCCTCTCCCTCCCGTCCCCCACTCCCCAAAGGTGTTGGGTCTCATTCCTATATATTTTTAAAAATCACTATTTTTTTTCTAATTTTGCAAGAGAATTTTTGATGCAAAGCTGGTCCCCTCTTTGCTAAGTTTAAACCTGGAGCAGAATTTTATCGACTGTAATATGAAAAAAAATTCTAGATAAGACTGAATTTGTAATGGTATTGCAGGTAACTACCATATGGTGCAACAATAATAATATCTGAACATCGTTTTAAGAAACAAGCAATGACTTACATGTACACAGATTAAAAAAGGGATACTTTTCTGCTCACAAGATTTTTCAGTACCTGTATCTGCTTTAAAACAAAAAGGTGATATGGTGTGAATGTATTACTCTCTGCGAATACAGAAGGGACATATAACAGAAAGTGGGAAAAAAATGCTTGGAAAATCTGTTTCTTTATATTAAGTTCCTTTCAACTCCCTTTGCAATCAGTGCATATGTGAATCTTGCATGCTCCAAAAAAGTAATAGAATAGATTTTGTTGAGACATCCATTTATTACGTTTCTCTGATACTAAAGACTATGATTATTATTTCAAGCTTTCCAGGGAAAATTGTCTTCCAGGTTATTTAACTGAGGAGGAAGCTTTACTCTAATACTGACAATCTCATCGAGAACCATTTCTGCAACTCCTCCTTGTTCTTACATTTATCATTCTCACCACCATCTCTTGTCTCCAAATGTCTGGTGAAGCTAAAAATGCTTCTCGTTTAAAAATTTCATGAAGTTTTACTCTTGAGGGCTACATCTGGCCATTTTGTGATTCATTTACATAAATGTGAATGTTCTGCAGAAGTCTCTGTGGCACAGGGGCAGCATAACTTACTGAGCTTGCTTCCCTTATTTTTCAGAAGATCCAAGTTTATGATTCTACTTCTGAGTGGGGTTCTTTGATGGTGTATTTGTTTAAACTAGATCAAATATTGGCCCAGAGAGTCCTTTCATATAGGCTGGATCTCTTCCAGCCCATGTAAGTCTCTGTGGTCCCAGTCTCTTCCACTTGATCCCACTGGAAATCTTTCTGCTGGGGCTTGGTGTGGAAAGTGTTCAGCAAAATTCTGTGGTTAATACTGGAGAATAGAGGATTTGAATAAGGACTTGATCACTCCCCATGGTATTTTCCCCATATCACCTTCCAGATTTCTGTGTGGTAATCCAGGAAGAAGATTAATAAATCAGAAGAGAGTAATAGAATCACCTACTCTGACCTCCTCTATAACACAGGCCACAGGACTTCTCTGGTTAATCCCTGTTTTAACTAAACTATCTATTCTAGGAAAAAATGTCCAATCTTTATTTAAAAATTGCCAGTGATGGTAAATTGTTCCCATAGTTGATTATCTTCTCTGTTAAAAAATTGTGCCTTATTTCCAGTCTGAATTTGTCTAGTTTCAACTTTCAGCCATCAGACTGTGTTATACCTTTGTATGCTAAATTGAAGAGTCCATTTGTTACCCGTATAGGTACTTATAGATTGTAATCTAATCACTCCTTAATGGTCTCTTTGCTAAACTGAATAGATTGAGCTCCTTGAGTCTACCATTATAAGGCATGTTTTCTAATCCTTTAATCATTCTCATGACTGTTCCCAGAACCTGCTCAAATTTATCAACAACCTTCTTGAACTGTGGACACCAGAACTGGATACAATATTCCAGTTGTGGTCATACCAGTGCCAAATACAGAGGTAATATAATCTCCTTACTCTTACTGGAGAGTCCCCTGGTTATACATCCAGCAATCACATTAGAACTCTTGGCTACAGTGTCACCCTGGGAGCTCACGTTCAGCTGGTTATCTACCATGAACTCAAGTCTTTTTCAGAGTTGCTGCTTACCAGGATAATTTTTCCTCCCACCCCCATATGCTTTATTCCTAGCTATATAACAAAACATTTGGCCATAATCAAACGCTTACTTTTTGATTGCACTCAGTTTACAAAGCGATCCAAATTACTCTGTGTCAGTGACCTGTCTTCTTCATTAATATATCTGGGAGCTGAGAAGGGGACCTTGCTAATGGCAACAGAGCTTCTTGGGGAACTTTAGTGCCATGGAAGAAGCATGCCAGAGAAGCAGAGCACATTCAGGAGCCGTCTATGAAGAAAGTTTCTACTTCTTCAGATCTGGGAGATTTCTACTCCAGTGATCAGAATCTGAAATATTGAAAAAAACTTTTCTTCATGCTTGTGGCTATCCCAAGAAAGATGTGCATGAGTCGCTTTATTGGCTTGTTGAACTAAATTAATATTGGTGTAATACCATTCATTTCAGTGGAGTTACACCTGAAATGAATTTGGTCCAGGCAGGTCACTTTTTTTCTTTTCATTTTAGGCCTCCATAAGCCTTAAGTAGGTTTTGACTTTGTAGGAGAATATAAGTCTGGGCCTTGTCTGTTAGAATTATTTAAGGTGAATAGATGTTTTATAGCTTAATGAAGATTGACTAAGTAAGAAATTAGATCTTAAAATGAATTATCAGAACAGTTTTTATAAAACCTCTCATTCTTCCTCTCTCTCTGTTACTAGAGACTGTGCACTGACTCTCAGTGGGTGCTGTCATTTTACTGAAAGCTGCAAGCAGGAAGTCTGGTCTGATTGTGTAATTAACAGCAAGAAATGCAACTCAGCATTTAAATTCATGAGGAAGTCAGGAATTGTTCAAAGTTGTTGAAATGTAATATTCTGTTATTATTAATAATAATTTGATTAAATGAACAGCAATTTTAGATATTGGCTTCCTGTGTAATTTTATTCTATTTAACATGCAATTAAATGTATTAAATTAATAATTTACTGGAAATTAGATGTATAGTAGTAATCACAAAATCTCTTATGGCCCATTGCAGTTTTTCGATGAAGGATTATCACCTTAAATTTTTGGTTTTTCTTTTAATTAAAACAATTTCAGAAACAGCAGCCTTAAAATAGAATGCCCGTTTCTGTTTTCTGTCCTTCAAGGGATTTTCTGCTGTTGAAGGTTGATTGGTGATGTTGATTGGCATCCCAGACACAAGCATTTGGGGTGGAGTTAAAAAGCACAGGCTTATGCCCTCTGCTATGGTAACTCTTTGTGCCACGCAAGTGTAGAAGGCATACCAGTGGAGAGAGAAGGCGTGTTGAGACAGACCAGGATGTGTCAGAAATGGGGTAGGACTATACTGAATGTCAATTGGTGCAAGATTCCTTTGGTTCTTCAGGTCTCTTACATCAGAGGTGTGAATTGGAGCTGCTCCTAGGTTGCTCTAACTGATGCCTGACTAGACTGGTGCAGGTACAACCAGATCTCTGAGGTTTCCCACCCTTCCCTAGTGTTGAATCTACTGGGTGATTAGTGCTACATTCTTCTTTTACCTCAAGTCTCTCCATTCAGGAGTGAACATGCTTCTCAATAAATTAGGTTGAGCATACAATCTGCTGTGTGTCTCCTTCACTCATTTTCAGATTTAATCAAAAAAACTGCAGAAAAGTTGACATTTTTCTCTTTTTCCCCCTGCCATCATAATTTGAGATGTCAGCAACATTCTATCAACATTTCAGAATACAGAACACGTTAACTAGCTCTATTCCTTTCTCTCCCAACAAGGAAATAAAAAACCGCACTCCTCTAGTCCCAATCTTTCGTGACTGCTCAAAAGTCAAGACAGCACTTTTTTTATTGAGCCCTTCATCCAAGAATATCACAGTGTTTTACAAACTTTAATAAATTAAATCTCATGACACTATAAGTGAGATAAGAAACTGTATTTTTAGGCAGTTTTTCAGATGGGTAAATTGAGGCAGGGTTGATTTGACATGTCCATTGTCACATATCAAGTCCATGGCAGAGCTGGGAATAGAACTCACATCCTGTCTCCCAAGTCTGTACTTTAACCACTAGGAAGAGTTTGCTCTCAACAGAGGACACTATAGCTTAAAATTGAGGTTTTTTTAACATGCAACTAGTTCTCTAGAGCACTATACCCTTTCTCTAATCTTTTATGCTTTAATAGTCTCACCTTTCATTTAGTAATCATCTTCTGTGTATATGAATTAGTACCATGCTCTTTAATTTTTATTTTCTGAGACATATTATTGGATATTTGCATAACTTTGGAGTTCCACAAAATAAATAAAAATAAAGCCTATTAAGCAAAGCCAAAGATATTTATGCTGCGTCCCTTTCTTTTAAAGAGCAAAAATAATGGACTAGATTGTGGATGATCCTGCGCTCTTGTGCAAAGCACTTAATGGGTGCAGAGCCACTCTTTGACACCCATGCAGGTGTGTATGTGTGAGAGGGAGTTGACTTTATCCTGCCAATATGCTGGGCATCACATCCGTGCCCTTGCACCAAAGGATATACACTATTGGTTGGTAGCAGGATACTTTTTCCCCAGGAGCAGGGAGAAAGCAGGAAGCAGATTGTGACTCTGAATCACAATCTGCTTCCCTGACTGTTCCTGAAGCAATGCAAGAATGTGTTGCCCCTAACATGGGGCTTGTGGCAAAACCATCATTTAGCTCTACATGTTTTTGTTCGCTAGACTGGCAACTTTCTTGACATTTGACAGCTTTTTTCCTCTTCTAAAAATAATCCCATTGTAGCAGTAGGCTGTTAAAATTGCACAAATAATCAAACTGTTGTTAGGGGCCTGTAACAGGGCAGCCTTCCCCTTTAAGGATCAGAGGCTGTAGGGCCAGTCAGACCTGTTCAGTCAGCCCCACCCCACTACACCACTAACAGGGCCAGTCAGACCTGTTCAGTCAGCCCCACCCCACTACACCTGTGCAGGTTTGGATTTAAGAGGAAGGAAGCTCAGCAGTGGGGGATGGTGGAGTAGTGGAACAGGTGTCCATCCTATGGTGATATGGGCAAGGGCTTATAAGAAACCACAACTTGCCTGAAAACTGACTAAGGGGAGAGTGAGACAACTCATGGGTGCTGCAGTGGAAGCCTAGAAACTGGAGTTGGTGTGGGACAGTTTATTGCAGAGGGGGTTAGCCTGCAAAAGAGGAGGCTAACATCTGGGCCTAGGTGAGCCAAAGGTTTTGTTGTTTTGCTATTTTCTTCTGGACTTCAAGTGGCAGACTCTGAGTCCCTGAGAGGGGCTGGACTCTGTTACATGGTTTGCCAGAGGGCCAGGTTACTCCTATAGCCAGAGTGAGCCAGAGAAGACATTAGGGGAAACAAAAGTGCAGTTGCTTCAATACCACTTTCAGCCATGAGGGGGCAGGTTAGGATGGCACCTCTGGCTTACTCCAATATTTTCTGGTTTTTAGCATTTCCTCTCATACAGTTGTGATTGTCTCTGCCAGCTGGCACTTATTTAGTAAGCACTGCACATCTAGAAGCTACATGCACAGTAATTCTAAGGTCTTACTCCATGGACCAAAGTTCGCTCCATATTCAAATGTCTCTTTTGTGCCCTTAATCTGTTCCACGCTGCTTTGTGGAAAACATAGATATATTAAAGAAAAGGGAGTGTGAGTCGGGTGCAGTCATATGTGTGTGCCAAGCTCCAGAGCAATTATTCCTTATCCAGCATTAGTCCAAATGGCTACAAAGCAAATCTGAGAAATTAATCCACCTAGATGTTGGGATAACAACAGCTATACAGTGTGCAGAGACAGCAGGGAGAATCAGAGGCATGCAATCAAGAGACACCAAGTTTCAAGTGATAGTGGTGCTCCATGTTCTTCTACTATAATGAAAATGACAGAAGATCATGGAGGCTTTTGGATGATGGGAACTTCTGCTGTATTCTTGTGTGTTCTATCCTATTAATTTCTGCACTGTGTTACGTGGTATTTTGGTATTTTCCAGATAATCGGTGTATCTGGTGTCCCCTGGTGCAGCTCTTCAGAGCAGTGTTCTGGGTTCTCATAGAGTCTGCACCTGATCTTGCAATTGGCAGCTGTCTGGTTTCTACAGCAAGGGTTCTGGCAAGCAGCCAACACTCCAGCAAGGCTGGTTTGTTGGTTGAGGGAGCAGCACCTACATGAGAGCTCCTGCTTGATCCCCCCCCTTATTCAAATATGCAGGTGTCTAAGGACACTCTGCAAAGGTACTGAATGCAAAGTAAACCTGCCTAATATTTAATTTCTGCTTCATTTTTCCACTAAGCAGGTGAGTTGCTATTTTCTCTTTACAAACATACAGAATTTGGCCCTAATGTATTGCTATGAAGTGCCACCATCTATTGAGCCTCAGCTCTGCATATACACCACTATTCTGGTGAAACCTGTTGGCCTTTTATACTGGTTTAGGAAGCAATTCATGGGACAGTTTATTTTATTCAAACCAAACTCTCTCTGGATTAGGATTAGATCTGCATAAACCTTGCTTGCTCCATCACCACCTATGTCAATGGAGACTTTTTCTTTAATTTTAAATATCAATTGATTGTTGTAAGTTCTTTTTGTGATAATATGAACTGTTCAAAAGTTTCACGAATACATTGCTGATTTTAGCTAATTTTTCAAATTTCAAAAAGGACTCCCCTGCACACCCAATTCTTCTTGGAAAAGTGACTAAATGGTATTGTAGGAGTTCATGTTTATTGTCCATCAGCATCATCTCCATATCGATTATGCTCATTTTTGCAAGTAAGAACATATGCCCTGCAAACTTACTTTCCAGTTGGAAAATCAAACTGGGTTAATATTATTATTTTTATTGTACTACTTAGAGATTCTACTTGAAATGAGAATGTCATTGTTGTAAAGCACCATCCCTGACTTCAACATCTTAGACAAATGCTCTTCATCTCCACTCATGAAGGTTGTGCAGGCCAATTTATTTTCTGTTATGCTTGCCAGTGCTGCTAATGACACTTGTTCAACCCCATTATCTTCAGGGGATTTGCACAGGTATAACAGACTAGCCTTCTCTTTAGAATTATTTCTGTTGATGCTATATAAGAAGTAACAGAATTTGGCTTACTCTCTCTTAGCTGTCTTTGTTCTGCAGGATGAACAGGAGTGGAAAGTACCAGTAGAAGAAATGTATTTTTATCACTAAAGAACAGAGATATGACTTTGAGTACAAACAGGGAGCATATCTGCCATTTTACACAGTTACTTTTTAAAATAAAAACGTACTTTAAATGAGTTGACAAGGCTACAGTTTAAAGAAGTGTAACTCGTATGGTTTAAAGCTGCATTATTTCACTTTTTTTCTTACCTGGAGGGGAAGAGAAGCATTCAGGAGGAGACATGGATCTTAGCTAGATATTCTGTGTCTCTGCACAGAATGCAGGTGCAGATAGCAGGTCAGGGCAACTTAGCTAGAAGGACCCAGAAATATCCAAACAAGGGTGTAGCCATTACTAGACATACACAGTAGCTGTTTCTGAGACTGTGTAAGAAGTTTTCATTGCTGACAATCCACCTGGCTGGTCACATGCTAGTCACCCTCTGAGAGCTGAGCCAATCAGAGCACAATGGGAGAAACATTATAAACCTAGGAGTTAAAATTAGCCCTGTGGTTTACCTGGACTCAGCAGCTGATCAAGGACCAAAAGATGTATTTGCTGTGAGGGCTGGTTTCCAATCCCTGTACCATGCTGGATATAGATCTATTATAGCCTTATTTACTAGGGAATCCCTCCATTAGGGTAACGTTTGGTCCACAGTAGTGTGTTCTATGGATTTTGAGGGAGAATTGGGGGAAGCATACACTTGCCTGTCAGCTAATTGCTCTAAATTGGGATCCTGTCTCAGTTAGAGAGAAATAGGCAGCACTTAATGAGTTAGAGTTAATGAATTCTTGTCTTTGCTTAGCTGGGCTTATGGGCAGAAGATGGTGCCCTATAGAGTGAGAGCCATAGAGAGATCCAGGAAATGGATCTTTTATGTGCTAATCCCAATTCTTGTATTGCTTTGGATACAGGCTGTAGATTTCTGTTTCACCAGCAGGCAAGAAGACTGGTCTGCTATTAACCCCAGGGCAGAAGTGCTGCTAGCTATGGAGATTCCCCAGGTGGTTTCTTGCCGACAGGGTTCTGGGGCATTTGAAAGGCTTGGGCTGCTGCCATTTCTCACACTCCAAAAAGTCCACATACCACACATGATATACTGTGGTCACACTGTAAAGACTGAGAAACCATCTCTGAGAGAAGATCAAAGGGGAATGTGTTTTGATGTCTGTGCTAAAGTATAGAGAATGTTATGTTGAAACCTTATATTTGAATGTTTGTAACTGAAACAAAAGAGGGAAAGTCTGTATAAGAAACACCAATGGGTTTGCTGTTTGATAGCTTTGTGTAACAGGGTAACTGGAGGTACTTGGAGGGCCAAGCGGCCTAGTGGTTGGTGAGCCTGACCTCCTGGCCCTTGTTTCCCTGGTCAAGGTGCCTCAATCTTTCAGGCAGTGGGGGTAGAGGAGATCCAGGCCCTCGCACACTACTTGATCCCCACCCAGGGCCCTTTGTGAGTCAACACCTGACCAGGAGGCTCCAAGCAGGGAGTCTAAATCCACTGCTCTCGGCTACTTCCTACCAGTGGGTTGCTTCCCATGGCACACTCTGGTGGATCTTGGGTGGCCTGCCATGGTCCCAGGCTATTTTGGGCAGAACAGCCATAGTTTGGTGAAACCAATCCCTACAATATCTCTGGGCTACAGTCACCTTAGATGCCAGAGGCTCCTAGGTCTCATCCACAGTCTTCCTTGTCTGGGAAACAGAACATGCTCCCTGGTGGCTGGCAGGTTTCCCTTCAGGTAGGTAGTGGCTAACTCCTACCTCTTCACCATTCAGCCTTGAAATGAGCCAGGCTCTCTCCTTTTCTACCCCCTCCACATCTGGCATTGCCTGCAGGTATAATGGGGTGGTGCTAGCTGGGCCCACAGATTCTCCTTAACCTCTGCCATGCTGATGGGAAGTTTTTCCGCTCCATCATACTTTGTTTAAAAGTTATTCATATTATTCCAAATACTATTTACAATATTTTATACGGCTTACAATGTGTTCTGCGTGCATTAATTGTTTGTTTTACTAAGAAAATGTATGGTGCTTTCTCTTTAAAATTGATGGGGACTACAGTATTACCATCCATTTATAAGGGTTCAACATATGTAACAACCTTAGGTGATACAAGAGATTTTTTTAATTGCTTTAACTCATATAAGATGCTCAGGACCACAGACAGCATTTGATTTTATAGCCATACAGTGGGAAAATGCAGGTGGAGAAGGGACAAAATTAGCAAGGATTTTATCTGCTTTAAACAAGGGAATAAACTTAGGCTACAGGTACACTGAGGGAGGCAAAGTTGCCGCTGTCAGATCAATTTCTCTGGATTGACTGAGCGGTCTGTGCAGACCTGCTCAGTCGATCCAGAAATCAACGTAATAAGATTACCTTCACAAGTGGCGTAGCGCTGCATCGATGGGAACGCAGTGCCCATCAGCACAGTGCAGTGAAGACGGCACGCAGAAGAGGAGCCCAGAAGTTAACAGGAGTTACGCAAGTTTTTTGCGTAGCTTGCGTAACTCCTGTTGACTGCCGCCGAATCCCGGAGGTAAGTAAGTGCAGACAGGGTCATAGTGAGGATATTATAATGATTAGCCATAAATAGCTATATAGTAAATTTTAAGATTAAGGTTTCTGATAAGTAGTAATTAATGATAGTTTAGAGTAAGTTTTAAGTAAAAATCAAAATGGTGTCTGATGATGTCATCAGGTAGAGAGGGAGAAGAAACAAAATGGTGGTATTGAGAAGCTGACCAATAGAAAGAAGGCAGGATGGGGTGAGATAAAATTCACTCCTAGAAGGGGTCAGCAAGTGAAAGAGAAGAGCTGGGTGGAGTCAGATCTGAAGTAAACAAATGAACTCATCTCTTAGCTGATTGGCTAGAAATGATATCACTAGGTAGGAGGAGTAAGCGGTGGCCCCCTAAATTAGTGTAGGGAGGTGAGGTTAATTAGCCTAGGAGGTGAGGCTAATAAGTATATCAGGAACTGATTGGCTGAAAGTGATCTCATCTCAGAGCCCAATTAGCACAGTTGGTGCAGCTTAATTAACATAAGAGGAGGGGTGTCTGACAGTGGGAGAGCAACCAATCAGCAAGGATCTTTAAAGGTCAGACAAACTGTATATAAGACAGAAGGCTGACAGGCTTGGTGTGTGGGTGATTGTTGAAGAAGACCTGGGTAGTTACTGCTGGTAACAAATGAGAAAGAACAGAAGGGTCATAGACAAAGGAGGGAAAGATATAGGAAGAGTAAGTAGGACCTTTCCTTAATAGTAAGGAATGTATGGGAATGGTTGTAAATAAAGCTGGATGCCTGCAGCTTGAGTAAGTGCCCCACCCATTCTATGACTGCATGATCTACACTCATAGAATGTTAGTTTGTTGTAGTAGTATTGTTAAGAATATTATTGTAATGTTACTGTATGTGTATATATTACTGCCAGATTGTAATAATCCCTGAATATTGCATTGTGCTATGGATTTATACATATGTATACAGGATTTTCTTATGTTTCATGCTGTTACTTTATATTTGTTATACCAGTTAAGTGTTTATAATGTGTTGTAACACCATAGTGTGTTGTGAATGTTGTATTGTGATCTTAAGAATTCTTATACTATATAATTTCTAATTGTATTGACTTTCAATTTAAAAACCAACCATTAAAATTAGTAATTAATAGAGCCATTTTTTTTTTGAAGAATTTGCTATTTAAGTGTCAATCCTTTGATCGGAGGGCTATATGCGTGTCCTTTCAAGGGTAAACTGAGGCAGGCAGGCCTAGGGAGTTCCTCAGTGATTATAAAAAGAATCCCTGGTAAACTTTGTAAATCATCTAGGGCGGACCACAGTAATTGTCTGCTTATAGAAATAAGGCTGGGAGTGGCATTTTCAGTATACCCAAGCCAGTGTAGGGCCTTGAGTCCTGGAGTTTTAAGGTAACAAATGTAGTGTCCCTGGATGAGCCTGGCATTGAAAACATTGTGCTAAAAGCAGTGGCAAAAATATTGTGTGGGTAATGGATTTAGAGATCCTGGCATCTCTGAATCCTCATGCTGAGGCAGAGGAAATGCTGGTTATTCCCAGGGATGAGAAGCCAAGATGGGGAAGAGTGATGTGTGTGTGACTATAACTCCCATCAAGAAGTAGAGAACCAGAGCAAAGCCCAGGTGGGACAGAGCGTCCAAGTGAGGAATCCCAGGATGGAAACCAGGAGGAGCACCGTGCCAGAAAGGAATCACCTGAAAAGGACAAACCAGAGTCAGACCTAGTATCCGTGTCATCCTGAAGTGTCTGGGGTATGAGAATTGGAGGTTGTGACTCTGCATTGGGAATAAGGAGGTAGGCTGTAGTTAAGTGGGTAGCTTGTCACTCTGGGTTTGAAGAGAGCAGAAGAACAAAGCACTGAAGGGGTTTGTTGGGGAACATTTCCAGGTGCTGAAGACAACCAAAAGTACCCAAGACTCACTGCTAGACTGGAACTCTGCCCTGGATTCCTGAAATCTGAGTCTAGAGGCATTGCTTGGCATCTACCCTTTTTATATCATGGTACCTCTGAGCCTCTGGGTCCTCCTGTTGGATGTAAACTGTTTCACTGCTCCCACATCTTGTCCCCCAGTTTTCTTCATTCATCCCTCTGTAAATTATTTCCCTTTCCCTGATTCATTGTGGGGGGTGTGTGTGTGTTTATTTCTGGGCATTGGAACATCTGTCCCTGGGGTCGAAGGAAGTTTCCCTGCTGAGTTTCTGCATGTACCTTTTCTTGGCTGGAGCCACCCGCAGCTCAGACTCCACCTTGGCCATGAGTGCTCTTGTTACACATACAAATAAGATTTAACGCTGTGTAATGCTTTCTGAAAGGTCCTGAAAAGACAAACTCTGGCCTGTGCTAGAGTTAAGCTGAGGTGCAGAAAGAGGGGAAGTGTATAGTTATACAAAAAAAATCTTTTGCCCACCCCAGTTCCACTAGCTTCATTGAATAAGATAAAATTAAAAAAATGAATTGCCATAATACCCGTGGAGTGTCATTTGACTGGTAGTTCTGCAGAGCCTCCCCTTTCTTGTTTTTATTTTCAAACATGATTCTCAGTAGAGCAGGTGTTCTTGGCACAAATTGCATCATGTGAGACTCTGTCACTATCGAAACCGAGCTTGAAAATGATATTTTCTCCATTACTAATTAATCTCTTTTGTGCTAGATATGGGAGACATCTATTTAATTTACTGCTTGAACCCACTCATAAAGAAGTCAAAAGTAAAACTCTCAGTGACTTGGGTGAGACCGGAGCTGGCAGTTAATATTTAGTCATGTTTGATAATAAAAATGAGAACAAGCCTCCTACTCCTCTGCTTAAAATAGTGACTTCTACTGCTGGCCTTCCTCTTGCTTCTTTAATTTCTATTCCAGCTATATTTCTGGACAGATAACTTGCATGCGAGTGAAACTGTGCAATTTTTTTATAGACTTTACAAAAATTTAGTAAATGCACTTCATGAATGTGCATAAAAAGGCTCAGGTCTTTATCAAATTCTAGATATTTTGTGAGATTTGTTAGCTTTAGTTGAAAACTGACCTTTGAGCAGCCTCTTATAAATGATCAAATGTCACACTCTGGAACAGAAACACAGAACAGTACCATTCACTGTAAAAGAGAAAACAAATGAAGTAGAGATAGAAACAAGCAAATCCAAAACAGTACCAAGTTCAACTCTAAATTCGAACACAGAAATTTGGCGGTTTATCCACGTCTACTAGTTCAGCAAAACAAGGCTGGAAATCTCATGAGAGCAACTTTTCTCATGGGGTGAAATCCTGGCCCCCTGAAGCCAATGGGAGTCTTGCCATTGACTTTAATGAGGCCCAGATTTCACCCATGAACTTTTGTCACCTATACTAACTAGCTAAGCATTTTATGCAGTGTTCATCACCATACTGTCTGAGCATCTCTGTACTTGAGTACTTGGTCTTGGTCAGAATCAGAAAGTGAAGAGAGATACAAAAAGTGAAAAATAATGCGGAAAAATCACACAGATCTTTGAACCTCAAAGTGTTCGGTGGGGGTTCATTTTAAGTTTTGAAAGGTTTCTCTGACAAAGGGAAGTTATTTTATCCAAATTAGGTTGCTATTCCATATTGTCTATCCATACTACTACGTGACATTCAAAAAGAAAATATATAAACAAATGAAAGAAATGTGAAACAACTATGATATTTCAGTTGCTTGATGCTGCTTTAAAAACACACAGTGTCTTTGCCATGAGAGAAAGGATGAAAGAAAGTAAAGAAAGAGGGAGATAGTTTCTTTTAAAAAAAAGTAGTCAGCACATTTGTCTGGGTTTTGAACTGGTTTAACACATTTAATAAGTAACTGAATTAATCTTATTATCAATCCACCAGACAACAGGTTTCAAACAAGGAACACTATTCTCTAGGTACTACAGGAAAACTTAAAGGGCAGACTGCATGATGGTTCCCTATGAGAGTTTGGTACAGCCATGACAGTTTTTGGCAAACAAATATTTTCAATTGTGATCTAGCCTAGCAGTTGTTCTTGCTTAATTTTTCCAATATGTCTTTTAGTTAGAGGATCTGACCACTTAACAGATCACATTGTCTTAATCCGGTCCCTCCTCCCCTATATCAATGATTCACTCTGACAGGGAAAGTTTAAAGCAACAAGTAAAATGTGTTAAACAACATTCATCATTGTATGGGAGAGCCTGGCTAAAAGCTTTCTGTCACCATTAATAATACTGCTAGTTTTCAGCCTCCCCACTTATTGCATTAGTGGCAGATTTAAAATGCCGCAAGGAGCAAACAACTCTCAGTATGTACTACCTGTGAAAACCTGTTCTCTGACTGAAGATATTTTAAACTTCCTGAAGATAGCCAGGTGGGTATTATGATGAACAATTGTAGCTCCTGTTCTGAAGGCTTCCCAGATAATTTACTTACCAGGAAATGCTTTGTTCACTTGCACAACGGTGACACACTGTTTGTAATATTCTATCTTGTGATATTATACATCACTGTGGCTACACATCTTTACAATGTGTTAATTCACAAGAAAAATGCCACCTACCACATCCCAAACCAATATCTATATTCCTTTAGAAGTTGACATTGTATCAATTGCTACTTTTATTTAGCTCTTAGAAGGCCAGATCCAGCTCTGATTGAATTGGGTGAGGCCCGTATAATGTTTTTAATTTGAAGATCTTAAAGCAGGGGTGGACAAAATATGGCCCATGGGCCAGATCTGGCCCACCTAACATTTCTGTCTGGCCCACCATAACTCTTGGCAATTGAGTAAACTAATCTTCCTCCAAACAGGAGCGTAGTCACCCACTCACTTTGAAAGCAGGCCTACCCAAGCTCCGCTTAAGCTACCTTCAACTGGAGCTTTCTCAGGCAGTGGCTTCCCGAACTTCCTGCTTCTGGTCACGTGACAGGAAGTTTGGTCCTCAATGACTTATCAAAATTTGTGGAGTGGCCCCTCTGTGAAAATTATTGCCCACCCCTGTCTTAAAGAACTTCATTATCATTTTCCCCATCTTGGTCCTGATCCAGGAAAGCAATTAAGCACATGCTTAACTTTAAACATGTGAATAGGCCTAATTGACATCAATGGTCAGCCTTATGAGCTTTGGGAGATCAGGGCCAATCTGAACCATAGATGGATTGTATCTAGATAGAATCCTCAGCCTACACTCACACCGTATTTCTAGCATAATGCTACACTGGCAGACACTAGCCATTTTATATCTAACTATAATATATCTGGAAACCTCTAAAGTAGGCAGCTATACCACTATACTGCTTAAGAGGTTTAGTTATAAATACTACACATCCATAAATTATGCTGCCTATTAATATGAGTACTTTATCTTAAATCTATGATAGAACAGACAAATATATAACACTGTAATATTTTGAGATTATAGATTTTTGACTACGAGAAAAATAATGATATTTTAAAGAGCTGTAATGTCCTATTGCTATACAAACAGTCTTCAGTAATTAACATATTATTAAAGTACTGCAAAATATTTAAGAAAACTAAGTATTCCTCATACCAAATAGTCATAGGACTATTGTTGGCTGTTTTAATCTAGAAGGTTTCTGCTTCAAGGCAATCTGGGATGTGTTCATGTATTACCTTGGGTTCTTTCTCTCACACTCTCTCTCACACACACATACACTCACTTGTATGTATACACACACACAAAGGTAATGAGACACCAAGACTAAAGCAATCCTAGATCAAGATTATTTGCTTTCTACTAACTGACAATGAAACATATGATTATGACAATGATTTGGGAAATCTGTCTGTATGGTTTATGAATTCTGTGTGAATTTATGAGCTCTCTCCATGTGTAGGACTGGATTTAGGAGCAAGCGACCCAGGCAACTGCATGGGATGCTGGGCTTGGGAGGTGCTGGGCTCAAAGTGCTGTTTATGTTGTTAGCAACACACAGGAAAATACAATTTTGGAAGTAAAATGTTTCAGACGTCACGACCGCTTTTACTTTGATGAGAAACTGCCTTGATATTGTTGTGGCCTACAGAAACAACAGATTTGAAGATGCCATCACTTCTTCAAGGAAACTCATATTCATCAGGAGGAGAGACAGTTTGGAGTGCAGAGTTGAGGTGATGAAGAGCTCGGAAGAAAAGTTCAAGAGGGAGGTTTTTTTTCTCGCTTGTTGACACTTCTCAGGCATCCATCGAAGAAATGTTCGGACAAATGAAGCACTATGAAAAAATGTAGGGGTTTTTGCATGACCTTACTAAGCTGCCAGCAGACAGGAAAACATTCTTGAACAATTGTAAGGATCTTCACTGGATGCTGACACATGCAGAATGTTTGGATGTCAATGAAGAAGACCTCTGTGTTGAACTGGAAACAACTGTCACATTTTGCCACATGGGAAGCACGCTCCACTCCAAGTTCTCCAGTTCATTCATGATGCAGAGCTGAAGGACACTTTTCCTAACATGTGGATAGCTTTGAGGATTCTGCTCATGCTGCTGATCACAGTTACAAGCGGTTAGCGCATCTTTTCAAAGCTCAGGATCATTAAAACATATCTTCGATCAATGATGGCTGACGAGAGACTGACATCACTTGCTATTTTTTCACTTGAAAATGCCATTAACCAGTCTTTGGATCTCTCTGACGCCATGCTTAATTTTGCAAGGGCAAAGGCGAGAAAAGCAACTTTTAGATCTAAAGAACTAGGGTTCACATTCTAAGGTAACACTATTTAACACTGGTCCACCCAATGTTGGTGCACAGTTCAATATCTTGATGTTAGTACATTTTAGTTATTCTTAAAATTAAAAAGTTTCTATAAGCTTAGAGGAAATTAATTTTTTATTTGCTTATATATGGCATGAATAAATACAGATTTGCAGATCCTAGCATGCAAATTTATCATCTTATTCGACAGGGATAAAATGTGCATGCAAATCGTGCATCAAAATTGTGAAATGGGCTACAAATGCAATAAAAATAAGTTATGCAAGTGAAGTCACATGGGAGGTGTCTGGGATCATCTGTGGAGGCTGATTCAGGGGTCACCTGACAAAGGGACTTTATAAAAGGCAGGAGCTAATCTATTTGCTTTCTCTTTAGCCACTTTTCATGACTTTAAGGTGAGTGAGGATGCTGCAGGAGCTGGATGAGGCAAGGAAGGGGGACAGTCTACCTGACAGATGGTCTTCCAAAGGAAAGATGAGCAGGAGAGGGGAAATACATGTGGGGTTTACTATTTTTTGTATGGATCTGTGTATTTCTTGTATAATTAAGTAAAGAGTAATACTGTGTTAGAATCTGTGCAAAGTGTGTTAGGTGCTACATTTACAATGTGACCTATGAAGAGGTAAACCAGAAGGCTCACACCAGTGGTGGTATTCTGGAAAGGGTGTGTTTAAGTCACAGGGGGAGTTAGGAGACAGTTCTGGTTCCAGAGGCTAGATAGATGGACCACATGGCCACAGCTCTCAGGTGTGCCAGACAGAGTCTGCACTCTGTTCAGACTCCAGAGGCATAAAACACCTGGAGATCCAAAGGCTGGGATTCCCCTCACACCAACCTGGTGAGTAGCCCAGTAGGGGTGCTTGACCAGATCAGTGACAATGATTGTACATTTTAGAGAGCCCATGTTAACAGTCGAACTGAGCTGTAACAAACAATAGTAACAGTAATTATGTCAGACGTTGCAATACTGCCACTGTGGAAATAAGATAGTAAGATTTTCTTTTGAATAAAAGTGGAGCCCACATAGTGATAGAAAGATAAATTCAATCTAATAAAGTGTATGCCAGAGGATACTCAACTCATAAAACACTGTCCAAGTAGAACCAAATGACAAATTAATCCAACATTCCTCAATTATTACTTAGAATATACCAACATGTTATCTAAGAATGCCTGGTAAAATTACTTGAAGACCTATTGCTCTATCTCTAAAATAGCTTTTTGAATGTTATCCATAATGTATATGTATACTGAGATGCATAATGTGGGCAAACATTTTAATCCAAATGAACAATAGAAGCTATTTATACTATACTCATGTACTGAAAAACTCCACTTCCACCGAACTGCAATAAAAGTTGGAAATTGTTGGAGGATTACAGAGACTGCTTATAATGAACAAGTGTTTTATGGGGGTGGGAGGTATAAGTCAATTTTTAGAAGCAAAATCTACTTATTTTGTTATTGTTTGGTCTTTCCTTTGCATGTTAAAATCAATTACAAGCAATTTAAGAGGCCAGTGGTGAAATCCACTTCAGCAGCCTAAAGCCCGACTTCTGTAACTGGATCCTGTACAGGAGAAATGTAAGTGAGTTAGGAAGGTGAAATCCAACCCCCACTCCCCTCAGTGCCAGGGTGTGCAGCACACCTCCCACTACTCCAGGCTCAGCCACTCTATGCCATGTCAGTGGCATATATGCCACATAAAGATGGATCTTTTGGAACCTCCCTCAGTCCACCCTTCACAGCTGTCCACACTAGTATATGCAGGATGGGCAGAGAGACTCCTTCTGCAATCCAATGAGATACCCTTGTGTAGCTCTTACACCCACATTCCCCAACTCCCACTTGGAACTTAATTCTTTATAGGGCCTTAGCTGGCCTTCTATACCACATGTGAATTGTTTGTTTATAGGGTTTTTTATGGAGTTTATTACTGTAGTATCTCAAAAACCTCGCAAACATAAAATAATTGATCCTCACAACTCTCCTGTGAGGTGGGGGAAATACCATTATCCCCATTTTACACATGGGGAACAGAAAGATTGAAGACTTGATCCAAAGGCCCACTGAAATCAATGAATCTTTCCATTGATTTCAATGGATTTTAATTGGGCCCTAAGTAACTTGCAGAAGGTCATAAATGAAACCTATGGCGAAAGCAGGAATAACTACATCAATGGGGCCAGGATTTCACTCCAGATCTCCTGATTCCCAGCCCAAAGAAAGATCACCTTTTCTCTTCCTTAGAATATCACATTAACTGTACATCTTGCAAAGTGTGGCTGTTTGTTGTGCTGGTAAGGATTCAAAATCCAAGTTGACAAAGAGAATGACAATGTGAACACCCAGGGAATTATTCTGCTTTGTGCATCAAGAATCTCAGAACAAATGCAGAATTTTGGGGCCCTATATAAATATATAATTAAGTCTGTGCTTCGCAGCCTTTGAACACTATCAGTAAGTCCCATTGTCCATCTAAAGATCTCATTCCCTTCTAATTTAGACAAAATCCAGTCCCCGACATAACCTTCACCTGTGGTTTAGGCCACATTAGACAAACAGGAATTTGGGATGGTTAGCATATGACTAGGAATCAGGACACTTGTCTTCTATTCCCAGCTCTTCCACAGACTAGCTGCATGGTCTTGGGCTAGTAATGTGAACCTCTGTGTCCTTTTGAGACCTTTGAATGGAAGGAACAGTAGAAAGGCAAATTTTATTGCAACAAACAAAATATATTAAGAGAACAGTGGTTTTTAAACATATCAAATCATGGTTAAATTATGTGGGATGATTTTAACCGGGAGTTTTTGCCAACTCCAATCAATAACTTTCTTTACAGAGAGAAAACAAAAAATAATCCTTCCATATAACTAAACATTGTAATTCTGGATTATCTTTAATTAATAAAGATGAAGACATGGTCTTTCTCTAAAACATTTGAATATTTTTTTATGATTGTGTCACAGCTAATTTTTAATTGTTTCAGCTGATTAATACTGCATTGGTCTCCTTTCCTTATGACTGAAGGCTGTTAAGTAAGTCTTTGCAAACACTATTCAGGTAAGAGTGAATATTTTTTTATTCCCTTGGCCTGAGATTTGTAGAGCAAAACAGTTTTTAAACATTTAGTTTTGTTTTTAATGCTGGAAATAAAATCTCAATTTAGTTTATTTTTCCTCTTCACCTATATTTTTGCAATTCTTATAAGTAACCCAAACCTATTATGCACACACACATATACACATGTTCTCCCTCCTATGAATTGTGTCTATATAATACATGCATTAAACTTGCTGTACAAAGCTGCAAATTTTAAAATAACAGAGAGAAAATTATATAATTATATTACTTATATCTTTTGCAATTCTGTTTTATAATGTAGCTATTATCCTGTGCCTAGCTTCATTTATCATTCATTGACCCATCTGGTAAATTCACAGACAAACTTTGGCAGAGGTGTAACTTGATAATTAAAAAGTATGTTATCTCTTGCCAGCTTGTTATAGCCAAGTGTAAACTGCACGCTAGCTTTCCCTAATCCCATCAACCCAGTCTGTAGGAAGGGTCAGGGGTCAGTAACTGCTTCCAAAAACACTGTTCATTTGAATCCAAACAAGCTCTTACCTACTAAGCAGCTGCTCACAAACAATTCTGAATCTGTGCTCATTACCAATTGTGAAAGTCTCCTGTTGCACGAAAAGCTGGGTTTTGAATAGACCCCTAATGCACCAATAAGTCTGCATTTGATAGGCTAAGATCTTAAGTCATCAAACTATTATTTTTCCAAGCACAAAATTCTGGAAACCAGTTAAAATTAGCTAGCATATGCACTGATTCTGGCAGGAAATGATACATGTTGATTAAAAAAACCAAAACAAAACAAAACAGAAAGTTGTACAAGAAGTAAACTTTCCCGCAATTGAAATCAGGGTAAATGTAATAACATCTAGAACTACAAAAGGGGATATTAACTGCTTGCTTGTCAGCATCTGCCAGAGAAATTTGTGCATGTATGTATTGGAGGGGAAAAGGCTTGTAAATACATGGTAAACTGAATACTACCCAAATACCTAGTGGTTAACATGGATTAGAGACACTTTTATTTGTTTTGTGACCAGGTTTAGCTTTACTATAATTATTTATTATTATGTTGTTATATTACCATATTGCCATAAGAGGGCCAGGAAATAGTACTGCTGAAGAAAGGCACAGACATCAGACACTCTAAAATGTGTAAAACAGAATTTCTGCCTATTGTGCAGAGTAAACACTACACAAGAAAGCAAGACAGGTTTGAGCAAGTGCATATTTATTCATGGGTTTTTACTAAAGTAGAACTTTTCCTTTAATAAACAAGGAAAAAATGTTGTCAATGGTTAGATATTAAATCAGATTTCCATAAAATCAAATAAAGTACAGTACCTCCACACTTATAAATTAGGGGCTGACTCCTAATTTCAGTTACTTCAGTGGGAGCTGGATAAAAGCCCACCTGTGTATTTCTATTTTTTTTAATTAAAGAAAAATTAATTTGTTTCTCAGTTCTAATCCATCTCCTGCTTTCAACTATATTTTTTGTAGAGTAGTGAGATATGTCCCAAGGAAAGCAGAACATCTGAAATGTGAATAGCAATCCAGGACTAACTCACCTGCAATGAGGATTAGGTACAACTCAGGTTAGTTAGTCAAAAGGTTTATGTGCCTGTGACTCAGAGAATCACTATCTGGTCCTAAATTCCCTCCACTTACTCCAGAGGGACGTAAACTTTGCTAACCTTATACCTGGTGCATCTTGTGTCCCCCTCTGCACCAACTCCACTTTAGCTGCAGTGGTTAGCGTATTGGGGTATGGGAAAAAGAGGATCAGAATCAAGAGAGCTGAGTAAGGAAGTGTCTTACGCCCCTTTGTTTCCTTGTATGAGTTAATAATGCATGTCACAACTATGCCTTTAATCTTTTGTGTATATCATGTCCCTGAAACCTGTAAATCAAATAGTGCTTCTCGTTCTGCACTGCTTTGCTTTCCTTTCCATCTGCGAATCTCAAAGCAATTTACAGAGGTGGTTAAGCACCATTACAAAAATATACTAGGTGACTTGCCCAAGAAAAGAATGTAGCTGTGCTGATTCCCAGCTCTGCTTTCAACACTCTGGCCCTTAGCTG
The DNA here is from genome assembly GCF_026122565.2 of Emydura macquarii macquarii. Lineage (NCBI taxonomy): Eukaryota > Metazoa > Chordata > Testudines > Chelidae > Emydura > Emydura macquarii. The sequence goes on from NW_027131164.1 coordinate 15,862,703, forward strand.
TTCCTCTACCACACACATTCCAACTGCTTCTAATGTTAATACCATTATGAATTTTCCAATAAATACAGCTTTATAAAAGTTGAACAAAAATTATTATAAATATGTTATATTTGAACTATGTCACTGTACTATATTCAAACTTTTATTTAGAGACTTAAGAATATAAAAGTATCAGTTTGTGAGTGAGTGAGTGAGTGAATGAGATAGATAGATAGTTTTCTCTGGATTCCAGAAGCAGCACTGGTATAGTATATGTCAGGAATTGCCGTGCTATGTAAATATACTTAATATATTAAACACCAAAATTGGAATTGGGATTCATTGGTGTCAAGCATTTGTGTGAGAGGAAGTCTGGTCCAGTAGCTAGGGCATTAGCCTAAGACTTGGGTTCAATTCCTAGCTCTGTCACAGACTTCTGTGTGTGATAGTGGCAAGCCATTTCATTTTTCTGGGCCTCAGTTCCCCATCTGTAAATTGGGAATAGTAATAGTTCCCTACCTCACAGGGATGATGTGAGAATAAATACATTAAAGATTGTGAGGCGTTCAGATGTTATTTGGTAATAAGGTAATGGGAGCCATATAGATAGGTAGTGTATGTGCACACATGTCCCGTTGTGTTGAGTTGCTAACTTACTTTCAGGTGCCATCAGCCTCCATAATAATGTTTATTTTTTTAGGCCTATGCATGATGCCTTTTTTAACATACTCCTTTCAGAGCGGGGACAAGAGCACTACCAAGATCTGAGCCTTCCCGCCTCACTATCTTATCACTGTCCACCTTCCCATACTGATTCTCCCCTGTAGAGCCTTCTTTACCCACATTGGCAGCCAGCCACTCAGCTATTACTTCAGCAGTGAATTTGCCCCAATGGACTTTGCTTTCAGTACAGCACACTAGGTGCAATCCAAAGGAAAACAATTGCTAAATTTCAAAACATCCCCGCTAGTGGTAGCATTGGGCAGCCTATGTGAGGTGAGTTTGTCATCTCGTCCACTTCCCAGTGGATTAGTGCTCACACTATTGAAAACACCACCACAAATGGCATGATCAGCAGAAGCTAAAGATGAATGAGTTAGGGAGAATGAACTAACCTCTCACTATCGGGGTATGTCTACACTGGAGTTGGAAGTGTAATTTCCAGCTCAAGGACATATACTCATACTAGCTCTGACCGAACTAGTACAATAAAAATAGGGTTAACTTATTTCAGGTTCCCAAAAAGAAGACAATATTGACAGGGAAAGGAAAGGGGGTGGAGGGAGAGAGGAAGCTGGCAGGGTACAGTTGGGGCTGATGGAGGGGGTACTGTGGCAGGGGTACTCACTGGAAGTGGGGGCAGTGTCGCACCTTGTAGGGGGGCAGGCACAAGCCAAGGATGCAGCGACAGCTGTCAGTCATCGCCTCCCTGTGGGATCCTCTCTCCAAGGCTGAGAGCTAGGGCCTGGGTGGGTGGGATCTAGCAGCTGTGGCTTGTAGGGGAATGGACCAATCAGCTGCAGATGCAGGGGAGGGACCAATTGGGAAGTGGCCCAATCGGGGCTCTTTCTGAACAGCAGCTTGCACGCTCTGCAAAAATCCTAGACATTGCCTGTTGTTCGAAAATTCCACCCAGACAGAAAGAGGACACTTAAAAAGAGGCTCTGTCTAGGGAAACCCCAATGTATGGTAACCCTAAATAAAAATAAGATAGTAGTGTAGCTGCAGCAGTGCAAGTAGCAGGCTAGGTTAGCTGCCCTGACTGCGAGCCATCTGAGGCCGTAGGCATAGAATCGTAGACCTAGAAGCGACCTCAAGAGATCATCTAGTTCAGTCCCCTGCACTTATGGCAGGACCCAGCATTATCTAGACCATCCCTGACACATTTTTGTCTAATCTGCTCTTAAAAATCTCCAGTGATGGAGATTCTACAACCTCCATAGCCAATTTATTCCAGTGTTTAAGTAACCTGACAGGAAGTTTTTCCTAATGTCCAACCTAAACTTCCCTTGCTGCAATTTAAGCCCACTGCTTCTTATCCTATTCTCAGAAGTTAAGGAGAACAATTTCTTTGTAACAATCTTCTATCTACTTGAAAACTATTATCATGTCCCCCCTCAGTTTTTACTTCTCCAACTAAAAAAAACCAATTTTTTCAGTCTTCCTCATAGGTCATGTTTTCTAGACATTTAATCATTTTTGTTTCTCTTCTCTGGGCTTTCTCCAGTTTGTCCACTTCTTTCCTGAACTGTGGTGCCAGAACAGGATACAATACTCAGTTGAGGCCTAAAGAGCAAGGAGTAGAGCAGAAGAATTACTTCTCGTATCTACTACTCCTGCTAATGCATCCCAGAATGATATTTGCTTTTTTGCAATGGTGTTACACTCTTGACTCATACTTAGCTTATGATCCACTATGCCCCCCAAATCGCTTTCTGCAGTACTCTTTCCTAGGGGGTCATTTTCCATTTTATATGTGTGCAACTGTTTGCTCCTTCCTAAGTGGAGTACTTTGCATTTGTCCTTATTAAATTTCATCCTATTTACTTCAGACCATTTCTCCAGTTTGTCCATATCATTTTGAATTTTAACCCTATCCTCCAAAGTACTTGCAAACCCTCCCAGCTTGATATCATCCTCAAACTTTATAAGTGTACTCTCTATGCCATTGTCTAAATCATTGAAGAAGATATTGAACAGAACCAGACCAGAACTGATCTTTGTGGTTCCCCACTCAATATGCCCTTCCAAATTGACTGTGAACCAATGGTAACTACTCTCTGGGAATGGTTTTCCAACCAGTTACGCACCCATTTTATAGTTGCCCCATCAAGATTGTATTTTCCTAGTTTGTTTATGAAAAAGTCATGCGATACAAAAGCCTTACTAAAGTCAAGATATACTACATCCACTCCTTCCTCCCATCTATAGGGCTTGTTACACTGTCCAAAGAAAGCTATCAGGTTTGTTTGACAAGATTTGTTCTTGACAAATCCGTGCTTATCACCTTATTATCTTCTAGGTGTTTGCAAATTGATTGCTTAATTATTTGCTCCATTATCTTCCCAGCTACTGAAATTAAGCCCGCTTACTGACTGGTCTGTAATTCCCCAGGTTATCCTTATTTCCCTTTTTATTGATTGGCAATATATTTGCCCTTTTCCAGTCCTCTGGAATCTCTCCCAGCTTCCATGACTTTTTGAAGATAATCTCTGTTGGCTCAGATATCTCCTCAGTCAGCTCCTTGAGTATTCTAGGATGTATTTCATAATGCTCTGATGAAGTGGCCAGCTCCTCCTGCCTCTTTTGCTGCCACAGCTATACTTCTATTTTTAGCATTTTACCTTGATCAGAGCTAACCCTGGTATGTCTCCTCAAATTGGAAATTATACTTTCCAGCGCCAGTGTCGACGTACCCTTAGAGATGGTCCTGCCAAGGGCCAGATGTCTGGACATGGATGGAGCTATTTGTTTCCACTCCAACTGCCCAGGCTAGACCTGCTCTGTGCATAATGACAGTAAAAGATGTTAGGCTTCACGGCTGCCTATGAAATACCTTCCACCAGAATTCACATGATATCAGAAGCATTTATGTATCACTTCTCATTTGTATTACTCATTTTGCAGACAACGGCTGTAGAGTTGGCATATTTTATTATTTAGAACAATAAAAAAATATTTCCCATCTAATAGCATTACAAAACATGCAATTTTCATTGACAGAGAATGACACAATTTAAGGTTCAAGAACTCATAGGATTATTTTCTTAAGAGAAAACATATTTCCAACATTTTCTGTCCTGTCCTTTGCTTTGGCTTCATCTTTAGGTGTCCATTAAACTTAAATATTTTTATTTTGTGTGACAGTGGAAAGCCAGTGGTTTATCTAGTATATGCTCCCCCAATTTAAGTGTGGAGCCAAATTCTACTCTCTTTGACAGAGGGTAAATTCAGAATAACTCCATTGGGTTCAGTGTGGGGACTCCAGATTTATACCAATCTAACTGAGGGCAAAAATTGTCTTGTTAAGTTTATCTTCTACTTTTGAGCTGTTTATAGGTAACTTCTGTTTAAAATAGAAGTTGAACTTTTCCAAGTGGCTTTCTGCATAAATCAGCATCTTAGTACGTCTGGTCACATAAAAATACCTTATTTTCTAGGCTTTGTTAATCTTTTTTATTTGAATGTTACTCTTTGTTTGGCTTCAAGTCCTAAATAACAGCAACTTGTTAACAGCAGGGGCTTAATTTAAAGCTAACAATGACAGTTTAAGACCCCCTGAAAAAGGGTTAACAGTAGAACATACAGTACAGTATCTGTTTAAAAAAATAAGCCCTTAAATCATTTTAAGTTTAAAAGAAGTTTTCTTTGCCTCCCTCCCCCTTCTTTTTTTTTTTTATGTGAAACCATCCTAAGTGTAACAGAAAGTTTATTCAGGTGGTATGAATCAGACAGGGGCTCACTGAGGCAAACTATAGCCTCAGAAAGCACAGCAGGCTCTAACTCTCACAGGGCTGCCTCACTAAAAGAAGCATAACAAAAACCAGAGAAGAACAGGCCTGCAGTAATCTCCTTGCCCTAGCCAAAAAACACGGGTGAAGGAAAGCTGCCCTCTCATTATGGATTTGGTCTCAAGGTTAGAATTAGACCCTTAGGGTAAGCAGCTGTCAATTAGAGATAACTCCAACCACCACTGTCTGAAATCTTGGACTTATCTCCTAGCAACTCCCCTTCTTTCAGGGCAGCAACCCTTAGCTCTGCCTTCAGCTCAAGAGTCATCTTGAAGACAGTGGAATAACCTTTTCAATTTGGGCAGATGCATAAAGAATTCAGCTTCCAGAGCCTGCGTGAAGCCTGTGTGACATTTGACTGAAGATGGGTTTTAATCTAGGCTGATTATATTTGCTTTGTTTTCAAAGATGTGGATGTTGAGATTTAGATGATTTACTAAAAAAGTGTTCTTAGAGAATATACAAATTCACTTGGATTTTGGTAAGCATCCATTTGCTTAATGATATGCAGAGCTATCAGGTTTTGTATCTGCTGATGCATCTCCCATTTGCATTGCCTTTTACACCAAGAGAAATTTGCCAATGATGGAGAATTAAGAGTGGCCATGGTTACAGCAGGAACTCTGGGGTTCCTTTTATCTAATGTGGCAGGGTATATAGAAAGCTGACAAGCATAAATCCTATTAGGAAAAAGCACAAGGTTGTGCACCATTTATATGGGGAACACCACTGAATTTAAGGGGAAAGTGTAAAAGATACCAAAAGCTACATCTATTTCTGGAGTTTTCTATTCCTTAGATTTTTAGATCCATAGTGTTTAGCTTTCCTAATCTCAGACTGCCTGGTGAACGGACTAAGTGAGAGAGAGAGGTGATAGCAGAAAAATAAGGGGGGAAAAAGAGCTTGTCTTTGCTTCAGTTGGGGTCCATATTCACAAAGGGATCACTCAGAAATTTTGTACAAATTGCATGAGCCAAATGTAAGCACAACGAGGGGCCTAATAAAGCCACTTGTCCTTTAATCAAAGATTCAGCGCAACATGAGTCCTTTGTGAGACAACAGCATCATTCTCCACTCAGGCTAACCCCTGAATGCGGAGCAGCTTTCTAAAGTGTTGCATAGAGCTCAAGCCTTCTATTTCTTTATCTCATTTGAGAAATATGATTTTCTGTTCCATTTAAAAAACAAAAACCCTTTTTGAAAATTGCCTGTGGTAAACAAGGGGATGTTTGCACGAGTAGAGGCAGCCCCTCTAGATGAGATAAAAAGCAGATGGGCTGACATGATGGAATGAGTGCAGCTCCATTCTGCTTTTGGTGCGAGTGTGCATAAAAATGGCTGACATTTATACACGAATTAATACATGAAAACAGGTATGGGCTTGTTACTATACACAAAGACAGTTCCAGGTTTCTTTGGACCTTATCAGTCCTACATAAATTAAATGTACATGCATTATTTTTACCTGACCAATATCTGCTTTACAGTAGAATTTCTCAACATGTTTAAATGTTTGTCGTCATTCATTTTATCATTTGTGAACATTAGACAATTTCAGGAAGCAAACATCGGATCTGAGAGTTTAGAAATATTGGGGGGGTTTATTTGGTCAGTGGAGCTCATGTTATACATTATTTTAAAAATAATAGTGCATAAGATTATTTAATTATCTTAAGAGAAAATCTTAGAATTCATTATACCTATCTGGGGTCTAATTCTGTCATCTTTATTCACATTGAGTAGTATCTTATTTTATAAGACCCATTGACTTGAGAATCTGGCCTTTATTAATTAGGAAACAATATTGCTTCCTATTTAATATTCTGAAAACAGAATTCCAAATGGTGCAGATTTACACAAAGGAATATAAATAAGAAACACCAAAGAGAAAGTGAACATAAAAATAAAGAGGCTAATTCAATATGTTGTTACTCTGGAGTTACATCAGTATAAAACATCATTTTTACACCTGCGTAAAACAGTGTTACATTGTGATGGTGAATCTATCGCCAAATTCTTAAGACTCCAATTTAATTGTCTTCTATCTTCATTAGTTAAGTGCCTATCACTATAGATTGCTGCTTATTACCTCTAGCAGCATAACAGGTATTCTTTTAAAAGGCTACCAAGGAAAGGGCTCAATCCTACATTCCTGGCTGATATCACTGAGAGTTTTGGGTGTACAAGGAGTCAGGCTGGATAGTACTTGACAATTGGATAATCAAAAATGGAAACATTTTACTACAATGTAAAGTCTACCATGGTACCGTAATCGGTGTGGGAAAATAAAAGGGAAAAAGGTAAAGTGGAAATAAGTCCACGGTTAAAAATACTAATTCTGTAAATGTTTAGAATTAAAATGACCAGACATAGAAAATATCAAATATTATTTAGAATATTTTGTTTCTTTGTTTTGGTTTAACTGACAGCTTCTTTGTGATATATACCTGCTATACAGCTATCCACCTCTCAACGCCCGTCCCACACACACACACACACACATAAGGAAAGGGTAAATGTGTGAATGTTAGTCTTCCAGTGTTCTTTAGATGTATGGCAGGTGTGTATTTTAAATTTTGCATTTAAGGGGAATGAGTTTACCTAGGATTACTAGAAGAGAGTCCTCTCTTTGCAATCAAGGCCTGGTCTGAATTCTTGCAGTCACATGATCACTACTATTCTACTTTTCACTGCAGAATAACAACACTTAAAACTCTTGTAGACTTTATAGGCTACTGGGCCATAATGGACTTCAGTGAGTTTTACTACTCTGATATGCACTCCTATCCTATTCAGCAAAGCATGTAAGAATGTGCTTAACTTTAAGCACATGCTTAAGTGCTTTGTGGAACAGATGCTTAGAAAACATGCTTTCCTGAATTGAATGCTTTGCTGAATTGAACCATTACTAAAAATTGAAGATTCAAATTTAATATCTCCATAAAAACAAATATTGTATTGGAGCAAAGATAATGATCATCAATGATGGTAAAAAAAATGGCTAAAAATATTTTGATTGAAAAATGTCATTTCAATTAAAATGTTGAGGGTTTATTTCAATTGTGGAAAAATTTCACTTTCAATTTTTTAAAATTGATTGATGGGAAATGTGTTGCCCCGTCACTCTTATTCTTTTTTCAGTTTTTCCTTGCTGTAACTTTCTCCAATTCGGAGAACTTTGGAAAAGCTACAGAATAGCAAAAGGATAAGTGAAAATAAAATAAAATAAAAAGTGAAGAAAGGAAAAAAAGATCCTGAGCATAATTTATTTAATTTTATTCAGTGGCAAAACGGCGGATGGGGGTGGGAGAATAGAAAAAAAGGGGGAGAAAGAGGACAAAATTGAGTGATTTCATTATGATATGTAAGTACCTTCCCAGGGAGAAAATTCCAGGTACTAGAGACCTCTTTAGTTTAGTGGAGAAAGTCATAACAAGAACCAACATCTGGAAGTTAAATGGCTTCAGTGCCTAGCTGTGCAAGTAATTACCTAGGGTTCCAGGCAGGTTTGTACCACCAGCCTATGCTAAATTGCACTCTGCCGTGACTTCACTGCTTCCAGTTCCCAAACTAGCTAGATTAAATCTGGCTTGGGTACGTCTACATAAGATGCAATCACACCCCAAGACTGCAGTTTAGATGTACCCACTGAAGGATATGTTTTAATCAAACACAAGTTACTAGACTCATTACAGAAAATAACAGGGTGAAATTCATTGGCTTTTATTATAAATAAAGTCTAACCAGATGACCTAGTGATCCCTTCTGGCCTTAACAACAACAACAAAATCCATGAATTTATGCAAAAAGGAAATTCTGCAATTTCAAAGATTTTAAATTCTGAAATTTTGAACACTCCATTTAAAAAAAATTTTTTTTTGAACTAAAACTTTACTTCATTTCAAATGCTGCAAAACGTTGACATTTTTGTTTCTATTGTATTTATTTATATATTCTGCAAAATTATTTTCCCTTTTTTTGGCCAGAACTTGTGATCATGTCTAGGGCACTGCTTGCATGAGTTAAACCTAAAAGACTTTGTGCAAGATCAGATCTGTGAACTTCTTTGATACATTTGCAAACAATGCCCATGAATTCTTGACTAATTCTGTCTTTTTAGCATGCCAGAAATGCTCACTTAGCTCATTGTGAATTTTGGGTGTGCAAGAAATGCAGAAATGGGCATCTCATGTAAATGTGTTTTCATGTTTAATTTGGTGCACAAATTCAAGCAAGCGGCCATTTGTGTGAAGAATATGGGGCAAATTCAGCATGGAACTTTATTGAAATTACTGCAATTCCAGAAATTTACAACAGGTATAAATTTGGTGCTATATATACAATGAAAACCCATGTTCCTACACAATACATTTATACTTGTCAAAATTACACTTGTTAAGTAGACTGAATGACTTTAAAATTAATCTAAATGCAATTTTCAGTTGCAAAATACCATATGTACTCAACACCAGTCAATTTGTATACGGACAGATGTTTTGGTATCTGTATAGTATCTTGGCCTTTGTCTCAAACCTGGAAATTGTATAAAAATAAAATAAAATAAAATTGTATTAAGTGCAGAGTTTTAAAGAATTCTCTTAATAAGTGTGCATAACAGAAATTGGCAGATATCCAACATACCAGGATGCCTGTGGCTACATTCAAAAACACCCTCTTAAACTCAGTCACAGATACCATCTTCCTCATTCTGTCTTTGGTTAAAACTAATACTCACATTTTTTTAAATGCCAGTTTTCTCTGTGCTCCTGTTGTTATTTCACTGCTGGTTAGTATAGCCCTGTTTCATGGTGCTTGCTTGCTGATGTCTTGCTGTGTTTCATTTAACTTGCATAGCATCTGCAGCAATTAGCTGTTCATGCTTCTATTTGCTTTCCTATTTTGTGCCTTCCCTTTCATGTATCAGATGTTTGTAAGTTTTCCATTAGACATTTCCTGCTTCTAATAGATGTTTGCAAGGCTTTTGCTTTGAGCTATGGAGGCTCCAATTTGTACTGAGATGCTTGGTTTTATTTTGGGGTTAGTGGAGTGGTTTTCCTCTCTCCCACTTTCTTTCTAGAAACACTTCAGTCATTTTGGACCAAAAAAAAAAAAAAAGATATTTTAAACAGGACTTGGTGAATATGGATCCTGCACTCAATGTTATGACTTGGTGACATACCTTTTGTCAGGGTATACTTCTAAAATAAAAGCATTAATTGCATACATGTAATTCCATTCATTTAATGGCTTCAAATAAGTGGCAAAATATGTGCATGATATCTTTTAAAGGCAGTTTTGTACCTCAATTTATATGTCACCTTCTTTGCGTAATTTTTTATTTGAAATTATGACTATTTTTATTTTATTTTATTTTATTTTTATTTTATTTTATTGTTTGCCTCATCCAGCTTTCTGTGCTGGGTTTAACAAACAAATAAGTAGCTTTAATTTGCTTTTAAAAATATAATATATACCTTTAAAGTGTTTCAAATAAGTATTGGTACTGAGAGATGGCTGTCAAAATTCACAGTAAAGGCATAACTGATCCATTGAAATTCATACATGAAAAGTGGATTTAATTTTACAAAATTGTTTGTCATGTTTATGAACTTAAATAGATATGGTGCTGATCTTTTAATCCTCTCCTCCATGCTACACAAACAAAATAACACATCCTTATATACCATGGCAGTCAAAACCAGTATCATGGTGTTTATATAATAAAGAATTATCTGTCATCCCTTCATTCACATGGTATGAATGTTACTAGTTTCGTATTTTGTTTATAGAGTAACCAAACCAAGGACTTGGAATCATCAAAAGAAACTGTCAATTCATAATACATCACGTGTGCTTTGAACTTAGAAATGAGTTGAACGTTTCAGAATTTTATTTATTAAGGTCAAGGCTGGATTTGAATTCAAAATGAAGGAGGTGGAGGGGGCAGCCAGGGTGGAGGAGGACTGCTGACTCAGGAAACCTGCTGGGACTTTGTGGCCTACTGCTAGGCAACAGCCCATCCCCAACACAGCAAACATACGACCACAAAATGAATGACCTCATCTACAAATCAGCTATTTGATATGCAGATCGGACTGCAGCCCTCTTCAAATACAGCTCTGCTCCGGCGGCAGGTGCAGCAGAAAAGTACATGGCCTTTCCCCATTTTAAAAGCCAGGACTGGTTTGCATTCTCTCCCTCTAGGCCATAGCAATTCTTGGAGCTCCCATTATCTTCATTTTTTATTTAGACCTTCCATTTAAAGAAAGCATGGCTCCTCCTTTATGTTCCTTTCCATACCCTAACCTTAGGCCAAGACAAGAAGAGATTGGAGTAAGACGCTGCCTGAGCAATTTTAATTATTTATTCAGCGTCTTAATACAAAGCTAAAATAAGAAGACTAACACTAAGAAATGCATCTGCAATTTTTAATGTACTCATTAAATAATACAGGTATCTTTGCAAAGGACTATTGAGACATCCCTTTCTGAAATGGGACTCTTCCATTTGCATAGTAAACAATACATTTAGAGAGAAGGGATTATATTTGTGTAGATATTTTCTGTCTCAAGTCTATATAAAGTGCTATTTCCCCTGTATGATAATTGAACTCAATGCAGTTTTGGGCTAACTTGACAAAGAAATATGATATGTTGGGTCACAGAATTAAGCCATTTTTCAGCTGTGAGGTAAAAGAATAAAGAGCCACTATCCTTGACTATGAAACAGTTCTGACCCTCTTAGTGGGCCTCAATGAGCAATAAAACACAAGAACACAATATAATTTGTATTGTCTGTGGTTGTCCTGAAAGTCATAAAGTATTACAGCTTTATAGTTATGCTGCTGGTATTAACTAAATGAAAGGTTATTTGTTCTAACTCTGTAGTCTGTACCATAGCTAATGTTAAATTAATCAAGAGCCATTGATGAAAAAGGAGCTGGAAATGCTGTAGCTCTACAAGCTATCAAGCTACAGTTTATGGGGGGGAAAGAAAGCAAGATTTTTTTTGGTGTATGTTCCTTCTGAGCTTCTACTGCAGGCTGTTGTAGTGGGTAACTGAACATCTCCGACACTGCAAGACGTATTCAGCTGCTGAGCCCTAAGGAAGGTCTAAATCTTTGGACTTTGTTAGGGAGTATATGAATAAATAGATATTTATAGTTTTATTTTGTGATTTAAGGTGTGCTGCAGTTAGAGGTGTCAAATATGCTGTAGAAATTTTAATTTTAATTATTTCTTCAGCCTAATACAAAACTAAAATAAGAAGAAGAAGAAAAAAAAAAGAAATGTATCTGTTTCTACAAAACTTTAATCCAGGTGGTTTTGGAGTGTGAGAGAAGTTCTATAGGAATCTGGTCAGGGTAACTGGTCTTGGAGGTGGAAGATGCAGGTTAAGTTCCTTGTTCTACCTGATTTGGAACATGCACACATACCACCTTCCCCACACAATTGTCCTTTGGTTTGCTTTTACAGTAGTACTTTGGTTGCATCCATCTCTGAATTTGAATAGAAATGCACTCACGATGAGTCTAGAAAATTATTTGCCAAATACTTCTGCAATTCATTCCTAGTGATCTGTAGCTCATTTGTAAACAGTTTCGTGTGAGTATTAAATATTTGAAATTCAACCTGATTTGATTGATCAGAGGTCATATGGCATATTTTTGCTCATTGTCTGGGTGAACATAACTCTTTGACTCAGATTTGCAGTGCAGATACTTCTGACTGTGAATTCAGAATTTGCTTTGAATGAATATTCTGTAATATTTGCTTCAAAGGCACCTATTTGACAAATTTTCCTGACTGTAAACTCATTTCTTGAATATTTATGGAAGGTAAATACAACTAGGGGCAAATTTTATCAAATTAGTATACCCATTCCAATGAATATTAGCAGACTTTTTTTTTTGCAATATTTCCCTAATCCTGTCGAATATGATGCTACCTTTGTACATAACTGTTACAAAGTATTTTGGATTTAAGTGTTGTGGGCTCATTTTTGTATTGATCTACACATGTTCCTGTGGCCCCAGGATCTCCTACCTTATGGGCCTACCAGGACTAGGGACCATGTTAAAATGCTGCCAAATCCCAGATCTTTCTGCTGAGCAGGTTAAAGGGATGGACAAACGAGAACCATCTCCCATCTTTTCCAATTTACTATCACTGCATTTGAATGGGCACTGGAAGATCATGTGTAGGGATCTGGCTCCTCAGAAGGAGACATGACTCTGCCCTAGTGTCTGCTATTGTCATGCAGGAGGTGATGAGCATACCCACTGGGAGTACTATGTAGACCCTGGCACCTCCTCTGCTATAGTGTTTTGGCTCTTGTTTGAGAGGGTCTGTAATTAGGCAATCAGTCACGGGGCACTAGGAAATGGAAGATCCTTTTTCTTTTGCCAGTGAGATGGGATTTAATCTTGGTTAGGGACTGCACTGTTACACATGTGTACTTGGGCTTCTGTGTGTTTGTGTGAGGTACCTCTGAGAGCAGTTCTGGTCACTTAGCAACCATCTAGATTGCATCTCTCCCGGCTCAAAAAGGGCCAGTTGCCATGAGTGTTCTTGTACTTAGGACTCCTGGCATGCTTTGGGAAATCTGGCCGCCGCCCCTGCAGAGACCATCTTTGGCCTGCAAACTTCTAGTGTATTCCTTGGGCTAATGTACTTTCTATTTTTCTATGCTGCGTTCTTTTACCTGGGGCCATCAACAACATAATTCTGAAAATAGTTTGGCTATCCCTTTGTCAGACAATGTCCTCAATATGTTCCTTGAGGTGCTCATATCCACACCTGCTTTGGTACCTTGTTGGAGACACTCGACAATCCCTTTTAAAATTCCCACTCACTCCCCTAGAAAGCGACCTATATGGCTATTTTCACCTGTACAAGCTATAGCTTTACAACTTATCCCTGGTTATCCAGTGTCAGAGCTGGCTCTGGAATTTAGGAGTCCCTATCTCCCCGTCCCATGATTAGCTGACTAACAATAGCACTGAATGCTGCCTCGTCTGTCAGGTATAGATGCATGTTTATCCTTTACCTCTTAAATCCTTTAAACATATATCCAGAAGACAGAGAAGAAAAATTCTGACTCTTGGAGAGCTTCACTCTGAACCATAAGCATTAAAGAACTTTCTGATTAACCAGAGTTCGAATCTGCCATGCCAGCCTCTTTTTCTTTTTCTCTCAATAGGATTGAAATAAAGAAGTAAATGGTGAATAGGCATCTATACACATCACAAGAGGCAGTAACCCCGTCTCTCCCCACCCCCTCCACCAGTCTGACTCCAGCTGCATAAGAGCTCTCGGTATGGAAGGCCTCCTCAGTGAGGATTGTGCAGTTCAACCTGGCTGGGTAATAAGAAGTGATTAAAAAATCATTTCTGAGGCAGCTCGGTGGCATCTGCTAAGATTTTTAGCCTTTCCCCTTTGTGAGATCACAATGCACATTCTCCCAGCCCTGCCTGACAGGCATGGAGGCAGCTGCTGCTGCTGCCCCTGAGCCTAAGAGGGGCTGGGGTTGGGGGTGGTGCCCAGGCCAGGGCAGAATGAACTGCTGAGATAATTTGAAAGAGGGAGATTGTTTGTGTCTGGCTGAAACGCAAACAGAGAAACCTCAGGAAAAGCAGAAAATCGGGGTGTGGAAAAAAAAAATCACAGATCAAACAGTATCAGGGCCTATCTTCTTCTCTCGCCAAATGCATCCCACTAAAGGAAGGAAGCACAGAGAATGAACTCTTGCAAGAGTGCTGCTGCAACTTTAACCCCTTCCTGGCATGTTTGTGGGCAGTAATTTGAACTGAATGTTTTTCCAAAGCAATAGACCGTGCGCAGGCTGCACCTGAAAATTCTAAGAGCATTGGCAAAGCGTATTTCTTCCGTGGCGTGTATGGAAAATGCTGTTGCTGTAACAGGTGTGTCTTCGCTTTTGCTCTTGTTTTTTGAAGGGAAACATTATTCAAGTAGTGTGGAGATGTATTTGCAGCCCTGCAGCCTTGAAAGAGTTATTATAAATCCGAGGATAAAAAGTCAATGATGCTCGATGCAGAGAAATGTGCAGAGTTAGCAGATAATGCTGCTGAGCCGGTAGCAGCAAGCCCTTGCCCCTCAACAATGTGAAATTTCTGGGTTTCAGGATCCAGCCCTGAGACGCTGGGCCAGACTGCGGTGCTGAACTACCGGCCAGTGCTGAGGCCAGAGCAGAGCTGCACCGCTCAGGAGAGCACTGGGGGGAATTGTGTCCAAGCTTACCAGCATTCTCGGAGAGTGAGCAGGCTGCATCATACTTTGATGTGATCCACTCCCGTACCCAGACAGCTTATGGCCCCACCTCCTCTTCTCCTCCCAACCCTGCTGGGTGAGATTGCACCCCTGGGGGCACATGAAGAAAACAATCTCTGCTATTGGCCAAAATGGTCAGGAACACAATCCCCTGCTCCAGGTGTCCCGAAACCTTCTGCTAGAAGCTGGGACTGGATGGCAGGGGGTGGATCATTTGAAATTGTCCTGTTCTGTTTATTCCCTTTGAAGCATCTGGCACCAGCCACTGTCAGAGACAGGCTACAGGGCTAGATGGATCACTGGTCTGACCCAGTAAGGCCATTCTTATTCCCCTAAGTGCAGGGACTGTGATTGTCCACAGTCCTAGAGCTTGCCCCCTCCCATCCTTGCACTCATCCAGCAGGAATAATCTGGTGCCTTGTGTCATAAAAGGCAAAAACACATGCTCATTTCTAACTCTAAGCGAGGAAGTTCTCTCTAAGGCCTTGTCTACACTACAAAGTGTTTGCTAATATAGCTAAACAGTAATAGCAAACCCTCTCACTGGAGATGCAGATTGAGTTCTGCTGTAGTTTATACCAGTTCCCACAAGAAAATAAGCTATTCTGGCAAGCGGACTTTTTGCTGGTATAACTGCATTTACACGAGGGCATTTTCTGGCACAGCTGTGTTGTTTAGTGGAGTGATTTTTTTCACACTCTTAACTGACACAGTTATACCTGCAAAACTTTGAAGTGTAAACTAGGCCTAAGAAATCAACCATGCACCTGTAAAACTGCATTAGAAAACAATAAAGCATGCTGTTTTACCATGTGGTCAATATTTGTGGGTTTTTTTTGTTCTACTACCAGTGTGAATTGAATTACAGTTATTTTTCTACACCACATGAGAGTGTAACTAGGAGTAAACATTTAACAAGGGAAACACCTCATCTCTATCTTCTCTCTAGCTGTATATTTAAATAATTATTTTATTTTAACAAGTCAAGTTGCATTCCCTTCCACGGAAGCCCTCAAGGATGTGCAAAGCAATAATAATTGCAAAAATAGTAAATCCAGAGACCTCTAGATCTCCTCAAAGATTAGATGTCATGCTGTTGCTCTTCTATAACCACACACTCTCATGCAGATTAGCAGGAAGATAATATGCACATAAATTGTCCCTGCCATGCAAGTTATGAATGGGATGGGTTTGGCCCACTGAGATTGTAGGTTTGCTCAGAGCATATAGAAACCATAAAAATCAGAGGATAATATTTGGTCTCAGTCAATCTGGAGTAGATTTGAGCAACTCGGATGAACTCAATGGAGTTATATGGCTTAAACCAGTGTGAGTACAGAACAAGGCTTAGAGACCATTCTAAATAGCCTAAATAATCCTGGCAGTCATTAAAATGTCAAATATTCCTCCTTAGAACACAAATCACAACACAGATTTTTTTCCTTACATTTAATTGTAGATTCATCATTTTGTAGTGTTTTCACATACAACTTTATCATGTCTATTGCTGGGAAGTTTTTGGTGCAAAGTGTTGTCAAGTTACATGGACAGCAGTGTAATCAAGGGAACACATCTCACCCAAATTGCCTGCATGTTAAGCAGCAGATGGCGATTGGTAGAATGAAGGATTAACAATTTTTCCATACCTAGCCCACCTCTCCCCCTTTCCCAGCTGGCTATTTTTTTTAAAAAAGCCTTATACCCAATTGTATAAAGACAAATGATTCTCATACCCTGAGGCATTTCTCAATTCAACATTGGCCTTAACTACTTTTACAAACTTTTAACTTACATTGCTGTGCCTTTAGTTTTCACATATAATGTCTGAGTTTGGAAGAACAATTGAAAATATACTTAAGCAAAAGCAGTCTCTCCTACCATCATTTATGATGACATTCTTAGTACAATTCTATAGTCTGATGCTATTTAATATACATATACACTTCTGGAATAATATGGTGTCAATCAGTTAATTGCTTTGGTCGCTGACCTCTATGCCTGTCAGAATATAAATGGCCTACAATTATTCATAAAATAGAATGCAACATAGATAGGCACGTAAGACACCATTACACACTGGCCATTGACCATCTGCAGAAGTTAAATTTACCATGAGACAATTAAGCGTGTGCTTAAGCACATGTAGGTTAGCAGAATTCAAGCTCACGTGAGTTATTTCCCAGCCCCAGTGTAAAGGACATAACAAATAACATAGCAATGATGTGGTAAATGTCCAATATCACAATGGTGCGATGAATGTCAGTTTTCACCAGTACCCACTACAGCAGCATAACAGGAAGGCTATAGAGGAAAGCATAATTATAGATGGAAATCAAAATGTGGCTTTGAGAAAGCACTCTTTTTTTCAGTTAGCGTCTGTTGTCAGAGATGAGATATTACTACTTTCACATGATAGTGTATGTGCTGAAGTATGTGTTTTACAGTGAAGTAGCAGTTACAAAGAAATATAGAAAATGTATTTTTGCAGCAGCAATAAAAAAGATTAGTCATTTAAAGTAGAATCTAATGGAAATAAAATATATCTAAAATTGCACTGAAGACTTGGAATTTACTCTTTCTGAATGCTTGCAAGGATATAGAAGATGCTATTACTTTAAATCACTATTATGGCATTTTTAACTCTTTCTGTTACAATAAACAACTTCTCTTCTCAAATGTAATTTGTCAGTAATTCCCTGTTGTTGATTCTATATACAGTGTGTTAACTGCCTAGAATTTTAAAATGTGTATTAAAGTTAGATATAAGACATCAGCTTCTTTTTCATTAAATTCATTTGTCTTGCTCCTGGCAACTAGAAATACCTCCCCACCCAAACCAAACCAATCCTACCACATTTTTATTCTGCAAGATTTTTCTTGGAGATTCCACTTTTCAAATCCAAGTAGAAAACGAGAAGCTGACAAAACACTTAGAGCCAAGTGAGGTAATATCTTTTATTGGACCAACTTCTGTGGGCGAAAAGACAAGCTTTTGAGCTACACAGAAGTCTTTTTTTTTTTTTTTAAGTTTTTTCCTAAATCCACTAGTCAACTTTGAAAAATCTTAACCCACATGGTCTTGTCTTCAGGGGGTATTTAACACTGTGCTAAATTAATATGTTTTCCAGCATAATGTAGTTTCTCACTGTCAACTAAGCCAAGGAGGGCACTGCAGTACGAGGTAACAAGCTTCCAGACCCACAGAACAGTTGCAGATTAGCAGAAATTTCTTTTGTAAACAGATTCTTGGGAAGACCAGAGCTGTTAATTGTTATTCTGATGCACAAACGTTTTAACTGAGTTAATCATCAGAAAATGTTTATCTCTATTTACTGAGATAAAATGTCAAAAGCCTGTTGACAGCAGTTGGAATTACAGTAGGCACCCTTGACAATAGAAGTCAACCTATCACAATGTATTGCTGTTTGGTTATGCTTATGGTCAGATAAAATGTTGGTTATCTCCAAAGTATCCATTTTGCCTTGGAGAATGAATATCCCAAAGTACTTAACCAGGTTTTTTTTTTCCTGGTTCCCACTGGCTGTAGAGAGAGGTTGAAGAGAGGGCAAATGCAGATTAATTTTCCTTCTCCATAAAAGGCCTATTAGCATGGACCTAATCCTTCATATTATAGGAATATGTAGGTCTTTTCCTTGCATATTCCCCATAACAGCCTGCTTGTGTATTAGTTCTGAATGGCAAGCAAGCTAGTCAGTGTATTCTACTCTTCAAGCTGTAAAAGGGTAATATAAGTAGAACTGAGAAAATAAATGATTTTTCGGTTTGGTAATTGACATGAAAAATCCAAAATAAATTCAGTTCATTTTGACCCAAAACTTTCTCTTTCCCTCACCAAAATGCAAAACCAAAAAATAATTTGTTCAGGTTAAATGAAACATTTTGAATGCCAATTTGAATAAACATTTTGTTCAGAAAATATTGATTCAAAACCAAATGTCAAAATGATTCACTGCAAAAATATTGGAACAAAACGTTTCACATTTTTTAAAAAAGAAAGTTTCTGTACCCAATATTTTTCCAATAATGGTGTCAGGGCATGAATAAATGTACTCTTTGCCAAATATACTACTCTTTAAAAAAAATATTGTTGCACTCTAAATACAAGGTCTGCTCATGCCCTGTCCACACCACTAGCCCCTTGCCTTCTGTTGCCTGCTAAACAGGAAAGCAATGTGTGCTAGAGTTTGAAAAGGAGGGCATGTTCAAAAGCCAGATCAGCGATATTCTGTATGTTAATTACCATAAAAGTCTCTTGTAAAGGCAATTTAGAATGAGGGTAATTAACCACTGGAACATTTTCCAAGGGTTGTGGTGGATTCTCCATCACTGGCAAATTTTAAAGAAAGATTGGATGTTTTTCTAAAAGATCTGCTCTAGGAATTATTTTGGAGAAGTTCTATGACCTGTGTTTTACAGGAGGTCAGACTAGATGATCACAATGGTCCCCTCTGGTCTTGGAATCTTTGATGAGTCTCTGAAATGAGGGAATGAACTGTACATGTATCTGAACACGTAGTTTATTACATCTCCTGGATCTGAACCCCCTTCTGCTCAATTAGAATCAAGTCCGCAGATCAGAGGCCTAAGGATAGAAGTGGCTGCCATAAGCACAGAGCTGTTTCCACAACCATGGGATAAGCTTTCTGCTGGATCAGTGGTAGAGTTGGTAGCCTATTGAACCCAGATTTGCAGCCTTTTCAACCTATGCTTAATTCCTTCCACATTGCTATCATATTATGTGTGCACACAAGTGGATGGGTGGGTTGGTTTTACAATATAATCAACAGATTCCCTGTTTAGTAAATAAATAATGTAGTAGCTCAACTTGAAACACTACATACAAAGTAAGATTACAAAATAAAATCCAGGGTACAGTGATAACTTTAATATTATATTTATTATTTATATTTACAATAGCATCCACAACGTGCTTGTCACTGTACAAGAACAGGTCCTATTATCTAAATAAACAAAAAGGGTCCAGCAGGGATTTTGCTATTTCTAAGGCACTCAAATGCTATGGTGATGGGTGGTATATAAAGACTTATGGTAGATAGTTAGGCAAACAACATACAAGCAAAATATCTGAGTTGATATTAGGCATGCATCTTGTTAGTTATAATTTTTTCCTCATCCTTCCCCACCTCTCCTTTCCAGCTACCGCTGCTGGAACAGAATATAATCATGCGTTGTACTTATACAGCACTTTATAAATATCATGAAGACCCCAATCTTGAGAAGTCAATTTGAAATTCTGGCCCTATTGAAGTCAATGACAAAGCTCTAATTGATTTAAATAGAGTCTGCATTTCTTCCACAGTGTGTAAAGTTAAGTATATGCATAAATCTTTGTAGGATTAGAGCCTTAATCATGCGTCACAAGACCCATTTGCAGTACATAGAGGTAAGTTGTGTCTGAATGAGCTCTCCCCTAACATCTACTGATAAGCTGTGGGGAATAACCTTCTGAGACAGACCATATTTACATAAACACACCTACTCTGTGTAGGTATTCAGCAGATAGAGCGGCTTTGCCAAGGTGATCAATTATGGCTGGTGTTGGGTTACAAATCACATTAATATTGAGAGTTGTTATCCTTATTCTATGAGTAAAGGACAGCAGAACTGTACTTAGCTTGCCCTGACTGAGGCGGTCACCCTAACCTGACCCTTACTTGCTAAGCAGGAAGTAGGGATGCCAAATCCCAATGAAAGGGAGCAAGGGTGGGGGGCAAGTGTTTGTATTGGGTGATTTGAGTTGTGCCTAAAGAGTCCTAGATACCAGCTGACTTCTTTCTCTCTCCATTCATAGAATATTAGGGTTGGAAGGGACCTCAGGAGATCATCCAGTCCAACCCCCTGCTCAAAGCAGGACCAACCCCAACTAAATCATCCCAGCCTGGGCTTTGTCAAGCCACACATTAAAAATCTCTAAGGATGGAGATTCCACCACCTCCCTAGGTAACCCATCCCAATTCTTCAGCACTCTCCTAGTGAAATTTTTTCCTAATATCCAACCTAGACCTCCCCCATTGAGACCATTGCTCCTAGTTCTGTCATCTGCCACCACTGAGAACAGCCTAGCTCCATCCTGCCTAGACCCCCCTTCAGGCCACAATCAAATCCCCCTCATTCTTCTCTTCTGCAGACTAAGCAAGCCTACTTCCCTCACCCTCTCCTCATAAGTCATGTGCTCCAGCCCCCTAATCATTTTCATTGCCTTCTGCTGAATTCTCTCCAATTTGTCCGCATCCTTTCTATAGTGGGGGGCTCAAAACTGGACACAATACTCCATATGTGACCTCATCAATGCCGAATAGAGGGGAATAATCTCTTCCCTCGATCTGCTAGCAATGCTCCTACTAATGCAGCCCAATATGCCATTAGCCTTCTTGGCAATAAGGGCACACTGTTGACGCAAATCCAGCTTCTTGTTCATTGTAACCCCGACGTCCTTTTCTGAAGAACTGCTGCCTAGGCAGTCAGTCCCCAGTCTGTAGCAATGCATGGGATTCTCCCATCCTAAGTGCAGGACTCAGCACTTGTCCATACTGAATCTCATCAGATTCCTTTTGGCCCAATCCTCCAGTTTGTCTAGGTCACTCTGCATCCTATCCCTACCTTCCAGCGTATCTACCACTCCCCACAGTTTAGTGTCATCTGCAAATTTGCTGAGAGTGCAATCACCCCCCTCCTCCAGATCATTAATGGCTCTTTAAAGACAAACCTGATTAGGCTCCATTGAGATTCCTTGTTTTGTTCAATGATTGCTAGAGCTGAAATCACTAATAACTAGGTGCTGCGCCTCAGATCTGGTGTGGGATGGTGTTATAGTGAAAGAGACTACAATGCCTGCACTAGCAGGCTGCTGAAATCACTGAGGGCTGGATTAAGTGACGGAAGCTCAGAATGTGGCAGCTCAGCAGAGAGACAGAGGTTAACAGTGGATGATGGCCAGCAGAGGGTCAGAGGCAGCGGTGGCCACAGTAGTTGAAGCATTGCTCAACACCTCCACCACATCCCTCCCTGGGGTGGGAGGTGAACTCATGTGAACACACCGCTGAACTTTGGGTCTTTGATGACCAAGGAGAACAACTGTGAGTGAGGTGCAGTGGAGGGAGAGGGGAGTCAAAGGAATATTTGCTTGTCATATTTTCACACTGCAAGGTGAGGAATTGAGGCAAAGGACACTGTCCAATGTACTTTGGGGTGGATGTTTTCTCATGGTCACATGCTTTTGAATCATTGTTGTGGTGTTTTCCCAAATGAATGCAGGATTCCTTTTCCTTTTCATTGAAAGTTTACTTCGCTGTATGCTGACTCAACATGTGCGTGTGAGGAAGTATTGCCTCTTAGAGGCACCCAGGGGTGGTGTTTAATTTTCCAAGATTACTGGGTGGGGGCTTGAACCGGTTCTGTTTTGTATTGTTAAAAGGAACCCCTAGATGTTGTTGCTGCCTACTCCACCTGGCAGAAGAGTTATGTAAATATCTTTATTCCCATTTTAACAATGGAAAAACTGAGGCTCAAAGAGATTAAGACCCAGCTCCACAAAGATACTTAGGCACATAAGTCCTAGTTTTAGGCACCACTATGATTCATAAATTCCACCCCCAATTTGGCTTCACCTAAACCTGTAGATGCCTAAACTCATTTGGTGCCTAAATTTTTGCTTTAAAAGTTCCCTAGGTGCCTAAGTTTCTGTCTCTGAGTCCACGCACTGCAGCCTTGCTCTAAGTGTCCGGGTGACTATCTCCCACCTAAGCCCCACTGCAATCCTCAAACTGAAGAAGACAGGCAAAGTAGCGCCTATATCACCCATGGGGCCTAATCTGGTAGGTGTGCATAGGGATCACCTACTGAATTGGGTCCCATTCAAAATCTAGGTATAGGAGGTAGTGCTAGTGCTAGTACCAACATTGTAACTTTTCACCCAGTGGTTAGAGCAATCACCCTGAATGGGAGACTCAGGTTTAATTCTGTCTGATGGTGAGAAAGAATTTGAACAGGGATCTCCCATGAGGTTGAGCTAACCACTGAACTATGCGACACTGTGAGCTGGTGCTCCCTCCGTCTCTTGTGTCGCAGCTGTTCTGCTGTTGCTAAACAGTCTATGTCTAATTTATGTCCACACCACTGTGCCTCACAGGCGAGTTGGGCAAGCTGTCTGTCTCACTTTCTCCATCTGAAAAATGGATTTAATGATACTCACCTAACTACCTTCACAGGGATAGCCCCACAATGCCCCATGTTAACCAACACAGTTAACCATCCCCGTTGCAGGTAACTGTGCCATAAGAGATATGTGTTACTGAAAAGAAACATCAAACTATTTGATTGTATTTGTCCAAATGCATCCACCAGTGAAAAAGTCTATTCCAATGGCAGTTTGCAACAGGCAGGTTCAGAATAGATTCTATTTACATAATTATACTTTCTGAAACAATAAAATCATAATGCAGCCCCGAATAATAATTTTTGTTCTTTAGAATAGTTAATTCTGAAGAGGACTGTATTATAGCTAATAATAAAAACATTGTAATTCGCATGTTTATAACATTTAAAATGCTGTACAAATCTTAACAGGGTTTAATCTCACACATGGCAGCAAGAAACAAGACCTAAGTATTTACAGTACCAGTTAGATTAGATTTGGACTGTATGAGCTCTAACAATAAACAGCGCATTAGAGCTTCAGCCAATTGTCTGCAGGGGTCAGGAAAGAATTTTTTTCCCTGATGCACAATTGGCCAGATGTATTTTGGGGTTTCTTTTTGCCTTTCTCTGAAGCACCAGGCATTGGGCACAGCTGGAGATGGAACAAAGGCAGAGTGGACCAGTGCTCTGAAGTGCTACAGAGAATCAGAGAGGACTAGATCAAAGTGCATTAACATTTTGTCACACGTAAGTGGGTTCACATGGACAGTCAGCATGCGGCAGACTAATACAGGGTAGATTAACATCCCAGCTTGCTGCAAACTAATTGTTTATATAGACAAGCCCTTAAGGTCTATGAAACAATAATGCGGGAGCAGAACTTTAAAAAATAGACATCTGGATTGTACTGTAGCCTAATAAATCTCTTCTGAAATGCAGAGGCATGGTTAGTCAAGGAGATCGAAAAGTGGTGCCGTTTATACTTATTTAATCTTAACCCCCTAAAAATGTTCGGGCTAGAACACTCACTTTTGGTTTTCTGCAAAATATAAATGAAGCTCATTTCACTGTATTCTTTGGGGCCTCTTCATCAACGCAGATGCGGACATAATTCCCATTGAGGTAAGTGAGGGCCATGAATACATAAGAAAAGGAGAATGTGCTCCTTAGTAGGAATCCAGCCACTCAAGCAAGCAGAATGCTTATACGTTATTCTTATGTCATCATCAGTGATCTCATCAGTGATATCCTTTGTAATCGAGACATAAACGTGAAAAAACAGCAGCTTTAAAACACAATACGTTGTAATGACCAAAAATGGCGATGAGTCCTTTTTTGTGAAAACATCCTGTTCCACAGAAAGTCTCACTGCTAGAAGATCAAGGGAGAAATCCTGGCCCCACAAAAGTCAATATTAGTTTTGCCATTGACTTTAGTAGGGCCAGTATTTCACTCCAGGGCCTGTGGGAATTGAACTGCTAAAATCCTCAACCATCTCCTCTGAAAGATTTTGTTTTTGTTGTTGTTCCTGGGGATTTACTTTATTCTAAGTATTCATATAGACAAGAAACATTATACTTAATTGAAATCAGCGGGACTACTCACGTACTTATAGTTAAGCAAAGGCTGAAGTGCTTTTGCGGGACCAGTGCCTTAGTCCCCCGAAAAATAGTTTCACACACAAAAATACTTAATTTGCAAACCTTTGTCATCTTTTCTGACTTTGAAAAAATAACTAAAAATATTTTTTTTTTAATTGCAAAAACTGACACCTTCAGATTGCCTTGAATTTTAATATTACATTGACATTGATTACTCCTAATGGAGCATTTTAATCTTTCGAAGTAGTAGGGGTCAAGCAGGAGAGTAAGACTGGATGAGTGGGGAGCTTGGAATTGAGAGCAGCAGGACTTATAGAGGACTACTAAAATAGTTCAAGCTAAGCACCAGATGTAACAGGGGCCTAAATTCAATGTTTAAGATGTGACATGACAGTGAAGGTTCTCAGCTATATTTCCTAAAGGTAGATGTGCTATCCCCCTTTTGTATGAGGCGGCACATTGGATTGCTAGTCTCTTTCAAATTACAGCTCTTCTACACTAGGAAATTCTATGAATGTGGCCCTCTGCTTTGTCCAGAGACTGAACTTTCTCAGTGATATTGTAAAGTGCTGCGATGCAGTCATGTCAGAGAGTGTTGCCCAAAGAAGAGGATGATAAAGAAAAGTACTGACACTTTAGGTTAAACAATTTGTTTGCCTTTCCCCTCAGGGAATAGTTTGCAATTTACATACCTGTTGAGGGGATGCCAGTACATTGCTCTGTCTCTGCTATATTTAGTCACCAGATTTCGTTTGTGTGATTGCCCTTCTATACTATTGGCTGAAACTGTGTTCTGTGAGGCATAGGAAATGGACTTCTGTGACCAACAAAAAGAGGGAGCCTGGTTATTCACACAAAAATTAAAGATCTTAGCCCAGATTCTCAGCTCCTCATAAGTTAAACAAATGTAAGGCAACATCTGAGGATTTCCCTGTTGGAGGGGGATCTTCAACAAGCGGAGAGCTTGCACATATTGTTCCATATTGGGCTGGGGAGCAGGGCCAGAATGGCGAAGTGAGGTTGGGAGAGCTGAGGCCCGAGCACAGTGTATTCCAGCAATCTTAGGCAGCAGAGTGCCTCTTTGGAAGCAACTATCTGTCTGTGTGAAGTAAATTAGCCCCGAAACTGCTCTAATTATTATTATTTAGTTCCAGGAACACATACTCTTTGCTACATGGTTTCAAAGCAGTACAATGCCAACCAGTGCTGGATACTGGTTTGACCCTCCTGACAGTCTCCAGGACTGAGGAAGGGACAGAGAGGTGACATAAAGCCGTCTCCTTCTCTGTTCCCTTTTCCTCGGGTCCTCTGGCATCTTGCCCTTTATTTCTGACAAAGTCCCTTGAAAAAAACTCTTGATAACACATGCTGAATTATTTGGATCAGATCAAGTCCTGTTATGCATACACAGACCTACTATTCTTTCTCCCATCCAAGAATGACATTTTTCAACAAGATGGGATTATATTGACTGTATTTCACTATTCTGGCAAATATACCACCCCGTAAATGAAAAAGTTTAGTAAGCAGGGGACTATGAAGCCAGCAGTAGTGAATCCACTCCAAGATTAATGTGGCCTGAAACTACAGTAACTCTTGTGTGATGGCCTCTCTGCAACCTCCCTTTGAGAGGTTTTGTGGGCATGAGTTGCAGGGAAGCACTGGCAGTACAGCTCCAGTGAAGACAGCCATTGCCAGGGAGTGTAGAGATACAGGGTCTCTGGAAGATCCCTGAAGACTGGCAGATTAGTTTGGCGTTAAATCCCTTTCTTCTCCAAAGCCCAATCTCCCTCTGGATGAAGTTCTGTATGAGGCACTTATCTGAGTTTTTCTCCTTCATCCAAAGGGATCTCTTGTGAGTTTCTCCATGGATTTATCTTCCCCTTATTGGTGGCAGAGATTATTTTGAGTATTTGATTTATGTCTAGAAGTTCAGTTGCAATTCTTTTCCTATTCGAAGGGTAACATGAACCAGGGTCATGAACTGTTCTTATAGAGAATGTCCAAATGCCATCCTTCATTAAGAGAGTCCTGCAGGAATGACATGAAAACTGGGTAGAGCTCCTGTAAATCCAATGGTTTGGGGAGAAATGCCATATTTTCTTTATAATTTCTCCTGAATGTGTTGAGGTACTATCTAGGAACCCCAGTCTTAATGCAAAACTGCATTGTACACAAAGTGCTATAATATCACTACTAAGCAAATCTTCCTATTCTTTGAAGTGTATTAGGTAGCTTATGTTTTAAATGCCTCTATAGAAACATTTTCAAGTTGATCCAAATAGGAGGTACCTGTATTGTTCTCCTGGGAAAATTCGATTGTATTGTTAGTTCCTTATAAAATTTCTGTATGTTTGGACATTGAATAGTTCATAATCCTAGAACTGATTGTTAACGAGAAAAGCTCTGTCACTCAATTTGTAGATGTAAGTCATATTCTTTTGTGGTGATACTTTTTGCCGACTAAGCAGCATTCTTCCTGGAATTTATTTTCACTCTTGTTAAATTATTAAAATGATGGTTTATAGGCAGAAGACCACAGGAAAAAAACAACAATGTATTTTACATTAATTGTACAATATGCAGCACAGTTTTGCAGTTCTGCTGAAGTTTGGTTTATCAGGAAGTAGAAGCAGAGCAGTCACACAAGAACATTCAGTGAGTTCAGGCTAGCAGGGAAAGTACAAGGGCAGAAGGAAATCCAGAATAAATTAATATTAGCAAAAGAGATTAAGGGAAATAGAAAAGGTCTTTGCAAATATGGGGCATAAAAAATGCTATATTGAAAGTAGGTCCAATAATAAATGTAGAGAAGTTAATACAATTATATTTACTTAGATTGTAAATGCTTTGGGGCAGGGATAATTTTTGTGCTCTTTGTTTGTAGAAGAATCCATAACACAATGGGCTCCTGGCCTGTGACTAGGGCTCTAATGTCTATACATCAGTGGTTCTCAACCAGTGGTATATGTACCGCCGGTGGTACTTCGAAGAAGGCTGGGTGGTACGTGAGCCATACCACGCCACCGAATCCGCCACCGAAAGTCCCCCCCGCCACCGCTGAAAGTCCCCCCTTTTTTTCCCGATTGGTACTCGGGTCAGGTACAGTCAGGTGAAGTGGTACTTGACCTGACTGTACCTGACCCGAGTGATACTCAGGAAAAAAAGGTTGAGAACCGCTGCTATACATAATGATACAAAGCAGGTAAAGATATTACTTGGGAAATCTGAAAATAGTCAGATCAGCCAGTCCAGATGACAGATAATTTGTTATTCATTTAGAATAACAAATGTAAAATAGTGGGAAGCTGGGCAGCCCTAGAAAGACTGAACAAAAGCAAACGTTATACCACTTTTCAGAAAAAGGGGGCAGGGAAAGAGTGAGCTTGAGGTGATGCTGGCAGACCAGGTCATGTCAGAGTGTATTCAGGCCAATTTACTTGTGTGTTAAATCAAAGCAATTGTTAATTCCCTAAGTGTTTTGGGTGTTTAAACTTCATAAAACTAATGGGATGTTACATGCATTGTTTTTACTTATCTGTGTCTGTCATAATGTAAAAGCAAACATTTACATTGTAAATACCCCTGTAACTAACTAACGCATCAGACATCAAAGAAGACTTGCGGAATGCTAATGCAGGACTTTATCAGAATGACCATTGTGCGGGATGACCAGAGGTCAAAGACTCAAAGTGCATTCTTCACTCAGCATCATCAAAGGAAAAGCCCATGTGGTAGAGAGACTGTTAGCTTGTCTTCTGTGAGAAGAAGATATAAGAATGGATACAAAGAAAGATCCTTCTTCTCTGAGCTATTTGGACTCTTACAGGGACGTTTAACAAGGTGCAAAGCAGAGATCCCCAGAGACAAACAGGGTACCATGAAACACTTTTGGGAAACTGACCATTTATTACATCACTGCCACCATTTGGAGTTACAAATTGATTCACCTGTACATATATTTACCTGCTTTAACCTCTTAATAGTTCTCTTTTTTTTTTTTTAGCTAATAAATCTTTAGTTACTTTATTATAGGATTGGCTGCCAGTGTTTTCTTTGGTGTAAGATCCAGAGTACCAACTGATCTGGGGTAAGTGACTGGTCTCTTGGGACTGAGAGAAATGTGATGTATTGTGAATTTTGGTTTATGTGACCTTTTATCACAAAGTCCACTTTGTCTGGGTTGGAAATGTGTTGGAGAGGAAGAAGACAGTCTGTGACTCCATGGTAAGACTGGTAGAGTGAACCAGGGGTTCACATTTGTTACCGGCTTGGTGAAATCTAATTACAGAACACACCACCAGGTTGGGATAACTGCCCTGTTTCTGACAGTCTGCCCTGAGGTAGGAACTCTCAGTTGTGAGCCACTCTAGACAGCATGACGTCTGACAATTATCATCTGGTAATGCTAACATCTACCCCTTGTGAAAAAAAGGAACAAATATTGGGAGGGAAGAGGGAAAACGCTCTCCCCCCTCCTTCTGCCCAAAAAATGAGTCCCTGTTCCTGCTCCTCACTGTACATGGGATGATCTCTGTGCCCAGTCTTCAATAGGGCTTCTTGCAGGTTCAGTGTTCATCATCTATGCAAAGTCAATTGCAGGACTGGGGCCTAAGCAGCCACAGAATAAAAACATGAATAACTACACAGACTAAATTGTATATTTAAAAATTAGTGGATGAAGAGAACCTTCTGGGTGTGATATATACAGATGTTAGCAAAAAGCATGAGAGACAGTGTCATATGATACCTTACTGTCAAGGGCTCTGCTTCATGAAAGCACTTAAGCACATGCTTAACTGCCCTTCCCAAATAAGGGCAAAATTAATTTCATTTGGCTTGAATAAGAACAAAGAGGCTAGAGTTTTAAAGGTATTTGGGTGGACAAAGATTGGGAAGTAGATGCTTTTGAAAATCCCACTTTGTGCCTATTTGCCTCTTTAGCTGCCTATACCTCTAAAAATCCCAAATCGTGAATTTAAAACTATCTCAAAGTCCATAAATAAAGAAGAATGAGAAATGACAAAGAATTGAGCTGTGGGAGGTGTACTGTGGCCAGAAAGATTGGTGGCCACTGTTAAATCTGATTTTACAACTGAATTAATTAGCTAGAATTGGGGGTAAATGGCATCTTAGCAGAGAACTATTACAAAGGGACCAAAAGAATGTGTAGACTCTAATTAGATAATATTTGTAAAGCACTTGATACATTAAAAGCTCTTTGCATAATTTTACTGATTTTTTTTAAATGAAACTTATAAATGAGAAACAAACGCTTGATGGTATCTAAAAAAATAAAATTAAAGATCTGTCTATAGAAATGCAATGTATATAAGTGAAAGAAACGGGGATATTTCAGTTGATATTTATAATAATATTTTGTTAGTTTTCCATTGTGTGTGTGTGTGTATGTGTGTAACTAAGAATAGTTATCTGTAGGAGAGCAGGAAATGCTGGGGTTTCCATTATGTTTTTTTATGTTCAAACAAGCAGGAAGGGAAAAGAAAAATCTCTCAGGGTTTCTAGTAGATTCATCAGGTGGAAATACTTACCGTTTTACACTGCCAACTCTTTATTTGAAACTAGGTGAGAAGGAAGAAAGTAAAAATCTATTGTTTATTTTCACTTTGGACATCCTCATCCTCTGCGGTTTACATATCCCATGCTTTCCTCTTTCAAGGGCATTTACTCTGCAGTTGCAGATTGTATTGATTGTGGACTACTGAGTTCAGTACAGATGACTGAAACTAAATAAACTTCTGGGTAAATGGTAACTAACCACGTTCAATCTCTTGGCTCCAAAATGAAGTCCCATAACTTATTTCAATGATTTTGGTTAGAATACTCAGTAAAGAGTACACGATATTATTATTTGTCTCGTAAAAGTTAAATACAGTGGTAGAGCAGTGGTAGAATTTGAGCATCCAGAAATAATTTTGATTGAAATTGTGATTTTATTTATACCAATACATAACTAAAATAACTGCTATGGATTCAATGCAATTATTCTGGATTTTCACCTGTGTAACTGACAGCATAATTTAGTATGGTATCTTTATTTAGATGTAAATATACAACCACATTTACTTTGTGTTGTTGCTTTTCTGTGACTGATTATATTGCTTACACATTATTAACAGCTGTGATGATCCCCATGGCCTCAAGACATTAAGTGAATGAATACCCTTATGACTTTCTAATGCAATATTCCAGGTAATGTATTGGGACCTGCATTTTCAAAAGCGTCCACTAATTTTTGGTGCCTCTGTATTTGGGCATTCAACTAGAGATGCTTAAGTTATATGTCTGTAACTAAGACACATGGGTGTTTCAGTTTGGACACCCAAATACCAAGGCACTGAAAATTAGCACTTTTGAAAATGTAGGCCATGATATCTAATGCTGCAGCTGGCCTCATTCAGGGGAAAATAATACAACCTCTGAATGTTTTCTTATTAAATCAGCACAAGGGATCAGATTCTTGATGTTCATAAGGACTGTTTCCAGGCAGAGTTACCACATACATATGCCAATTCAGAATATGGTTCATAAAAAACAAAGTTATTGAAAGATTAAGCAACCATAATTGTCTGAATAAAGATGTTTGACCTGATGACATTTCTAGTTGTCTTGTTCCTTTCACCAAACAGATAAAATTACCTTTTTTGTTTGTATGTCAGTTTAAAATGTCCAGCCATAACTCTGTTACTTTCAGCACTGACTGTTTTTTGAGGTGGTTAAATGCTCAAAATAAAATTTTCAATTAAAATGATAATTTTTCCCATTATTGGGCAAATAACATATTCAGTATTGTATAGTATTATGTAGTATTGTGCTACCCTAACTAAATACCAAAAAAATAAAAATAAAACCAATTGAATGAATTCTTCAATTAAAAAATAGCAAAATTGGTGAAACAGCATATTAAATTAACAATATTCAACCATTTCTCGCTTTTCTTTTAAGTGTGGAAAAATACATTTCAGCAAAGGAGTAGTTTGACAAACACTCATTTGGCAAATATACGGTTGTTTTGTGCTTTATGGTTAGTTGTACTGTAGGTTATCTAATCTGAAAGCAGTGGTAAGCACCTTAAGAAATTATCAACCAGGCCAGTAACCTTAGGTTAAACTTGATTTTGCTCTCAAAGAAAGTTGTGATAACAGCACAGATCTGACAATTAAAATATAGTAAGGTTCAAAGCAGAGGTGACTGGCTGTTTGAAAAGAGCTGTGGCATGCAGTTTATGACATCCCTTATTTTAATACTGCTCAGTATATCCTGTAAAATGCTTTAATGTGCTTAAACCAGTTTATTCCTTTGTTAATGGCTTGTGATTGCAATCAAGCATGCCCCACAGACAGCTTCACACTTCTGTGTGAAGTATTATTTGATAAAAAACCTTAATCGATAAATCTAATTTCTTCTTTTGCCAGATACAGTTACATAATGTGTTTCCAGTTTAGGTATGGATCAATTTTCCTGGTACGTCAAATAACCTGTAAGAATTTGAAAGCTTTATACCAAGTTAGCATTCAAAATCCATATAACTGTGCCTTAAACCTAGCATTATAAAAAGAATCCAGTGAATCCATCTTTGTCAGGAATGTTAAGGATGAGTTAACAAGGCTGCAGTATTCAATGAGTGAAAATACATAATGCAGAATGCAGCCTTCAGAATCTCTCTCCAGAACCCCATTTTTAAAATATCATACATTATTCAATCGCTACAATGATTTACCAGTTAAATAATGTATTTTTGCTTTAAGACTGAACAAATCATGTGTTTGGACAGTCTAAGGACATGTTATAACAAATATAGGGGTTTCTGCAAAAATCATTACTTAAAAGAAATGATGTCATAAATCCTATGAATCATTTGTGCTTTGGGTAAATACTAATATCAATCCAGATCTTCCTAGGACAAACAGCAGATATTAATGATGGTTGAAATTGAAATTTTCATCCCACAGGAAATTTTGATGTTTCATGTTTCCTTTTGTCCCAAATCAGGATAAAAAGTTAAAATAATGAAATTTTCCACAAAATGGAAAATTCTGAAAAATAATTGGTACAGAAATGTTTAATTGGTTTGGTTTGGTTTGGTTTGGTTTATTGAACTGAATTGAAACATTTTCATTTGACATGGTTTCACATTAATCTGTGTCCCGTTGAGCTGCCTCATAGGACCTATAGTTCAGTCCCTCATGCTCTGATTCTCCTCTATGGGTTGGGCTCCCCAGATGGACTATGTCTCCCATGTCGTAGCATGGTCCTTCTGCTGATTGAACTGACACAATACATCACAGGGCGTCACATGACCATAAGAGACTTGTGGGCATGCGGCACCCAAACTATAACACACATGAGGCTCCACGACTGGTCAAGTGGACACAGATTAATGTTGAACTGACTTGAAATGAAGTATTTTGATTCAGTTAGCCAAATCAAAATGTTTTGATTCAGGTGAACCCAACCGAAAGAAAATGTTTCATCTTTCCTTTCCCAAATGCAAAATGAAATTTTTTTAAAAACTCAAAAAATTCTTTTTGGAAAATTTTGATTTTTGCAGAAACTGAGTTTTCCATCCAAAAAAAAAAAAAAAAGAAAGAAAGAAAAATTGACAGAAAATTCTGACCAGCTCTAGCAGAAATGTGTTTTCTATAGTCCCTCTCGCTATGACGGTGAAAGTCAGGGGACCTTGGTACAACATGATTGTCATCTGACCTAGTTACAACATGGTCTAAAGTTATAATACAGATGGTATCTAGCCATCATATTCATCACTCATTACTACAGTATTTGAGTACTCCCTAAGCATTAATGTCTTGACCCTCACAACTCTCTTGTGAAGGAGCGTAAGTATTGTTACAACATTTTAGATGCAGAAAACAGAGGCACAGAGAGATTAATGGCCTAATCCAAAATCCACTGAAGTCAATGGGAGTGGCCCTAAATGACTTTTCTATAGTCATTCATGTAGATTAGTGAGTGTATTCCATATATAGAATATATATATATATAGATAGATAGATATAGATATTGCATACTACTGTAACTCCTCATTTCCGTGTGTCTGTGACACTTGATTTCCCTCTATCTTTTCACTTGTGTTCAGTACGCATCATTCACTCATGTATATAGTACGCAGGAAAGGATTGAAAGGGGTTTTTCATTATTTTTGCATTATTGCTGCTACTGTTAGAAACAAATCTGGTCAAATGTGGAAATTAATATCAGAATAAATAAAAGAAAAATAAAAGTCATTACTGCTGCTGTGCTCAAAAATAGCTAGAAATTATTTACTGTAACATTGTCCTGTACTTTGCTTTTTCTAGATGTATTACATGTTTTCAGATAATGTTGATGAACAAATAATTACATGGAAAATAAAGGGTAAAATCAAAATTCAGTTGCAACCATGCTCTGACTGCAGGTATGTGACATGATGGCATATCTCTAATGCACAAGGCAGATACCCCTGTTCATAGCATCCAAATGAACTGGAAAATTTTCCACACAGTATTAAACTTAAGCCTTCAAAAACATGTTACTTTCTAGGGTGATCCTGCTGCTCATTGACCTCTTCAGAGGCCTTTCTAGGACAGCAACTCATAATTAAGTGCCATATCTCCTCCTACACCTCTCCTAGAAAATAAACTGCACTTTAGGGTGATAGATACTGGCTTATTAAAGGGAAACAACAAGATGAAACTTTGGCATCTAGTGGCTTACCTATCAAGTACAGAGAATTCAAGGACCTGCATTTTCTTGATAGATGCCTGAGATTTTCTGGGGTTAACAATGTATTTGCCCTATACTATGAAGAGGTTATATCCAATATAATACTTAATAGAGAGCCACAGTCATCCCAGAAATTTTATTTTGCAAGATATGGAAACAGGGCCCCCACATGGGGGGGGAAAGGTTACATTTTACAAGGGCCCAGAGACCCTGGTGGGCCCGGCCCAGGCTGCAACCCCCATTACCATGAGGAAAAAAATTTTCATGGCTCATGAAATTGTATGTATGGGATGAGGGATTGTGGTATGTGTGTGGGAGTGGGCCTGTGTTACAAGTTTGTACTTGGCCCGAAAAAATTATGCTTGGGCCCTGTATGGAAATCATCATGAGTTCCGGTGTAACAGCATTGACTTAAACTGGTTAATAACAGGAATTAATTTGGACTCTTGTCTTTAAATAAGCTATTGAAACAACTCTTGTTAAAATAATCTTTTGCACCAAGGCATAATCTGTCAATAAAGTGGAAATCCACATGTAGTTTAAACACTATGAGTGACATTCTGGTCCCATTGAAGTTCATGGCAAAACTCCCACCAACTTCAATGAGGCCACAATTTCACCCTATAAAATCTTTGGCAAATTTGTAGAGAATTTAGTACTTTAAATCTGGTTGTATAACCATCATGTAGAATTTAAAAGAGAATAATCTCCTTGCTATAGAATTTGACAGGATGAGGCAATAATATAAAACAAAAACAAAGAAACAAAAACCTTCAACTTCATTCTCTATTAAATTCTATAGGTTTTTCAAATAATTTATTTAAAACTCTATGGTTTCTTTCAGGACTTTCTATAGGACTTACCCAAAATGAACCGGTATGCCTTATAAGACATCAATCTATAAAAGCTAAAGTGTCAGAGTTTGATTAACTTTACAATAAAAAAAAAGGAGCTATATGCTTAACTGGTGTTAATTGGCATAACTCCAAGGGCATCAATAGAACTACACTGATTCACACAAGTTAAGGATCTGGTCCATAGTTTCTATGACTATGTAAGTTAAGTTGTTTTACTCTTGTGAATGAGTAGTGGTGTCTTATTACATGCAAGATTGACAGGAAAATATGACATTTGTAGCAAAATAGTCAAAATTTTTTGGGTAAACTAATCACTTTTCCTGATGAGTATGTATTCTGGATGAACAGCTACATATATGGCCAAAAATCAAATTTCCAGAGAGGACAGTGAATATAAAGGGAGTGATGAAAAACCAACTTCTGTATCAGATCACACAAATTTGCAGATAATCATCATGTTCAACCTTTTATGCTAACCTGGTTTCTTGAAGAATATTTTCTAGAGGCCAATTTTAGATGTGATCCTCTGGGCTTCTAGCCATGTGTTCCTTACATGGAAGTCATTAGCATATCTGAGAAATATTTGTGTTGCATTTTATAGTCTACACGATACATTGAAGTTCCTTTTAAGTTGCATGACACTTACAGTAACATGAAACAATCAGCATCCGTCTAGCAGCAGGACTTCAACAGCAGGACTTCAAAGGCAAACCACTGCTTTCCTTCCCAGCCCAGCCCCATGCTCGGCAGCTGCTGAAAGCAGCTGGGTTGCTCTGAATTCAACTTTACCTTACTTGAGATATGTCTTAAGGTTTCTAATGCGACATGTAAATTAACATGGCAATATGGCATGTTTACAGGAGCCCTATGAAGTGGTGTTGAGAGAAGCAGGTGGGGAGAGGCCGTGGAGGCGGAGGAATGAAGGAAAGAGGCTGTTGATAGAGGATGCAGGTAGAGGAAGGAGTAATACAAGTTTTAGTTGCCTTTAGAGGCAATGCCAATTTTGTTCTATTCAGAAAGAGAGGGCCAGACCATCAGCTGATGTAAAGCAGCCTAGCTCCCCTAAAGTCAGTGGAGTTTGCTGATTTAAATCTGCTGATAATTTGGACCAGTGTATACTGGGTGAGGCAATACTTTCCTCAGTTTACCTCCTCTCCTTGCCCCACTGTGGGTTGCAAGAGTTTCCTCTTTAGTTGATGAAGGCCCAGCAAAAGATTGCTTAGTGTACAGCTGTGATAGCTACAAAAAGTCCAACCTGACCAATCAGAATATGGTTGTGGACAATCAGTGTTTCCATCATCAAAATCCAGTATTGGATAAAGCATCCCCTGCTATGAAAATGTCATCAAATCAGAATCATACTGTTGTACAAAAATTTAATGTTACATTATAGCTATATCTATAGATATTATAGATACCTAAACAGTACAGTTAACTCCAAACAGCATAGTAAGTGGGAATCAATACATAGATCTCTGAATGTAATAGATCATGTTGCTGTCTGATTGCAGCCTCTTTAGAAATCAGTTTTAGAACAACCCTGAATGCTAACTGTATGTAATAACACATTCTGGAAGCCCAGCTAAAACAATACATGACCATTATGCACACTAGACAAAAAAGAGAGATCTTTTTCAAACAAAGAAAGAGATCTTTTAAATAGAAGAAATCTTAGAAAAACAAATAAAGTTCCTCTCTGTATGCCACCTGAAATGAAACTAGATTCCCTTAGAGAGTTCAGCAGGAGAATATAAACTTCAAACAGCTTCACACAACATTCCCTGGTGACACAGGCTTCACAAAAATGGAATGAGAAACACAACAACAACAAAAATGGAGGATGGTTATAAATAAACTTTATAAAGTCAACAAAAATTAAGAATCCTGAGCCAGACAAGTAAATAACACCAAAGAAACAATTACATTTAAAAAAATGATTGTCAAACAGAGGGACCCACGAGGTAATAAGAATCAAGAAATGAAGATAGAGATCCACTTGAAGTTTTAAAGACCAAGTTTAGGAGGAGTGCCAACTAAATAGAAAACTGAATAAATGATACGGAAAATAACAGGAACGTCTAGAGTGCAGAAACTCAAGGAAACCAATATATATTTAGGTCTACTCTACACATAGATTTTGTACCAGCATCACTATGTTTGTTAGAGGTGTGACCTTTTACCAAAAGTTTACTAGTACAACACTTAGGGTGGATGCAGTTACATCGATATGAAGGTGCTTATACCACTCCATGAATAAGCTATACCAGTATAAGCACCTTTACACTGACATGACTATGTCCATAGTAGGGGAGTTGTACAGTTTCAGCTACACTGGTATAGTTAAAGCAGTACAACATTTGTGTGTAGACAAAGAATTAGCTGACTAAATGAAAACTAATTAAACAGACAAATGATGAAAAGCAATCTCTGTCATTGTTGTAGGGATTATTTAAACCTACGGGCACGTAAGGGAAAGACTCCAAGCTGGTGTACATTGTCATAGGTAGTTCGACCTCAGTGGAGCTACACCAATTTGCACAAGCTGAGGATCTGACCCAGCATGTGTAAATAAGCCTGGATCCAGCAGAACCAAGCCTATCTTGGCCTTCTAAGCTATGCAAACCCCAGAAGACCACAGATACTGATATTCCCCAAGATGACCTATCCATGCAAAAAAGTTACCCTGTGTTAGAAGGCCAAAAGGAAAGAAAAAGCTCCTCAGCAAGGAGCTGCCCTCTGGTATGTTAGGTAATTTAAATAAACTCACTGTCATGTTGAATAGCTTACATTTCTTTATCTGCTTGTGAGAAGTGGCTGTTGAGATCAAAAGGTATCCCCCTCCACACTTTGGAGCAAAGACATGCCCTCACTGTCCCTTACTCAATGAGATGGAGGTGGTAGTTAAACAGTTGGTTCTGGTGTCTTTTTTTGTATTATGCATGCCAGGGGTGTAGCTATGGGTGGGCCTCGGTGGGCCATGGCCACTTTGAAAGCAGGCCCACCCAAGCTCTGCTTAAGTTACCTTCACAACTGGATCTTTTTTGGCTGGCAGCTTCCCGAACTTCCTGCTTCCGGTCATGTGACTGGAAGTAGGAAGTTTGGGAAACAACTGGTCAAGAATCACTAAGCTGCCCGATGCTCCAGGTGCCCTTGCATGCATCTTAATAAAGTAAAAGTGACTGTTGAATACAACAAAGAGATAAATATATCTACCTCCCATGTGCCATTACTCACTAGTGTCCCTGGTTGAGATTGCTCCATCTCCTTCCTTTTCCACTAGGGACATAACTTCTTGTCTCCATAAAGAGGACGTTTCATTGCAAAATTGGCATCAGTCTTCATGGCTACAAAAACCTGGAAAGTCATAGTGAGTTTGTGGAACAGAAGCTACAGAGGCAATTTTTTAAATATAGGACCCATAGTTATTAATATATTATAATAACTGGAAACATGTGAGACTGGTTCTCTGTCAGACTGTCATCTTGATTTTAAATG
Source organism: Emydura macquarii macquarii (assembly GCF_026122565.2). Classification (NCBI taxonomy): domain Eukaryota; kingdom Metazoa; phylum Chordata; order Testudines; family Chelidae; genus Emydura; species Emydura macquarii. Next base: position 15,901,357 of record NW_027131164.1, read on the forward strand.
GTCTGGTTGCTTAATTCTCGCAGGACTAGGTGTCAGGAGAGTCGGCTTCTATCCCTGATTCTACCACGGATTTTCTCTGTGACCTTGATTCTCTGAGTGCCTCAAATACTTTATCTGTGAAATGGAGGCAATAACACTTCAGAGAGGGGGTTGTGAGAATTAATTCATTAGTTTTTGTAAAGTGCTTTGAAGTCCTGTGTAGAAACACAACATATTATTTTTATTGTATAAGAAACAATCCCTGAGGCTTGCCTTTTCCTTCAAACAAATTAAGGAGTATGTTCTTTTCAATTCAAGTTCTTATACTGTGTCCATCAATGTGGGGTCTGAGCATCTCCCAGTAGTACATTATGTGATGTGACGAGCATCAGTAAGTATGTGGTTTTTTAATTCCATCCTCATCTCCAGGAAGAAAGGGTGGGTGGAGTTTTTTTGTTTTAATTTATGTATGAAGGGCTATGGGTTTTATTAGTAAAGACGAAGTAAACTAAATGTATTTTACACTTGAAGGGAAATGTGCTGAGGTGAGATTTGTGCTGGTTCTTAGTTCCTGCAGGAATTCATTCCACAGTCTTGGTGCAGCCCTGCTCTCTATCTCCAGCAGAAATTAATGATTTGCACTTTGTATTGTAACATACACTACCACTAACGTTAAGATTTAAAGCTGTTATGAATAATGAATTAGAAACAAAACAAATAGTGCATATATAAGTAACGTGTTTTAACAGAAAATATTTTGTAAAACATTTATTTTAAAATATTCATTAAAATATTTCTCTGACCAGTTTACTATATCTTTATAACAATGGTAATGGCACACTCTAAGGCATGTAATATTACAAGATGACAGACTTTCAGGGCCTAGAATTTACTTAGTTTCAGTTTGTGCCTCAAAACACCCCAGAGGTGTATACAGTCTCATTGAAACACAGTATTGTCATGCCTTGTGGCTTAATTAAAGTCCTGTATGGCAACTAAATCAGAAAACTTTATTGCTCAGTGTATTAATAGCAGAGACGGGTCAAACTGATTAAAAAGGATTGTATATCTCTGAACACAAGAGTATTTGAAAGGTTGCAGGTAGGTCTGTCTGTTTATTTGACAAATTGATTTAACTCTGATCAGTTGACTGGTGCTATTTTGAATGTCAGAAGCCTCCATGTGCTTTTTGCTAAATTGGAATCTACACTAAGGGCATCACAGCCCTGGAAATAGAATGTATGTGGGATCCAAAGGTATGTCTACACTGCAATTAGACACCCGCAGCTGGCCCGTGCCAGCTGACTTGGGCTCGCAGGGCTTGGGCCAAGGAGCTGTTTAATTGTGGTGTATACATTTGGGCTCGGGGAGCAGCCCAAGCTCTAGGATCCTCCCATCTTGCAAGGCCCTACACTGCAATTAAAAAGCCCCATGGCCTGAGCCCCGCGAGCCCGAGTCAGCTGGAATGGGCCAGCTGCGGATTTTTAATTACAATGTAGACATATTGTATGTGGGACACATGCCTTGAATGGATCCTCTGCACAGAGTGAACAGCATTGCAGAAAACTACTCCCTAAGATTTGTAGACTCTGACAAACAAGCTCTCCAGTGCCCCTGACTGACATTGATCCAGTTGGCTTACACTTCCTCACGAGCCCGAATGTATCCATTAGGTTTGGGTTGAAGAGCAGCCCATTAAAGAACAAGTTATGCTCAATGGGCTCTGTGGCACCCGACTCTATTTAATGAGAATTATGGGGAGACTGCAATTAATGAAGCATCACAACACCTCTGTAGAGGAGGTCGGTATGATTATCCCCATGACTGAATACTGTCGTACTTTTTTATAATGGAATAATTAGCTCATGATGAGAGCGGTAGTTCAACCCACAAGATGTTTCAGTGCTTGGCTTCTGTGCTGAAACTGCCAACATGGGTTTTGTATTTTGTATTTTTGTGATATGGATGGCTATCCTCTAGGAACTAGACAAGACCCATAATAACTCATTTCATATCAGCCACAATACAAATAGAAACTTGCAGTGTTATAAAGAGATTTCTAACCTGGATTGCAAACCAAGGCGATCAGATAATAATCTGAAATTCTGGATGCTCATGTTGTTGAGTTATCCTGAAGATCTAATGGCAAGATTGCAGCCATGTATTGTGCATACAGTTAACTTGTTGAAAACATTTCTATATTAATGTTACCTGATCCTCCCCTATTTTAGATACCTATTGCATCTTATCATTAACCAGCATTGTAAGAATATCTCTGAGACAGGGACTGCCTCTTTACTATTTGTTTGTACAGAGCCTAGCACAATGGGATTCCAATCCCTGATTGGACCCACTAGGAGCTACCAATATTATTTATTTAGATCTTCTCTATGCACTTAATAAAATAATCAGCTTTATTGAGCATAGCCATTTGCCTGAAAAAGCATCTGTATAACTTCAATTACACTCCAAGTACTGGCTCAGCTCAGATTTTGTCTCATGTAAAAATTAGGATGGATTCTTAGGGAGCAGACTTTCCTTTGGTTGTTCCAAAATCCTGAAAAATGTAGTGGGAAAGCAAGCTTCTGAGATTAACCATTAGTAGCCTACATTAATCTTCAGGGTTTTTTTAAAAAGAACTGCATACATATAGCCACTCCCCCAAGGTGTGGCTTAAGCCTCCTCCTTTTTCACTTCCAGGTGCTTCATATCACCAATATTTGGAACAGCTTCTCCCCTCTCCTTGTATAGGTCAGGTCCTGTTGTTGTTGTTTTTTTTTTTCCCATTGGCACCTCCCCTCCAAGTGATTTTTCACTGTGCCAGATACAGAACGGTGTTGCCCCTTGAGAAATCCATTATAACACCGCTAGATAGTAAGGAGTGTAAATGCCAGTACTCAGGGCACTATAAAGTAAATAAAACAAACCCAAGGAAAGGAATAACACAGCAAAACAAAACAGTATAACCACGTGGGGAATTTTACTGCGAACAGGAAAATAGGATCTGAGGAAAGAAGAGGTTAAGTTTAACTAATAAACATTTATAAAGAAGCTAATTCTCCATCTCCTAACACTCATAAACTCTGCCAAACTTCATCTCCCACCCTGGCACCTTCTTGAGGTGAATGGTACGGCCAAGGTTGTGTGTTCTGAGACAAAACATTGCAGCACCATGGTGTCGGCCAGCTTTAACAAAAGACACCTCACTTTTTCTTCATCCCTGAGTGGACAAGGGTCCTCTGCTGACTCCAAGCAGAGTCACAAGTGTCCCTGATCTGGAATCCTTCTGGGATCTTCGCTGGTTCTTGGTATCCTGTGCTAGATCTGATCGCTCTCTCTTTAGCCGTTGGCCATTGTAGTGCTGTAGCTGCCAGACCCCTACCACTGTCGAGTCTCAGAGTAGTGCAAAAACTCTCTTTGGGGTGGAGGAAGAGGGAGTGGAAGTTTGAGTTGCACTGTTTTTCTCCCAGCTTCCAAATTCAACCTCCTTTTTCTCTCTTAGAGTCAGGCAGTTGCTCCTTTTCCCCCAATTAACTTGCTGGGGCTTTTGCCCTGGTTTGCCGTTGGTCCAATGCACGGCTTGTCCGGATCGCCCTATGCAGAAGCTATTAGCCCCAGCAGAGATTTCTGGTTCTTCTGTCCCTACCCCTAATTCCAAGCATGCTGGGAATGGGATCAGAGGGCTTTGCAGCCATCTTAGTTGCAATCCTTTTGGTAGAGCCCCATCAGCTTGGAAACAACAAATAGGTTTCCATATCATTGGCTTTGATGGGACTACTTGTATATGATGAAAAGGATTTGTTCCTGTGTAAGCTATAATGTACAATATGAGTGAACCCAGTCCACTCTCGCATCTTGTTATGTAGTATCCTACCACTGAATTGGGAATGGACACTAATGACGAATGGACACAGAGAATAAATGTAAAACAACTCTGTGAAGCCCCATCCAGGGGCAACGCTTCATGTGTCATATAGCATCTACCTCTGCCAAAGACACGACGTCTATCCTTTTCACACTTTAGCAACCCTTGTATAGCTTTTCATGCCAATAAGGTATTTTGAATGAATTGGAAACTGAACTGTATTGTTATCCCCAGAAACAAAGATCAAAGAGTTGGTGTTAGCTGGCTAACATATGCTGAAATGCCAGTTTATTTTTGCCACTATATGGTTACTAGAGTAATTGTATAATTTTAGGTATGCGTCTATCTCCTTAACATACAGGCATTACTCTTAGTGATATTGTTTTGTGACGGAAAACAGCATGACACTGTTGGAGGTTTTTTTAATTAGTGGCTTTACCTAGAGAGAGCGAGCACAGAAATGTGCTGTAACCATTTCTCATCGTAGTCAATGGGAGTCCTTCCATAAACTTTAATGGGCTTTGAATCAGGCTGAGACGGAGAGAGAGTGTGTGTGAGCGCGAGCACGACAGCCTGTGGTAGAATAACATAGTATGCAAAGAATGAATTTGAAGGAACAAGGACCCAATCTGTTCAAAGTGCTACTTGGTATTAGGGCTCCAGGGATAGAAATTAGATGTTCAGACCCTTTCTAATCCAGTTCTCCTGTAAAAACTATGCAGTGTTTAACCTGACCAAGTCTATACTGGAAAAGTTATGCTGGTGTAGGTATACTGGCAAACCCTCTTAATGAAGATGCAGTTTATACTAGCAAAAGAATGCTTTTGGCAGTATAGCTTATATCAGTTCCCCTAATGAAATGAGCTAAAGCAGCAAAAGTCCCCCCCCCCCCTTTTTTTTTTTTTTTTTTGACTGGTATAATTGCATCTACACACTAGGGCATTTGCCAGTATAAAAATGTTACAAAAATCACAGTGGTGATCAGTGTTACTATACCAAAAAAAAGTTTTAAATGTAGACCTGGCCGCAGTTTGCTACAAAGCACATGTGCATGGGCAGCTGGCCACCTCATTTAAATAGAGAGCTTCATTCTATTGTCACAAAGACAATTTCTCATGTCTGAAGGGAGGAGAAGCCTGACAGACAGAGAATATGAGATGCTTTAAAAGGTATTATTTTCTGCTCTGATTGAAAGCAGCCTTTCTTTATCTGAGGCTTTGTCCTCACAGCCAGAAAAGATTTGTTTTTACCGGCGAACAACAAATGTGCGTTATCTATCCCATGGTAAAATCCTGGTAGAGACAAGGCCCTGTAGTTTTACCACAAGGTAAACTAAGCCAGGTCAACCTCAGGCAGGAGGTACAGTGCTGACTTGCCAAACTACCTTGTAGTAAAAATTGCAGATTCTTTGTGTCCTCTAGGATTTTACAGCATCATGCATTAGTTATCTCACTGTAAAAAATACACCTTTTTTGCAGTGAAAACATATCTAAAAGCATTTAAAAATGTTTGTGTTAATGAAAAAGAGGCATTAGCATTGGAAAAAAAAACTCTCTGGTTTTATTGAGTTCCAGTAATTTACTCCATTTTGTTTAATTTTTTGGGAGTCTCTTTTAACCATCATTTTAGTAAATGGAATGAAACCAACAGAGCTATTCACAGCGTAAGGTACTACTGGACACAAGTAAAGGTGGCAATAGTGGGTCTATCATAATGTTATCCCTATGCTATGTTTAAAATAATCTTCCTGCATAAGTTACAGCCACTGTGATAAAGTAATATAGGGTAATCGTTGCCTGTTGGTGATTCAGCTCTAGAGTTTTTGCTTGCTCGGTTACTGGTGCGTGCAGCTTTTCAAAACAGTCTGACTACGCATTAAAGTATTAAAGCACATGGCTGCGTGGAGTGCAGAGAGGGCACATCCTGCATATTGCCTGTGCACTAAAATTGTGTCTATACTTATGCTCAACTAATTTGAATAATAGCAAAGTCAATTCTTTCTTCTTCTTTTTTTAATGCTCCTTTAACTTCCTACGAATTGTGGTTTTAGTTAATACTGAACATGAATAAGGGTGTGAATCAGATCCTACATGCATAGCATGATATGAGCCAGATCCTCAACCAGTGCAAATGGGTGCAGCACCACTGATTTCAATGGTGCCACAGGGTCATGTGCACCAGCTGAGAATCTGGCTCTGAGGACACATTTTTTTCTGGATTTTTCTATTTTATCTGCATTAGGACAAGGGCTCCAGGATTTACACACATGCTTTATTCTCATAAAAATGGAGTAATTCTACCTGCCTTTATAGCCGTTCACTGCGAGTCAGGATTCCGTCTTTACATATTGCAGGGAAGAATACCTGCTTCATGAAGAAATATTGCCATGGAGAATGTTCTTTGAGAAGAGGGAAGGAAAGCAGTGCACAACGCGCCACATTGAAAATATCTATATTGTGAAGGCTCTATAGTCACTCTGTGACCTGCATGTGGGTTTAAGATAAGCTTGCTGATGGGAGCAAATGTCAAATGTGCTCCAAGGTCAAAGCTAATTTATTACCCATGAAAGATCAGTCCACATGAGCCATACTAGTATGTGCTGTCCATAAAATCTTTTTCTCTATTAGTCACCATTTTGCTGCATTCTCAGCACAGCAGTGAAATGGTGGCACGCAGGGGAAAGTGAGTGGCTACATAATATAGTGTGCATTCAGCTATATCGTTCAGTCCCTGCCCTATGCCTCTCAAAATGTATTGTGAACCACTTACTTCTTTTCACATAAAAGAAAAAATAAAGAGCAAGGGAATGAAAAATGTGCAGAAGATAAATGAATGTTTTAAAAATAATAATGTAATGCTTGGGAAAGTATATTTTTAATAAGGTGCTTGGGATCTCAGATGTAAAATATGTCCCAAATGCCAATGTGGTTTGGATTATTTTTTTCCCCAGGCCTCTCAAAATACACAGCAGTCCTGACAAATCAGTGTAAATTTCCATAGAGTACATGAGCCCTGTTTCCAGGCAGGCTGAGCTCATATGGGGTTGAGGGAGGCGATATGTTTTTTAATGGGTGGTTCACCCTTCATATATTTGAAAAGCTCTCTCTCTCCTCTCCCCGTTTCCCTTCTCTCTCATTCTACTTTATTTAAGCTTGTGTACCCTTCAGGGCTCAGTTCTCTAAGAATATATATTCGTCCCCATCCTCACCCTGCCAACCCGCTCACCCACAGAATACAGCATAACTTCCATCGACTTCCATGGGAATAATTTGTGTTTTCTGTGTATGTGCATGACTGCAGTAGAAGTTACTCGTATCCTCTGTGTATGTATATGTGTGTGTCTGACTGAAATTCAGTCATATCCTCTGTGTGTGTTTGTGAGACTATAAAGATTTCAATGGGAGCTGCATGCACACACAGAGAATACACGTAGTAAGTTACTCGTATCCTGTGTGGGGAGAACAGGCTCATAGACATAACAACAAAATTCTGTTTAGCTTCAGAGGAGGGTGAGGTGGGGAACAACATTAAATGTTAAACGATATTCAAGAATCAAACCCTGGTTTTGGGTTTATTTTGTGAATTAGAGAGCAATTAATCTCCAAAAACAATCCAGCCTCCTGGATTCTATTGTTGCAAGAATGCTTCTGCAGAATTATATTTACCTGCAAAGCCTACTGGTGTACAAACACCAACAAGTGGCATGTGCTCCCCTAGTCAGGGTAGCTTTAAAGTAAAATGAATTCACTTGCATTACGCAGCACCTAGAGAGGTACTGAGATCAATAAAAACAAAGTCGACTTTTGGGAATACAATGAGTGTATTTTATAAGTCGCCCATCTGTGCGTGCTAGCGCTGATAGGGTTGGGCTCCCCTCATCACTGCCCCTCCCCCAAAGCCTCACCACCTCACAAGTCAATTTTGAACAGAACTAGACAACCTGTAGTTCTACCCACAGTATGTATTTAAGCCAACCAAATGCCAGATTGATCATATTCAGACTGAACATAAGACCTACCTTTCCCCTAAAAACGTCTCCAAGTGACAACACTTTCCCCTTGTCCACTATCTAATGGCATTAGTGAGAAAGAAGAAGAGGAGAAAGTGTCAGGAAAAGAAAATGAAGAGAGAAAGACAAAGAAAATAAATCTAGGAATCACTGGAATCATAGGACCATCTTTGTAGTCGGACACATCTTGCACTAAATAATTTGAGGTACCATAGCAGTGGGAAGGTGCCTTAGAAATCCCATAGACAGATGGCCAAATTTCAATGTAGATTACACATATATAAAGCCAAATTAATTCCTGATCCTTACACATGCAACCAAATACAGATGATTATACAGAAGAAAGTGAAGGCATGGTTTGGCCTAACTCTTTGTACATACAGTACATAGCTTAAAGAAATAATTGTAATGAGCCTATTGTGTCATCAATTTTCAAGCAGAATTCTCCATTATTTTCCATTGATGGCTTCTTATGGCCCACTGTGTACATAATGAGTTTAAAAGCTAATTTTTTACATATAGTACTATTGCATGTGTGTATATATGTGTGTGTGTGTGTGTGTGTGTGTGTGTGCATGTGTGCACACACAATAACGCAAAAATGTACTTTTTTGACAGTAAGTGGATGAATCCACCTTAGGCAACTCTCTGCAAACTGAAAGATTTCTGTTCCAATGTTTGCACTGAACTCCCTGGTGGATTGTCTTTGGGGAAGGAATAAGTATTGACTGAAAACCAGCAGAGCCCCCTTGCTCCAAAAGAGATACACTCTGAGGGAGATATGTTATCCTCCTTCATGCCTTCTGCCAGTGGAAGCCAGATTTACTTCACAACAGGGCTCCATAATCTCTATTTAGGTAGTTCTATGGCTGTTGTTCCAACAGTATCTGAGCACCTTGCAAGCATTAGTGGATTTTTAGCCGCACCACATCCCTGTGAGTAGGGAAGTATTATCCCCATTTTACAGCTGGGGAAATCAGAAGTGAAACTGAATTAGGACCAGCTCTCTTGAGTCTCAGGCTAGCACCTGTCTAGTAGACCTTTCCTCCTAAGGTGGGCTGCACAGGAGATCTACTGAATCAGCACATCCCTTAGCCATCCTGGCCACACCCCTTCCCAGTCAGCACTCCTCACTTTTAGGTCTGGTTTGCTCCTTCTTCCCTCTCATATTCAAAGGGAGCAAGTATATAGTGTTCTGTCAACCCATCCTCCTCCCCTTCTGGACTTTCCTCTGCTGGGGAACTCCACTAAAGTCTATGTGGGCAGTAACCTGGATAGACATTATGGTAAATTTAGCTCAGTATCTGACAAGGGTGTGAAATTATTGCAGTTCTAACTAAAGCTGTTTGTTTAAATTATAATATATGTGGTTTACTGTTTTAAGATGAAATAACCTTATGACTAGCCAAAGAAACTGACACCACACTATTTCACAGATACAAGTCAAGTTATAAAAAGAGCAGTTCAGGAGGTGTGATTTCTATAAAAGATACTTTAGTAATAATTAATTATGCTTAGAATTATATGGGGTTAGATTGTGCAACCTTCACTCATGCTGAACATCTTATTTTAGTGTTCTAATGATTTCAGTGGGATTACGTGAGGAGTAAGGTATTTCTCAACATAAGTAAATGTGGCAGAATCTGGCACATAATTTATATCTTCAAAGCACTATAAAAACACTAAGCCAAATTCCTTGCCTTACTCATGGAAAACTCCCATTGACTTCAGTGGGGGTTTTCAGACCTAAAAAAAGCAGGAATTGGCCCCTGAACTAATTTATTTTGGAGAAGGTTGGCTGTTTAAATGGTCAAGTTAAGACACAATTAGAGCTACACCGGTCTCTTCTCCTTAATTCAGAGTCCCCACGGGTGTGTTTATGAACCCCAGGAGGGGATATTTTGTTGCCTTGTTAGCCTTAATTGCATTTTGTTTAACTAGATCATTTAAAAACAAGTTCCTTCCTAACATGGCCGTTTTTACGGATCTTGAATCTTTGTGAGGTTGCATTATTCTTGTTCTAACTTAGTTCTTTGTATATGTGAACTGTTTTTGATCATCTACATTTTAACCTCCAAATAAAAAATATGAACTCTAACTGTGGGGAAAATAACTCAAATGTTCAATCTAATAAGAGTAGGAAAATATTTTAAAGATACAAAAATAGATTCCAAGTATAAGTAAACATTTTTATCGCTTTAGTTTCATAACTCAGCATATGTATGGTTCATAAATTAAAGTAATAAAAAGCAGGATAACATCTGTTCTATAGTATATGAATAGGAGGGAATTTGGACATTCGAGAAGTTGTTATACAGACGTTACATTCTACATGGGAACATATGAAGTGTTTTTAGTGAAGAGAACATCTGATGCCTACTTGTATTTCTTTTTAAATGTACACATCTGCTTTAGGATTCTGGTACATGAATACTTTAACTTTTGTTGCAATTTAATTTTAAAATCTGGATTAAAATAAGCAGGCTAAAGTTTCCAACTGAAGAATCAAGGTGTGTATATTTTTTTCAAATATCTTTGCATAGCCTATTTAATGAAATATCTTTGGTGTGTCCCCACTGTACCTTGCAGATAAAAAAAAATCTAAGATTCCACTATGTAATTCAAGTAAAACGTGTAAAAAATATGTCCTGACCTGGCATAGGATTTTAAAGCTTCCCAACTCCATATTCATTACTGTGTTAACCACTAATCATTGTTACTAATAAAATCCCATGGTGGGCTGATTTAAAGTAGGGTTTGCTTAATTCTAGATCAAAGCCAATACTTTTTTTTATTCATATCTTGAGAGATGAAGGATGTAATTGAGTTCATATATGGGCTGTTAAGTAACTTGAATATTTACTTCATACTTAAAACTGCTTCCTGAGCTGGTGTGGTAGCTCTTTTATCCCGTGGTATGGAGTTCAAACAGTAACACTACTGAAAGAGAGCTATAAAGAGGAATAGATTGTGAATTCCTGCATCCTGATTACCCAAGATAAGAAGGTACTTGGGGGTGGAAGCAAAGGTGGTGAGAGCTAAATTAGCTGTCTTCCTGGAGATAAAAAGTTTGTTTCCTTAAGAGAAAAGCCTAGCTAAGCAACTGCCTGTCTCTTTTTAAAACTAGATGCTCACAGCTAAACCATCAAGCACCTAAAAATGAATGTGGTCTTCTAAATAAAGTATTGACCACTCAAAACAATGAAAATAAATGATTTAAGCCAATACATGAATACAGCTGCCTTAATGTACATCTGAACTTGTAAATGGTTTCATTATTGATCAGCAGAAACAAATACCTCCAGTCAGATCAATAACTCATAACCATAAGTGCCTGCTTTACAGATATGTGTCCATCAGTGGTCATTTGCAAGTACAGCTGACAAATCTGAGTGCACAGCAGGGGTAATTGTGCATGTAATTCTGTGCATGTCAGAAAAAAAAATCACACTGACAATTAGAACCTATTTGTAAATATCTTGCTAAGTCTCTTAGAAGGTTTTCTTTGGAAATATTTGATATGACATTGTAGTTTTGATTTCAGAAAGAGTTTATGGGTAATTCTATTAGCTCTAGTCTTCCCTGAGCCTACCAGACAAGTCCCTTACACTTTGATGTGTCTCCATGTAATTTACCAGAAAGGAGGAGGCCAACAGGCTGGCAGTCATATGGGCCATGTAAGAGCCTCCTCCACTGTCATCTCTCCTTACCATTGTCCTGAACCACCTTAAGCAAAAGCACACTAATCAGAAAAATAGAAGACAAAGTGGGAGATCAGGAAAGACATAGATGAGGCACAGTACATGGTGGTACAGCATACTGCCATCTCTCTGAAAGTATTTTCATGTTCTCTAGAATCTGAGCTTTTATTGTTTAAAAACAAAGTTTAGCTGTTGGGGTCTCACCGGAAACCTCACATGTGAATCAAGTGTAAACAATTGAAGAAATGTCTATTTGGGTCTGCAGAGAGCCTGGAAAAATAGCTTTGAGATTTGTGAACTGCTTCATTTATATCCATGGGGTGTGAACTCTGATGTCTAGTAATGACGATTTAAATTCCAGCATCATTATCTATTTCATTCATCATGTCAGAAGGAGGTTCACAGCTCTGCGTACTTGCAGTGAGAGACAGCACATTTTAGGGCCAACAGGGGGTGATGTTTGGGGGATGCTACCACTTCCCTCCTTCTACTCAAGAAGGAGTCAAACCCGATGAGCCTAGCAGAGATTATGGGCAAATTCAAGACCCACTACGGGGAAACCAAGATCAAGCTGCTCAGTGGATCTTAGAGTGCATGACCAATCATATTTTAAATATTGTCCCAATCTAGTGTGAGATGCACATCACTGTGACAACTCAAATGGGAGGAGCTTAAGGAAGAACATCACCATCTTCTCCTCCTCCCCCCCCCACCACCACAATCTGACTCTAGGATATAAAATAGCACAAGGAGATGGCTATGGAGAGATCACAAGTACTGAACTGCTGCCTAATCAAGATGCATCAAAGACTTATTGTCTTGTTTCCTAGTAGGAAATGAAGAATGCTTTTGTAGTTAGAGTAATGGATTGAGAGTACCCAGATTAAATTACCTATTGGGTCGCAGACTTCTGGAGTGAATTTGGGCAAATTATAGTCTCTTTGCTTAGTTCTCCATCTGTAATATGGGGATGATACTGCTTCCTTATTTAATAGTGGTTTTGTAAAGATAAATTCATTAATCTTTCTAGGACATTAGGATACTAGAGTGTTGGAAACCAGATAGGGAGTGGAGATGCACAGGATGATGTATGGAATTTTTAATATGGAGGGAAATATAACTATTATTATTCAGCACTATAATTCTATCAATATTAGACAAGGGAGATATATTTTGTATAAAAACAAATGCACTGTATCCACAATGCACTATATCCACAATGTTTAGGTAATTTCTTTCAAATTAGTCCAAATAGAGGCAACTTTTCAAGCATCAGTGTTCATCAGGCCATGGGAAAGCAGGTAAGTGCAATTTCACTAATCATTGCTCTGCTGCCCACGAATTGAAGAAAAGGAGTGTCATTTTTCCCTTAAGTTAGTCCAATAAATTATCATTAACAACCCTAGCATTTTTCTTTGGGGGTGGTCATTTTATTTTGGCCACTGCACTGACACAGTTATTCCTTGTACATCCTTTTATTTCCAGAGCATATAGCAACTTTTCAGTCTAATGGTGGCAAAATAATAAATGATAATCCTTAATATTTTTAGTACAAGTGCCTAGCTCACTGTGTGAAAATGGTAGTCATACTCCTTTGAGATTTACACTATATTTTCCAGTTCCATGTGAGTAATCTGTTTAGGTCAATATAGTCCGATATCCTGTCTATGACTATGGCCAGCATCAAAGACTTCAGAAGCAGAAGCAAGAAACTTCTCAGCAGACTGATGTGGTAGATCCTAACCCTTAATAGTTAGAGATTGGCTTAAACCCTGAAGCAGGTGCTGTAAGCCTGCTACTTCTCCCATTGAGGTCAATGAATAAACTCCAATTGACTTCAGTGTAAATTGCATCAGGTTCTAAATGCTTCATGCAGAACAAAATTAAGTAACAGCAGATTAAATGATTCACACCATATTCAAAGAGTAACTGACATTTCTGTGACAAGAGATGCGCCAAAGGTAGAACCATGTATCCAACCCTTCCCTCCTCCCAGCTCAGACTTCGCACATTTTGACAAATGACCTTTGGGTACAAACCACCCTTAGTTTACAAAACCAAACCTTGATGAGTGAGATTGTGTAAAACCACCCTGCACTTTTTTGCCTTGTGAGACTGCTATAAGAGGCCACAATTATCATGCAACTTCCTGAGACTGTCCTCAAAGAACTCCTCCACTGGACTCAGCACAGTTCTACTCCTCTGCCCATTAGTAGGCCACCCCCACTGAGCAAATCATTTGTACTGCTCTCTTTAGTGGTTTCACGGTGACTATGTTTAAAAATGAACTAAAAAACAGGCCCAAACTGGCTCCTCTTCTCTGAACCTGCCCAAACGCCAATGGTTTGGATATGCTGGGTCTAAATCAATAAAACCCTTCGTTGAGGGGTTGGTTTTATAAAACCAAAATCCATTCAATGAGACTTTGCAAAGCCACCACCAGTTTTGCACATCACTGTCTATGACTGGTAGTTTGGAATCCCTTGGCTCTGATTCAGCAAAGGACTTAAGAATTTGCTTTACTTAAACTGGGATGTGAGGATGTGTTTAAAGTTAAGCTTGCTGAATAAAGATGATATGCAGAATCAAGGCCTATATAACTCACTAAGTTATTATACTGTATGCCAATAGAAAACCTATACTTTGCTTCATATCAGAATAAATCTTAGTGTGGGTTAAAGGAGTAGTTTTTTAACCCTACCATTTTGGTCTTAACTGTGCAGTCCTTATTCCTGCTGAAACTCCAATTTAAAACTCTGGGTAGTTTGCTTGAACGAGGTCTACAGGATTTGGGCCCATCATGTTTTAGAATGTTATACTTTTATGATCTAATTAAGCAAACCGGTTCATTACATGCAACACTAAGGTGCTAATTCAATTCCCGCCTGTGATTTTTTTTTTTCAAGCTTGTTTACCTGTGAAGCCATGTGTAACTAAAGAAAATCCCACAGCAAGTGGTGGGAGATAGAGGGGGAAGAGGCCTCACTACTACATTTATTTAAGCTTTAGTCCAAAATCTCCAAGCCCCCAAGGTTTAATTATCGTGTGCAGTGTAGTGTTGAATAGGAAAAAGGGACTGTAGCATGATGGAAAGATTTTCACACTGATATCCACAATGGCACTGGAGCATGGGGGCGGGAGGAGGGGGAGAAACACTAAGGTTCTAAATTCATTTGAAGTGAAAAAGGAGAAAAATACTTTTTAGATGCTCAACAAATTATGAGTGGAATTATAAATATAATATTTTCTTCATCTCTCCTGTGTGAAATGCATTTATGGGTTTAATGCAGCAGAGCAAACAAGCTAGAAACTCAGAAGTTTAGGTTAACCCCCCCCCCCATTCCCCCCCACCTTTTCCTAGCCTTTCTACTTATCTCATTTTAAGTTATGTTACTGGTTAGCAGAACTAAAAGGTGAAAAAGACCTCATACTATTATTCACTTTACCACATGTGTGACCTGAAGAGGATTAAAGGTTTGTTCAGTCTCTATTCATAGCATTCTTAAAGGCTTTTTTCAAAGGACCCTTTAAACAAAGGTTGCCAAACTAAGCACTTCTTTTGTTGCTGCTTAGCTGAGGTCTACTGTCAATTAGTAAGCAACCTTTTCAATTCACTGTAATTGGGGCTTTCAGTTCTAATTATTTTATATACAGATAGAGAAATGTGCATAAACTATAATAAAATAATAGTATATCTATAAAATATCCATGGATGGAACATTTAATATAACATACTGTTATAACAGGTACCATGTTCTATCACAGACTTGTCTGCAATTCCATAGTACCATGAGTCTATAGGTCTATAAAAGGTTTTGATGCTTGCAAATGTAATATATACACAATAATTATAGTCAGAACTGGAGTGAATGCTGTGGTTCAGGTTGTTTCAGTCACTGACATGTTTCTGAAACTTTCCTTTTTTAGGCAGAGATTTTTCAAAATTTCTCTCTGTCTGAAGATGAATACTTTGGGTAACTTTGAGCAAAATCAGTTATACCATTTTTTAGTATAAAGTGACTTGAAAAACATATACTTCACCCATTCGTGCAATCTTTTTTGGATAAGAAGGTCTGCTGAAACAGGAAGCTGGCATTTCGTAAGAAAAGAGCCCGCCATTTCTAGTGCTCTAGTGAAAATTCATTTTGATGAGACTGAGCTATGGCTGTTGGAAAAATCATATGCTGTGCACACAGTATATTTTTGCCTTATTTGTTAAGTTTGTAAAGTGCATGGGTAAGGAATGATGCATGTTTGCATGGCTGATGTAGCTGCATAGAGATGTGTGTAGTGGACATGAAAATGGGTTTGTAAGGTGCACAGGAGCTGAACCAAACGCCTGTAGACTTTGGATGATGCAAAAGGTTTAGAAAGGTTGTGTGCTAAATGCACATCAGGGAGCTTCACTCTGATGCACCTAAGAAGCACCACAACTGGGGAAGGCTCTTACAATTAATTGGTCATCAATTGCACAGATCAAGTTTGACAGAGCTAGGCTCTCTTTCATGGATGTCCTAAACCGAATAGGACAGGTGATTCTGGTGGCCTCTACCTACCTATTTCCATATTATGGAATTTGCATGGACTATTTCCAGTTTGCTGCAAGTCAAAAGAATTTTCATGTCCTTGAGAATTAAACCAATTTAAAAAAATATTTCCTCACTTTTTTTTCCTTTAAAACTCCAGGAAAGTCCATACAGAATATTACATTTAGAAAGCCTTAGGTTTACACAGTTAACGTTAAGGTTCTCTTAACTTTTAAAAATGAAATGTTAGTATCATTTAATTTGATTTCTTCATGAAAATGTATAATAAAATAGATCTGTACCTACTGCAATTTCGCCCTGTAGCTTTCAAATTCATTAAAAAAACCTTTCATAAACTGCTCAGATACTAAAACTCATCAAACTTGATAGAATTCTCCTACATGTATTTTAATATAGGCTTGTATGTAAGACCTCACACTTCTTCATGATGCCTTTCAACAATAATCCATAAAATATAAAATGTGTGTTTTAAAAAGCTTGTTCTATTTGAAGTTTGGAAATTCAGCTCATATATCTTATGCTTGAACTGTGTTTTCTATCTTCATTTTAGTCTGGGATTCCTCTTCTTCTAAGTTTGTATAGTGCTGAACATATTGTGTAAGATAGACAAACGTCAGTGTTCAAGTAATAACTAATTTCTGAATAAAGACGATAAACTCTGGATTTGGATCTCCCATTAAACACAGTAGCACAATAGCTCAACAGGCAAGAGCTCAATGTACCAAAGGACAGTTATAGTGTCCTAATATGGGAAATGTGATAGCATACTCTTCAGACAGAGATAGACTGGATCAACAGTGCATGGCATATCGTGTATATTCATTTGCCTGTGTAAATAGTGGAGTTGTAGAAATATTGCATATTTAAGGCTGAGTTGCAAATCTCTCCCCCCAAAAAACCTCCAATAAAAGCTCTTCAGGTTCAGATATTTTTGAGTGTGGCCATTTTAAAATATGGGAGATAAAAAACACAAGTGGTATTCATAGGTTGAAAATACCTGTATTGTACTTTAACCATGTCCTAGTTACAAAATGGCTTGCTTGAGAAACTTCCAATGAGGCTTTTTGAAAGATACAAGTGAGATACAGTGCATGGCATCAGAACTAAGATGTTAAAACGTCAATATAAAAACGTGTTCAATGCTGAAGTGAGAACGGCACATGAGAGGGTGCTGATGAGCCTTATAAATATCCCCACCCTACCGGATCAGCTGTAGATCCCCAATAAACCTACAACACCCCTTTCTTTTACATAGGAAGGTCCTCAAGAGTAGGGTTCTCTTACTTTAGTGGTCCACAAGATGGGAGACTATGGATGACTGGGGTGCTTGGGGTAACAGAAGTGGGGTCTACAGTATCCCAAGGGGCAAAGACAATGTAGCTGTGAGGCAGAAGAGAAGCTCCTTGCAATAGGCAGCTGCCCTGCAGAATTCCTAGGCTCTCTCAGAGCAGGAGCAGGAGCTCTGAGATACTGGAATTCTAAAGCTTTGCAGGGCAGGCACCTTCCCCAGCTCCAATCCTTCAAAGATCCACAAAAGCAGGTCCCCCCTAGCACAGAATTAGAAGCTCCTCAAGGGCATAGCTCCTCTGCCTCAGACCTTGCAAAACCCAGGCTTCTAGCAGGAGGTCTTTGAAATATTGAAGAACATTCTAAGTTCTGTATGTTCCTTTGGGGGCAGATCTAAAGTCAATGACTTCAACAGAGCTCTGACAATTTATGTCAGCTGAAGATCCACCCCCTCTGTCTTTAGCCTCTGAAGTTTTAGCTTAAAAGCCTTAATAAACTCTGATGGTGGCACATGGATTGATTAGGAAAGTATGTGGAGCTTATCATAGAGACCCTACAAGTTCTACAAGTTACATAAGGAGCGGCTTGATCTCCATTGCTTCTCCTAAGTTCCTCTCCCCTTGTCTGCTTCTTCAGTGCTATAAAGCTCCAAAGCTCCTCAGTGCTTTTCCTCCCCCACATCAGCTCAAAATGAGAAGCCTTGCAGAAATTTGCAGCTCTGCAGGGCTGTAGGAGTAGCCTTGGCTAATGGCAACCCACCGGCATTCTGGAGCTCTTAGGATTGTTAAATGACTACAGGAGGCAGGGAAAAGGAAAAACTTTAAACTGGTGGAGATCCGAATATTTGTAACTAAGAAAAGCTATGATTATCCAGATAACCTCCAGTTTGCCTCTGTCGTGACACCCTAAGAATAATAATAAATTCCGTGACAACATTCTCTATTCATAGGAAAATAGTTATGAGTTATCACAAATTTAGAATTCTTTAAGTTGAATCATGGTCGAACTCGGAGTGATTTCTCTAAATGTAAAAGACTTGCAGTTTTAGGCTTTGATTTTAAGGTCCTTATGAAAAAAGATAAAGATGGGAGGATGGCTCTGATAAAAATATATGAATAGAATTTATTTTTTGAACTGCTGCCATCTCCTGTGGACTTCTTAAAAACTTATAAAAAGCTCTAGATCCCAAAATAAGGGTTTTTCTGCATGGGAAAGTTTTACCATTTATACTGGCAATGGAGACCAATTATACTGGCGTAGTTAAACCAGCCTAGTTATACTGGTATAATCCCCATGTGGACACACTGGGTGTGGAATAAGAGTGGCTTTATTCAGTTTAACTTAATCCCCTTTCAAAGTGATGTAAGCCAAACCAGAAAAAAGCCATTTTTATAATAGAATCAGAGTGTCCATATGGGGAATTATACAGGTACAACTATAGCTGTTTAATTTCACACCTGAGTTCATATCGGTATAACTTTCCCTTGTAATGGCGACAGGACCCGACATTTTTACTACTTTGTTGCTTTCATGTTTACTTTGTAAAATGTTTGATTTGGCTTTATGTAACAACCATGCTTCCTGTTAGCTTATTTATCCTTACAAGATATACTCTCACACTCACCAATATGCATTCTCAGTCTTACCTCTGGCTTAACACTTTTGTGCCCCCTGGAATTTACATTTTTTTTAAAGAAAGGGAATTAGCTACTGCTGCTGTTGCTAGTGACGTGCAAGCCAATTTAGCTGTTATTGTGTCATTAGTCTCTGGTACTCTGGAATGTTTTAGAAATATAAGCACCTTCTATTGCGTGAGATTTACTTGGATGGCTGGAAGCCTGGAAAATAAAAAAAGGACTAGAAAAAAGGAGATGAATGTTGCTTGCTATTACCTTCAGCCCTTTGTTTATGAAAACAACTTTATAGCAATGAAGTTTTCCAATCTGCCCTTGTGATATGCATTGGTCAACAGCGCCAACCCACACACACTTTTCAAACATGATTCTATAGGCTGTAGAAAGTTTATGCCTTTGAGTTACTGCCAGTTTCTCTGCAGCAGCCTCTCTCAATCAAAAAAATAACTTTACGTATTGAAAGCTCAAGGTGTAGATACCTGCCAAAGGGCAGCACTTGTTCATTACAGCTGAGTTCCTAAGTAACCATTTCGAAAGGGTAGAGAATGATGATAACCAAGCTGGCAATGAGATTCCAATGGGTGGAGGTGGGGACAGCAGCTGCCTTTCCATCTCATGCTTCCCAGTGTTCTGACATACTGCTCTTTGTTGTTGCAGAAGCCCCTTAAGTACATAATGATAGGTACAGCTTCAATCAATTGTGACCTCCTGTTTGAGCTGATGATTGGACAAATTGTTTACTTACTGCAGCTGCAGCAGGGATTTTCTGGTTCTGGAAGAATAGCCCATGTCCACACACTTTATATGTTACTTCTAACATATTTTCAATATTCCGTTCACAATTTGAAAGGAGCAGAGCTTTGATGCCAATCGTTAAAATCACCACTGTACTTGGTTTCTCAGTTCCAGCATCTAGCCAAACAACTATTGGATGTGTTACAGGGACAAGTTAGCCTGTAAGCAGTCATAGCAGTAAATCAATCGATGCTATTTTTACAAGAAAACTAAACTACATATATATAATTTTTCACAAAAACATACAGAAACAATCACAAGCAATGTAGGAATAATATAATATAGCCAGTTGACCAGCACCCCTGGCAAATGTTGACTGGGGGGTATGTCTACATTGCAATTAGACATCCATGGCTGGCCTGTGCCAGCTGGCTCTGGCTAAGGGTTTAATTGCAGTGTAGATGTTCAGGCTATGGATGCAGCCCAAGCTCTGGGACTCTTCCACCTTGCTAGGTCATAGAGCCTGGGCTCCAGCCCAAGCCTGAATGTCTACACTGCAGTTAAAAAGCCTCTTAGCCTGAGTTAGCTGAAATGGGCCAGATGCGGGTTTTTAGCTGCAGTGTAGATATACCCTGTATTTCCCTATAGCTATGCCAGTCACCCTCAGAGAAAGAACTGATGCCTCATAAAAAGCAATCATATTAACATGCATATTATTTGAGATGCCAAATTCAATTTCACTAATATAATCAAAGATCCCAGCATTCTTTCGTGCTAATAACAGAAGGAAGTGTCTATAGGCTAAATTCTATCTTTGGAGGTTTGCAAGAATTATCCACCAACAAGCAGATTTTTGTTTCTCTCTTTCGTTACATACCCCTGCTACCTCCCTGAATTTTTCTGTGGTAAAACTCCAGTTGACTTCTCTAGGACCAAGAGTTGGCTATTAGTGTTGCAGTCTTTGCTGATAAAATGTGAAAATGCAGAAGTAAGAAGAGGCTGTGGATGGGAAACAGGAAATAAAGAGAATAATGATTGACATTGGAAACTCAGGACCAGGTTGGGACTAGTCTCTGCAGGCATCCACTGCCTCTTACTGGCACAATGAGTAATCTGTTCACAGACAACATCACACTATTTAGCTTTTTACTTTTTTAGTGAGATCATTTGTTTCAAGAGCTTCTCCTTTTGCACTGTCATTTCTCTTTGAGTGTCCTGCAATTTATCTCTAGGGGCATCGTAACATCACAGAGTTAAAAGTTTACTCAACAGAAGGAAGTATAACACATTTGCATGTTTGAGAAAGGGTTAAGAAAAGTTCCCGATTCTATCTATTTTAGGATTTTATAGTGCTGCCCATCACCGTGGAATGTAAGTGCCTTCCATGTACAATCAATTAGCAATAGCTGAGTCCAACAGTTCCCAAACTGTGGGTCGTGACCCCAAGTGGGGTTGCTTCATCAACAGATAGGGTCATGCAGAGGATGCTGTTGTCAGTTGGTGTTTGGTGCTCGTCAGTTGTTGGCTGAGTGCATGTTTCCCCGTATATGTGTTGTCTCAACCTTGTGCAGTAACCGAGACAGTGCTCACAATCAAATGAATTGACACGGCCATGGATCCGCAGAGCAATGAAGGCACCCGGCCAGGTTTATTGCAGTGGGGCACAATGATAAGCAACTTATATCTTACAAGTACAATTAAAATATGAGTGCCCTTTTGCAATGGAACAGGTCAGTTAATGGCGGGACTCTCTTTAATCCCTTGGCCGGACAAAGTCGTTCCCTCTGTCACCCTCTTTCATACACTGTTACAGACAGTTTCATTCTGCCCCTTTGACGCAGGAAGTTGCCACCATCTTGGCGTAATCCGATATTACTCATACCCTTGCATTGGGTGGTTCGGGCAAAACATCTCTATTCATCATATTAAGAAGACATATCTAGCCATTAAAGTGTCATTGGACAGGGTCAGGTGACCCTTGTTAGCGCTTTGGTGTTGGGATATCCTGGCACCTTCTGCCTCTGACATGTATTTTTAGATTCTCACACCTACAACTGTTTTGTAAATATATGTGTTTGCAATATCAGCTCACTTGCCAGTTTCTGTGCGTTCATACATTCACAGCCTGACTCCTGCTAACTTGGCTTTATAACAGGCTTGTCCAATCTTTCATCTTAGGCCTTCTGTCTTGGCCTATTCCACTAGGCCTCAGGCCTCATTATGACCTCATTATGGTAGGCCTCAGGCCTTATACCTGGCCTGTTATATTAGGCCTTCTATTTCAGGCTCTCACTTTGTACTGCAGATGCCAAAATGGCCTCCTCCACACGGTGTGACCTCATATGCACTGTATGCACAAGGTCACCTCACATGGAAGATGCTAATTTGCTCTACAAAACGACGCCCTCCATGCAGCATGACCTCATGTTCCATATATGTGTGAGGTCATTCAGTCCAGAGAATGCCCTTGTGTAAAGCAAAATGGCATCATCCTTGCAGCGTGACCTTGCATGTACAGTGCGTATGAGGTCACACTGCATGGAGGACACCGTTCTTAAATGGCAACTTCCATACTGTCTTGGGTAATGGGAAACAACACATCTGAAAATGGGTCATGCAGGGAAAATGCTTGGGAAACACTGGCTTAGTCCCTAGTGGACTTCATGGAGTCTCCCTTTTTGGGTAAAATCTCTGTTTGGGATAACATTTTAGTTTTTGACTATTCAGATTTTATTAATTTCCTCTTTGTTGTTGTTGTTTGGGATTTTAGGGTAGAAAAATTGCTCTAAACTTTTAAATCTATTGTATTGTCAAATATTTCTGAAATTAGAATTAAACTTTGGTGCTATGCACTAGACAGCGACTAGGGCAGTTCAATAAACTGCTATTTTTCTCCTGCTTTCTGTTTTTTACTAGAAAGCAACTCTCCCGCTTCCAAAAAAAAAAAAAAATCAACTTTTTGAACTCTGGTGAATGCCTTTGTGTTTAGCATGTCGTAATTCAGGTACCCCTACTCCAGTTCATTTAAAATGTGTAGAAAAACTCTAACTCAGCCCAAGAGCTAATGTTGCAGTTTTAAGCCAATATAACTTTTTTTTTTCGGGGAGGTGGGCAATTTAGGGGAGAGAAGAAAAAGGTCTGTTCATTTTATTGTTGTCTCATCCTTCCAACATGCTTCCATTCTTTTTGTCTATTTTGTCCTCCTGTCCCATCTTATGACTCACAGACAGTAAACTCTCTGAGATAAGGACTATCTACTTTATTACGTTTCTGTTCAACACCTACCACAGTCGGCCCCTGATCCTGAACTGGGGCTTGTAGCTCCTACAGTAATAAGAAGAATAATGGAAGCTCTAGAAAGTTCACTTTCAGGTTTAATTACGGACTGTCTGTGTCTGTTGTTGCTCGATAATAGATAGAAAGAGAGGAAGGGAGCTGCAAAGATTTTAGACTATCCTTGTCCACAACATGTGGATAAAAAAGTTGGTGACCACTGGGGAATTTTGAGCCTATTGTTGCTTTTACAGAAAAGTGGGGTATAGCCAAAGGGGAATGAAAATGGTGGCAATGAAAATGAAGATTTGGGGGATTATTGTTAGTAGGAATGGAAATAGACTGTATATGCTGAGGAATAATGAATCAGCTATGGAAAATAAGTTTATGGGCCAGATCTAATGGATCTATGCCAATTTATAGTATCTGAGGCTCTGGACGGTGGCTGACCTAATGCGGGGGCATGCTAATGTCTCCCCTGGCAGTCTTTAGGTATATGTGCGGCATCTTTTCGAGTATATTATGCAATTGACAAAAGGAGGGGTGTGACACGAATTTTCACAGAGGGCTTAAGTGCAAGTCCACCCCACACTCACAAGCTGCAGCTCCTGTCCTTCAGGTCTTGTCCTGGCTTCCTGCTCCAGGCATTGTGGTATGGCACACAGGCTGTGTGGTGCTGTGACCTCATGCACCATGTCACAATGCCTGGATGCGTCTCTATCGTGACCTGACAATAAAGAAAGCAGCTTTATTGTTCATTACATGTTCATTGCGGGCCATAAGTAAATCACAATCCAGATGTTTACATAGTGTTCAGCAATGCAAAGAGATTTGTTTCTTAATAAAAATGTGTACAGTGCTTTAAAGCTGTAAAGTGCTAAATATATCTCAGGGGTCAAATTCTGCATCATCTCTCATCCTCTGTAACTCCACTAAATACAACATTATTATTGTTGGAATTGCTCACAATTTTGAATGAAGCATTTTCCCATTGGAAATGTCTCATCAAAATAAAAAATTTCCATAGGAAAACATCAGTTTTGATGAAACATTTCAATTTTCAGATCAGGAGACTCAAAATGAAAACTGTCATTTTGAATTATCGTTTTGAAAAGAAACTACATTTATTGTTCAAAATGTTGATTTGGAGTGACATTTTTCATTTCAGATATTGACTTAAAACAAAATCTTGTTTTGAAATGTCATTTCAAAATGCCAGTTGATTTTGTTTAGACCAAAAATGTAGAAATGATCGATTTTGACAGTTCCCATTTGTAACTTTTCAGAATTTTCTGTTTTGTGAAAATTTTTAGGTACTTGGAGTTTTTTCTTCCATTTCACAACAGAAAGTAATTTCAGAACATCAAAATTTCCTGTGAAAGCAAAATTCCTTTTTTTGACTGGTTGCAATTATCTTATTGTTACACTCTGATGCACCCCAGAACAGCAATATCAAAACACAAGAAAATCGAAGCAAGACACGTACATGGGTGATCAGCCGACAATCTATGTAGATAAAGAGTAGTATGAATATTCGCACTTTATAGAGGTAAAACTGAGACATTACCTGACTTCTGAAGATCACACAGGACTTTTGGCAGAAGCATAAACTGCAGAGCTTTAACTGCACTAGGTTAGATGGAGTGTAAATCACTGTAGAATTTGATTATGTTTACTTTGATTATGAATGCTATTATTATGTTTTAATTGTTTTTGTTATGCCCAATTGCACAACCATTGGTGGCTGCTTGTTTTCTAACAACAGCCAGTTTCTTGGACCATTTTGAACAGAAACTTCCTAACTCATGGTTACATGCACGTTGATGAATGAGGTCATTTCCAAATACTTTCTACCTCCTGATAGCAGTCTTTATAGATAAATTATTTCATAAAACTCAGATAGCCTTCTGGTGGTTCCCTGGTTTTCCATCGTTTTTATAAGCTGACTGCGGCTAACTTGGAAACTGGAGCCCTGTTTATCAATTCTTACATATAAAAAATTGTCAGCAAACATATTTTTCAAGTGTTATGATAGTCTAAAAAAAGAAGCCTTTTCCCCATAAAAACAGCAGTGCTTGGCAGTGCCTGGTGTGGGAAACCACATCTCGACTCAAAGTCCACAGTCCTGACCTGACACCATTAGGGTGTAGCTTATACTCAGTTTCTGGTTTGTTTCACATGAAGATTTTAACTCTCACATTTCTAACCAGAGCTGTGTGAATAGAGAGATTTTTTGGCTCACTGCAATTGAAAAAAATCAAACCAAAAATATGATTCATGTCGTACCAAAGCAACATTTTTCAGAATTTTTGGTGAATTGCAAAAGCTGGAAAAAACTTCATTTTGGGCTGGCCAAAACATTTATTTTGAGTATTTTGACTAAAATCAATTGAAATGAAGGGCTAGATTCATAAAACTGGGGGAAAACTTGGGTTCCAATCCCTGCTCTACAGTAGGGATTTGAATCTTGGTTGCTTGTGTCCCTGGTAAGTGCTCTAACTACTGAGCTATTAGGTATAAGGGGCCCACCATGACATTTTCTGGTTTTGTGAACGCTGCCTAAATCCCCTTGAGAATCTCGCCCCCCAAATCGAAATGTTTTATGGTGATGATGCTGAAATGGGTTGTTTTGACATTTCCAGTTGGTTTTTTTTCCAGCCGAAACAATTAACTGAAATTGACATAAATTCACAAAATGATTGATTGACTTGAATCTGCTTTTTTTAGTTTAAAAAAAAAATTATCTGAAAAATGTCACCCAGTTCTTCTGACATTATCATGTCACACCAAATCCTGTATTTCTTACTCAGAACTAGATTCTACCATCTTCACTCAGAATCTCTTCTGATTTGGGAAAGCATTTAAGTGTAGGCTTTACTGTAAATGCACACTTGAGATGGAAGCACACATCTACTGTTAACAATGGTCCTACGTGGTTGCTGAACTATTTAGAAGCACCTTACTCGGCAATTTATTGATTAAAATTAATGGAACAACTCACAGGAGTAAGCTACTGATGACTGTGAGTATTGTAGAGATGGAGGAATTCTAGTATTTAGTTCTTGTTACCTATTACCTAGACAAAATTTCCAATGAATTCAGAGTTTGCCCAAGTATAACTTGTGTATAGTCATCAGAATTTGCTCCCATCCTTGTATTGTATTAAAAAAAGATGTTATGTTTCCTTTATGCTTTTGAAGGATTCTGTATTACTTTTAGAAACTGAAATTCTGGGATTTGTAAATCAACACTTTTAAATAATAAGCCTGATACTTAATATTAACATAAGACATTTCATCTTCAAATCACTATCCAAACATCAGCAAAGTAATCCTCCTAATTACCATGTCAAGTGGATAAGTATTATTAGCACAAAACAAAATCTCATCAAGTTTAAGTTTGGTATAAATGTTACAGCCAAAATTAATTAAGCACCCCGCCCCCCAAGTTAAGTCACCTATGAGTTCTTGGGCTGTCAGGCACACTGGTATAACTAAGAGTGAATCCACTGAGACCTAAAGAAAATAAGAATACAAGAACATAAGAATGACCATGCTGGGTCAGACCAATGGTCCATCTAGCCCAGTATCCTGTCTCTGACAATGACCAGTTTTAGATCTTTCTGGGAGTTGGAGGTTTAGGGATACCTGTAGCATGGGATTGTATCCCTGACCATCTTGGTTAATAGCCATTGATGGATCTAGCCTCCATGAATTCATCTAAGGGTATGTCTACACTGCAGAGTGATGTCGACTTACTTAAAATCGACTTTCACCTGCTGATTTTTAGAAGTCGCTGGAGCGTGTCCACACCACGGTCCTTGCGCTGGGCTTGTGTGTCCACACTCACCACGTTTGTGTCGACATTAAGAACAGTGCACTGTGGATTGCTATCCTACAATGCAACTAGCCGCGGGGGCTGTTGGGATGAGTTTCATCATCCTATGATGCAATGCTCCTTCCCCCTCTCCTCTTCCCCCAAACAAAAAGGAAACCAGTTTTTGTGCCGTTTGTTTATGCCACGCGCTCGCCATTGCTGTGGAGACATAGAGCCAGCTCAACTCTGCACTATTATTGTGAGCGTCAGAAATACATCGCAGCTTATCCTTGAGTATTTTCAAAGGAGAGTGAGAACCCGAAGCACAGACAACAGCGATGTCACTTGGGGTGAGGGAGAGGGAGGGCAGCAAAGCCATAGGTGGAGGAGTGTTCTGGAGGGACTGCAGTGGGACTCTGTCCGGCCGCCGCTCCTCCTGAAGCTCCACAAGCCACCTGCCTGATCGCACATGATTCTCAGCATCTCCTGCTGGGTACTGCAATCATGTTCCTGCATTACTCTTTGATTCTCCCTGTCCATGTCCATATTCTGGGACAAGGTCAGCCGCCACGCTCAGAGCTCTGTCTCAGTGGCCATGGAGATGTTCATGAGCTCGCCAAACATGTCATCCCACAATTTTTTCCCCCCTCTTTCCGATCTGTGATAGTCTTCCCGCAGCAGTTCTAGAGGAGGGGCCAAGGCCGAGGTGTTTACAGAATGAAAAGAAATACACAAGGTTGCCATTGTTAGCAGACCCAGGAAAATGAAGCAACTGCAACAATGTATAAAATACTCCCATACTGTGCACAAGGCTAAGCCAGACCCACATTCCATTCTGAACATCTCAGAAGGGTCAGCTCGCTGTGCCCTTAGAGAGATGGTAAGCCAGGAGTACTTTACTCTGCTACAGAGAGGATTAATTATCTCTAAAAAGTGCATTTCAAATGCCCTGTATGAGAGGGGTGACCAGGAGCTACGGTTTCATTAAGATGACCATTTTCTCACGAGGTGGCACAGTGGATCTGAGGACAGTACAGGTGGGTTAATAGTCTTGTCAGATACCTAAGAAAAAATATTTAAGTGACTCAGTAAGGCAATACAAAGGGGAATAGAGAGGTACAGGGTATCGACTGTATAGTTCAGGTACTTTAAACATGCGCCATCTTCCCTAGGTGACCATGAGCGATATCAGTCTCCTGAGGGTAATGCATGAGGAAAGGGAAGATTTGCTGCACGCAGTGGGGTACTGGCCTGGCCCTTATGCTGCTATGCTGTTCTGCCATGATTCCAGCTCACTTGATTGCAGCGTGGAGCAGCAAAGTATCCTCCGTGGAGGAAGAAACAAGGCTGCCCTCCCCCAAAACCTTGTGCAAAGATTACCTACAGATTACCTACAGATTACCTACACTACATGAAAGTTGTGCAACAGATTACCTACATGAAAGTTTCTTGAGATATCAACGGATGATTCTCGGAGCATACCTCTGAACATAAATAATCTGTTCTGGGAGTAACCACCCAGTAAAGTCTGCTAAACCCCAGAAATCCCCATCCCCCCATTTAAAAGGACATAACTGCTAAAAAAAAAAAAAAAAAAAAAAATCTCACCAGATGTGCCTTCCCCAGAATCATTATTGCTGTCCTGTGTGTTGCTGGACTGCTCTGGGGTCAGGAATAGGTCCTGACTGTCTGGGAGAACGGACACCCTGCTTTCTTGCACCCTGCTCTCCTCATCCTCATCCTCGTCCACAGAGTCCTCATCATCCCTGGACTGGGATCCATGGAGTGGGATTGATGCTGCGTGGAGGCATCGTGGTGGGGTTGCTGCCGAGAATTGCATGCAGCTCCTCGTAGAAGCGGCATGTTGTGGGCGAGGAGTCAGAACGGCTGTTAGCTTCCATGGCTTTTTGATATGCTTGCCGTAGCTCCTTGATGTTCATGCAGCACTGCTGCGTGTCCCTGTTGTGCCCCTTCTCCAACATACCCTGAGAAATATTCCCGTAAATGTCCAAATTTCTTTTGCTGGCTCTGAGCTGAGCCGTAACTGACTCCTCTCCCCACAGACCGATGAGATATAAGACCTCTGATCAACTCCATGCTGGAGCGCATTTCGGCCTTGCAGTAGCCATGATGAGTTCAGCTACAAAGCTCTCTCCACGCTGGCTGCACAAGAAATGAAAATTTGAATATTCCCAGGGCATGACGGAAGGGGCCAGTTCCGGTTTGTGTGGCCACGTAACAGCAGAACACGAATCACAGAATATTAGAGTTGGAAGGACCTCAGGAGGTCATCTAGTCCAATCCCCTGCTCAAAGCAGAACTAACCTCAGCTAAATAATCCCAGCGAGGGTTTTGTAAAGCCGCAGTTTAAAAACCTCTAAAGATGGAGATTTCACCACCTCCCTAGGTAACCCATTCCAGTGCTTCACCACCCTCCTAGCGAAAAACTGTTTCCTAATGTCCAACCTAGACCTCCCCCACTGCAACTTGAGACCGTTGCTCCTTGTTCTGTCATCTGCCACCACTGAGAACAGCCTAGCTCCATCCTCCCTGGAACCCCCTTTCAGGTAGTTAAAGGCTGCTATCAAATCCCCTCTCATTCTTCTCTTCTGCAGGCTAAACAAGCCTAGTTCCTTCAGCCTCTCCTCATAAGTCTTGTGCTCCAGCCCCCTAATCATTTTTGTTGCCCTCCGCTGGACTCTCTCCAACTTGTCCACATCCTTTTTGTAGTGGGGGGCCCAAAACTGGACACAATACTCCAAATGCAGCCTCACCGATGCCGAAGAGAGGGGAATAATCACCTCCAGCGATCTGCTGGCAATGCGCCTACTAATACAGCCCAATATGCTATTAGCCTTCTTGGCAACCAGGGCACACTTATGACTCATATCCAGTTTCTTATCCACTGTTACCCACAGGTCCTTTCCTGCAGAACTGCTGCCTAGCTCATCAGTCCCCCGTCTGTAGCTGTGCATGGGATGCTTCCGTCCAAAGTGCAGGACTCTGCACTTGTCCTTGTTGGACCTCATCAGATTTCTTTTGGCCCAATCCTCCAGTTTTTTTAGGTCTTTCTGTATCCTATCCCTACCTTCCAGGGTATCTACCACTCCCCCTAGCTTAGTGTCATCTGCAAACTTGCTCAGGGTGCAATCTACCCCATCCTCCAGATCATTAATGAAGATGTTGAACAAAACTGGCCCCAGGACCGACCCTAGGGCACTCCGCTTGTGACCGGCTGCCAGCTAGACATGCAGCCATTTATCACTACTCATTGAGCCCTATGCTCTAGTCAGTTCTCTATCCATTTTATAGTCCATTCATCCAACCCATACTTTTTTAACTTGCTGATAAGTTTTTAACTTGCTGATAAGAATACTCCAGAGTGGTCGCAACGGGGTAACATGGGATACCACCCAAAGGCCATGAATGTCAAATTATGTTACGCTCCATCTACAGTGATGACCCATGAAATTCAATTTATGTGCTATGCCACTTGCAGAGGTGGTTTTATTACGTTGACTTTTGCTGTGCTTTAAGACGATGGAACTCCCGTGCCAGTGTAGATGCAGGCATTAGGAGATTGATGTAAGTGACATTACATAGACCTCCATCGCCAGTGTAACCAGGCCTAATTCTTTTTTGAACCCAGCTATATTTTGGGCCTTCACAACATTTCCTGGCAATAAGCTCCACAGGTTGATTGTGCATTGATTAAAGAAGTACTTCTTTGTCAGAGTTTATACTCTTTCCATTCTCCTCACTAGGATTTTGACTTCCAGTTTTCAAAGGAAGCTTTTTTTGCCTCTAACCACCTCTTTTACTCTACTGCTTAGATGGGTGGCATTGTTTATCCTCTTGTTCCTATTTTTAAAATTATTTAATTAGTTTTATTTTATACATTTAATTTAAACCTCTATTATGGTATTGTTCAATGTCTGCATGCAGTTTGCAGGCATTTCACCCTTGTGATTGTTCCTTTTGATATCCTCCTTTTTGTGTAGTTACCCTTTTTAAAATGAAATGCTTCTGTGATGGGTTTCTTTGGCATTTTTCCTCCTACAAGGAGGTTAAATTTAATTACATTATGACCATTAATAATGAGCAGTTCATCTATATTCACCTCCTGGACCATAACCTGTGCTCCATTTAGGACTTTGTGGATTCCAGGACAAACTGCTCCATGAAACAGTCATTTATGGTGTCAAGACATTTTCTCTCTGCCCCTCTTCCTGAGGTGACATGTATCTAGTCAATACGAGGATAGTTGAAATCTCCCATTATTACTGCATTTTCTGCCTTTGCAGAATTAAAAAGCAATTTTAGAGGCATCCTCTTTTTTTGAAAACAAATAAAAATGGCATCTTTTAAAAAATGTTATGGATGTTATTCTTTATTAGTTATTATTATTATTCCCAACTGAAATAGAGGTATTATTTTCCTAGTAAGAGCTTTCTGTGCCTACCAAGATATTGACTTTGCTCTAAAAAGTTTATGATCTAAATAGACAAGAGATGGGAGAATGGAAGTATTTTTATTCCCATTTCACAGATTGGGGACAGGCACAAGGAGATTAAGTGATGTGGACAAAGTTATACAAGATGGCTACATCAGAGTTGAGAATTCATTACAGCTCTCTTGAGTGAAAGTCAGTGCATTAACTACAGTTCTATACTTCTTCTGGGACAGTCACTCCTCTGTTGCTATGTAAAGTATCTCTTTCATTTAAAATATTGTAATTTGATATTCACGCTGGATCTTGGCTTGCAGTTTCTCCATGCATGGAACTCCCATTGAATTAAACATGAAAATATGATCTTTCGGTATTAATAAATAAACTCAGTTGCCCTTGTGTTATTTAACTTGCTATTAAATTCACTGTATTTTATGTTGTCCTCACATTGTCAGTTTTTATTATGCCGAATACACACAGTTACTGCACCATACAGGTTATTGGAGTGAAGCAGAAACTTTGGCAACTCAGTGGGGAACTTTTGTGGTCTTTAACACAGAGAGGCACAGGAGGCAATTCAGCATTGTTGGATGAGCATATGAGCTGGATGATTCTGCTAAAGTGAACAATAGTAAAATAACAATATTGGTATTTAAACTGTTGTGTTAGATTTCAGATTAAATGATGCATTGGGAGCAATTCACACCTTTCATGTCTCTTGTTTTTGTCTGTCTGCAGGCTCAGGAAGATAACACTGCATTGATGTAAATAGTGTCCACATTTTCAAAAAGTCTTCTATGCAACCAGAAGGGCTAAGGGTGGAATCAATGGGAGATGTCATGACTGTGGAATACATCCACCGTGAATACTACTAAAACAAAAATAAATGGTATTAATAATTATACTGAGATTATATATTATAATACTCAAAAACTATTTTGTTTCTTACCTGCAAAATACTTTGGGCAAATTATTTGTTTGTGGTTATACTAATGTAGCCAATATACTGTAATTGTATTGAAGCAGTTTAAATAGAAATGTATCAACGTTATCAACAATAATATTTAAAAGATTTTTAAGAAAACATTTCAAGTCAAATCCTGGGACCAATGAACTTAATGCAAATTTTGTTATTGACTTCAAAGGGGCCAGGATTTCACCTTCCTAATTAATAAAGGCCCTGAATCTGCAAGCCTCACACTGACTTTAATGGGCATTTGCCTACTGTGTAAAGCTGGCAGAATCAGGCCTGTGTTTTGTCTCTTTATCTTTATTAGGCTGTCTCAGATCAATAATGGTTTATGACTGTGCTCACTTATATGGTGGGAACAGTTGTGCAGTTCTCTGAGGTCACTTTTTCAGTGTTAGTCACTTTCTGTGTTGAAAAGGATCAAAGTAACTTTATAGATTGACCCAGTCACTTAGCATCAATCACATGCCGTTCAGATTTTGATCTTACACAAAACAAAACAAATTTCTTCCAATGAAACACATGCAGGATCAATTTGTTTGTTTGTTTTTTAATTCTTCACACATGGAAATTGATATGTGTTCTATGTGCAAAGGACCAGTAATGATTACCATTATTAATATATTTTTCCATGTGATCACTTCTTTTGAAGCATGCAGGTGTATTACATACATGTTTGTATGTGTGTTTCTCTGATTACAAATGGAATGCATAGAGAATGCACGTAACATGCATGTGCACACTGTCTTTTCTTTAAAAGCTCTTTCTGCTCGTGGTATCTCATGAGTAGGCTGTGTGGGAAAATCACTTGGGGCAAGGATCAGAGGGAGTCTGTTAGCTTCCTAAACTTATTTAGCTATGTGGAGATAATTAAAAAATAAACAAGAGATTCTAACTCTATATTTAGGTTTGCAAAAATTGCATGAGAAATTTTAAAATTTATAGTGTTAATTAGAACCAAATGCTCCTTAAATCAGCACAGTGTCCTCTGATCAGCATGCTGATTTATATTAGATATTTTGAACAACAGTTATGGAAAAGATATCATATTACCTTCCATGTTTAAAGTGTTCTTAGCATAAATATTCAAATAGCCATTTCAAGGTGCTATTTCTTTTTCAGTGCAGCATCTGAAGAATTCAATATATACAGCAATGGGAATTGTGTTTCTCATTCCTTATGCAGTGCGGTAAAAATGACCACTTTAGGTCTTAGACGGAGACAGACAGATTTAATTTAACATATTACCTCATTCCCTTGTAAAGGCCTAGAGGTTATGCTGCATATGAATCAACCGCCCAGTGAATGATCCCGTCTCCTTAGGGTTTTCTTACTTTATACTACTATAAATACACCTACAAATCAAATCACACAAAGAAAATTACATTAAAACGGACTAAAAATGTGTGTCATGAAACAAATCTTCTAAGACTTAAGCAAAACAAAGCCAACAATTATCCTCGTGCCTTACAAAGAAAGAGAAAACAGGGGTCTAGCCAGGTCTTTTCACCTGATGCAAATAAGCATAGAAGCTATCAGATAACCTTTCCTAGATATGCTCCCTTCAATGTGCTCTGCATTCTGAACATCACAGGGCATGCAGCACAAACAAAACTATGGGATAATATTCTCAGTTCTGACATGGTAATGTATTGTAAGAGTATATCATTTTATTATTACAAAAATATATTTGGTTCCCTTCTTTGTGCTGTCTGTTAGCCTTTCAAGGGTTAAACTAATACTCAAACACAATAAGAAAGACCAAGCACCATCCTCCCTGCTGCCTGCAGCTTTATGAATAAGCTAAGAAATCTGGATTTAAACAGTGGAAGGCCTGGACAAAGAGGTGTGTCTTGCAGCTGTTTTTAAAGTAGCCAAGTGCACACTCATTTGTATTTCTGCAGGGAATGAATTCCAGAAATGTGGGCTTGCTACCAAGGAAATTCTGTCAGCAGCCAGATTGTCTGGTGGTTAAGGCAGTGGACTGTGACTCAGGCAATCCAGGTGCAAATCACAGCTTTGCCATAGACTTCCTGTGTGACTGTGGACCCATTACTTAATCCCTCTGTATCTCAGTTTCCCATCAGTAAATGGGGCAATCATTCTCCCCTGTCTTCCACTGATGTTGTGTGGATACAAAGTCATCAGTGTTTGTAAGGTGCATACCTTCTACTTTTTAAATATGCTCTTTGGGGCTGGAGCCATGTTGTTGTACATATTTATACAGCACCTAGCAAAATGGAGGATCCCTGCTTCTGTAATAAAAGTATTAAATACAAATAAGAATCCTAGAAAAGCCTATAAATAAAGCATCAGTCAATCTCATGCTGTTAGTTAGAGTGAGTCATGGGCAGTCTAAAGAAAGGAAAAAGGAAAAGAAAAACCCTTTGGATCTGCTCAAGGAATAGATTCCTGTAAGTCATTTCACTGTGCTTAAAAGATCCACATACTTTCATCAAGTAGTAGTTGAACACAAAGTAGGCTTACTTGGATGAATTTTTCACAATCCCTGCTTCATGTTTGCCCATTAAGAAGGAGTAGTGGCTAATGCTGGCCTAACAGGCAGGACCCCAAGCCACAGAAGGGGAGACTCAAGAAGCTGATTTCTCCCTGTTGCAGTAAAATGGGATTGGGCCTGATTTGTGGAAGATAGGTTGAGCCCTCCAAAGCAGAAAGCCCCAAATGGCTAGTCATCTTGCTTGTGCTGAATGCTGGCCCTACTGACAACTCATTTCAAAAGGCCCTGTTCATACCGGTGCCTAGCTTTTGCACAGATGCTACCCCCAACATGGCTGTGCTGTACTGGTATAAGATGGGCTTGCCCTGGCATTGCAAAATACTGAGATAAGTTGCAACAGCACAAGCCCTATTTTACACCCGTGTTGTGTGTCTTCATTAGGCACCTGTACTTGCGTTAACTGCATCAGTGTACTGAGATCAATGAAAATATCCTTAGCCAGACAAGATCTTAGCAGGCACGAGTGGGAGTGTGTTTTGTGAATGTCAATACTTCTTCATTTAACGCTTCTGTGGTGTACCAACTTGGTTTTTTTCAATATATTTTTGTTAATTCAGTTTGTCTTAACAGGATGTGCTACACTAATGTCTTTCTTCTTTCGGAACTGGCAGGGCATAGATCTAGCAGCATCTGCACCTGATCCTATAAAGTCTTATGTACATGAGTGATTTTGCTTACATGCATAGTCCCACAAGACCAAATGTTGTAGAGCTGAATTACCCTAGTATGAAAGTGATCTGGGTTCTGGATATCCAGAGTGTGGAAGAGTGTGAAATTATTTGGAGTACTTTGCATCTCTAGCAACAGGAATAAAGCTCTTCTAAAATTATATTGCATTCTAAGTGCAGAAGCTCAGGCTCTGTAAGAAGTCATACTATGAACCCCTTACAACCAAATCTGCTGCTCTTGAGAAATGTTACTGCACATCTGCACTATACCGTAGTTGTAAAGCATGCCTTCCTGCACAGGTCTTAAGTTTTCTAGCTCATTCTCTTTTCACGGCCAGATTCTGAAACCCTTACTCCACAAGTAGCATCACTGATTTTGGTGGGACTGCTTGAGGAGCAATAGACAACCCAGCTGCATAAGAGTGTCAGAATCTGAGCTTAGAAGTAATTAAACTAACAGAGCCCTGATAAAATTGTCTGCTCCAACATCTGTTCTGTTCTGTTCACAGTAGTCAGAAGTTTTTAAGAAGCAGAACACTGTCTGCTAACGTTGTTGTAATTGTTTAATTAATAATAATAATAATAATAAATATTATAATATTATATTACTATAATAATTAATTAATATAATATTATAATATTAAGAAGCAGAACGCTGTCTGCTAATGTTGTTGTTGTAATTAATGA
Source organism: Emydura macquarii macquarii (assembly GCF_026122565.2). NCBI lineage: Eukaryota > Metazoa > Chordata > Testudines > Chelidae > Emydura > Emydura macquarii. The sequence goes on from NW_027131164.1 coordinate 15,937,496, forward strand.
TTAATTAATAATAATAATAAAAATATAATATAATAATAAATAATATAATAATACAATAAGCCACGAAGAGCTTACAATCCAAATATAAGAGAAGAGACAATGGATGGGTACAGGGAGAGAGACGGGGAGTACAAGGAAACAATCAGACAATAGGTGTCAATGTGAGAGGGGCTTCAGTGCTCTTGCTGCGTAAGCATTATCAAGGGATATTTTTAGCCATCATGGCTGCGGTAGGGTTTGAAGAGAGGCGAGGTGGCCCTGGGAGTCAATATCTCAGTAGCCTACAGGGGAATGCTTGCACTGCAGTTAGACACTTGCAGGTGGCCTGTGCCAGCTGACTCAGGCTTGGGCTAAGGGGTTGCTTAACTGCGATGTAGATGGTTGAGCTGGAGCCCTCCCACCTCGTAGGGTCCTAGAACCTGGGCTCCAGCCCGAGCCCAAACGTCTGTGCCTCAGTTAAACAGCCCTTTAGCCTGAACCCCATGATCCCAAGTCAGCCGGCACAGGCCAGCAGCGGGTTTTTAATTGCAGTATGGACATAGGAGATCTGAGGTGTGGAGGGAACAAGCCATGAAAGGCCTTGCAAGTGAAGATACATACTTGGGTTTGGTGTAATGGAGAAGGGGGAGCCAGTGAAGGGATGCAAAGAGAGGAGTGACATGCTCAAAGCAATGAGACAAGAAAATAGAACGGTCTGAAGAAAATACAATTGAGCCAATTAATTCTTTCTTGGGGAGGTGGTCCAGGAGGGAAGGGGGGGAAATTTACCTCCTCACCCCTTACAATTTATAACCTTATTTGAAGTGACACAACCCAGTCTGACATGTTAATTCATTTTTGTGTTGTTATTTCTTTATGCAATACCAAACTATTATTCAGACATGCTTACAAAAAAAGCTGTGAAGTATGTATGTATGACTGAGTGTTTGAACTTTCAAACACCTTGCAGGCTTGGATTTGATTGTTTCTCACCAGATGGTTATGCATATGTTTGGTAGTTTTACAGTAAAACACATGTGATATATAACTAATAATTTAAAGATACTGGCAAAAGTCTATTAGCTTGGAGCTTTAACCTAATGTTAATGACCAGTGGTTTGGGCTGTAGGCTGGGCCTTGGAAGACCTGAGTTCATTCCCTCATCAGCCAGAGTCTCACTTTTTGGGCCAGATTTTTAAGATCACAGTAGGCACCTAGCTGCATCTTTTGGACATCTAAGGACTTTTCTACATAGGGAATTTACAGGGAAGTTAATGGAAAATAGCTAGGATGTGAATTTAAAGTGCAACAGCTATTCCATGCTAACTCCCTGTGGGAACTCTTATTACACACTAAGAGTGCCTTTGTGGGGTTAAGGTAATCCACTTCCAAAGAGAGTCCACATGAGGAGCTAGTATGGAATAGTTGTTCCTTCCCTCCTCCCCACAGACAAGTTCTAAATATATTTTAAAGTCTGGCCTACTGTGCCTCAGTTCCCCAACTGTAAAAGGAGGATAATAAATAGCACTTCCCTATCGCACAGGGGTATTGTGAGGATAAATATATTAAAGATTGTAAGATTCTCAGATACTACAGTCCTATAAGTAGATAGACATAATATCTATGTTGGAGCAGGATCACTGTGTAACTACTTATGTCTACAGTGGCTGCCATTAAGAAGTCACAAGATGCCATCTAATTTTCCCAGAGGAGAGCAGATACTCTCCATTGATAGAAATAATATATTGGGTTGTACAAAAAAAGGCAAAAGGTGCCTCTTCAATTGGTTCTCTAATGACTCTGAGTTGATAACCATGTGGAATCTTCTTTGAAGTTGTGAAAGCCTTGATCTGAGAGCTTGTCTACACATGGAGTTATTCCCGAAAAGCTTTTGCACTCAAAATTCACACAAAAAAATTAGTCCAGAATCATTTTCAAGTGTAGACAAGTCCCTTAATGTAATCAGCTTTTGTGACTGGTGCTTAACCTTTCAAGAACTGCTCATCAACAAAAAATGTTTCATATTTTAAAAATAATTTCCTCTCTTGTTTTGGTATATTTTCAATGCATGGATATATTGGAGTTCATGGATCTGAGAGACTGCTAGCAGAGGCAGAGATACTGAGGAGGAAGGTCCAGTGGTTAGAGCACTGGTAGTGAGAGTGTGGGGTTTAATTCTTGCTCTGCCACATCCTGTGTTACTCTGGGCAAGCCACTAAAGTCATATCTACACTACAGACTTCTGCAGACAACCACCCATGGTTTAACCTGCAGTGTTTATTGTGGGCAGTTGGAGATTTGAACTGGTAATTAACTCCCACTCAGAAATTTTGCAATTAAATCACAGAACACTAGTGTCACTCATCTATTATTGAATACCGCTGTTTATATTCAAAACATATATGCTGGCATAGCTGCGTCAGTTAGAGGTGTGCTCCCTAACAGACATAGCTATGCTGGCAAAAGATAAAGGGAGACAGGAGTGTCCTTTTGCTGTTATAGCTTATTGCACTTGAGGGCGAGGGTGGGGAACACACTAGAATAAGATAATAACAGTGCAGTTTTGCTGGTATGAGCTGCATCCACATTAGGAGCTCTTTGCCAGCATAATATACCAGCCGACATATACTGGCAAAGCGCACCTAGTAATATTTATACTATCCAGCTTTTATAGAGAGCTTTTCATCAGTAGATTTCAAATCACTTTAAAAAGGGAGGGCAGCACCTTTATCCCCATTTTACAGATGGGGAAATGGAGGACGAGAGGTAGAATGATTTGCCCAAGGTCACCCAAAAGGCCAGGGACTGAGTCCCAGGCCTGTCTGCTTTCCTTTAGGCCACTCTGCCTTCCTTGAAGATATAGCTTTATTTTCTCTGTGTCTGAGTTCCTCATCTATAAAATGGAGATAATAGTATCTCCCTACCTCACAATGGTATTGCAAGGAACTACATTAAAGATGTGAGACTCTCATATACTATGGTGATGGGGGCCAGATAAGTATCATAGACAGACAGGCAAAAACCACTGAAAGGGGGGATAGGAGCTGTTCGAGATTTCTTATCTAGCTCCATCTGTGGTGTACCTCCATCCTGGCCTGTAAAAACCCTGCTATTGCTCTCTCCATTGCTGAGAGGGCAGGACCTTCCAAACTGCCTGATGGTTTGTGATGTGGACACATGATGACCTGGGGCTAGGATCAGGCCATCAGACCTACCTTTAAAATTTAGGTTGCCTAGCTTCTACACCCCTGAGCGATGTAAGTCAACCGACGTTTTAAATATAGACACAGCTAGGTCAATGGAAAAATGCTTGTCAGCCTAGCTACTGTCACTTGGGGAGATGAAGTTTCTTCAGAGATGCAAAAACCCTTCCATTGCTGTGGGCTGTGTTTACACTGTGACGTTATGTCAAAATAGGTATGGCACTGTAGCTATGAACGTATAGTCCCCATAGTGTAGACATGGCCTTAGACAAGTTTAATATTGGTCTCCAACCAGCTCAAGGCAACCCATTACACCCCTTACACCTTCATTTTCATAGTGTTTTCTTCTTAGAGATATATTTCCTCTTTTTTCATGTACTTATGTTCATTTTCTTTAAGAAGGTACAATAGATGAGTGGTTACACTTTAAGGTGGTTACACTGTGTAGGTTACACTGTGTATTTTGAGCTGAAGATGTGATTCCCAGCTCGAGGAGACATACCCGTGCTAGCTCTCATCAAGATAGCATGCCAAAAATAGAACGTAGCTGCAGTTGTGCAAGTGGCAGGAGGAGCAAGCCACTCTAAGTGAGTGTCTGTTTGAGATGCTAAATACTTACTCAGGGCAGCTAGCTCCTCCTGTCACAGCTACATTCTAATTTTTAGTGTGCTAGCTCCGAGACAGCTAGCACGGTGTGACAGAGTGTGCATACCCCGCACTAAGCGAGGAAGCGCTAAACACATACTATGGGCAGCAGAAACCCTTTCCCCCAAGCTGTACTGGGCATGCTCCAACTGTTGCCCCAATATAAAAGGGAGCAACCTAGCTCATTCCAGGATGACTGCTGAGGAGGAAGGACACTTGTTGGAGGCTCCATGCAGGGAGCCACTACAATCCCTGGCAGAGGGAAACAGAGGACCCAGAGAACCCAAACAGAGACCTGTTGACTGTCCAGAGGCAGGCATCCAGGGGGCTACTGGAGCCAGGGAACCCAAAGGCCCCAACGAGACCCAGACGGCAGCGTCAGAAGACACAGTAAAAAATGGCCCAGGGGGTGGAGTGAGTGGTGTCTACAGCCCGAGACAGGCCAGTGTGTTGCAGTAGGATCCCCGGTGGCCAGGGTGGGGACCACCCACGGCAAGAGCAGGGCCCTGGGCTGGGATGCAGTGGAGATGGGCAGACCTGTGTACCCCTACCCCAGCCATCTCTTTCTCCCTTTTTGGACGACAGCCCCTGATTCTGGCCCCCATAGCCCCGACCCAAAGGCCGCTGCTAACTCTGGCCACTAGGCCTCCATAGCCCCATTCCAAGGGCCACCCCTGACTCTGACCTCTAGGCCCCATACCCCTGACCAAGGGCCACCACTGACTCTGGCCGCTAGGCAGCTTAGCCCCGACCCAAGGGCAACTACCGACTCTGGCCCCTTGGCCGCACTGCCCTGGCCCCAGGAGTGACCATCCTAAGTCGGACCCTTGAGCCATATGGCCGGGAGGTCGGAAACAGCCTAGTAGACTGGGAAACTCCGCCCACCCCCAGAGATGCGGTGTTTATACCCAGCAGCATACATGTATAGGCTTGTCTTCACATACAGTGCTACAGTGATGCAGCTGCATCAGAGCAGCTGTGCCGCTGTAGCACTTTAGTGAAGACACTCCTATACCGACAGGAGAGCTTCCTGTAGTTAACCTACCTCCCTGAGAGGCATTAGCTATGTTGGTGGGCGAAGCTCTTCCGATGACATAGCCCTGTCTAGAATGGAGGTTAGGCAAGTATAACTACATTGCTCAAGAGGTGTGGGGTGTGGGCTTTTCACACCCTTGAGCAACCTAATTATACCAATATACATCTGTAGTGGAAACCTGGCCTATGTCTCCAAGCTGGAGGTGGTGATTCCCAGCTCAAAGTGTAGACATGCCCTAAGTGATGGCTGCTGGGGACAATGGGAACACATCCTCCTCCTAAGGGCCAATTACCCTCCAACACCATTTGCTCTCAGTGTGGGAAAAAAGCAAAAGAAGGCTCTTTATATCTCAATGAATTAAGTCTTCCTAGAAATTCAGAATATAAACAAGTGCTTAGTCCTTTCACAGAGGAAAAGAGGGTGTTTCCCCATGCCCATGTATATTGTGTAGTCACCCAAACACCACCCAGGGTTTAACCTGCAGTGTTTAATGTGGGCAGTTGGAGATTTGAACTGGTGATTAACTCTCACTCAGAAATTTTGCACTTAAATCACAGAGCACTAATGTCACTCATTTGTTACTGAGTACCGCTGTTTATATTCAAAACAACCAACAGAACACATAAGATGGACTACGTAATGCAGCTGTGTTGTTGTTCTAGGCATTTCCTTGCTATGCAATGGTTTTAAATGGTTTGGAGACAGTGAGCTCTAGTCAATAATCATATGACTGACAGGGCACCCAGTGGCTTCGTCAAGAATCAAAGTTCATTTTGGGGTAGAACATAAAGAAGGAAATCTGGAGGTGTTCTGCCTGGTGCTCTCAAGCCCAAATGAACCCTTTCCCTTTTAGCATACAGATAAAAGTTAAAGCTTCATACCAACACTCAGCCATCAGGAATGTGCCGTCCACAACTGATAAGCAACAGTTTCTGTTTGAAACATATAGTATGAGAGCTCAGCCTGCCCTCTAAACACTTGTGGTTTTGAGCCTGCAGTGAAGCTCTTGCAAATAACTAAACAAAATACTTAGAAATGCATCATAGTGAGAATTACTGAAAATCCTGGCTGGCTTCCAAAAACCTGGCTTTACCAAGAAACAAATATTACAGACTCAGTGTATATTCAGACGTAGAGAGGGAGGGAAACTTTCTGAACATATCAAATGAAACTTGTTTGATAATAATCACGGCAGGTGGTGAAACTGACTTTACATGCAAAAATATCTAACATTTTACACACAAAAGCTTTCATAAAATGTGTGCGTGTGTGTACAGTGAACAGAAATCTATTGAGTTCTACCAGACCAGACGTCTGCATTCTGGAAGGCACATTGCAGCCAATAAATTTGACTAAAACTTTTTTATTTTATGAATTCTGCTGTAAAAGCAAATCCTCCTTTCTAGACTTAGTATAATTGCAAGACACTACTGTGAGTGCCAAAAATGTCAACTGTAAGTTGCAAACATGGACACATTTAAACAGAACCATATGTCAGAATGGGAGGAAAGACCTGAAGTAAGCCAATCAGTTTACCTTTTCCTGAAGAGTCAATTTATAATGCAACTTTAGTACTCAGAAATAATAATGTAGCCAGTGATAAATTACATTGCTCAATCATTTATTAATATGTTTCATTGGAAAGAAAGATTTTATTGGTGCACCACATTCACTGCGTTATAAGATCACAGATGTTCAGGGTACTGGAGCCAGAAACTTAATATTAATGAAGCCTCATTAATACCTAATCAACTGGTGATATTTTGATCCTGGGAGAAAATCGATGGCCAATAAAAATAAACCCAAACATTCTTCCTATCTGAAAAAAATAATAAAAAGCAGGAATGCACACAGTAACCAATATGCAGTACCTCAGTTTAAGCAACAGGAAGCTAATTTTGACTTTTTTGATTTTTTTTTCATAGGATGGATTTATCCTGTCACCTAGGCAATTTCAGAGTCTTACTTTGTAGATTTATACGGACATATTCAGCCTTAGCAGATGCACTCACGTGCAGTACATTAACACTGCAAAACTACTTTCCGAGATACTCTGGATTATGGTTTTAAAAAACAGATCTGTCTGGAAATTAAATCCCTGTTCAGCTCTGAATGTGATTCTGCTGCACTTCAAGTGTGAAATCCACTTAAACATATGTGGCATCTGAAACTATATCATACGTTTTTCTGTGTAAAACAAATGTGCTGGGTTTTAGCATTGCAGCGATGACAAAATGGGAATGAAAGTGTATTTTAGACTTTAACTAGGAATGTAGGAATTGCCATACCAGATCAGAACAGTGATCCATCCAGTCTAGTATTCTTCCTCCAACAGTGTCAAGCACGAGGAAGGCACTACAATATGCATAATGGACAATTATGGCATAACCTGTCCTTAGGGAATTTTTCTTTAATTGGCCAATTAGTCTTATGCCCTGGAAAATGAGATTGTGTATCTTGTGTGTGTGTGTGTGTGTAAATAATGTAACTATGGATGTTCTTTTTATCCTTCTACACAGTAAAAATTTTTTAAAGTGGATTAGATAAGTTAATAGACTTGGTATCTTGTAGCAATAAATTCCACAAGCTAAGTATGTGTTATATAAAAGAAGTGTTTCCTTTAATCACTATTACATTGGCTGCCTTTAAGTTTCATTTAGCAATGTCTCCTTGTTCTTGTGGGTAAGTAGGGACATCCAACTTACCTTCCCTGCACCACTGAATATTTTATGTTCCTCTATCATATCCAGTTTTGTTTATCTCTTCTTTGCAAAATCCCCATCATTTAACTCTCTTTATATGGAAATCTTTTCATGTTGCTAATCATTTTTGTCACCCATCTCTAGACCCTTTCTATTTATGATATATCTTTTTTTTGCAGATGGAATGGTTAGAACAGAACAATGTATTTGAAATGCAGTCAAACCATTGATTTATATAACAGCATTATAGCATTTTCAGTATTTTTTTTCTGTCCCATTTCTCATGCATCGTAACATTCTGTTGGCTTTTCCTTTTTTTTACCTCTGCTGTATGTTGAGCAGATTTTCTCATTGAGCCATCCACAGTGACACCCAGGTCTTTTTCCCTGAATGGTTATAGTTAATTTAAAACCCAGCAATGTGTATGAATATCTGGGTTTCTCACTCTCTGACATCACAAATGATCCTTCATGCACAAACTTTGAATGTAGCTGAGACGATCACATACAGTAGGTGCAGAGATACAGAAGTGGAAGATTAATGCCCTCACTCATTAGGATAAAAGGAAGTGGCAAAGGCTACCTTTGCAATTGAATTAGAGGACGATACTGTGACTACTGATCTAAAAAAATGATAATAGGTTCCATGAATTTTATGATAACCTATATCAATCTCAGATATCCTTGGATGAGAGCAGAGATAAAGCACTCTCCGGACTTTGACCTTGAAATATTAAATTAAATAGATTCATTTTCAAAGTGGCTTTAACAGCTGAAGATAAAACCTAACAGTATTTGGACAACTGCATGGAAGTAACACTAGATCCACCAGCTAGCACAACTGGCTGGGCAACATGTGGTGAGCATGTGCTTCAGGACAGCTTCAAGAGGAACTTTGCCTCCCTGAGATAGGATTTATGCCAGGGCTCTGCCTGGTGCAGTGCAGCTCTGCTGTGCCTCCACAGTGGGGCTATGCCTATCTGCTACAATAGAGCCCTAGGGGGAATTTGTATTACACTGTATTCATAAATAAACTAGTGTGTCAACAGCAAAGGCCTGCAAATGACTCTGATTCAATATGAGACAACACCACCAGGAACCTGAGAATTCGCTTTTGTGCTTAAATGTACTAAGTGAACAAGACACTTATACAGATAGATTGTCACCCATCACAATTGAACCTTTGGCTGTTTGTCAGAACAGATCCTAGGGTTTTTCTTGGTGTAACTGGTAGCTTCAAAGCTATTCCACCATATCCTTTGAACCCTCTCCAGCGAATCTAAGCCATTCTGATGTTTTACAACAGAGTAGTAGCTTGTAGGTGCTTCTGTTTCTGAACATTCTTGAGAGGAATGCCAAATGATGCTTACTGTAAAATCTAAGTGAGCTTCAGACTGTCGGGGAACACAAGAGTGGTTGTTGATGTGACATTGATTAACGACAAAAATGTTGGAATGAGACAGTACACAGGCAGGCGTGACTTTTGCATTAATATACCTTGCAGGGTAACCCAGTTTCCAACTACCTGCAAAAAATATACTGTGGGTTCCAGTGTGCAGTATTTTGTTAACTACTTTGACATGGTTCTTATTAGGGAAAAAAGAAAGGAAATGAGATGGAAAACAGCAAAGCAGAAAGCAGACAGACAACAGGGTCTGCTAGGCAGGATGTGGGAGTGGACACAAAGAGCACCTGTGATACAATCCTGGCTTGCTGTGTAACCATACACAGCTATTTTACATGTCTTTGTCACAGGTGTCCTATCTGTAAAATGGAAATAACATTCCCTTACCATCCCAGGTGTAATAAATTAGCTTATGTTTCATAGTGCTGCGAAGTTACAAACCACTAGGAAAGCATTTTAATATATCTTTATATGTTTAAATGCAATCCGAATAAAATTAAAAAATTGACCCTTTTTTCTTCTATCATTCAAGCTGATGCTACTACAGCCAGGGAGGCGAGAGAGTAGAAAAGAATACTTTCATCTGATATCTTGGAGCAGATTTTCAGTCCTCCAATTGTGTGTGTATTATACTTGTACAAATACCTGTACCCCGCTCAACCCCCTAAGCAATCCTTAACTGATGCCACTACTGCCCCTACCAGCTGGAGTCTCTGGCTAGCTTCTCTCTGCAGCCACAAGAGGAGGAAGGCGAGATTTCCCCTGTACACCTCTGAATACAAGGGGTTCTCGGGGGGAAGGGTGGCCCTGTCTAGGACTCCTTTTGCCTCACCCCCCAGTATAGTGGTCCCTGCTTTGGCTGATTCTGCCCCTACCAGCTGGAGTCTCTGGCTGGCTCCTTTCTGCATGTGACATGGGGAGGAGTAGAGAAAAAGTACCACCTGGGTCCTAGTGCCCCCAGAGTAGTGTAGGTATACATTTGCAAGAGCATACACATGTTGCAATTTTTATCAGATGTTTGCAGATACAAAGCACAAGAACAAGTGTGTATGCCCACTCCATCTTACATGTACACAAGTGAAGGCCAGCTAGAGACCAAGCAGAAAATGTATCCGTTTACTTGTATTCTTAAAATCAGCTAGGCACTCTGCCTGAACTATAAGTAGTAGATCCAGGAATTGTTCAATTCTGTTCTGTGTTCATCACCAATAGAAAAAGTCTGGGATACCTGTAGTCAAGTTAACTTACTTTCGGTCTACTGATACAGTCCTCCTTGTCATCCTCTTAAATGTAAAGAGAAATGAGTAGAGCTGAGGAATTTCTGGAGAGAACAATTTTTAAAGGTAAATGAATGCAAATCAGGTTAAATTATTTAATTAGCACCAGTGTTTCAGACAACAATGAATAATTGTCAGGACTCAAACATTTCGTCTAATGGTCAGTTAAATAGAATTACTACTAAATATTGTTCATCTTCACATTTGTGATAAAGTATGGCCAAGTGGCTATGAGAGAGTCACTGAAGGCAGATACCTAAATTCTGATTGGTTAGAGCCCTGTTCGCGGCCAGCTGGGAAGGGGTAACCTTAGGTTAATGAGACCACCTGGGGCTAATTAAGGGCCCACCTAAGATCTATTAAAAGCCTTTGCTCCAGTCAGAGAGCTGGGAGAACCAGAACCAGAACCAGAACCAGAACCAGAACCAGAACCAGAACCAGAACCAGAACCAGAACCAGAACCAGAACCAGAACCAGAACCGAGTGGACTAGGAGACAGAACCACGGTAGGGGAAAGTTGCCACTATCAGAAGGGTGACTATTAGAGTCCGGGGAGGCCAGAGTGGGGAAGCAGCCCAAGGAAAAAACTGTAGCAGTTTACGCAAGCCAGCAGCAGGAGGCTGCTGCCATCAGGATCCTTGGGCTGGTGTCCGAAGTAGAGGGCGAGCTCAGACACCCGCCACCAGCTGCAGCTGGGACGGCCAAAGCTCTCTCCAGAGAAGGGTGAAGACCCCACAGGCCCCAGCCGGGTCTATAGGTGACAGCGTGGGCTGATCACTGAGGGAAGCACTGGACCCAGGGGTGCCTGGCAGACGCCTCATCAAGCGCCACACCACACATTATACATGCATATTCCTTTTTCATGCGTAACAAGCAGCTTGAAAGTCTCACTTGAGATGAGGAGCAGAATACATTACTTTGAGATAATTTAGAAGAAGAACCCCCTTAAACGTTTGGATAATGAGATATGAACTAAGCACAGATATGTTGGAGAGTGGCTGTTTTGGGAGGAGGAGGTAAAGAAAATGGTAATGTTCTTGTGGATTAAGTAATAGAGGTATATTAGAGTGTCATGTCTGAGGTGCTCTGAGCCGACAAGATACTTGGTTTTACATGTGACTGTAAACTAGTAAACTAGTATTCTTCAGATAGATCATAAACCAGAAGATGTGAAAAGATGCTAAGAAAGATGAAAGATTTACTTTTCTCAGGAAGAAAAAAACCTGCATTAACGGAGCCTAGATTTTGCCTTGATCACCCAACTCTAATTCTGAGACATGGTTTGAAAAGTGTCATGGAGTCAGCTAGTTGCAAGGAGTCTGAGACAGCATGGCAGATATATCTAAATAAACCAGAAAGGTAGGGAGTGAAGGCGTCTTTATTTGCTGCGCTTATCAAATAGCAGAATAGGAAGATATGAGGTCCAGGAACTATCATAGGCGGGGAAAGTCTGTAAAATAAATGGAAAATAAAGAAGGGGTTATTCTACTTGAATCTGAAGGGAAGCAAGTGGACATTTTGGAGAATGAAAATAATACATTCCTCTGTTTCTGGTTCCTTTAAAATACAATCCAGCAAATGCCTTAAAAAAGTGGGATTCATGTGCTCTAAGGATCTGTGATGTACAGGCTGCTGCTTAGGTAAGAAAACAAGTGCTCCTGGAATAGCATAGAGATGTGGCAATGGGGAGTTAAAAATCTCTCTGCCAAGGACTAGTCAGGTCTAAGGCATTATTTTAGACCATAGCTTGAATCTGTGCCTGGAAGATACTGTAGTCATAAATAAATAAGATGCCCTGAGTTCTGCTGTTCATAGTGCAAAATTCAGAGATCTGAGTTATACATGGAAGACAAAATTTCATGTGTGCTGAGACAGGGTGGGTGAGGAAATACCTTTTATTGGACCAGCTTCTGCTCATCTTCAGGTTTGTGTAACTCAAAAGCTTGTCTCTTTCACCAACAGAAATTGGTCCAATAAAAGATATTACCTCACCCACCTTGTCTCCAATAGCCTGATACCAACACATCCACAACAACACTGCAATAACACATGTGCTGGGCAGACTCAACGACTCACTATGTTTCGTTAGTAGTATTTGAGACAAAGAAGAATTTAGATGTGCTGCTCAAGAGGTGTACCATGGAGAATACACTCCTGTAACCATCTGTATAGATTCTGGCATAGGAAGCAATGGAGGATATCTAACTCTGCTCTCCAGCCCCTTAGCTCTCATTAGTAACAAAATAACTGTTTAAAAAAGATCTTCGGTTTCGCTGAGTTTGAAAGAGCACAAAACACAACAAAATCCTAAAGAAAAACAATCTCTAATCTCTCTAATCTCTAATCCTAATTTACCAGCCAAATCTGCATGAAGGCACAAATTGATGGAATGACAGATTTATTCCCATAATTCATTTCTGCTCCATGGCCCAAAAAGAATTAACATTTCTTAGCCAATCAAGCAACCTATAATAATGTTTTTTATTTCAGAACCCTGGTTTAACTTTCACTTATATTAGAACAGAAGTATTTGGAATATCTTTTAATGTCATTTTCCTTCAACAAGCATTTCTTGGCAAAATATCAGGATCCTTGTTCCTTAGTAGTTTTTTTTTTTAAATGGACATTTAAAACCTAATTTTGAATTCCATACAGATTTTTAAACAAACCGCTGCTTCGAATGTAAAGGTGGTTTAAAAATCAGACATGCTCATTTGCATATCATGTATTATTATATGGGACTGATTTTTTCATTTAAATTTTACTACTAGTTTTTGCGATCTGGGTAACACAAATACAGCCTCAAAAGTGGGGAACCTTAAAGACACATGGAAAAGAAAAGGGCCAGATCCTCAGCTTGTATAAAGCAGACTTCAGTGGATCTGTGCTACATATACCAGCTAAGGATCTGGCCTGCTAGAATATTGGTAGAGCATTGACCTGTCATGTGTGTCAGCCCTTTTTAGGGACCTCCAGTCTGATATCAATGGGGAACAGGTATCAGAGGCCCTGGACAGGTGTACATCCTGAGCACACCTCTTTTGAAGTCAGTGAAGTTACACTGTTATACCTAAGAGCAGAGTCTGACTCTACATGTCTCATGGGGTAAAGTGGTTCCCAGAGGCAGAGACAATTTTTCCAGCCACACCTCTCTTCACCCTGGCAAAACAAGCAGCAATCTAAACAGGGCTCAGGATGGGGAAAAATAAAAGGAATTATAGATTTCATTTTCCTTTCACTCCAGCTGCTTAGCAATGGAATTACAATAGAACTGAAATGCCTGAATACTAGCCTTCATCTGCTTCTTCCACCCATGTATAATGACAGTTAAATCTGGTGGGGGAAAAAAGAAGGAGAAAGTTAGCAATAATTTTTTTAACATTTTTCCCATTGAAATTTAATTTTTTTCACTAGAATGTTGAAAAATTCCAACCAACGCTAATGATGAAAATCTTAGAGCAGAGAGGCAAGGGGAATTGAAATAAGTTTCATGCACCTACCAAGAGATTCTGGTCAAATTCTCCAAGTGATCCAGTAATTGTATCTGCCTCAATATCCCACTTGTCCAGTTCCTCCGAAATTGTCTTCAGACTTTCCTCCATGTTGCCCTTTATGCACATAACCTCCCCAAACTTATATGTAAAGCCACTACCCTGTTGGTTTTCAAATTCCTCCTCAAGACTCACTTGTGCTGTGAGGCATACAAGAAATTGCCACCTGAGATACGGTAGATGGAGAGGGAATGGACTTTGTTGATATTTTATTTGCATTTAAAAACAAACAAGCTAGTATTAAAATGATTTAGAACCATCAAATTGCTGTACCTTAGGACCTGATCTAAAGAATATTAGAGTCAATGGAAAAACTCTTATTGACTTCCGTGAGCTCTGGCTCAGTGCCATACCTAGCTTATGTGAACACATGTTCATATTACTCTTACCCTTTCCCTCCCTTTGACCTGTTGCTCTTATAAGGAGGGGGATCTCAAAGTGATGGGAAAGGTATTCTGGGGACTGCAGTAAGAGGAGGGATGGAGATGCAAACTGGGAAAGGTTCTAGGTGTACAGTGAAAGAGCAGGAAATAAGAAGGAAGGACTCTGGAGGAGGGAAGGAGAAGAGGGTTGGAAGGATCAGATTTACCTCTGGAGATACCAAATAGAAGAAATGGAGCCAGAGGGAAAAAAAGGTGCAGGAGGTAAGGTGAGAAGGCAAACTTCCAGGCCTAGTAGAAGAGGCGAGGTTTCTGCCTAATGCAGGGTGTCATGGCTCACTCAGCACTGGGGCAGATTCAGAAGAGAGGGGATAAGAAATGCAGAAAAACCCAGGAAGGAGAGAGTTACTCTATCTATGTGTACAAGGTACTGAAGCAAGTTCATCCAGACATTCCGGACAGAGGGCAATGGATCAGCATTCATGTCATGCTCCCCATCAGTACCTGGCCTGGGCCAATGAAGCTAATGATCCAACCAGCAGACCAAATTCGGTGACAAATCCTGGTCATGTACTGTTTGACTGCGACCCCAATGTAATGTCATCCTTCAACTTTCAAACCATTGGACTGTCGCTTTAGATTCTTCAGGTTAATGTTGAGGGCCTGTCAGCAGCCAAATGCAGCATCGTTTGTGCATTAGCACTCGTCACAATATCAACATAATCTGTTTGCAATAAACTCATGTTGCTAATAGTGTAGCAGGACGTTATGGTATAAATAGCTTTGACCTCATTTCACACACCACACATGCCAAATATGGCCATGCAACATATGTGCACTCTGACAAAACTGATGCTGTTTCACTCTCCTCCTCCAGTTTTTAACAATGTGATCCTGATTGGTGATTTTAGGATTGCCAACATATTTAAGTCATCAAGTGTGCACTGGGACCAGCAGGTCCTTCCAACACTTGATCATCCAGCAATCTTTGTTGGTGTTTTTAACAGCCACCAATCTGAGTGGAGGTACGCTGATTCAGATGATGATGCTGAACAATTGATGGACTGGGAAACTAACAACAACTTCATACTGATTCAGGATGCAAAACAACACGGCACATTTCTTTCATCTAGATAATCAAAAGAGTACTCGCCCAACCTTTACTGGGTCAGTTCATTAGATGGTTATTCACAACCAGGGAGCTGTATAGTAATTGATAACTTTCCTCATAGCCAACATAGACCACCACTTATTCACCTTGGGCTCCAGCTACCCATCATTCGAAGCTCAATCAAGCGTTGATGGAATTTCCACAAAGTAGACTGGGAAAAATTCTGTGATGTACTAGAACAAAGTGTGGTTACCATTCCATCACCTTGACCTTCAGTCAATGAAGCTTACTGCTGATTCCAAGGAGCCACTTATAAAGCCACATGCTCTTCTATACCATGGGGCTGTCATCCAATTTACACTCGCTGCCTGAGTGCTGAATGCCATGCCTTGTTCAGGAAATTCGAATTATCTGGCAACCTGGACCATTGCTGACCATCTGATTGAGTCTCTGAATGCCAGTGGAATGCCGGCTCATTCAGTAGAAGGAATCCATGGAGAAGCTTGACTTCACTTATTCCAGCCAGAAGTGATCTGCTAGCTGGGCACTTCTCAACAGCATCTAGGTCAAAATTGCCCATCGGTTAAGCCCAGGGAGGTTGCAAGCCATCTTCTGTGGATAGTGAAGGTCCCGCTGGAGAAGCAATTCAAACACAAAGTATATGATGAATGGCCCCAGCTTTGACGTTAAATGTGGGTAGGAGTCAACCAGAGCCATTCATGGTCAATGAGCTAGATAAGGCCCTTACCTCAATCATATCAGACACAATGGCAGGCTATGATAATATCTTGCCGGAATTCCTCACGCACCTTGAACCAAAGGTGTCACAATGGCTTACTAACTTCTACATATGGGTCATTAAGGAAAAGAAGTTACAATGCACTTGGCATCAAGCAAAGATTATTGCCATTCTTAAGCCGGGCAAGGACCCCTACAACATGTGGAGTTACTGCCCAATATCCTTGCTGTCAGTGTCTTTCATGGTGTTTGAGCATTTGATCCTCCAACAAATTGCTCCAGATTTGGATGATGTCTTGCAAGTTGAGCAAGCAGGGTTTAGGAAAGGACACAACATCTGTGATCAAGTCCTGGCCTTGACCACCTTTATCGAAAATGGTTTTCAACAAAATCTAAAGACAGGAGCTGTCTTCTTGGATTTGACCACTACCCTGACACAGTTTGGTACAGAGGCCTTTTGTTTAAACTCTCTCAAATTGCTCCACATTGGGTAGCTGAAGTAGTAGAGCTCATTCTCCAAAACAGGCGGTTTAAAGTACACATGGGTAACTGCTGTAGCTCTTTGAAGTGTCAGATCAATGGCCTCCCTCAAGGCTCAGTTCTTTCACCAATACAGTTCAATGTGTACATCAACGACCTACCAGTTACACTCTCATGCAAATTTTTCTATGTCAATGACATCTGCTGCAGCTACCAAGCTCGGTCCTTTTCAGAAATTGATAAGGTATGAAGATATGAAGCTCATGTCAGACTATTGTAGTCGATGGGGCCTGCAGCTGAGATTTTTCTAAGACAATTTCTAATGTATTCCATCTGCATAATGCAAGCACAAGCAATGAGTTAAATGTTCTGCTTAATAGCCAACACCTGCAGCATGATCCAAACCCGATTTACCTCAGTGTGACATTCGATAGGTCATTAACGTACCACAACCACTTGAGGAAGATGGCAGCCAAAGTCAGCACTTGGAACAACCTGCTCACAAAATTAGCTGGTTCAACCTGGGGTGTGAGTGACCAGATACTTAGAACATCAGCCCTTGCCCTCTGCTATTCAACAGCAGAGGACTGCGCTCCTGTCTGGTGTCACTCATATCACACGAGTCTGGTCGATGTAGAGCTTAACAAAGCTATGCGTATTGTTACCGGGACTTTAACGGCAAGCCCGTTGCAATGGATACCGATACTTAGCAACATAGCACCGCCCCACATTTGCTGTGAGAAGGCCTCTGTCATTCTGTTGCTTAAGATGTGAAAATAGTGACCTACCATTGTCCGCAGACCTCTTTGACCAGCCACCAGTTCCCCTGTCTTCTATAAGAGTACCTGTCTGGTGCTGAAGCCAAAGCAATAGCAGAATGGCATCAAAAAGGTCATCAAGTTTCAATGCAAACCCGACCGTGTCTCAGAGCCCATTATGGTCATTTATGTCACCACAGGACATGACAGTGGAATCTGCTTGATGCAATGAGTGGTCAACAATGACAGTTGTTAATCACTCTCTCTTCACTGACCCAACCATCTGTCCACCAGGTTTTGATCTGCCCAGGCACCTATGGTCGTCTCTGAACCGCTTTTGAACAGGACAGGACAACTGTGCAGCCAATCTCTTTAAATGGGGTTTTTCTATGACCTGCAATGCAGCTGCGGTCAACTCCAGATTATGGTGCATATTATTGTTGAGTGCCCACTGACTTACTTCAATGGCTGGGCACATTGTTCATATGCTGCTAATAATCCAGACACCAGTATTTCCTTCAAGGCCATGGGTATTATGAACTCCTTTGTCAACGACATCTTTGAGCGCATTGCTGGGGAAGCCTCTCATTTAATGCATTATAACAAGCTCTTGACCGTCACTTCCTGGGAGATCCAGATTGCTGTGCGCTTGCTGCTGCCAGGAGAGCTGGCCAAACATGCTGTGTTTGAGGGTACTAATGCAGTCACGAAATATACTAGTTTCAAGTAAACTCCCAAGTTATTTTCAAGTATAACTGGAGCAGCATTGCTGCGAGGCAGAGAACAGCACTGCTCTGAGCTAGTGCCAGTTCAGCTGCCTGACAGGCAAAAGGGACTTTGGGGACAGAACGTTTCCAAATCCTTCCCCATAGAAAAAATGCTAAACAGTATACTGTAAACTAGTGATGGGTCACCTTCCAAAGAGTTGGAGGTTCAGTTTGGTTCTGTTCACAGAAGTCCTGAAAAATTAGCACTTTTAAATCTGCGTTACCATTCTGGAATATCATAGGGACAGATTTCCTCCCCTCTCCCTCCAACATTTCTGGTATTTCCTGCTTAGTCCATAAGTTAGTATTTATTATTTTTACAGCACCCAAACATGTGTGGGGTACCTCACAGCACAAGTAAAAAAACATGGTTTTGAAAACAGTTTCTCTGGTGCTTCCATTCCTAATTTAGGATTAAAAAGTAACTTTCTCAAATGACCTTATATGACATTTTAGTTACACCCTAGTTGCAATTTTACATTTCGCTTATTATACAGAACTCACTCTGTAGGTGCTACAGCCTATGTTTGGCAAATTCACTGCTGTTGCCATAAGTATTTTCCCTCATATAATATTTACTCATTTATATTATTACATGTCAAAAGAATTTTCAGGAGCCACAGTGAATTTCCTCCCATTTCCTCCAAAAAACCCTCTTTTAGATATAACTTTTGGACTATAATAGAGGCAGTCTTAAGACTTTCCAGAACTGTGAGGCAACAAAGAAAACAGTGTTATTAGAATTCAGATTGTTATAGAGCCCAGTGGCCACTACGCACTGTAGTGACTGTTAGTCTGCACTGTACAAAACAAAAAAAAAGACAAGAGAAGCCCTAAAGAATTTAGGGCCTGATCTTGAGGTGCTGAGCACTCTCAGGTTGCATTGAACTCAGTGGGGTTTGCAGATGCTCAGCAACTCTGCAGATCAGCCTAAACAGCACATTTTTACTACATTCTATCTATTGCAATTTTTGGAAAATCCAAAGTGTTCTTGTGCAAAGAGTATGGCTTAGTGGTGTATAAACACTATTAATATGTAGCTTCCTGATAATAATGTGGATTATCTTCCCAAATTATTCTTTTGATTTATTATCAGATGAGTGCTGACAGTACATTTGGCTCTCTCCAGAACAAAAATTCTGGACAGGTTCAGAACCATCCAAAAAGACATAACCTTGCAAATCAGGTTGGAAAATGTTGGTTTCAAGGTCCCAGATGGCATATTTCTGTTCTCTACTTTCATATCTCTCTGAGAAGATATGTGCCTCCACTTGCCCAGAGGCAGTCCCCACTTTTCCGGCTTTGCATTCAGTGTACTGTATAGACCTTTACAATAGTTTTTGTTTGACATTGGAATGTAAAAAAAATGAGCAATATTTGAACTTCAGCTCTCTTTTAAAAAAAAAAAATACAGCAAATTAATATTTTCTATTTAAAAGAAAATTAATCATCGTTCCTTGGTATTACCCATCGACACTGTTTCCCTTCATCCCCCCCACAAAAAGGCCTGTGATTAATTTTATGGCCCCAAAAGCAAGGCACTTAAGAACATGCTTAACTTTAATCATTTACTTAAGTGTGTTGAAGTATGCTGTCAACACTCAACAAATATCAACCATAACATTGGAAACTAGTCCACTTTCCCCTCAGAAAACTACCTGTTAATAACAAAGTAAATATGATATAAACATGCAAAAGACTTCCTTGTGAAGCAAGTCATTGGGACTTCAGCACAGGCTTAAATGCGTTGCTGAACCACAGCCTCTAACACAGGGGTACTCAAACTGGGGGTCGGGACCGCTCGAGGGGTCGTAGGGTTATTATGGTGTGGGTCGTGAGCTGTCAGCCCTGATGCATGCCGAGGCTGAGTCTGCCATCCCCAGGTACGGCTGACAGCCAGATCCCTTCAGAGCTGTGTGGTTGGAGAGCCGCAGCTGCCGGCCTGGTGCTCTGAAGGCAGCACCACCCCCAGCAGCTCTGCAGAAGTAAGGTTGGCATGGCATGGGTCGGGGGAGTGGCATGGCATGGGAGAGGTCATCACTTTTTGGGAGCGTCATCACAACCTGAAATATTTTCAAAAGGGGTCCCAGAAAAGAAGAGTTTGAGAACCCCTGCTCTAACATAACAAGAGAGGAATGTGGGCCCAATCGAGCAAATTCTTAGGTGAGTAATGTAATCAGTTTGCAGAGCTAGAGTTGAATTCCAGGGGTAAAGGTACCAAATCCCATTAATAAAAATATAATATGGGATGACACTGCAAGGAACTGAGTGCCTGCTTGGGAGATGCTAACTTCAAGGGAGTACAGAATGCTCAGTGTTCCTCCGGAGGTTTTTGCACATTGCAGAATACGAACCATACAAATTGCTATTCTAGTCCCCAACCAAATAGAGAGTTTATTGTTCCTAAAAAGTATGTGTCAAAATTGCATTTGCCATCCCTGTGGCTCCTTTGGCAACAGCGTAAGTGGGAGTGAACATACTTATTAAAAATGCTGGATATTTGATTGCATGGTCAAGTTCCTGCTTTCTGGGCTTATGTCGGCTAGATGACGCTGTCAGTCTTCAGTGTAAAGGGTATTACTGATGGTGCTATGAAGCCCTTCCACCCTGGAAAGCTAATCCTAGTAGCAGTACTTACTGCTGCCTCAGAAGAGATTCGTTTGGCTACTTTTCCTGTCCAGCTGCTAAGCGTGTGGGGTTGCGACTGTGCATATAAGTATTTGTTGGAGTATTTGAAAAATGGCAATCTACAACGCCGTGAGCGTCTCATTACCTTGCAGGTTTACACTTGCTAAAGGAAATCCTCTACTTTGAATCCCAGAAGCTTTTGCCACCAAAGATAAATTAATAGGGGTGTGGAGGGAAATCAAACCTGACTGAAATGTTCTAGTGTAATAATGATTTACTTTTTAACAGCAATATGAAAACAAACTGAACTGAACGTTTGGCTCTTCTGAAAGATCAATTGAGTTAGGAGCTAAGGTCCATGTTGTGCCCTGGTGCATGCTCTGAGGAGGACGTAAAAAAACCTAGACTCGAGGCATTCCATCTTCAATCTCCTACCCCCATGCCCTTGCATAGCAGCCTGAAATAACTGTATTGCCTGTACTCTCCGGAGCACAGAGACTACTCCCTCAGAGCACTCCCTGTGGTATGGAAAGACGGAAATATGTTCCCTTCTCTCCTCTCCCCCGCTCATGCACCAGCCAGCAATGTCGTTCAGGTGTGCGGGTGGGAGTCTGCTGCATCCTCTGAAGGGGTGTAGAAGCAGGTGTTCCTGCTCCCTTCCACTAGCTCCCCTCAGGGCACCCATCTCTGCACCTCCCCCCACGCAAGCTAGTGCCTCCAAGGCATGACTGAACCTCAAACAATCTGAATGAAATACTAGCTAGTAAGAGAGCTAGACTAGGCCCTTTAAAAGAGAAGATTGTTCCTGGATTCTTCTACATTTTTAATGACACAAGACACAAAAATATGTCAAATCCTATCCCGGAGTCTCTATTGTGCAGGGGCGGTAGCTATTCCTTGCTCTGGAGTATAATCTAGGAATGCAGCTGCACCCTTCCTGGAAGTAAGTGTCAGGACATGCCATGTCAGCTGTGGCCCAGCACTGTCTCTTTATTTAGCATCAGTGCATTGTCTTAGTTTCCAGACACGCTGAGCATTTCAGTAAATGTGGGTACGGCCGCCTAAGAAAAGCTTCAGAGAAGGATGTTACAGTAAGTAATTAATACCTATTACTGAGCATGTATGTCAATATAAATACATATTACACATGGAAAAGCTATGTTAATAAAACATTATTAAGGTGGCAAAGTCAAGCACTGAAAAGTTAAGAAATGCCAGGAGTGCCAGTGT
Source organism: Emydura macquarii macquarii (assembly GCF_026122565.2). Lineage (NCBI taxonomy): Eukaryota > Metazoa > Chordata > Testudines > Chelidae > Emydura > Emydura macquarii. Next base: position 15,959,385 of record NW_027131164.1, read on the forward strand.
GGAGGGAGCATGCTCAGTTGCTTAGTGGGAATGACACGTGTACAGTCTGGTTGGCACTGGGAGTTGAGAGAGACTCAAACATGCTCCATGAGCATGAAATCCTCAGATATTTTAGCTGCTACAATCAAAGAAATCTCTACTGAGCATGTGCGAACTGCAGTGTTTTTTAAAGTCATACAATTAGACCTGGTCAGGAATGTTTTCATGAAAGAATTTTCTTCAGAAAGTGCTAATTCATCAAAACTGAAACTTTCACGGAAATTTTTGGTCAAAGCCAGAAATCCACTGCAGAATAGCCACATGCTATGAAGTCAGTCTCTCTTTCTCTATGACTCAATGAATATTAAATTATTTATACACAGTGAAACAGCTCCACAGAAGAAATAGAGACTAAATCATGCAGACTAAGGATTTGAACTAAGATCTCTTATATACTAGGGTCTGGTCTACACTGGCAATGGATATTGACATAATGCTGCTTACATCAACCTCCTAAAGTATGCATCTCTACTGGCACGTAAGTTCCGTCGATTTAAAGTGCGGTAAAAGTCAACCTAATAAAACCACCTCTACAAGTGGCATAAGCTCTGAAGTCGAATTCCATGGGTCAAATTTGCATCAGTATAGGCAGAGCGTAATGTAAATCAATGCCATTGGCCTCCGGGAGGTATCCCGTAATATCCCGTTGTGACTGCTCTGGCCATTCATGCTCTGCTGTAATGTGGCCATGTACACAGGAAATAGCTCCTCCCTTCAAACCTTGGGAAATTTTGAATTTCCATTTCCGGTTTAGATAGTGTGGAGAGAGCTTTGTAGCTGAACCGCTCATGGCAACTGCATGACCCAAATGTGCTCCTGCTTGGAGTTGACCAGAGTTCTTGGATCTCATCGATCTGTGAGGCAAAGAGTCTGTTCTAGCTCAGCTCCGAGTCAGCAAAAGAAATTTAGATATATATGAGATGATATCTCGCAGCATGTTGGAGAAGGGGCACAACAGGGACGCGCAGCAGTGCTGCGTTAAGACCAAGAGCTGAGCCAAGCTTATCAGAAAACTAGGGAAGCTAACAGCCGTTCTGGCTCCTCACCCAAAACATGCCACTTTTATGAGGAGCTGCATGCGATTCTCAGCCGTGACCCCATGCAGCATCAATACCTCCAAAGAATCCCAATCCAGGATGAATGAGGAGGACACTGGGGACAAGGAGGAGGATGAGGAGAACAGGGTGCAGGATAGCGGGGTATCCATTTTCCCTGAAGCTAGGACCTGTTCAAGATGCAGGGGAAGGCACATCTGGTGGGTATGTGTAGCAAATCTTTTTTTTTTTTTTTTTTTTGCAGTTATGTCCCCAATACAGCTTCTTAAAAGGAGTTTGTGTTTTTGAGGGTAGGGTCTTATAGGGTGGTAGCAAACTTCAGTGGAGGGTTACTCCTGGAACAGACTATTTATATGCACAGGTATGCTCTGAGAATCCTCTGTGGATATCTCAAGGAAACTTTCATGTAGGTAATCTGTTAACCTTTGCAGAAGGTTTCTGGGGAGGGCAGCTTTATTTCTTCCACCACGGTAGGATACCTTTCCCTGCCATTCTGCTATTAAATGAGCAGACATCATTGAGGAACACAGCATAGCAGCATAAGGGCCAGGCCAGTACCCACAAATCTTCCCTTTCCACCTGCATTACCTACCCTTAGGAGACTGATATCACACATGGTCACCTAGGGAAGATGGTGAAAGTTTAAAGTACCCAAACAATACAGTCACTCCATTTTATTCCTCTGCCATGGACAGGGTCCCTGGGAGCCTCTCCAAGACCATTCCTAGTCCTAGCACTGTTGCAATGGGCAATATGGGTCGGGACACTGGTTGCCCTATGTTTTCTGCCACTACAATTCACCGCAGTGTCCTCTAATCTGTTCTGCCCACCTCCTCCCAAACCGGTCTTTGGCATGTTACAGGGGAGCCCAGTGATCCCTCTTCTTGCTCAAGTGTGGATTGTGGATTTTAGTGCTAATGAAGCCTCTCTATAACAGACGCACGGGCCCATTGCTTTCCATATTCGTAATGCCAGTCTGACCCTTCCGAGATATACAGAATGGAATGCGGGTCTGGCTTAGCTTTGTGAAGATGAAGCGGAATACTTTTTACATTGTAACATTTCCTTTACTAGTTTGGGTCAGCTAATAATGGCAACTTTGTGCTTTGCTTATCTTGCAGTAGACACCTTGGCCTTCGGCCCCCCTTGCAGAACTCCAGCTGAAAGACTTTCCCAGATTAGGAAGTGGAAAAAAAACAATACGGGAACCAATGAACTCCTCCACAGCTGTGGACACAGAGTTCAGAGCCTGGAGGATGTCCTTGTCTGAAAAACTAGACATGGACATGGAACACAGAAGATCTGCACAGGAGCAGGAGCATGATACACAACAGAGATGTTGCATATTATGAGGGATCAGTCCAACATGCTGAGGCATCTAGTAGAGCTCCAGGAAGAGCAGCTCCCTCTGCAGCCCCTCTAAAACACAGCCGCCTACTGCTGTGTTATCAGCCCCCACCCCCAAACAGTCTAGGAGCAGACTGAGCAGGGTGAGGGACATGCTGCAGTCCACACCAGTGGAGGCAAGCAGAAGGACACAATGGCCCCTTTAAGAACTGCAACCACAGTTGCTTGCTCAGTGACATTTTACAATGTAGTTATCCTCCTTTCCCCCCATTAAAACAGGTCAAAAATAAAACTTTGTAGCATTAAAAAACATCTGTCTTTATTCATTCATAGCTTGGGTGCAGAGAAAAGGGGAGGGGGCCACTGGAGCGAGGGTGGGGGATGGGAAATAAAGGCGCAGCACAGACATACAGTACTGCAGTTCATTGCAAAACCGTTTTTTCAATGCTTCCTGAAGCCAAAGCCCTTCACAGTTGGCTCTGAGCATAGCACTGGAATCTGGCAGCCCAAAATTTGCAGCCAGCCTATCAGCCTCCACCACCCAACCACGGGGAAACTTTCCCCTCTTCGTTTCACACAAATTATGGAGCACATAGCACGAAGATATAACTGATGGTATGTTCTTTTCTCTGATGTCAAGCCTAGTAAGCGGACATCTCCATCTAGCTTTTAAACAAACGCACATTCCACCACCATTCTGCACTTGCTGAGCCTGTTACTGAAACGCTCCTTCTTGCTGTCCAGGTGCCCGGTGTAGAGCTTCATTAGCCAAGGGAGCAAGGGGTAGGCAGGATCCCCCAGGATCACTATTGGCATTTCAACATCCCCAATGTTAATTTTTTTGTCAGGTCTTATTGAACAGACCTGAGTTCCTAAAGATGCACGCATCATGCACCTTTCCAGACCACCCCACATTGATGTTGGTGAAACAACCCCTGTGATCCACAAGGGCCTGCAATACCACAGAGAAGTATCCCTTCCAGTTTACGTACTCTGTGGCAAGGTGGTCAGGGGCTAGGATAGGGCTATGCATGCCATCTATTGCCCCACCACAGTTTGGGTACCCCATTGTGGCAAACCCATCCACTATGTCCTGCATACTTCCCAAAGTCACTACCCTTCTTAGCAGAAACCTATTGATTGCACACTTGCATCACAGCAGCTCCAATGGTGGATTTACGACTCCAAATTGATTCCCAACTGACCGGTAGCAGTCTTGGGTTGCCAGGTTCCACAGAGCGATGACCACTCGCTTCTCCACTGTCAGAGTTGATCTCAAGCAAGTAGTCACGCCCTTCAGGGCTGGGGACAGCTCTGCGCAGAATTCAGAGAAGGTGGCCCTTTGCATACGAAAGTTCTGCAGCCACTGCTCACCATTCCACACCTTCATAACGATGAGATCCCATCAATCTGTGCTTGTTTCCCGGGACCAGAACCAGCGCTCCACAGACTGAAGATGATGCGTGACAACCTGCAGCAAACGGGAATTGTTCCACTCTGTGGCTTGTAGCAGGGAGGCCTCAGTAACATCACTATTTTCCGTGCTGATGCTCCTCTCTCACCTTTGAAAATACTACAGGATAAGCCATGAAGTATTTGTGATGTCACAATGATAGTGCAGAGCTGAGCAGGTTCCAAGTCTCACCGGTAATGGCATGCACGTGGCATAGAAAAATGGCACAAAAAAGCGTTGCAGTTTGTTTGGGACAAGAAGGGAGGGGAGGGAGCACATTGCATCATGGGAGGATGGCAAGCTTCCCAAAAGCCTCTGTGGCTAGTTGCACTATGGGATAACTACCCATCGTGCACTGTTTTTAATTTCTACCCAAGCATGGCGAGTGGGGATGCAAGAGCCCAGTGCAAGGAGCATGGTGTGATCACATTCCTGCAACTTCTAAAATTCGGTGGGTGAAAGTCGATTTAAAGTTAATCAACTTCAGTTTGCAGTGTAGACATACCCTGGGTAACTGCTCTAGTCACTGGGGTATTAGCTAAGTACAGAACTGCTCTGGTTTTTCATCAAAGATTTCTAATACTTTAGTTTTCATTCTAATATAGAATGAAATTTTTTTTTTGAAAAGTGAAATTTTCCATGAAATAGAATTCTTGCTTCTGGCCAGCCTTACTTATAACTTGGCCAAATTTGATAGAGTTTCATGGGGATGGCAAAAGGCAGATTCGTGACACAAAGACAACCCACATGCCACATTTCAACCCCTGTTATAAATCATGAGGACATGAGAACTGTTCAAAGAAAAAGTCTCTAGGACTTAACATGGGCAAAATAATGTTTTTTAGGTTATTTTCTAGCATAGCTCTCAGAAACTGCTGGCTGTTTTGGATTTTTTTTTTTTAATTCAACCTGAGGCAGACACCTCAGCCCAAATGGTTAAAGTCTGGCAAAGTTATAAGCAACTGAAAACATAGTCATAAGTTTTGGGCAACCTTCATAACCTATATCATTGTATTTTCCCATACAGTAAATGCATGAAGCTGAACCCAGAGATTTTTTTTCCCCTTCCTGTGTGGAATTAATGATGTGACTGGAGATGCCCTGGCTACCAAACATTTTTAGCTTTGGTTAACCTCTCTGTTATATTTAACAAGTGTTAAAAATAAGAGAAGTTAAAATATGAATCTAAGGACCATTTTTAAGCCATAGCAAAGACACATCTCATTCTTACCCAGCCCTCCTGTAACTACAAGAAACGTTTTGTTATGCCACATCACAGCAGAAGCATAGGGTTATATTGTATCATCAAAGTGTTCAAATTACTTGTAAGCGCCTCTTCTTCAAAGATTCAGTACAGTTTTAGATTTCCCAGTTCAACCACTACTGGATTGGAAGGGGATAAAGTATAACCAAGGAATAGTTTAGAAATGTGTCCACACCCATCAGAGTACAGTAAAACCGCACTTTGGGGTAGGAAGTGTTTTTTTGTTCAGCACCTAGCACAATGGGGTTTTGCTACATTACAGATAATAATTTCCACTAGTAACTGGGAGAGTTAATGCAAATTACTGCATTTTGCTAATCAGTGAGCAATTGAACAAGCATAATAAATTAAAAAAAAAAAAAGTAAGGACAATATCATACACAATTCTATTATATTCAGCTTCTTAAATTGGGCCCATCTCACCTTATGCTCAGGTACAACAGGCTTACTTCATGTTTGGCACATATTTAGTTTTTATCTTTATTATAAGACTTCTTATTATATTAATAAATAAATAATTCCTATAGCTTTTTTGTTAAAGAGAGGAAGTGTTAGAAATTCAAATCCTCAGCCCCTGACTGCGCTGCTGAAGCACAGAACGTCCACCATTTCTTGTGGGCAAATTTATGTGTAAATTAGTGAAGTGAGAAAGTGTGAGGTTCTTCTCTATACCTGTGGCCATGCATTAACCTCAGACACATCGTTTATAATGTATAACCTATATTTATGGTGATTTCTGTTCATCTTTAGTAAAGGGAAACATTTAGATTGATTTTCGTCAACCAGTCCGGAAGCCTGATTCACAGCTCTCAGTTCATGGTCCTTATAAACCCTCGACTGCAAATAAGGGATTACTCTTCCTGTGCAATCTCAGATGGATGCAAGGAACTGCTGACAGGCCTATTCTCTGATGGCACTGTAGGGTTTGATGTTTTTTAAATGTAAATAAATAAAACGTAACAGTTAGATGGAAAGAAATTCTCAACAATCACGCTATTCTGGGACCTTTATTGCTCTTTTCTAGCTCACAGGACTATTCCTGGTATCAGCCAGTGCATGCCATTTATGCCAGTGATTTACCCTCTATGCCCCTCAGTAATTCAAGGTCTTATACAAGTTTATGCTTCAACCTTTGCATTTGTTTAATTTGAAAGCTCAATTGGAGTCTATAAAGTTTACAATTAAGCTCTTCAAAGTATGAGTTAAAAAATGAAAAGAAAAAACAATTTAAAAAAAAAGCATTCAAAAAAATGAAAAGAAAAAAACAAAGTTTGCAGATGACACTAAGATGCGGGAGTGGTAGATACGCTGGCAGGAAGGAATAGGATTCAGCGTGACCTAGACAAATGGAGGATTGGGCAAAAAACATCTGATGAGGTTCAACAAGGACGAATGCAGAGTTCTGCACTTAGGATGGAAGAATCCCATGCATGGCTACAGACTAGGGTCTGACTGGCTAGGTAGCAGTCCTGCAGAAAAGGACCTGGGGGTAACAGTGGATAAGAAGCTGTATATGAGTCAACAGTGTGTTCTTACTGCCAAGAAGGCTAAAGGCATATTGGGCTGCATTAGTAGGAGCATTGCCAGTAGAGGGAAGTGATTATTCATCTCTATTCAGCATTGGTGAGGCCACATTTGGAGTAGTCTGTCTAGTTTGGGGCCCCCCACTACATAAAGGATGTGGAAAAACTGGAAAGAGTCCATGGGGAGGGTAACAAAAATGATTAGGGGGGTTGAGCATATGATTTAAGAAGAGAGGCTGAGGGAACTAAGCTTGTTTAGTCTACAGAAGAGAAGAACGAGGCGGGATTTGATAGCAGCCTTTAACTACCTGAAAGGGAGTTCCAGGGAGGATGGAGCTAGGCTGTTCACAGTTGTGGTAGATGACAGAACTAGGAGCAATGGTCTCAAGTTGTAGTTGGGGAGGTCCAGGTTGGATATTAGGAGAAATGTTTTCACTAGGAGGGTGGTGAAGCACTGGAATAGGTTACCTAGGGAGGTGGTGAAATCTCCATTCTTAGAGGTTTTTAAGGTGAGGCTTAACAAAACCCTGGCTGGGATGATTTAGTTGGGGTTAATCCTGCTTTGAGCAGGGGGTTGGACTAGATGACCTCCTGAGGTCCCTTCCAACCCTAATCTTATATGATTCTGTGAATTAGAGCTGTGCAGAGGATGAAAATTCCATATTGCACAGGATTTCAAGATTTTGACATTTGTTTTCAGTTCAGTTTGGAACAAAAATCTCAAAATGTTGAAGTTATCCACAAAAGAAAACTCTGGAAAAAAAAAATTGGGGGGGATCAAAAAGTTGTTTCTATTTAGACCTACTTTATATAATGAAACATAAAAACATTGAAACAAAAAATCATTTCAAGATGAAAAATAAAATGTTTTGTTCCAAAATTGTCAAAACTTTGCTACATTTTTTCCAAAAATGATACAATTTCACAAAGTGTTTGATTTTGACAAGACCGCATTTTCAGACACACTTGAGTCATTTTACTCACACAACCAGGTCCACCAGAGATTTCAACAATCCATCTTTTGGACCGCATACACCATCTCCCGGACTGCAAACCTACCCTCTCTCTGTCAGAACTGGAGTGATGGGGCTATGTTGCAAATGCCACCCGCCATCTGTCAATGGAGACTCCCCTACCCACTGCAGCTTGCCATTTGCACAAGCAGCGGTGAATCAAGCCTATAAAATACAGTAGAATCTCAGAGATATGAACACCAGATCATGATCACATGATCCACCAACCATGCACTTCATTTGGAACTGAAAGTATGCAAGCAGACAGCAGCAGAGTCCGAAAAGAAAAGAAAAGAAAGTACAGTTCAGTGCTATGTTAAACATAAATTAATAAAGGAAAGAAAAGAAAAATGAAAAATAAAAATAAAGCAGCAGTTTTCTTCTGCATAGCAAAGTTTCAAAGCTGTTTTAAGTCAATGTTCAGTTGTAAACCTTTGAAAGAACTACCATAATGTTTTGTTCAGAGTTACGAACATTTCAGAGTTATGCACAACCTGCATTCCCGAGCCGTTCGTAACTCTGAGGTTCTACTATATATAATGACCTGAAGAGAGTATAATACAGTCAATTTCTTATCAAGTGATTTTGAAGTAGAATGGGTTGGATTTTTGTCCCAAACATGTATGGGTAGCCTAAGATGCAGTGTGGTGCTGTACACTTGTACTGACATTTGAAATTGGATGCTTTCCAAATTCTCTTGGTTCAACATATAACCTCAGTAAACTATTATTAGTGTTTGACTAACAACTTTGCTTTCACCCAGATTAGTTAATTTAAAAGTGTTCTTCAGGAAATGAAAAAGTTTAATAACATTTTCCAACAGTCCAGAGATGTATATATTTCTTTAACCTACACTTTCCTGAAGGATCTACTGATTTAAGGGTCTTATGAACTTTCATTGACTTTTGTAGAATTAAATGTTATATCTAATAGAATTTAAGGGCAGAATGTAAGGGCAACTACCAAGGAGTGCAGTGCTGTATCAGGAGAGAAAGTGCCCGTCAACAGTACTTTGTGCAGGTAATACACATGGTATAATGAGGTACATGAGATAACAGGGCTGCTGTGTTCAATAGAAGAGAGATGGACATGGTCTACACAGTTTAAATCTGGATTCATATCCACACCCACATTTATCCAAAGTTTGAGGCTGTTCAGATTTGAGATTCTGAAATAATCCTGAGTCATGAAGTTCAGATGGGTTCCAGAACCAAACTCCAGTTTTCCCCATGTTTGCCTGGAAAGTTCCTGTTCAGGGTTCACACTATAGAGACTTCATTAACTACAGAACTAATGTGATAAAAATGCCATTCACCCTTTTTGTGCAGGAATGAAACTTTCTTATAAACAGATGCACAAATTAACAGACAGTGCCCACTGCACTGGAATGCAGATCTTGTAATACCACAACATTACTTCTTTCAAAAATCTTTTTCAAGATATTAATTCAAACTAGGACATTTTGCCATGAATTGGACGTAGTCAATAATTACTCTTAGAGCAACTAAACAGTCTCGAGTAAAAGTATTCCAAAACTGCCACAAGCTTATAGACTGGATTTAGGATGATTCCCTTTAAAGCCTAAGGTTCAAGGCTGGATAGAGAGGATCTTAAGGTCAGCTGTCTCGTAGAGCTCCATAGCTGTCTTTGCACAAAGCACAATAGCTTTGTTTTTCCATTCACAGATATGATTAGCATATGTAGAGTGTCAGATGTATTTCTGAACTTGTCAGCTGGAGTTTCTCTGCCTATAGGACTCTAATGGAGCACTACAGTATCTAAGATATGCCCAGAGTGACAGAACAGTAGGCTGCTTGAGAGTGAATACTAAAATGTGATTGATTTCCCCTGGTGAGTCTGGCATGTCGTTAGATGTCTAGAATACATTGTACATTATTATTAGGGCTCAACACTGTGCCTTAATGATCACCTAGGAAACAGCAAAAGAGAGGGGAAACAACCATAATTGTCTAAAGACAAGTATATACAAATTACAAAGTATTTTGTTAATAGAATGCAAGCGGCTCTAATTACAGTGAAGCATAAATTCAATGGTAGGGCTGTCAGGCCTTTTGGAAATAACAGGATTTTGACTTCCAAGAAAAAGTTGTGCTCGGTAGTTTCTGATCCCTGGACTTATTCTATTTCTGTGCAGGAAGTGTATGAACAAATCCCTTTAATAAATAAAGGGATTTGTGAGCCTACCTATTCCCTATCCCTCCCCCATTTGAGAGTGTGCCCTTCTAAGTATAGATAACATGAAAGGAAATTGGTAAACTGTGTTAATTACTCCAGGGTAGAAGTGATGTTTTGTTTCAAAAAGAATTTCATGTTATGTTAATTATTGAAGCCCATCTGGGACACTAAAGAGAGCTGGGAAAGTGATCCCTTTTTCCTTTGCCCTTGTACACTTTTGAATCACGAAAAAAAAAACCAGCAGCAGCAAACAGTCTAAGAAAAACAATACATTCAGGAAATTCAAAAAGGAATTCCTCCCACCTCCAGCCAAATAAGGGAAGATATTACCAACTTTTTCCAGTGCTACCAAACTAATTTAAAACTCATTTCAAGGCTCATTAATTGGGGCATAATCCCATAAAATATCCATGGAGTGATCAAAAAACCTACAAGTTAGCTAATATATAAAGCATTTTAACTTTAAATGACTATCGAGGATAGTTTGAGTATGACAGTCATTGGTCCAATCCTGCTCACCTTTCATACCCAGGGTTGGATTCTGCTGCTCTGATGCTGAATAGCACCTTCCCCCACGGACAGGCCCACTGAGGCCAATAGGACACCTCAGAGGGCAAGATTTTCAAAACTGTCTAGGGGATTTGGACACTTAACTCCCATTCATTTATAGTGGCAGTTGGGTGTCTAACTCCTTCTGGTGGCTTTGAAAATCTCAGTTGGAAGGAGTAAGAGTAACAAAATCAGTACCACACCTCAGAGTCTCCTTTACTTTAGTGGGGATACTGCAGTGAGTGAAGTGAGCAGGTTATGCTTGTGGCCATCAGAGCCCCTCAATGCCAACTGGCAAAAGCGTTCACTATCTTGTAACAGCAACACTTATCAAGCCTGGCAAACTCACTACACTTAACACATTGCTGTCATAGTACTGATCTATAAAGAGTGTTGTGTAAGGTATGGAAGACAGCCAGTAACACACTGGTAATTAATATCATCATGAAATGTATGTATTAACCCTGTATGAGGAATTATGACTACTTACTGATATCAGGCTTTAAAGTCTGTAACTGAACAAAGGGAGAAACAGGTCTTCTTCCAGACAGGAGGGATGTAGTCATCTCCCTGCCTCTAAGGTAAATTAAGCATTGTGGAGCCAAATGCAATAGGAGCTGCATTTGCATTGAAGTCAACAGGAAACGCCAGGCTGATGGAGCACATGCAATCAGCATGGGAAGACATGGGAGTCTGAACCTCAGGCATTTATCCTGACTCTGGAAACAAAGACAATAAACTCTGGGATATATAAGAAGTAGCAAAAGGACATTTCATTATCTATTTACTGAGGAGCCCCTGATAGGGCATAGGAGAATCATGAAAATCTGGATCTTGATTTGGTAGAAAATCAGCTAGCTCTACAGAAGAACTCTGAGGGTGAGAAAATGGTTTTAGCCAAAAGATTTGTAGCTTACTAAAGTTATGTTTAATCTCTCAGAAGCCTGTTATACTTTTGTTTCATTTGTAACCATTTCTGTTTCCATTATCCCTGCCTTATATCACTTAAATCTCTATCTTTGTTAAAACATTTCTTTGTTTTGTTATAATTTGATCTCAGTGCTGTAATATTAAGGAAAGTGTGAATTCTCTGCTGACTCAAAAAGCTGGTGTGCGCACTGTCATTTTGGAGACAGCAATCTTGGTAATTGCTGTGCATGGTCCAGTGGGCGAGGAACTGGGCTGTACCAAATGTTACCCGCAAAGCAAAGTAAGAGCTGGCAAAGTCCTGAGATGTTTGTCTGGGGTGGCTATCAGACTGAGGTGACAGGGAGCTATCACCCTGTTTAACACCAGCAAATCACATTCATGCTGAGGCAGAGATGGTCCATGGTGACCTAGATTTTTGAGTGCCTCGTGAAAGCATAATAATGGTGTATAATGCATGCTTAAGACCTAATTAAGGAAAGCACTTAAGCACGTGCTAAATTTTAAGCACTAGACACATGCTTCTGTGCTTTCCTGAATGAAAATGCTTTCCTTATTCAGAGCCTTACATGGCAACATATGGTATTTCAGAGACAGCACTACAAACACACACACACATAATGAACTGACAGAAAAATCTACTTTGAAACACCTGACTTGTTGTATCCTATCAATAGCCCAGCAAGGTGGGATAAAGATTTAACTTTTCTTTGTAAAGCCTGTGAAAAGCCAGAACACCTTGTTTCCCCTCAAATATTCATTCGTCTGGCTTATTAAAAAAAAAATGATCCGCATCCCCAGAGCTTTTTATAAAGAGAAATGAATTCCCTAATGCAGGGGTTCTCAAACTTTTTTTTGCTTCAACCCCCTTTGAAAATATTGCAGGCTATGACGGACGACCCTCTCCTCCCCAAAAGTGACGACCTCCCCAATCATGCCACTCTTACTCTTGCACTGCTGCTGGGGACGGCACTGCCTTCAGAGCACCCGGCTAGCAGTTGCTGTTCTTTGGCCACCCATCTCTGAAGGGCTCTGGCTGTCAGCCATGTTCAGGGCTGACAGCCGCAGCCACTGCATGCACGGGGGCTGACAGCTTGCGACCCCACCATAATAACTTTGTGGCCCCTTGAGGGGTCCCGGTCCCTAGTTTGAGAACCCCTGCCCTAATGCGCTCAACGAGAAGAGCAAAGTTACTTAGTGTGTTTTGTATTAGCCCTTTTTCTTTATCTCACTGTACCAGAATTTTTTTTCCCTCCCTTCCTAATCATTGGTTTTGATCAGAAGTTAGGTCATTACTGTGGAAAAGGGTCCACACAAAACATATGTGTCAAAAATCTTTAAATCATTCTCCATAATGTTCTCTATTTATTTCTGTTGCAGTCTTCTTCCTTTTTCTTTTTTAAAGAAAAGACCCACAGTCTATTTCAGTGAAATAACAGAGGATGTGACCATACCCCAGTCTTGAACTGGTATATGAGATGGCATAGGTAAAGGGTGGAAAGCTCTTTCCACCCCCCCGTATTCCCTTGTGCATGAACTGAGCACAAGCCATTTGGGGACCATAGCCACTGTTGTCTGCTAGCAATCCATGAAGACTAGTTAACTAAAGTGGAATGTACAGGGTTGAAATAGGGGCAGACCATAGCCCTCTACACACCGATCAGTACCACAGTCTGCACCATCCCTCTCCAGCATCCTGCTCCCTGGGGTGGGGAGGCAGAGCAGGTGGAAGGAGTACCTGCACTCCCCAAAGCTCAGGTTGCTCTGGGACTGCTACTGTGTGTCCCCTCCAACCCTGTGCAGCTATGCAGGGCCTCCCACATCCTAGCCCTAAACATTTGGTATTGTTAAGATTCCCTGTCAATGTCATTCCTGTTTAGATCACAACAGCGGTATTGTTTCTCTCACTTGGCTTTAGATCACGCTGGTGACTGCCAATATATTTTGGTTTGGTTCAGGAAACCGGTCACCTTTTAACATGTCTGTTCTTCCAACTCCTTTAAGTGGGCACCACTTCTGTTTGTTGTGGTCACCCCTGATAAGCCGAAGCTAATAGAATGAATCAGTAGTTTACAAGGCAGCCACCACAATTCTGAGTTGAGCTTCCAATTATTTTCAACTCAAGAGCCAAACTGTCATTGAGGAGAACAGAGAGCTTCTCTAATTATCACTATTACAGCACACATATAAGAAGAGACTAATTCTATTATTAAAAATATTTCCCCATGATTTTTCCCCATCCACATTTGAATTGAGGCAGCATAAGAAACTGAACTTCAAATTGCTTCCCTATATTTACTGACTCTCTCCTTCCTTTGGCTGTCTGCCCACCATCCACCTCCTGGCCTCAAGGTGAAGAGTCAGGGACAGTGAGAACATGGAGTATAACAGGAAGGAGGTTCATCAACTGGATCCAAGGAGCCAGAAGTTCCTGAAGAGTCAGGTCTCTGGAACATGCCTCTCAGCCACTGTTGACCTTCTCCAAGACATACGCTATCAATGTATTCTCACTGGCTAATTAACTCCCCTTCCCTCCTCACGTGCCGCTATGATATCACACAACAACAAAAAATAACCACACAGCCTCTCAGCACCACCATTTCTTTTGTAACTCATAATAGAGTGGGGAAAAGGAAATAGGCCACCATTTCAGAGCAGCAAGTCATGAAACTCCTTGTAGGTCTACTCCCTACCATCCTCCCTCATGCAGCTCTACAGACTCCACAGAGAGGAATGTGCTTATCCAGTACCCAGCAATGGTGCTGCCTCCTCCTCCCTGACAGAAGGTGCTGAGAGCAGCAGACACAGCTGGCTGACATTAATGGAGTTGTGTCTACTGGTATTTGAGCTAAACTATTTCCTAAGGGAAAAATCTAGAAAGGAATGGGAGGCACAGGAGAGGTGAGTATCTGAGATTGGTCAAGAAGAGGAAAGGATCTAGAGGCAGGGGGTCAGATATGGGGAAGGGGAAAATCTATATAGAAAGGAGAGGGAGGAAGACTGAAGAGAAAAGGGAGATAAGCATTGTAGGGAGAGAGTCAAATACACCTTCAGGGTAAATATAACAGGAGAGAGAGACACTTTGGGAAAAATGAAGACAAGAAAGAAAGACAGACAGGCACAGAAAGAATAAATGCTGAGGACAGGGGCTTGGGGAAAAGGAGGTCTGTGGTGAAGGGAAGCAATGAAGGACAGAAACCGAGGAAGAAGGTACGGGGCAGACCTGGGGCCATACTCCCAACCTGCTGAGGATTGAATGTGGGACACAGTCTGTGACAAAGGCCCACAATGAAATACACACACAAAACAGACAATTCATTCAGGAAAGGTCATGCTAGGGGTTTCATTCCTACAGTGTAAGTAGCTCTCTCAAGAACATCCAGTGCTTTCTGATTCTTTATTAGGGATATAATTTCCAACAGTAGAAGTAAGTGGGGACCAAATTAGAGTGAAATGAAGGTAATTTTGGAACTAAAAGAATGAGGTCCCTCAAAACGGAAGTGAAGCTGAGACCTCATGTGAGGGAAAAAAATGGAGACAGAGGAAAAAAGGATTGAATAGTACAAAAGGGGAGATAAAAAAACAATCTACAAAAAGAAAAAAACTGATGGATGGATGGAAAGAAATAGGAGCCAAAATAATAGGATGAGAGAATGAAAGAGAGCAATAAAGAAATGGAAGTACAGAAAAAAAACAGGTACACATATACAAACATGTACATATCTTTAGGGTTAACATAATTTGTCTGCTTATTCATTTTATTATATTTCCTGAGCAAAAAAAAAATGGGGAACTAAAAGGAGGGCATGTCCAATTTAAATCCTGTCATAGACTCATCATCCCAGAGTGTCTTCTCATAGCATTGCTGTCCCTCTACCTCAGCCACCTCCTTCCATCTTCAGTGGTCAGTGCAGTGACTCAGCTGTCCAGCCAGCTCATACTAAGGGTATGCCTACATGGAAACAAACAAACAAACAAAAAAACCCCAAACAACTCAGAAAGTCTCTTCGGAGCCTAGGTCAACTGACTCAGGCTTGCGCTATAGTGCTAAAAATAGCTGGGTAGGTGTTCCAGCTTGGGCTGTGAACCCTCCCTCCTCCCTGCCCTGGGCTTCAGGGCCTGAGCTCCAGCCCAAGGCAGAAAATCTACATGCTTCTTTTTAGCCCCAGAGTTTAAGCCTGAGTCTGAAGACCTGGGCTCATAGACTGACTCTCACAGATTTTTGCTGTGTAAACATACCCCAAGAATCCTACCCCTTCCAGGTAGACAATGTCCCAACTGAAAACTCAAAA
This sequence comes from Emydura macquarii macquarii, assembly GCF_026122565.2. Classification (NCBI taxonomy): domain Eukaryota; kingdom Metazoa; phylum Chordata; order Testudines; family Chelidae; genus Emydura; species Emydura macquarii. The sequence goes on from NW_027131164.1 coordinate 15,975,043, forward strand.
GAATGAAAACTCTGCCACCCTTCCCAGGCTCAGTCCTCCAGATTCTTCATCCCTCTTCCTTGCTCTGCAGAATTCTTCCTCACTCTACTATACATCCACGTCCAGGCTGCCCAGCTCCTCCTCATGGCTGCTTCCCTGGAAGCTCTCTTTTCCTAAGCCTGCTTTAGGATTCTTCCTCACCCTAGCTGTCCTTTCCCTTCAGAGAGGCAAAATGGATGTGGTAATATTGGACCAACTTCTGTTGGTGAGAAAGACAAGCTTTCGAGCCACACAGAGCTCTTCTTCAGGTCCCAGAAGTTGGTCCAGTAAAAGATATTATCTCATCTACCTTGGCTCTAATATCCTGGGACCAAAACAGCTACAGCTACACTGCAAGTTTTCCCTTCAGAGACAGTCCCAGGATACAAACGCCTTCTTTCTTTCACAGAAAGGAAACTCAATTGCCGCTCTCCTGGGTATGTTCCCCCTATTGCTCTGCAGTCCTTCCTTTATAGGAACCACCCAGTCTGGTTCTCCCCAGTTAAATCTCATCTTTAATTACCTGCCTCCCCTCCAGGTGTCACACAAAAAGCTAGCTGGGTTCACCTTCTCCCTTTAACCCTGTTACTGCCCATGTGGTGTATACACCCTATCATACATTTTGAGGCAGTTAGTGCAAATACGTATTGGCTGCTCATGATCTAGGACAGTGGTTTTCAGCCTGTGGTCTGTGGACCCCTGGGTGTCCGCAGATTATATCTAAGATTTTTCAAAGGGGTCCACACTTGCATTTGAAATTTTTAGGGGTCTAAGAAAACCACTGGTTTAGGAGCAAGGTTATATAAGCACTTTCCCCTTCCCAGTATTTGGTCACTGCTCTCACTTCAATACATATTAAAAAAAAGGCATCAAAATCACTTTAAGGGGTTTGAATTCTGTTCTCAGTCACACCAATGTACCCTTATATTTCACTCTGATTTCACAATGGCATAGGTGTAACCGGAGCAGAATTTGTGCCAGACAATCTAGCTTTAACTATCTTCACCTCTGAAATTATCCCATTAGGTACAAAAATATTAATTGTGGTTTCTTAAACTATGCATTTTGTTTATGGTATGATTGCCTATCATACATAATTTAGTAAGACTTTATACTATGAATGATCTCCAAACAGTTAAAGAAAAGCAGAACAAGCTTCTTTGTTCTTTCCTTTCAGTGGTAAATACAGCAGGAAAGGGGGGAAAAATCAAAAGTAAATGGCATCTCCAGTAATGAAAGAAAAAGCTGGATATCCACAAGTCTGTTTCCAAGGCAACTGAATGGAGGGACAATCAGAATCCCTCAATTGCACCCCATTATAGATATTTTCTACATAGGCCAGAAAAACGAAAGAAGAGGTGATTGGAAAATCTTCTGCAGAAATACTAGAATACTTCACAAGCATGCTGGTAGTGAGCAGACAGCAGATAATACATAAAATGGCTGCCTATATGAAGCTCCTGATTGCAATAATCTTCAAAGCACTATGAACATGGATGACAGTAAAAAAAAAAAAAAAAAAAAATCACACACTTAAACACTGCATTCCCCAAAGGTCCCTGCCAGATTTTAACGCTGATTCCAAGGATGAAACTGTGCTGAAGATTATAGTTTGCAAATATATGTTATAAATGGAGTTTGGCGTCATATAGATGAGAATTATTCCAAAAATCTGCATTGTAATTTTCACTATTTGTGTGCCGCTTTGGCACCTTATCAGTTTAATGATCTAAGATTATTAATATGACCTGGTGAACTGGAGTAAAACTGCCTCTACTAATATCACTCCTTTGAATAATTTATAGGATGCATAAACATAGTTGAAAGGAGTAGGCTCTAAAGGAGTTCACTTCTTTATGCAGAGGGTAATCTCTTAGTACCAAAAGTAGCAATAGATGCCATAATCAGGAACATATTGAAAAAATAATCATACAAGCACTTAGAGGATAAAAATATTACAGGGTATGAAAGCTAGAGAGATACATGGATGACTCTAGATGAGCCAGATGGCTTTTTTTCCATCCCAAAATGTTAATAACATAAAATTAAGTATCATCATTACCCTGGAGTTCTAAGGGAAACATTATGGGTATAGCCCAGTTGACAAAAGCAAAGGATTCTGGTTACCATGTCTGCTACCCACTTTTTTGGGTTGGCTCCTTTTTGCCCTATCTTGGTAGATATTTTTCTTCTTCATGCATTTTTTACTCCAGAGTCTAATAAACATCAAAGCACTTTGAGGCAAACCACATCAGTGCAAAGTCTTCATTTCAACACAAATAGAACTGGTAAGTATAGCATATCAAGTGGAAAAGCACTGTATTTTCTAATTTGCCAATCCTTTCCTCGCTTAACATCTTTTCTTTAAAATCATCACTTCATCTATAAACCAAAAATATATTCCCTGAACTTGGGCTAAACAAGATAAAATGTGTTACAAGTCTTCCCGACTGGAGCAAGTGTTAGCTGAATAAATACAGAGACAGTGCTGTCCATCCCAATCTGATTCCATTACCAGGGCTTACAATTGGCCAAGAATAATGGGTGGAATGTAGTCAGTGAGAGCTCCTGAAAGGTTTTTTGTTGAACTTTTTTTTTTGTACTTCGCTGATTTTTATATCATGTTTTATTTGGCTGCTTTGATTTATTGTAGAGGAAACCTGTTTGGCAAGGGATCAAGTTGACCCCTATATGCCTGATCCTGTCTAATATTCTCTTTTGTTTTGTTTTTTTCCATTGAAGATGAGGTACTTTAAAAAAAAAAACCCAACACACACTTATGGATTTTTATACTCTGTTTTACTTGGCTGGATTGATGTATTAGGAGGGCACAGAGTACTTGACATGTTAGGAGTCACTTTTGGGCGGCTGGTGCAGCGTGACAGACAAAAAATGCCAAAACCTAAAAAATTAGTGGAAAAAGCCTTATTCCTCAGTTTTCCAGCTCATGCCATTTTATGTCCTTGTCACATGGTCCTCTCCAATCTACCTGGGGAAACTTGCACCTCAGAGGCACACACAAGGAACAGTCTCTGCCCTTCTTTGAGTTCAAGAACATTAACCATCTCTGGCCTTTGCAAGGTTGTTTGTGTAGGGGAAGATTTGCTGTGCTCACTTGTATAAGGGCCACGGGCCTATGATAAAGATAGGGAAGTCACTGCCACATGAATTTACAATTTATCTGGTTAGTTTTATGATCAGCAACAACCTAGCTAGTCAAGCAGAGGAATAGATGTGTTATCTAATTTGACGCTTCACTGTGGATGTAGATCACACTAGCAGCCAGGAAGGCATTCCCCACATCCCATGGACAACATCACACAACTGGCTATGCATGTTATATAGGGGTGGGGAATGGGACATCTTCCTTTGAAACATCATCTATGGGCCACAGCTGGAGACAGGATGACAGACTTGATAGACAAACCCATGGTACTGTATGATCTAGAATGGCAAATTTTATGTTCTGGGACTCTATAATGACAGATCATCTTCTGAAGTGCTTTCAGGAGGTATGCATTGTAGAACTCCAAGAAAAAAAATTCATTCTGAAACAACATAAAGTTAGTCAACTAAAGTTAGTTCAACTTCATGTGCAAAATTTCTGGTATTTTTTGAGTAGTGAAAAGCAGTTTTCATTATTTAAAAAAAGCTTTCTATGCCTGAAATACCCCTACATCAGGTAAAAAAAAATTGATGCTGTGGTAGCAATGTAATCAGCATCTGCATCAGTTTCTCTCTCAAAAACAGATAACCCAGTCAAGACTGATCATCTGAGGAACCCTCCTCACTGATGGATACACAAACTTTGTCCTACATTGGGGACAAGTGTTTGCAACATCCACTGTATTTAACCTGCCCCACCTCCAGACACTGACATAGACTTGAAGGGCAGAGAAACCATAATGATCATCTAGTCTGACCTCCTGCACACCACAGGTTACAGAGCCTCACTCACTCCTATAAGAGACCCATAACCTCTGAATCAGTTATTAAAGTCCTCAAATCTTTATGTAAAGAAAGACTTCAAGATACAGAGAATCCACCATTTAGTCTAGTTCAAATCAGTGCCCCACACTGCAGAGGAAAGCAAAAAAAACATGAGTCTATGCCTATGTGACTTGGGGAAAAATTCCTTCCCTGCTCCAAATATGGCTATCAGTTAGACCCTGAGGATGTGAATGACGCTCACCAGATATACCTGGGAAAAATTCTCTGTAGTAATTCAGAGCCCTCCCCATGTAGTGTCCCATCTCTGGCTGTTGGAGATAGTTGCTAATATTAGTCACAGATGGGACATATGCCTTTGTAGGCAATTTTATTATACCATCACTCGATAAACTTATCAAGCTCAGTCGTAAAACAAGTTGGATTTTTTTGCCCTCATACTCCCCTTGAAAGGTTATTCTAGAACTTCACTCCATTGATGGTGAAAAACTTTCATCTATTTTCAAGCCTAAACTTATCAATGGCAAGTTTATATCCATTTGCTCTTGTGTCAACATCAGTGATTAATTTAAATAACTGTTTTCCCTCCCTGGTATTTATCCCTCCGATGTATTTACAGAAAGCAATCAGCCTTCTTTTGGTTAGGCTAAATAAGCCAAGCTCCATAAGTCTTCTCTGATAAGGCAGGTTCTCTATTCCTCTGATCATCCGAATAGCCCTTCTCTGTACCTTTTCCAGTTTGAATTCATCTTACCTAAACATGGGAGACTAGAATTGCACACAATATTCCACATGAGGTCTCACCAGTGACATACATAATGGTAATAATACTTTCTTATTTCTACCAGAAATAACTCACGATGAAGCCCAGAATGGTATTAGCCTTTTTTGTAGTCATATCACATTGGCGACTCAATCATCCTGTGATCAACCATTGATCAATATATCGAGGTCTTTTTCCTCCTCTGCTTCCAACTGATATGTCCCAAGCTTATAGAAAAAATTCTTGTTAGTCACTAAGTGCATAACCCTGCACTCTGCATTATTAAATTTCATCCTATTTCTATTGGTCCAGTTTTCAAGGTCATCCAAATCTTCTTATACGATATTCTGGTCCTCTTCCATATTTGCAATAGCTCCCAAGTTTGTGTTATCTGCAAATTTTATTAGCACATTCCCACTTTTTGTGCCAATGTCATTACTGAAAGTGTTAAATAACACTGGTCTCAAGACCAATCCTTGAGGAACTCTACTAGTAACTTCCCTCCAGCCTAACAGTTCACCTTTCAATCTGACCCTTTTAACAATCAAATCCTTACCCATCTTTTGAATCTTGTATTAATCCTCATCTTCTCCAATTTAACTGATACAGTTCCACATGAGAAATTATCAAATACTGGACTTCTGTAAAGATAGATAGATAACCAATTTTCTAGACAAAAGAAATGCAGTATATCTTCTCACCAAAAAAAAACCAAAGATCATGCTGGTCTGGCATGAGCCACCTTTTGTAAAACCATGTTGTATTTCATCCCAATTACCATTTACATCTATGTCCTTAACTACACTCTTTCAAAATTGGTTTCAAGACTTTGCATACAGCTAAACGACCTGTAGTTTCCCTGATCACTTTCCTACCCTTTCTTAAATATAGGTCCTATATTTTCAATTCTTCAGTAAAGGGGTAAAATCCCCGAGTTTATGGATTCATTAAATATCCTTGCTCTGTGTCCCAGTAAACTGTTTGAATTTGGCTTCCATCTCAGATGTGGTCATTTTTACTTTCATATTCTTGTTCCCATTAGCCACCCTGCCACTGCCCCAAAGCTCCTCATTACCCCTATTAAAACTGAGGCAATTAATTCATTTAGGTATTCGGCCATACCTGAATTATTTTTAATCTCTACCCCATCCTCAGTGTTTAGCAATCCCACTTCCTTCCTTGTTTTCATTTTATTGATATGGCAAAAGAACCTTCTACTACTGGTTTTAATTTCCTTTGCGAGGTCCAACTCTGCTTGGTTTTTGGCAGTTCTCACTTTTCCCTACATCTTCTGACCTCCAAGAGGTAGATGTCTTTCCTAATCCATCCCTTCTTCTATTACATATAGACTCGCTGTTCTCTTAATAACTGGTTTTAGATGCTTGTTCATGGAGTTTGGTCTGTAGCCCTTCCCTTCAATTGTTTCCCCCTTGCTTGGGTTACAGACTTCAGGTAGTTTCTCCAACTTTGACATAAAGTAATTCCAGCCTTCTTCACATTCAAATTTTGGATTTCTTTAGTCCAGTCCACTTCTCTAACTAATTTCCCTAATTTTTTTAAAGTTTTCCCTTTTGAAATCAAAGTCTCTAGCTGATGATCTATTTTTGTTCATCCTTCCTTTTGTTTGAACTGAATTAACTCATGATCACTCGAACCAAGGTTGTCCTCTACAACCAGTTCATCTATGAGGTCTTTGCTACTTACCAATACTAAATCTAAAATGGCATCACCTCTCATTGGTTCGGTGACTATCTGGTGAAGAAATCTGTCAGCTATCATCATCCAGGAATATCTGGGCCCTACCATTATTAGTAGCACTGTCCTCCAATCTATAGCTGGGAAATAAGTCTCCCATTATCACACAATTCCCAATAGTATTTATTTCATTAAAAACATTAAAGAGGTCTCTATAAATATCCAAATCACATCATGGAGGTTTGTAGCAGACTTCAGTTACTATCCCAGTGCCTCTGTTACCTTTCTTCCCCAAATGTATTTTCACTGAAATAGATTCCATTTTATCCATTCCATCACTACTTTCTTTACAGGCTACCTCATCATTAATATAAAATGCTCCACCACCTTTCCCATTATTTCTGACTTTTCTGAGCAACACAAACACTTCAATACTCGTGTTCCAGTCATGACAACTATTCCACCATGTTTCCATTGTCTCTATAATATCTGGTTTCATGTCTTGTGCCAGTAGTTCTAGTTCCTTCATTTTTTTAATCCATGCTCCTTGCATTGGTGTACAGACATCGGAATTCTTTCTGCTTGGCTTCACCCAGATTTCTCACCCAATTAGGTACAGTCATTCTACTGCCAGTATCACTTGATTGTTAGTGCCAGTACCAAGGACACTATCTTGCTTTCCTCTTGTTGTCCATTCTTCTACCCACTATTGTTCATTTCTCCATTGCTGTATCTTTTATTTGATTTTCCTTCTGCTCAATATTAGAATCAGGCATGAAGATTACATGAGCATCTCCCCGAGTTCCTAGTTTAAAGCTCTTTTAAATCAGTTGTGGCAACCTTCATCCCAGAAGTCCAGCTTGTGTGTGCAAGTCTTGACTTTTCCCTTCAGCCTCCTCTCTCCTTTCCTTCAACATTCACTCAAATCCCCTTTGAAACTCGACCATAGTTTCTAGCTGCAACTCCAAACCTCAGATTTTCTCTTCCCCCAGATCTATCAGGCAGCACTTCTTACAAATGAAGCACCTTTCATGTATCCTCTCCAGAATCATGTATATTCCACAGCTCCCACATCCAGTCATCTTCATTGTCTTTTCCATTCTTTGGGTCACTACCACTGACGCCTCTGTAGCTGTCATAGCCTTCCCTCTTATGCTCCTCTCAAGAAGGAGAAGACATAAAACAAAACAAAAAAACCTCAAACACCTCCCACAATTTCTCCTTACCAACTCCCACTCATGGGTGGCAGATGAAGCTTCCCCTCAAGGAGGCTAGCACCCTCTCCTGCCCATTTCCCCACCCACACTCCACCCCTGCTCTGCCCCAGAACCCACCTCCTCCCTTGCTCTGCCCCCTACCTGCTCACCGCATGCATCCCTCCTCTCCTTTCCTCCTCCTTCTGTTCTCTCCCCCACCGCCACTCACTGTGTGCATCCCTCCTCTCCTCCCCCATCCTTGCTCAGCTCCCCTGCCAACGCTCACCACTTCCCCCCCCACTCCCCATTCAGCCCCCCCATACTCTCCTGCCCCCCAAGACACCCACCACTCACACTCTCCACCCCTCTCCTGAGCCAAGCTTACTTATTATGGGACATGCAGGTTCCCGAGTGGCTAAGGAGGCGGTATCTGCTATTCAGCTCCCTGGGTTCATCAGTAATCTCCCTGGGAAGTCTGAGGGACCTGGGAAGCTGAGTAGGAGATACCACCTCCTCAACCTCCTGGGAACCTGCATGGCACATAATAAATAAGCAAAAAGTTCTGGCAGAAGCCTACTCCCAGCAGAGAGGAGAAGAGGCAGGGCCGTCACAACCCAGGCTTCTGGCAGCAGCTCAAGGGCAGTGGCACTGGGGAGGCTTAGTCTCCTCTGGCCTCCCATTCAAACTCACCTGTTCTCAGCTGTTTGCTGGCTCCTATACTACTGACTAGCCAGCTGCCTGCCTTAATAGGCCTGCTGATTATGGAAGTCCCACCCCCTAATCAAGTTTCATCTGGGCTTTGCTTCTCTCACAACACACTACCCCCACCAGACTTTGCTTGCTGGTTCGTTTTCAGTTTGCAGTTATAACCTCAAGAACTCACTCTCTGTCCCTAAGGAATAGGGGCTTCTCCTCCATCGGATCTACAATCAGACTCCACTGTTTTAAGCTTTGTTTGCTGGCTCCTGTACCACTACTCCTACTTTTCCCATTCACTTTCTTAAAACCAAAACAAAACACAAAAAAAAAGGTTTCTGGGCAGCAGTTTGCTGTGGTCTCCCAATACTAGAAAACTTACATTGGGACAATCTAGCCATGTGGTGTCCCTGTAAGGTTTGTTCCTAGCCTTTACAGAGCCTAAACATGTTTTTTGGTAAGGCCTTGACCCACTTCTGATATAACTACTTTGTTTATGTATTATGTGTGTTTATGACTATTACAGGAAGTTAGGGACACCACATAATATTTGTATGATGGAAGTTGAGTGACATCTGATTGAAGGTGGAGGGCATGATGTTCACCTGTCATTCAGGTGGAATTTAAGAAGCATTTAAGGTACTTTTTGGCATAAGATAGCCAAAACAATAGGTATGACTGCCAAAAACACAGGCTGCAGGTAAGGCCGGTCAGAGCGGTTTCACTAGGGACTGAATGCAAATGCAGGGAACCGAATATTGTTTGGTGGCTTCTGTGACCAGAAGCACCCAGAAAGCCCAGAAGACAGCAAGAGAAGCTCTTGCAAGGTGATCCTGAAAGAAAGTCAAGAGAGAGGATATGGGGACAAAATGCTGGCTGGATGGGGCTTGGAACTGTGAGCAGAAAAGCTGTCTCCTGCCTGATTCCTGCAATGTCCAGAGAAATGGGACTCTGTGTACTTTCTCTGTAAATGAACACAATTGCATCAAAAAATATTTGACTCTATTATTGATTTCTCCTCATAACAGAAACCATCTAAAAGACCCCGAATGTAGGCTAAATGCTTCGGCCAAAATGAATAATGTTATTAACACAGAAGAGGGATGGATTTGTTCCTAGTATGCCTGGCATACAGGCTATTGTAAAGATCTGATCATATCCTTCATAGCTTGGACCACACACATTCATGCACATGTAGATGTAAAGTCTGCTCAACAGCCAATAAATGTGGTTTATATCCTTTCCTCTCTCAGGAAGGAACCCAGCTATTTTTAAGTCTTGGTACACATATGGCCAAATATAACGATCTTTCTTATACAAAAGACAAGAAAAGATTTTAAATCTCTTAAAATTCCCTACTGTTTCTCTTCTCTAATGTGCTCACCCATTCTTTCCCTGAAAGAATCAAAGCCCCTTCTGGAACTCCTCTTGTTTATAAACTTTAGATCAATCAGTCAGAGGGCAGAGACAAAGTCATATGTCTTCACCTACCACAAAGTAATATCCTTGTATTAGGCAGCTTGCAAACAAACAAACAAACAATCTATAGACTAAAATTTGTTCACACAAATTATTAAACAGTGGTGAAGAGTGACTAATTTTGGGTGCCACAGTTTCTGGGTGGTCATTTTGAGAAGCCTATGGACTTTTTTTTCCGAAAGGCTGTGCACTCACAGCTCCAAATAAAATAAACAGTAACTGTAGTTGCTGAAATCAGACACTAGATTATCTCAAGTTGCACAACCAAAACCTGAAGTACCCAACATTAGTGGATGTTTCTGAAAAACGTTGGCCTTAATGACCAATTGCTTACATAAACAACACCTAGCACTTTTTATACACACACACACACACACACACACACACACACACCCCTACACGACTTTAAACATCCCAAATAAATTAATTCTTCAGTAATCCTTTTGCCAATCCCTAAATCATTGTTCCTCTTGCTAATTATTAGTTTTATAACTACGTAATTAATATTAGTTACATGTAACATTTTGTACAGACAAACTGATGTAAATTGGTGTAACTCTCAAATCAGAGCTAATCCAACTACACAATCTGAGGATCTGACCCACATTAATATCAGAATAATGTGTATATATATATATATATATATATATATATATAATCAGAGAAATTATATAATTAATAAAAGATAAGTTTGTTTTACAGTAAAAGTCTTCATCCTTTAGAAAGCTACGTTGATTCTTACATTAAGTGGAGAAAAAAGCTAGCTACATATCTCCCAGAACTTTGATTTTTTTTCAAGATGAGAGTGAAATGTGCAATTTCCTGAAAATGTATCTAGACTGAGGATAGCACCAATAGGATTGAAAATCATACCATTATTTGATGAACAGATAGATTTCCAACCCCCAAAGAAAGTGTTTGACTAGTTGGAGGATGAGCAATTCAACACAGCCAGGAATGTTGCACTTATATCAGTCTATGAAAACCTACCAGCATAGCATCTGGAAACTGGAAGAGGCACTGTCTGGATCAGTCAGAAAAGAGAAAGAAGGAGTGAGTGAATCATTAAATAACATCCTGAAAACAAAGTAAATGGGCTAAGGCCAATCAGGAAGTGAAATCCTCGAGCAAGAATGGTTTTTAATCAACACTTTTAATTATACTGTCAAGGAAAGAAAGCTATATACAACCAGTCCTGACACAGGAGCTATACTTCGGAGCATTTGGGCCTGCAGATATCTATATCTGGCCTGCAGCCATACCACCGTGGGTTGCAATCTTGTCAAATTTCTTAAGCTAAACAGGGTTATGGCTGGTCAGTACTTGACTCGGTCATCTCCAAGGAAAGCCTAGGCTTAACAGGAAATACTTTTCTTAATGAGACTACTGAACCGGTATCCCAGTGTGTTGCTATGTGGCACTCTGCTGCCAGAGATATCTTTGAGATGACACATAACCTAGGTTCTTACTCTATGTGATCATTAGAGATCCCATGACATCTTTCAAAAGCTGAGGTGAATTTAGCCTGTGTCATGAGTAAATTCATCAGTAATTGATATCTGCTTACCAAAATCCTTCTGATTATTTATATTACAGTGGCCCCTATAGGTCCCAATCAAGATTAGGGCCCCATTTTGCTAGGTACAACACAAGCACATACTGAGAAACAGTATTTGTCTTGAAAAGAATATCTAAATAGACAAGTCAGCGAACAGATAGGAGAAGAAATAGGCACAGAAGGATGAATTGACTTCTCCAAGGTCACACAGTATGTCAGTGGCTGAGCTAGGAATAGAACCTATTTCTCCTGGTCCTATATCCTAACCATTAGACCACAACCCTCAATGTACAGAGCCTTCTGCAGTTTTGGTAGGACAAGAATTATTCTTCACTTTTTATCCTGATCTCTTGCATCAGACGGCTGTGTACTGTTCAGTCACTGCCAGCTTTCACCTCAGAAAAGCTGCATTTCAGTAGAAGGTGAAGTGATCCTTGTATGTATAACTAGCAGGTTGTAAAGTGCTCTGGGATCATTCTTCATGAAATGAGCTACCGAAGTCTCCTCATTTTTATTTCTATGTACACTTATTGAATTGTTGTGAAAGGTTAGAGTGGTATGGAAGAAGGCAAGTATAAATAAATAAATATAAAGAATAAATACTGCCTAGTGAGTCTGCACTAGACTGTTGTTTACAGCTCTTTTAGCTAGTAACACTAATTTCTCAATAAAGAACACACAGAAATAATGTTTCTAAGAGTGCAAGCCTAGATGATTTTAAATAAAATATAACAGGTTATACAGAGGGATAGATGGGGATATGTGGCACTTTATGTGTACGAGCAGATATATATATATATATATGAAGTGATTATACCTCTCCTGGAACCTGCATAGATCATGTCTTCCCAGCCTGTAAGCTCTTTGGATGAAGGATAATCAAAGATTCATAATCAAAGATTTGAAGGCTAGAATGAGCCATTATGATCATCTGCTTTATGTTGGCTGTAGAATGTAACCCAGTAATTCCTGTATCAGTCTCATAATTGCTGAATGAGTTAGGGCCTATGTTTTAGAAAGACATCCAATCTTGATTCAAAGATCATGTGTATACTGATTCAGCAACTTATGCCATTGGGTCCTGATCCTGACTGTTGCTCTCAAAGGCCCCAAATATGAAACAAAAGAATTATGGCAGCAGTTCATACAACAAGCCTATCTGGAAACAGCTCAGGTAGAGGTGAAAAAAAAAAAATCCAAGGCTAATGTTACCTGTCATTGATTTGAGGGGTGACATGTACCCCGAATAACAAATGTCATCCAGGCATTGCCATACACCAGCATAGTGGGAGCACAATCCTTCACAATTTAACGGCAGAGTAAAATAATTACATATATAATGATCATCATCCCACATCATTTGGACCTTCCCATCCTCTCTGCTCCAACTATTGTTCATAATGCACCGTTGTGTTTGCCTCTGCCTCTAAATAGAGTCATAAACATCATTCCTGCTGCAGAAGAAAAATATAACCTAATTGACAGATGAGGAGTCAAGAGACAGTCTTTGAAGGGGAAAACAGAAAACAAACCCAAAAGGCAGCTAGACAATGTGTGCAGTACTCATTCTTTTATTTAGTCATCTTTCCCTCAGAAAAGTCAAGACTGTTAAGTGGTGCCATGGGATTCATGGTCAGTGAGCTGTTTTTGACTTTGTAGCCACTCACCTTGAACTGACATTATACACTTCTCATCACTGTCAGTGGCACGAGCTATATAAGCATTTGCTGCATGGCGGCAGAATCTTTTGGATGAAAGTTAACCTTTAAAATGTCAGTCACTGAGCATTCTCAGTACTCGAGCTGTCTTCTTGGTTAATAGCATTCCATGTTGCACTGATAATAAGTACTGGTAAGACAGCTACTTAACATATATTAGGTATAGCCAAGGCAAAGTGGGGAATGGAGCAATGGTCCGAGACAATACCCAGCTCAGGACATAATGTTGTGGCAACTGCTCTAAGGTACTGGAGATAATTCCCAAGGGCTTCTTTACCTCATTGTTAATATATTGCCTCCCCACTAAAGCGGCGCTTGGGATGATTTCCCTGCTTCTTCATCCCTGGCTTCATTCCCCTTTCTACTCACCAGCCACAGTAGCGGGCGGGGCACATAGGCAGAAGTAATCTGCTCCATGAGAAGAAGTAAAGCTGCTTAGTTGCCTTAGAGAAATGGGGAGCAGGGAATTAATTTTGACTGAGTCACAATTCAATTTCTGGCCTGCTCGTGTGGCTGTGCAGCTACATGCCACGGTTTACCCAGGAGGGACTATAACATTACAGTCTAGCCCTTTATCAGAGCTGCAAGATGACAGCCCAAGGCAGTATGAGGTAATGACAAGTATCAAACGTTACTGTTCAGTTCCATGGTATCCAGCTTTGCCAGACTAATTAGATAAAGGTTGTTTTAAAGTTAATAAAAACTATTTGTTTTAAAAGAGGTTATCCATCTGGCTCTTGTTGATCATCCAGTTGGTCTTATTTCCTCCCCCCACGCACCCAAAAGAAACAGACCACAGCCATGTCCATTAGCAAATTAGTTTGAAAGTCTTTGCACAGCTAAATTACTTGTTTCAGTTCTTGTGCATGTAGAATCTAACTCTCCTGCCACAAATCAGTAGAGGCTCCCATGAAGTCATGGAGTTACACCAGGCTAAAAGTGGTCAGAATCAAACCTTAGTAACAATGTCATTCTCATGGCCTGGGGTACTGAAGGTTGTTCTTAGGGCCCCATCCCACTCTCATCAAAGTCAATGGAAAGACCCCATTTATTTCAGTGGAGTTGGACTGGGTTTACAAATGAGAGCACTATTAGTTGAGATCACAGCACGACAAATGAACATTCCAATATTGGCTGCTACCATGCAACAAACTCCTTCTTCAGTCCCCACACCGCCCCTGGAAGACATTAATATTAGTCAAAGGTGGTTGCTACCATAACAAGCAGACAATATATTGTCATAAGATATTGTAATATATTAAAACTACTATAGTAAAATTTTACAACCTACCTCTTTATGCAGCATGTGCTATACTGAGTGGCATTCACTGCCACTGGAAGTAGCTGAAATTTAAAATGACCCGTTCCTTTTATGATCAGTAATAATAATTGCAGTCAAGAGAATTAGGATAGTCCAATTTCATGTTTCATAGTCTGAGATGATCATCTGAAAGAAAGGGCCCGGAATGGGTGGTGGTTAGGAAAGGACCCAGCCCTCTTCTTGAGAGCTACACAGTGCTACACAATTTACTAAAGCTGAGTATATTATGAGCTTTCTGAAAAGCACTGGGTGCTGACCACTGCTTTCAGTAGAATATAAACCAAGAAGGACTAGTGGCGTTGATTGTAATCATGTTGTACTTCCTTATATCAGGGATGAACTTGGCCACAGGAGCCTTCCTTAACCTTCTGTGGTCAGGATCAGGACTTATAATTGCAGCCTTTGAATTCAGGGAGATGCAAGGACTACTCTGCCCCTATTTCCCTGGAGCACATAGAACCCCAAAGGGTGTGTGTAGAGGGGTCACTCATTGGTCAGTGCATTCCCTCTTGGCCAAGTGTGCTGTAGCAGCACTTACATGATACTTTGACGTTGGCATTCCTCTGTCAAGAGCCACTCCAAGCTTCTGGTAGCTTGCCCCTTCTCACAGCCCTCCAGCTAGGTCACTTATTATCTCACACCTTCCAGGGGATAAAGGGTCTAAGAAAATCAATGTCTAGGGACCTTATCCTAGGCCTTCAGCCCCATGCTGGGCTCAATACTCCTTGAACCCTCCTTTATCAGGGTGGGCTTTTACATCCCTTCCTTGGGGCCAGTAGGGGAACCAAGGCCCTCCCTCCACTCTGGGTTTCAGCACAGGAACCCTGTGTTGAGTAGCTGTGGAAGTCCCTCCTTATATGCCTTTCTCTGGGAGCACCTTCCTCCCACTGAGCTCTGGTAGCCTTTTGTCAGGTCCAGGTGCTCATTAGCCAGTTAGCTGCTATTGCCAACCAGCCAGCTAGGCAGTTATTTACCTCTAGGTGGGCCGTTTTCATTTTCCAAAAAGAAGTCCTCATCATGGTTACACTGGGCCCTTTAAGGGGCCAGCTGTCCTGTGACAGGAGGGGAGAAGCTAGAACTCTGCCCCATTCCTCCCCTCACTTGCTGTGGAGCAGGACCAGCATGCTGGTAGGAATAGGCTGTACCCCATAACAGGTGTAGTAACAGGCACCCCCAAAGAGATATTCTGCTACTCATAAACAAAGGCCAAATCTGAAACAGGGATTTAGGCACTACTGAAATCCACAAAATCCCCACTCTGCTGCCACCTGCCCCTGTAGGCACCTAAACTCACTCAGAACCTACGTTTATGCTGTTAAGAGCCTCTAGTCACCTGAGTTTCTGCTTCTGGGCATGCGCACTGCTGCCTCAGGCAGGTGCCTGGATGCCTATCTCCTGCCTAAGCCCCAGTATGATCCTCAAATTAGGGGAAGGTAGGCATTCCCCTGCCTGTCATACCCAAATCAGTACATGTGCTCAGAGCACCTCTAAATAAACACCAAGTGGGAGGGGAAAGGTGGGCTCCTATGTAACCAGGTGATTAGAGCACTCACCCCAGATGTAGGAAACACTAGTTCAAGTTCCCCATCTTCTTGATGGGGGTGAAAGGATTTGAACAGCAGCTTCCCACCTCCGAGATGAGTGCCCTAACCACTAGGCTATGGGTTATTCTGATGTGGGGGGTTGTCTTCTTGATGTCATTACACTTTAATTCAACATTAACTGGGCCAAACACAGAGTGAAAATGACTCTCCCTTCCCATGCAGCCATTTTGTGTAGAGTTGCAAGAATGACTTAGGCACCTAAGCAGCCTGAATCCTGGAAAGGGGTTCCTGGCTGTGGATCACAAGCAGACTTAGTCACCTCCCTAGACTCCTGACATAGGTGCTGAGACTCTGTGGAAGGGTCAGTGCTCAGGACACGCAGCTCCCTGCCAGCATCCTGGCTTATGTGGATTGCACTCTTAGGAGCCTCTTTCTCACCATTCATTGTATAGGGAGCCTAGATACCTAACTCCGCTAACTTGTGGATTTCTGTGATTTTCTAGGCACTTAAAAGTTAGTGCCTTTGTGGATCTAAGTCAAAATGCCTTCAGGTGTTTCCCCTTGGTGGTGCCCCCCTGTACGTCGGGCTGCACCTAAAAGGCACAATTTAGCTTTCAAAATAAACTATCACAGACCATTATTTCCAACTAAGGAGCAGATTTCAGCGGCTGGCACAGACTTTGGGTCAGGTTCTGGCTGCTGCAGTGCTCGTGATGTGCACGGCCAAAGAACTGTGGCAAGGCGTGAAACCAAACAAATTCTCTGCTTCTCTTCTGGCTTAATAAATTGCTGTAGCACTCTACATGCATTCCATGGACAGAGTGCTAGAAGGTCACGGCATGGCAAAGCTTGGGAGTATGGGCCACACACTTAAGCACATCAGCTCTCTGACCCAGTCCCATACGCACCCGTCCCATATAGGTTACTCAAGCCACTGGGAAGAGGTTTAATTAACATGGTTTCGTGCCTGGAACCAGAATGTAGCCCTTTGTGTTTAGCTGAGTTTCCTGACACTTGTTAGGGAATTTCTGAAGTGTTCTGCAA
The DNA here is from genome assembly GCF_026122565.2 of Emydura macquarii macquarii. Taxonomy (NCBI): domain Eukaryota; kingdom Metazoa; phylum Chordata; order Testudines; family Chelidae; genus Emydura; species Emydura macquarii. Next base: position 15,992,023 of record NW_027131164.1, read on the forward strand.
ATAGTTGTGCTTCCTTTTTCTCATATATTTTTATAACATGCTTTAGGCAGATAAGTACATTTAAACATTTTTATTGTACTTTCTTTTTTCAGCTGCTGCAGGGAATAGGCTACTGATGTTAAAACAGCGACAGGAAAAATTAGAACAAGTCTCCTATTGTACTTCTTATATTATTTGACGTGCAGCAAATTGGAAAAGTATCTCATGTTTAATTCCATACCTAACTGAATCATTTTATGTGGTGGGTCATGCATGCCAGTCTATTAAACATGGCAGCTCATTTGTCTGTAAATTAGGGCAGTCTGGGGAGAATGGTTACAATAAAGTAAATTGTAAATATTGACCCTGTTGTAGGTGTTTTAGAAGCAATCTAAAGGAAAGTGTGTCTTTGGATTCATTCATGTCGTTGTTAATTTTATCTTGAGGTGCTAAAAGGATTGCAAATAAACATTAAATAAGACAGGTGAGGGGGCCAAGAATGCGGAGGAAGAGAAAAATCAACACCAAAAGATTTAACACTCTACTTAAAAATCAGTGAACTATATCATTCAGCAGCTATTTGTTTGGTGGATAAAATGTGTGGGAAAAAGCCAGAGGGGGAGATTGTTGAGTGTAATGCCCAACTCCCACTAAGCACGGAGGTTGGTGCTTAAGTCCCATTTATAGCTTTGACAGTCTCCCCCAATGTGCACAGGAAGGTCTGAAAGATCAGCAACTGCTAGACCTCTGCAGGATCTAATTAGATTGTCTTTGGAGCAGGAAACTTGGGTTAGAATGTAACTTGGGCTGGCTGCCTATGTAGGGGAGTAACAGGAAATATGAACCCACCGTCTGAAGGCGGCTCAGACAGTGGATGCAGGTGCACAGGAGTGAAAGGTGCTGTTTTCATGAATAATGCAATGTGAAGACTATTGGATATAAACAATGGAATGATCCACGTGTTTGAAAAGTTTCCTATCAATCCCTAGTAGATGTGGGTCACAAAGTGAAAGCACATACAGTGTGCTTGTCATGTACCATGCTGACTTCCAAGGGATGGACAGTTCTTATTCACCAATAAGTAAGGGAGAAGATATAGGAAGTACTAAAAAAAAAGATTCAGAAGGACCATCTGTAGCCTGGCTTTACAAAATTGTGATGCTCCTATTGAAAACTCAATGCAATTTCACTGTGCCTAGATCAAAACCACTTTGGAGTTATTAGTGTAGGACACAACAAGATAAAGTCCAGGAAGATAAATTTTAATGATTCATCCAATCTAATTATAGTAGTAAAATACTAGCATTCCTTTCTCTAGACTCCTTTCTCAAAGGTTGGAAGGTTGTACTACATTTAAAGAAGGCAGGGTGAGAGGTAAATTGATAATTGAATTATTTAATGATTTAAGATGAGATTCTGCCATCCTTACTCCTGCTGAATTGTACTTTAATTCACAGAGTGTCTATACAAGGAAATAAGGGTTTTAATAAGTTTTAAAATTGCTTGGGATGTTTATATAGGAAGTCTTATTGTGCTAAAATTCATAGTATAAGTAGACTATTGAAACTTCCTAGTCATAGAAATAAAATAAAATTCGCCGCCATCAGATCCATTTATCTGGTTCGATTAAGCGGCAGTGAAGACATGCTCAAGCGATCCAGAAGTCGATCTAATAAAACCACCTCCCCAAAAACTGTAACACTGCATCGACAGGTGTGCATTTCCCATTGGCGTAGCTTGATTAACTCCTATCAACTGCTGTCAAATTTCGCCAGCAGTGTAGACCAGGCCACAATCTTTGTAAAATATAACTTTGCTTTTTTCAAGCAGTGTGGATGTCTCAATTATTAGCATTTTGTCCAACAGCTTGAACCCGTTGATAAATTCATGAAATTAAAAGGCCATTGTAACATATAGGTTCCATTGCTTGCTGTCCCTATAAAGGAAAAATGGTTGTGATAACCCACCATTGACCAAAACATATGCCTTCAGTGAAACATAAAGATTTAAGCAAAGTTCAAGTCAAATCCAGATTTTCACAAAATATATATAAAAAAGGAAGGTCTATTTGACCTGGTCAAATTCCTTCTTGATATCTAAGAAGCAGATCAGTGAATTTAAGTCCACTGAGATGGACACGTGGATTTGATTAAATTTTCCTTTCATCAATATCAGCAAAATGTCACCCCTTAATAAAATCACACTGATCTGTTTATTATTTCCAGGAGCTACTTCTTTTTTCTTAGTGGCCAAATTTTTGGCAGAATTTAAAACTTGCTTTTAAGTGAAGTATTTGGCCAGGAAGTACAGCATGTTTGCATTACTCATGAAAAATGAAATTGCCTGACTTTTCTGTAGAAAACATTTATATTGTTTGACTACTTTTGTTAAAGCTCCATTCTCCTCCTGCTCATAGAGGCTGTGAAAGGTGGGAATGTTGCATTTGACTTTAGGGACAAGACTCTCAGCTAGTATAAGTCAGAGTAGCACCACTGTTGTCAATGGAGCTACTCCATTTTAAACTAGCTGAGGATCTGGCCCAACATCTGGAGTCCCTAAATCTAAAAAGAGTAATTTAAATTAAACTTTGGAGGTGCAGCTACTTACTTACATCCATTCTCTTCCCTGGTGACTAGTGGATCAATTGATTACGAATCCAGGTGGACCCACTCATCATCAGCATGACCACAAATACCAAATTGATTGCTCCTGTCCTGTAGTCCAATAGGTTCTGTATTCACCAGTACACTACTAGACAATAATCACAAGTCAGGGATAATAAAACAATGTAACCACTAACCAACTGGCAAAAAGAAATGAAAGGAATAGAAGACCACTATAAAAGGCAGATATGCTTCCCTACCTTCCCCATAGTCATGAGAGCTGTGTTTCTAAAGTGATTGGCCCTAAAAAGTCTGTGCACTCATGTGAAGCCATTAAGTAAAGTAATTAGATAAAGCAGATCCAAGCAGCCAGCTGTACAAAAGAGGTACTTTTAGACTCAGATGAAATGTGGGAATAGAGAAAAGCATGCTGTGGTAGGCAATTAGGGCCAAAATGGGTTTATTTGTTTTGGGAGCCTCGATATTTAGGTGCACAGTCTGAGACACATTGAGCCTGATTTTCTTATGTGCTGAGGACCCTGAGCTCCCCTTGACTTCAGTTGCGATCATAGGTGCTCAGAATTTCTGAAAATCAGGACCAACGTTGGGCCTTTGAAAACTGAGACTCTCAGATTTAATTAATACTTTTGAGAATATTGGCCTTGGAATGTAGTTCATAGCTGAAGAAGGGAAAACACAAGGACTTCACTTTCAAGTTCTTGTATATGGATGTTACTGATGCCAAACTAATCATTTACATTAGAAATCATTGTCTCTTTAATTTAAAGAGCATGTTTAATTATCGTTCCATATAATAAAAACTTTGTAAGTGTGATCTCGATGTGAATGCATAGTAATAATTAGAGCTGGGTGATTAGTGAGGAAATGTTTAGCAATTATTTTTGAGAAATCTGTATTGCATTTTCAATTTAGCCATATGCACACTTTGTTTTATTTGTCTTTCCTTCCATCAACATTTTTGCAAATGGTATGTTACTTACCAAAGTGTTGCAGTATGGTTGTTCTCTATATAAACACCTGTATTTACATAGGAACATGGGGATTCATGCACTAATGTAAGTATTTGATGTTCACATGGAAAGTTCTTGACTCTTTTTATTCAGGCTGAAGACAGAAATAAATGCCATCACTTAGGTGTCCAATCACAGACTTCACATTAAGAAATAGACATATTTGAAACAAATGGTATGCAAACGATCCATAGGCTGCAATAAGTTTACATGAGGTATTTTATTATTATTGTTTATTTATTATTTGTATTGTTGTAGTGCCTAGGAGTCCCAGTAATGGACCAGGACCACACTGTGCTAGGTGCTGTCCAAACACAGAACAAAAAGAATTTACAATCTAAAAATCCAAAGAATTTACAATCTAAATATTCTAAGCTAAAATCTCAAAAAAGATATATTGGAATTGGGAAAAGTACAAAAAAGGGCAATTAAAATGATTTAGGATGTGGAAATGCTTCCATATGAGGAGAGATTAATAAGACTGGGATTTTTCAACTTGGAAAAAGGAAGTGTTATTTACTCATTCTCATGACACAAAAACTAGGGGTCACCAAATGAAATTAATAGTCAGCATGTTTAAAACAAACAAAAGGAAATATTTATTCACACAACGCACAGTTAACCTGTGGAACTCCTTTCCAGAGGATGTTGTGAAGGCCAAAACTATAACAGGGTTCAAAAAAGAACTAGATAAGTTCATGGAGGATAGGTCCATCAATGGCTATTAGCCAGGATAGGCAGGGATTGCTGTTTGACAGAGGCTAGGAATGGCCGATGAGATGGATCACTTGATGATTATCTGTTCTATTTATTCCTTCTGGAGCACTTGGCATTGAGCACTGTCAAAAGACAGGATATTGTGCTAGGTGAACGAACCACTGGTCTGACCCAGTATGGCCATTCTTATATTCTTAATCTATGATTGTGATGCAATTATGAATAATGAGCAAATCAAAGTCTGTTCATGGATAATTCACAAACTGAAAAAAGAGTCAGGACAAATATTTTCAAATATGGGTGCTTAAGGGTGAGCTTTTTAGTAGGGTTTAAGTGATTTAGGAGCATAGTTCTACTGAAAGTTAAATTAGCAAATTCCTCAGAAGGAGATTAGCAAAGGCATAAAATGGCAGTTCGGCAACTATCCCACATTGACCGTCTGCATGTAAGAGGCACAGTCATGAAATGGTTTCCATTAGGACTTATATCTAATAGCTGGTAGAACACATGTATTGAAAATGTTTCAAAACACTCTAATCATCAGGGAATTACTTCCAGTTACATGGCCATACAGGAATTAATTAAGTGGCCATCAGGCCCAAGGGCCTTATTCAACATTAGGCCCTGTAATAGCTTCCCGTACCTCAGATACTGTCCACTGGGACTCTAACAGACAAAGAGCACTGTCAGACTAAGAGGAGAAATTGGTATACAAACAGTTCATCATTTCACTCAATCTGGTTTCCAGGTGAGAGCTATATGCTGGTTGACAGAAATCTTTAAATACTTTCCTAATTGCTGATATATTTTAGTGCAACTGGTTTACTTATGTTTAATTTCATCAATAATTCTGTAGTTATTTTCCTCATTTGATAAGCTAAGATTTTATCAGCTCAGCTAATATTTTCAAAAAGAGCTAGTTTTGTGTTCAGTGTAAACCTGAAGTGTGCTCTGATTTTATGATGGAGAATAATAGTACCTAAATGGCTATGTACATATACACTCCCCTACATCCCTGTGCATCATTGAAGTTTGCTGCAGCAAATCTTTTGGTCCCTTAGTGTACAATGTGCAAAGCTCAAAAGTTTTGGATGATGCTCAGCCTCTCAGATGGCAATACACTTGGCTCTTTTCTAATGCAAAGATGATCCCATAAAATGCTAGCACTTCCAGATCTCTGCATTCCTTGAAACTTGCTTTGTGAGGATTATAATAGCTTTTTGTAGGTCTTTGGGCACCAGAGATAGCATTTATTCTCAGTCTTAAGTGAGTCTTTTGTAGCTTCAAGGAACAGCAATGGTGAATTTTTATCATTGTTGAGGATACTGCACAAAATTAGAACCTTAATTTAATGTAATTATGTAGAAAGCAATGTAAAAGAACCCAGGTAACTCTTAAAATGCATGTACCAGCAAACTCAACAAATCATAATCCTGTTGCAAGATCCCTTCTCCTCCATTGCACACTCCCTCATGTTTTTACCTTGCATGACATGCCTACACTTAAACTTAGATGGTGAGATTCTCAGGGAAAGGACACTATTTTTCATTGTCTGTAAAGTGCCGAGATACTTATTGCACTGTAGAAATAAGAGATATATTAATTGAACGACAATTCTCCAAACGTTGATGGCAGAGTCCTCCTGACAGCAAAACTCTGAATACTGACATTTTAGATGAAGTCCTAGATCCTCAAACAAATTTAGGTGCCTAACTCCCATTGACATCGATGGGAGTTAGGAACCAACATACCTTTGAGGATTGTGCCCCTGAAAACGAGCCTGAGGAAGGTTTACTCAGCTGAATCTTCAGTAATATTTTTCCTTCTTGCCATTAAGAATACATATTGTTATTTAGGTGTTGCAGTATTTGTCTCTTCCCACTCGTGCCTTTGCACCTTTCTATCTTGGAACAGTCTACCCTTCCCCATCATCAATCAACCTACCATTCCTCTTTCAAACCCTCCTGATTCACTTACTTGCTTTCAACTGCCAATGCTAATCTACTCCTACTCTCATGCCTCAGCTAGTTGTTTGTTTTAACTGTCTAACTTTGGGCCTGATCCTGCAGGATCTGCCTGAGTTTAGGTGTCGATTAAACAGGGTTCTTGAGCACTTGCCTAACTTTACCCCAATAACTTCAGTGGAACTACTCAGGCATAAAATTAGATACATACTTCAGTATCATGCTGAATCAGGGCCATAGTGAGTACAATTGTGAGTAGTCAGTTACATTGACTCTGGTAGCTTATTCATGACTCATTGACTTCAGTAGGAATATTTACAGCAGTAGGCAGTACGGGTTAGTGGATAGCACACTAAACTGAACTTAAGCCTAAATGCTTAAAAGGGTGCATTTTTTTTACCTCAGGGTGACTTACACTCATGATCTATCCCAAGGTAAAAACACAGTGAAGACCAAGAACTTTAGTTGTACTGTGAGGTAAACCGTCCAATTCCCCCTCTAGGAGTTGACTTCCACGCATTTACCTCATGATAAAACTAATGTGCCTGGTCTTCACTGTATTTTGCCATGATGGGATAACTCCTGCACATTAGTTACCTTTAAGTAAAAAATGCACCTTTTTTAGCATTTAAGACATAGCCTCAGAAGACCTGTATTCTGTTCCTGGCTCTGTCACTGGGCTACCTGGTGATCTTGGGCAAGTCAATGTGCCTCAGTTTCCCCATTTGTAAAATGGAATTAACTGTACTTTGTAAAGCACTATGTAATATTACGTTTAAGTCACTTCTGTGATCAAGGCAAAAAGGAAATATGACTGAGACATTTTACATCTGAGGCTGAAATGTAGAGTGGGCCTTGTCCTTCCTGCTTGCACCTGTTCTTTATTATTGATAGCACTTAACTATCCCTCACTAGGGGAACTAAATGATAAAAGACTTTTACAACTATCGTTAGCAATCAGAGATTGGAATTCTACAGCTACAGCAGGAGGCAGAAAGTTGAAGTGTAGTTATCCACTAAAGAATAATGCAACTAAGAATAGAACTGTCTGCTTTAAAAATAGTAAAACCATAAGCATCTAGATGAATTTTGAAACACATGTCAAATCACTTAAAGTTATGTTTCTTTATTACAATCAGTGTTATAGTTGAAGTCACTGGAGCTCCGCTGGTTAAACTGATTGAAAATTCGTCCCATTTTGTATCCAATAATGGAGGAATTCAATTAAGGAAGATGTGGGCATTGTAAATATATGCTATATATAGTTTTAATTAAAGCCACAGATATCTTTTTATCATAGAGCTCACAGTAGCTCATATTGTGATGTAAACACTGAACAAAGTAACTGGAGTGTCATTGCATTTTGGCAGGAATATAAAAATAATCTGTCTTTTCTGTCATTTATGACCTTGATGCTGAACATTGAAAATGTGCTGAATGACTGATCAGAATTTCAACATTCCACATCTTGGCAAAATATGAGACGGGGGAGGGGAATCTCTTTAACCCATCTCTGTCCATGTTTAAAGTGTTCTCTTAAACACTTCTGAATAAGACGGAGAACATCTGCCCAGGAATGTTTGATATTTTAATGTTGTTAAAAGTGAAAAATACAATGGTAATAATGATAAAATGATGATGAGAGATTTGCTTAAAACAGACATAAACAGCACAAAACTTCTGC